>NC_091083.1:72787500-73412500 GCF_032405125.1 Capricornis sumatraensis
TGGCAGGCTACAGTCCATAAGGTCATAAAGAGTGGGACATGACTGAAGTGACTGAACACACACACACACATCATGAAACCTGGGCTAGAGAATGAAGCAAGACAGACGTGACCCCTGCTCTCACGTCTTTATCTGCTAGTGGTTTGGAGACAGACAATAAACAAGGAAGCAAGCAAGATCTTTCAGAGACTGGTAAGAGCTATGAAGATAATTAAGAGGTGATGTGATTAAGAGTATTGGGCTAAGGGCTACTCCACAGGTAGGATGGTCAGAGAAGGTTCTCCAAAGAGATGACGCTTGAACCAAACCAGCCATCCTAAGAACAGAGGGAAGAACATGTCTGGCAAAGGGTATGGCTAGTGAGGAAGTCCTGAGGTTGGAAAGATGTCACAGGGGGCACAGAGAGAAGGTCAGTATGACTAGACGGGGAAAGTAAAGGAAAAAGTGGGAAGTAGGTAAGTTTGGAGAGACAGAATCTGGCTGGGCCATATAGGCCACCATCAAGGGTATGTTTTTATTCTGAATGAATGGGGAAACTGAGAAGAGTTTACTCGGAGAGCAACGTGATAGGCAGAAATAAAAGCGGAAGGTTCAGCACAACTTCTGGGCCTTTCACATCCCTCCTTTCACATCACATTAATTCCTGTCCCACCCTTAAAATCCTAGTGCATCCCAGGCCTTCGTGAACTGTGACAGAACGTTCATTTCCAATAGGAATTGTTGTCCCTCGTACTCAAAATTAACTCATTCCACAGACAGAGAAACAGAGACAGCCTCTTAGTGAGTACCTTCCCAATATGAGCCAGGGCTTTCTATGTAGAGTCTCCTAGAAAACTTGCAACAGTCCGATGAGGTGGGTAACATTGTCTCAGTTTAACACACAAGGAAACTGAGGCACAGAGAAGTTACGTAAATTACCCAAGACATTAGACTGTACTGGAGCTGGGATTCAAACACAGAGAGAGTCCAGGTCTGACACCACACCTTGCAGCCTTCATAGAGTAAATCATTTCCCTGAGATTTCAGAGCCCACGCAGGCCTGGAACTCAAGTCTCCTCTTGCTCACCTGCATGTACCTGTCCGAGATAACCCTCCTGTGTGTCAAGAACTCACCTCTGAATGTCATAGGGTGGTTGTGAGGGTTAAATAAGGAACATGTGCAAAGAAGCCAGCACAGGGCTTGACACGATGCCTAGCGTTTAGCAGGAACTTCATAGATTTTTTTTTCTACTTATGTTAAAGTGAAGCCACATTGTCTCTGAAGAAAAACATGGGAGACCAGGCTGGGAGGAAGGAACCCTAATACCTAGTGTGGACCAGCAGAGCATACCCATTCCAAAAACGGGACCTTACTCTTAACAAATGTTTTAAACCCTCTCTTTAAACATATATCCATAATCTCATCAAAATATGAGTCTGTCAGAAAATGGTATTTTTTAAAAGCTTTAAAACAGGGTCTCAGGACTTCCCTGGCAGTCCAGAGATTAAGACTTTACCTTCCAATGCCAGGGGACACAGGTTTGATCCCTGGTCGAGGAGCTAAGAGCCCTCATGACTTGAGATCAAAAAACCAAAACGTGAAAGAAGCAGTATTGTAACAAATTAAATAAAGACTTTTAAAAAGTGGTCCACATTAAAAAAAAAAATCTTAATTTTTTTTTTAAATAAACAGAGTTTCCTTTGTATCTTAAAACTCCAGGAGGCTAAGCATCTCGGAAATGCCCTCTGGGGCCAAAGAGCAAGCGTCCCTCCCATCCTGATCTGAGAGGCGATGCTGGCCCATGACCTTGGAGAGGCAAAGAGCAGCTCTTGGGGAACACAGAGGCTCTCCTCCTCTGCTGGAAGGGTCCTGACCGAGAGCCTGATGGTTTTGTAAAACTCACGTCACAACGTGGTCCAGAGAGGAAAGGAGGAAAAGCTGGACCTCCGGGGTTCGTGACTGAGAGCAGGGCAAAGCCAGGTATGAGACGGCTCTCGTGCGCCTGGCTCAGAGGTTTTCAGAAAAGCCAGGGATCTCCCTGCCAACCTGGCAAGATGAAGAGGTCTGTTTTCTCTCATTTGAAGGCTCTTGCTCATATGATGAGAAGCCAATTAAACAGGCACATCCCCCAACTTCCTCCTCCCCCCTGCCCTCCACCCCCCATCTCTTGGCTCCACTCCCTTCCAGATCCCGTCATCCTGCCCCTGCCTCAGTGTCTCCTTAAAAGGTCCTTCGGGGACTGAACCAGTGCAGAAGGCACAAGAGGCCACCAGCGCGACTCCTCTACCTCGAGGACAAGTCGGGGACTGTCCCCGTGTGCAAAACAGCAGGCTCCTGAATTCATAATTGGACGTTCCAAAATGTAATTATGAAAGATGAAATGCTCCTCTCAATGAGAAGGCTGTAAATAGAATAATTAATTTTGTGTTTGCTTGAACAATTCTGTATTATGGACCTTACAGTGGAACTGAAATTAATTAAGTGCACCAGGATTTATGGAGGAGGTGAAGAGAGAGGGGGGAAAAAAAAGAATTAATCCGAAGTCAAAGATAGATGAGTCTGGGAGTATAATGATGTGTTAGCCTGGGGTATTCTTTAACAAATTTAACCAGGCACGTTCTGGGTACAAAAGGCACGTGTTGACAGAATTATCTCAACTAATACAGCTGCTGGTCAAAAAGCCAGTGAGCTGGAGGTGGATGGATTGAGCCTGCTGGGTCCCTGAGGAGAGCTAGAGACAGGGGCTATTTTTGACCTGGCCGGGGGGGACAGGAGCAGAGGGGGAAGAGGGGCACCTAAAGCAGAAGCCCCCACCCCCAGGACAAAGCAGGGAACAGCAGAAAGGTCCCAGGACCGCAGAGAGGAAAATCAGGAAGGCCAGAATGCAGGGGTTAACCGAAGGAGAAGATCCTAAGCATCCCTGAGGCCTCCAGATTTTTTGTTTTGTTATTTGTTTGTTTGTTTGTTGGCTGCACCAGATCTTAGTTGCAGCATGCAGGGTCTTCTATCTTCGTTGGGGTAGGAGAACTCTTAGTTGTGGCATGTGGGATACAGTTCCCTGACCAGGGATGGAACCCCAGGTCCCCTGCATTGGGAGCCTGGAGTCTTAACCCCTGGACCACCTGGGAAGTCCCACCCCAGGTCTATTCATTTCTGCTGAGGTGCACTGGACTGGTACAAGTACGGTATTCAGCATATTGCTCAGTAAGGTTGTTGGCCTTTGTGTCTCTTCCACCAACCACAAGTGCCCTAAAGGCTGTGATGCGGTGCAACCCTTGACACATGAATGAAGAAAGAACGAACTTGCCTGGTGAGCTTCATGATGAGGCTGAGTTCCACTTCGGCAGAGACCTGACAAGTTAGGAAGTGATTTGACTGTTGATTAATGAACTGATGGATCTTCAAAAGGTCACCTAGGCCACATGTTATGGGACAGTTTTCTAATTACTCTTTGGAACCCCTGGGTTGCTCAGGGGCTAGGGAGGCAGGAAGGGGGTTAGCCAGCTCCATGTGGCAAATGGTATTTTCCAAAACTAGCTCCAGCAAAATTTCCAGTCCCACGTGCCCTTCTGGTCTGTCTCCTCTCCTTGCACTCAGCCAGGAAGGGACATTCTGAGCCACATCATGAAAGCTATCATGGCTTCTGTCTGCCTCTCTCTCTCTGTGGCTGCCTGTGGTTTGAACCCAACGTCCATGCTGTGAGGAAGCCCGAACGCAGTCACAGGGAGAGACCACACGAGGAGGAAGTGTGAACCACCCACCCCCCAACCAAAAGCCAGCATTGCCCTCCAGACATGAGACTAAACGACCCTGCAGGCTCCAGCCCCAGTCTTCGAGTCTTCCAACAGACATGGTGGAAAAGAAGCAATCTATCCCCACCGCACCCTGCCCAAATTCCTGACCCACAAAACCACAAGACATAATACACAATGATTGTGTATTAAGCCCACTGCATTGTGTTACACAGCAGGAGACAACTAGGAAAAGCCCCCGCTTAACCAGAGTGGCACCCTATTTCATCTGCTCTCTATTCCAGGGTCCCAAATCAGATTTTCCCTTTGAGAGCAAAAGAAGATCTGTGGCTACAAAGGTTTGAAAACACACTGGTCCGATGGGAAAGAAATATTTTACATATACTAGTTTGGGGTCCAGCAGACCTGGGTTGAAGCACAGCCCTGAGGTCTCAGGCTGGGTGAGCTTACACTCCTCCTATCACCTCCCCAAACTTCCTTCTCTTCATAGATAAAGTCGGGGGAGAACACTGATTCACAGAATTATTGGGGAGATTTTAGGAGAACTATGAGACCATCCAGTCCTGAAGCCAGCAAAGTGTTCCAGTTCAGAATGAGGTTCCAATAACAAGGAGCAAAATTGGGCCATTTGTAGTGACATGGATAGACCTGGAGTCTGTCATACAGAGTGAAGTAAGTCAGAAAGAGAAAAACAAATATGGTATATTAACACACATACACGGAATCTAGAAAAATGATACAGATGAACCTATTTGCAGGACAAGAATGGAAACGAAGGTGTAGAGAACAGATACATGAACACAGAGGGGAAAGGAGAGAGTGTGGGATGAACTGGGAGAAAGGCACTGACATGTATACACCACCAGGTGTAAAAAGGGCTTCCCTGGTGGCTCAGCTGGTAAAGAATCCACCTGCAATCTGGGAGACTTGGGTTTGATCCCCGGGTTGGGAAGATCCCCTGGAGAAGGGAATGGCTACCCACTGCAGTATTCTGGCCTGCAGAATTCCATGGACTGTATGGGGTCGCAAAGAGCTGGACATGACTGAGCAACCTTCAGTTTCACTTTCATGTGTAAAATAGCTAGTGAAAACCTATTATATAGCACAAGGAGCTCAGCTCAGTGCTTTGTGATGACCTAGAGGGGTGGGATGGGGGGAAGGGAAACTCAAGAAGGAGGGGATATATGTACACTTAGAGCGATTCACATTGTTGTACAGCAGAAAGTAACATAACGTTGTAAAGCAATTATATTCAAAAAAAGAGAGAGAGAGAGACTTCAGAGTCAAATGAACCTGGACTCAGATTTGGCACCTTCTGGCTTTTTAATCATACACAATTCACTTCTCTGGACCTCAATTTGCCATTTGCACAATGGGGGTAATAACTGCACCCAGGTTTGGTCATATGCAGGCAAAGTGCACACAGTAAGTGCTCAGTAAACAGCAGCCTGTCATTTGATTGACAATCCTCAAGTTCCCTCCCCTTCCCTCCCTTAGCCCGAACAGGCATCAAAGCAACCACTCATGCCTCTCAAATGCCTTTCTCTGAAGAGCCAGACACAACCCACACATCTCCGACTCTGTGCCGAGACAGATGGGTGGGACAGATCAGCTGGGTGGCTCCGGTCACCAGACACCTGTTCCTGCTCCAACATGTATCCTCTGTGAGCACAAAGACAGGAAACGGGAACTTGAATGCCTTGATGCCATTTGTCACGAAGTGATCTGGAGAGGCCCAGGCCAGCCAGGTGGAGGGAGGTCTCGGACTGGGTTTGCATCGGGGCTGCAGTAAGGTTCCAAACCACCAGGCAGGTTCCTCTTGTCCTCAACCCAGGTGAGGATGCCAAGTGAGCATCCCTATTGCAGGCTACCCCCTCCCCGGGTGGTATTAAACAGGCATTTAGATACCTGGCATGGAGAAGGGTGATGGATGGCTTTATTAACCCACCGAGGCGAGGCTGCTGACAGTGAAGGACGCCCCTGTCAGGGGAAGCGTCTCTTGCCTGCAGGCCCTTTCAACAGCCTGCCTGACTGCCTGAGCCCCTGACAGATGGGCAGCTCCTACAGGGAAGGGACAGCAGTGTAGGGACAGGCCAGCATCTCCCCAAATGCCAAGCCTCCCTCCAGGCCCTACACCCATAAAGCTTAGTACCATCAGATCACCTGGCCCTGAAGACCAACTGTTGAGGTCTTCCGGCCTTAATGCCTATATCAAATAATTCACCTCATTCTCCATGTAAAAGGTGCCCCCTGGAGTTTGTGATACAGCAGTGCTGCTGACATTTCTGGAAGGCATCCTAATTTTGTGCTAAGCATCTATCCTACTGGCCTCTCCCCACAACCTCTAGATAATCACAGTACTCTTTTGGGTACCCACTTCGTAGAGGAGGAATCTCAGGCTCAGAGGTGACTTGACTGGCCCAAGGTCAAACAGTGGGATCTAAACCCAGAACCACCCCACTCCTCAGGTCCCTCCCTGTCCCTGACACTTTGCAGAAGGGACCCTCCTTGGGGATTGCATCCATGGCGCCTTCTCACTCCACCCAGTCTGGTCCTCCAATCACATCCTTCTCACTCCAGCACCATCATGGATCACAGACTGGATAGAAAACCTGTTAGCTCCACGGACCTCAGCCTCAGAGGAGAGAGCAAGAGGGAAGAAGATCTGGCCCATTACTAATTCTCCAGGTCCCCCAGGAACTCTTCCAACCTCCATGATCCCTGCTTGGCCCCGGGTACAACCTCCTCTGAGGCTCGCTCTGGGTCTCAGGGAACTTGCACCTCCCCTCCCTGGCCGGTATCTCTCACCACTGCTGTGCTCGGTTCTCCCCAACTTGTCTGGATGCCAGCAGCAGCTCTGGCTTCCCCATCTGACCACTGCCACACGCGCACAACCAAAGTAATCCTTCCATAAAACTCAAACTCCATCCCACCCCACCCTCTGACAGAGCAGAGGTTCCCCCAACCCACACTCAAAGCCCCAACCTCTCAGCCAACTCAAAATCCTTCACAGACCTGGCCTGCCCCCACCAGCCCAGCCCCTGCCGATATCTCACCACACTCGAGCCACACTGACCACCTCTCATATCCACGTGGGCCATTCAGACCCTTTCCTCCATTCAGAAGGCCCTTCGCCTTCAGCCCCTGCGGTACCTACTCACCTTTCTGACCCAGCTCCCTTCCCCTGGACCCCCACCTCCCAGGGCTCTGCTTCCTCTGCAGGACTCCCTATTGTCTTTGCGTGTCCCTTCATCACACCCCTCCACATGCACAGTCACTCCTCTGACCACCTCCCCACCTTTCTGTGAGCCCTCCAAGGACAAAGACAGTGTCTTTTTTTATTATTAATTTTTTTGGATTAGAGCTGGTTTACAATGTTGTGTTAGTTTCTGTTGTACTGCAAAGAGAATCAGTTATAATATGCATAATATGCATTCTTTTCAAGATTCCTTTCCCATATAGGTCATTACAGAGTACTGAGTAGAGTCCTCTCTGCTATACGTGCATGTGTGTGTGCTAAGTCATTTCAGATGTGTTCAACTCTATGAGACCCCATGGACAGCAGCCTGCCAGGCTCCTCTGTCCATGGGATTCTCCAGGCAAGGATACTGGAGTGGGTTGCCATGCCCTCCTCCAAGGGATCTTCCCAACCCAGGGATAAAATCTGCATCTCTTATGTCAAACTGCATTGGCAGGCAGGTTCTTTACCACTAGCACCACCTGGGAAGCCCTCAGTTCAGTTCAGTAGCTCAGTCGTGTCCGACTCTTTGCAACCCCATGAATCGCAGCACGCCAGGCCTCCCTGTCCATCACCATCTCCAGAGTTCACTCAGACTCACGTGCATCGAGTCCGTGATGCCATCCAGCCATCTCATCCGCAGTCATCCCCTTCTCCTCCTGTCCCCAATCCCTCCCAGCATCAGAGTGTTTTCCAATGAGTCAACTCTTTGCATGAGGTGGCCAAAGTACTGGAGCTTCAGCTTTAGCATCATTCCTTCCAAAGAAATCCCAGGGCTGATCTCCTTCAGAATGGACTGGTTGGATCTCCTTGCAATCCAAGGGGCTCTCAAGAGTCTTCTCCAACACCACAGTTCAAAAGCATCAATTCTTCGGTGCTCACCCTTCTTCACAGTCCAACGCTCACATCCATACATGACTACAGGAAAAACCATAGCCTTGACTAGACAGACCTTAGTCGGCAAAGTAATGTCTCTGCTTTTGAATATACTATCTAGGTTGGTCATAACTTTTCTTCCAAGGAGTAAGCGTCTTTTAATTTCATGGCTGCAGTCACCATCTGCAGTGATTTTGGAGCCCAGTTTCACCATCTATTTCCCATGAAGTGATGGGACCAGATGCCATGATCTTCGTTTTCTGAATGTTGAGCTTTAAGCCAACTTTTTCACTCTCCTCTTTCACTTTCATCAAGAGGCTTTTGAGTTCCTCTTCACTTTCTGCCATAAGGGTGGTGTCATCTGCATATCTGAGGTTATTGATATTTCTCCAGGCAATCTTGATTCCAGCTTGTGTTTCTTCCAGTCCAGCGTTTCTCATGATGTACTCTGCATAGAAGTTAAATAAGCAGGGTGACAATATACAGCCTTGACGGACTCCTTTTCCTATTTGGAACCAGTCTGTTGTTCCATGTCCAGTTCTAACTGTTGCTTCCTGACCTGCATACAGATTTCTCAAGAGGCAGGTCAGGTGATCTGATATTCCCATCTCTTTCAGAATTTTCCACAGTTTCTTGTGATCCACACAGTCAAAGGCTTTGGCATAGTCAATAAAGCAGAAATAGATGTTTTTCTGGAACTCTCTTGCTTTTTCCATGATCCAGCGCATGTTGGCAATTTGATCTCTGGTTCCTCTGCCCTTTCTAAAACCAGCTTGAACATCAGGGAGTTCACGGTTCACGTATTGCTGAAGTCTGCTTGGAGAATTTTGAGCATTACTTTACTAGCATGTGAGATGAGTGCAATTGTGCGGTAGTTTGAGCGTTCTTTGGCATTGCCTTTCTTTGGAATTGGAATGAAAACTGACCTTTTCCAGTCCTGTGGCCACTGCTGAGTTTTCCAAACTTCCTGGCATATTGAGTGCAGCACTTTCACAGCATCATCTTTCAGGATTTGAAACAACTCAACTGGAATTCCATCACCTCCACTAGCTTTGTTCGTAGTGATGCTTTCTAAGGCCCACTTGACTTCACATTCCAAGATGTCTGGCTCTAGATTAGTGATCACATCATCATGATTATCTGGGTCATAAAGATCTTTTTTGTACAGTTCTTCCGTGTATTCTTGCCACCTCTTCTTAATAGCTTCTGCTTCTGTTAGGTCCAGACCATTTCTGTCCTTTTTCGAGCCCATTTTTGCATGAAATGTTCCTTTGGTATCTCTAATTTTCTTGAAGAGATCTTTAGTCTTTCCCATTCTGTTGGTTTCCTCTATTTCTTTGCATTGATCACTGAAGAAGGCTTTTTTATCTCTTCTTGCTATTCTTTGGAACTCTGCATTCAGATACTTATATCTTTCCTTTTCTCCTTTGCTTTTCACCTCTCTTCTTTTCACAGCTATTTGTAAGGCCTCCCCAGACAGCCATTTTGCTTTTTTGCATTTATTTTCCATGGGGATGTTCTTGATCCCTGTCTCCTGTACAATGTCACGAACCTCATTCCATAGTTCATCAGGCATTCTATCTATCAGATCTAGTCCCTTAAATCTATTTCTCACTTCCACTGTATAATCATAAGGGATTTGATTTAGGTCATACCTGAATGGTCTAGCGGTTTTCCCTACTTTCTTCAATTTCAGTCTGAATTTGGTAATAAGGAGTTCATGATCTGAGCCACAGTCAGCTCCTGGTCTTGTTTTTGTTGACTGTATAGAGCTTCTCCATCTTTGGCTGCATAGAATATAATCAATCTGATTTTGGTGTTGACCATCTGGTGATGTCCATGTGTAGAGTCTTCTCTTGTGTTGTTGGAAGAGGGTGTTTGCTATGACCAGTGCATTTTCTTGGCAAAACTCTATTAGTCTTTGCCCTGCTTCATTCTGCATTCCAAGGCCAAATTTGTCTGTTACTCCAGGTGTTTCTTGACTTCCTACTTTTGCATTCCAGTCCCCTATAATGAAAAGGACATCTTTTGGGGGTGTTAGTTCTAAAAGGTCTTGTAGGTCTTCATAAAACCGTTCAACTTCAGTTTCTTCAGTGTTACTGGTTGGGGCATAGACTTGGATAACTGTGATATTGAATGGTTTGCCTTGGAGACGAACAGAGATCATTCTGTCGTTTTTGAGATTGCATCCAAGTACTGCATTTCGGACTCTTTTGTTGACCATGATGGCTACTCCATTTCTTCTGAGGGATTCCTGCCCGCAGTAGTAGATATAATGGTCATCTGAGTTAAATTCACCCATTCCAGTCCATTTTAGTTCACTGATTCCTAGAATGTCGACGTTCACCCTTGCCATCTCTTGTTTGACCACTTCCAATTTGCCTTGATTCATGGACCTGACATTCCAGGTTCCTATGCAATATTGCTCTTTACAGCATTGGATCTTGCTTCTATCACCAGTCACATCCACAACTGGGTATTGTTTTTGCTTTGACTCCCTCCCTTCATTCTTTCTGGAGTTATTTCTCCACTGATCTCCAGTAGCATATTGGGCACCTGGGGAGTTCCTCTTTTGGTATTCTATCATTTTGCCTTTTCATACTGTTCATGGGGTTCTCAAGGCAAGAATACTGAAGTGGTTTGCCATTCCCTTCTCCAGTGGACCACATTCTGTCAGGCCTCTCCACCATGACCCGCCCTTCTTGGGTTGCCCCACAGGCATGGCTTGGTTTCATTGAGTTAGACAAGGCTGTGGTCCTAGGGTGATTAGATTGCCTAGTTTTCTGTGAGTATGGTTTCAGTGTGTCTGCCCTCTGATGCCCTCTTGCAGCACTTACCATCTTACTTGGGTTTCTCTTACCTTGGCGTGGGGTATCTCTTCAAGGCTGCTCCAGCAAAGCGCAGCCGCTACTCCAGCAAAGCACAGCCACTGCTCCTTACCTTGGACGAGGGGTATCTCCTTAACGCCACCATTCCTGAGCTTCAACGTGGGGTAGCTCCTCTAGGGCCCTCCTGTGCCTGCTCAGCCACCACTCCTCGGGTTGCTCCTCCCGGCCACCGGCCCTGGCCTCTGGCTCGGGATGGCTCCTCAAGGTCCCCGCCCCTGGCCTCGGGCGCGACTTGGCTTGTGGCTTCTCCTGGCCGCCCCTGACCTCGGACATGGGGTGTCTCCTCCCGGCCGCCGCTCCTGACCTCAGACGTGGGGTAGCTCCTCCCAGCCGTCGCCACTGACCTCAGACGCAGGGTAGCTCCTCCGGCCGTTCCTGCACCGTCGCAGCCTGGCACTCTAGGCCGCTGCCCCTGACCTCAGACATGGGGTAAGCTCCTCGCAGCCGCCAGCGCCTAGTGAGCCAGCCGGCTACGCGCCTGCGAGGGTTGGGAAGCCCTACCCTATGCTATATAGTAGGATCTTATTTGTTACCTATTTGATATACAGTAGTGTGTATATGCTGGAGAAGGCGATGGCACCCCACTCCAGTACTCCTGCCTGGAAAATCCCATGGACAGAGGAGCCTGGTAGGGGGCAGTCCATGGGGTCGCGAAGAGTCAGACACGACTGAGCGACTTGCCTTTCACTTTTCACTTTCATGCATTGGAGAAGGAAATGGCAACCCACTCCAGTGTTCTTGCCTGGAGAATCCCAGGGACGGGGTAGCCTGGTGGGCTGCCGCCTATGGGGTCACACAGAGTCAGACACGACTGAAGTGGCTTAGCAGCAGCAGCAGCAGTGTGTATATGCCGTCTATGGGGTCGCACAGAGTCGGACACAACTGAAGCGACCTAGCAGCAGCAGCAGCAGTGTGTATATGTGTATACGTCAATTCCAATCTCCCACTTTGTCCCTCCTTTCCTTCCCCCGTGATGATCATAAGTTTGTTTTCTGCATCTGTGACCCTATTTCTGTTTTGTAAATAAGTTCACTTTCTAGGTTCAATTTTTCTAGGTTCCACTTTTCTAGGTTCCACATATAAGTGATGGCATATGTTGTTCGTCTGAGTTACTTCTCTCAGTATGACAATCTGAGGGTCCATCCATGTTGCTACAAAAGGCATTATTTTGCTTTTTTATGGCTGAGTCATACAAGGACTGTGTCTTTTTCTCTATTCACCCCCACCAGGAGCAATTAGATGCTCAATTAGAGCTTCCATGACACTATTATGATTATTGTTTCAAATAAAGCCTCTGCTCCTGGCAGGGCAACTTCAGAGCAAGCCTGGCTGGCCTCTGCCATCCCCTTCAGCCTTATCTCACCCCAAAGCATTTCTAGCCATGTTCTGGCCGTGCTGTTCTGCTTCTGGTCTCTTGACTCTGCCCAGCTGGCTCCCACTTCAGAGTTCAGAGAGCACATGTTCACCACCTGGAGTGTTCTGCCTCTCTCTTCACTTGTTGCTGTTGTCCTTTAGTCACTAAGTCTTGTCGGACTCTTTGACAACCCCATGAACAGTAGCCTGCCAGGTTCCTCTGTCCATGGCATTTCCCAGGCAAGAATACTGGAGCGGGTTGCCATTTCCTTCTCGAGGTGATCGTCCCCTACCCAGGGATCAAACCCGCCATCTCTTGCATTGGCAGGCAGATTCTTTACCACTGAGCCACCAGGGAAGCCTCTCTCTTCACTTGGCTAGCTCCTATTTTTCCTGCCAAGCTCAGCTGAAATGTCACATCCTTAGAGGAGCCCTCTGTGACCACTGGATTTAAATCAAGTGCCCTATTCTACATGAACAGGATATACTGCCACAGATTGATTGCCCCAGTGCTTCACCATATCCTCTCTCCCTTCATCCGTAGCGTCTGCCTATGACCCTGCAGCAACTCTCACTAAAGAGCTGGCATTTGTTTCCCCACCACTGAAATCTAGGCTGGCTTTGGGACTTACTTTGGCCAATAGGATAAAACAGAAGTGATGCGTAGACATCAAGAGGCATTGTGTATTTTCTCTTACCCTCTTGCTCATCTACCCTTCATCATGAGAATGTACCCAGCCTGGAGATAAGATATGTGAACAGATGGGACTTCCCTGGTGGCTCAGTGGCAAAGAATCCACCTGCCAATGCAGGGGACATAGGGTCGATCCCTGGTCCAGCAGCTAAGATTCCCACATGGCACAGGGCAATGAAGCGCAACTACTGAACCCATGCCCTAACTAGAGAAAGCCTGCGTGCAGCAAAGAGCCCATGTGCTGCAACAAAGACGCAGCACAGCCAAAATTAATTAGTTTTTAAAAACAAAAAAAGATATGTGAACAGACATGAGCTCCTCCTGTCACCCCAACTGAAAACTATTCAGATCAGCCAACCCACAGCCAAAGAACAGATACAGGAGAGCCTGAACCAAGACCAAAGGTCACACTGCGCTCTGGGCTAACTGCCAACTCATGAGCTAAATGAATGTTCATTGTTTTAAGACGCCAAATTTTGGGATGATTTTTTTTATCCAAAATTTTGTGACAATTGAAAACCAATACAGAAAACTGATATCTAAAATTTCCCTTCCTAACAAGTTACAGTTGTGATTATGTATTTCTTTGTGCATTTATCTTATAAATGTTTTTTTTTTCATTAGACTGTAAGCCTCATGTTGGGAGATAACGTGTCTTTTATAGAATTTACATTTACATTACTGAATTCCTTGGCCTGACATAGTACCTGGCACACAGGAAGTGTTCCCCAAAAAAATTCATTGTTTAGGGACTTCCCTGGTGGCCCCATGGTTAAGACTTTGTCTTCCAAAGCATGAGATGCAGGTTTAATCCCTAGTCAGGGAACTAGGATCCCACATGCCTCATAACCAAAAAAACTAAGACATAAAACAGAAGCAATATTGTAACAAATTCAATAAAGACTTTTAAAAATGGTCCACACCAAATAAAAAACCTTTTAAAAATTCATTAAGTAAATTAATTACATGAGTGATTGAATGAGGGAATTAAATGAATGTTCCCATTCATTCTCCCTATGGACCTTTTTCTCCCACTTCTCTAACAGCCAAATCAGAGCCCTTTTCCAAAGCAACTCATAGCAGAGGGATAAGTCAAAGCAGATGATCCTTCACCTCTGAGCCACGAGACCCTGAATCCCTGTGAGCCAATGAGAGTCTCTGACACAAGCTTCCAAGATTCTGAAAGTGATGTCCATCAGTGAGAGGGTTCCCTGTACATGCATGCTCAGTCACTTTAGTCATGTCCGAGTCTTTGCAACCCCATGGACTGTAGCCCAACAGGCTCCTCTGTCCATGGGATTTTCCCAGCAAGAATACTGGAGTGGGTTGCCATGCCCTCCTCCAGGGGATCTTCCTGACTCAGAGATGGAACTCATGTCTCTTGCATCTCCTGCATTGCAGGCAGATCCTTCCCCTTGCAGGGAAGCCCAAGAGGTCTCCCTGGAGCACTTCATTTTAGACTCGACAGACACCCCATGCCACCAGCTGCAAGGAGGGGAGGGAGGGGAGCTCAAGCAGCACAGACTTCCTCCCCTTCAACCATCAAACCAGGGGGGTATGGGAGAGAAGCCCTCCTTTCCCATCCTCTCAAAGCTGGTACATAGGCTACCTCTCTCAGGAAGATTCGAATATACCTTCTCCTACCTCATTATCAGAGGTCAACTCCTTCCCTCCTGCCACACCCACTGAGAAACTGGTCTTCACAATCCAAACCACCTTCCTCCCCATCCCAGACCTTTTTTTGCAACATTTAGAGATCTTACACTGATAAGGCACCTCTTTTCACAAGTGTCCCTTACAGCCACCCCCACTCTAGTGCCTACAGTTTTTTAAGTCTTTACACAAGCTATTCTGGAAACAGACTGGCCCTATATTGCTCTTGGTACCTTTACCATCACGCAGAGATTTAAAAAAATTTTTTTCACTTACTCTTCTTATGCTCTTATTTATGAATATATTCAACAATTATTTTATTCAGCACCTTCTATGTTCCAAATTCTAGAGATACAATCATTTGTGAGAAACACACAGGCCACCATGAAGCTTGAAATCCAGTAAAAGAGGTAGGCAAACAAGAAACAAATAAATTTTAAATGGAAATATCAGTAGTAGTATATGGATATGAGAGTTGGACCATAAAGAAAGCTGAGCACCAAAGAAATGATGTTTTTGTACTGTGGTGTTGGAGAAGACTCTTGAGAGTCCCTTGGACTGCAAGGAGATCAAACTAGTCAATCCTAAAAGAAATCAGTCCTGAATATTCATTGGAAGGACTCATGCTGAAGCTGAAACTCCAACACTTTGGCCACCTAATTCGAAGAACTGACTCACTGGAAAAGACCCTGATGCTGGGAAAGATTAAAGGCAGGAGAAGGGGACGACAGAGGATGAGATGATTAGATGGCATCACCAACTTGAATGGGCATGAGTTTGAGCAAGCTCCAAGAGTTGGTGATAGACAGAGAGGCCTGGCGTGCTGAAGTCCGTGGGGGTGCAAAGAGTCAGACATGACTGAGCTACTTAACTGAACGGATCAAATAATAAAAGAATTCAATTTAAATAAGGCAGCATAATAGACAGTGACAGAATAGAAAAGCAAATCCAGGTCGACTGCAGAGAAAATAGCAAAAATCCACAACCCACTTGGAAAGGTTTGTTTGGTAGAATTTTTATCTCCATAAGCCAAAGAGAGAGCAGAATTTCTCAGTGACCCCAAAAGGAAATTATGCTTTTGCTCAACATATACTGACAGAGCGCCTACACTGTGCCTGGCTGCTATGAAGTGGCAATATTAAAACTTGATTTAAGATCATCTGATTCCAAATGAGGAAGGAAGAAAGAGAGTAAAGGAAAGCTAGCATTTATTGTGGAGAAAGTGATGGCACCCCACTCCAGTACTCTTGCCTGGAAAATCCCATGGACGGAAGAGCCTAGAAGGCTGCAGTCCATAGGGTCTCAAAGATTCTGACACAACTGAGTGACTTCACTTTCACTTTTCACTTTCATGCATTGGAGAGGAAATGGCAACCCACTTCAGTGTTCTTGCCTGGAGAATCCCAGGGACGGGGGAGCCTGGTGGGCTGCCGTCTATGGGGTCGCACAGAGTCAGACACGACTGAAACAACTTAGCAGCAGCAGCAGCAGCATTTATTGAGGACTTACTATGTGTCAGAGCTGTGTGATTTTGTGCATATTTTTTCACTCAGTCCTCACAAGGTAGCAGAGAGGTGGTGACTAAGGTAATTCCCAATTTCCCACAGCTCAGGAGTTATCCGTACATTTAGAAAGTTGCACAGCTAGAATTTGGACCTGGGGTGGGGGGTGTGGCTTCTTTCCCCAGAGTATGCCTCCTCCCCAGCCTCTTTTTAATTAAATCAAATCATCAGAATGAAAATCTTCATTTTTACCAGAATGTGAGAACATGATTCCAAGAATTTATTAACAAAAATAAAATAGATGATCTCTATTAAGACTTGTAGGAGCTCTCCATGCCCCTCTCCATCACCCAGCCAAAATCCCCTCCAGGCAGCTTCCTCCTCCCCCGACAATACCTAGTCCTCAGGTATGACCAGTCTAGACTCCTCACAAAGTGTTCCTTGTCAAGGAGACAAGGTACATCTATGGGACACCTGCCTGAGTCTTTGGGGTAGATATTTTTTAAGAAATGATTTTTGCCATAAGGAAAGCATGATTAAAACATCTTTTACAAAATGCATTAATTCCCAGGCAAAGATAAAAATTCTATTTGACTCAAATAGATTTTCCATGGTGAGTTAGCGCTGCAATGAGGGTAATGGATGGGGGAGGGGGAAGGCTTCCAGCTCATAAATCAAAGTGGGGGTGGGAGTGGAGTTGATGTAGGAAGGGAGAGAAGCTAGTGGAATCTCAACTTGTGAGAGTGGTGCTCCCACCCCTTCCCCCAGTTCTTAATGATCTCATCAGGGGTCAAAGATCAATTCCCAGCCTTGTTCATCTATCCCCTTCTGCATTCATTATTTTAATAGCATCCACATAGGGCCATTCAGTGTTGGTATCAGGCAAGCATTAACAGGAAGTTTGTTTTGGAAGCTCAGGAACCCATCATTCTGGGACTCCTCTGGTGGTCCAGTGGTTAAGAAACCACCTCTCAATGCAGGCGACAGGGTTTGATTCCCTGGTCCGAGAACAAAGATCCCACATACCAGCAGAGCAACCAAGCCTGGCTCCATAACTACCGAGCCCACACACTCTAGAGCCCATGTGCCACAGCTAGGGAGTGTGCGTGCCACGTCTAAGACCCGACACAGCCAAATAAGTGAATAAGGGAACAAACATATTTTTGAAATCTGTCCTTCTAATTCACCCCACAAACATTTCCCCAGTGCTCATCTGAGTCAAGCACTGAGCTGGGCTTGAGGGTTGTGGTGTGAACAAGACCAGGCTGGCCCTTAAGGAGCTCCAGTCTAGATAAATGGAGAAAGAAACAGCTTCAGTTCAGGGCAATAAATGTTATTTAAGAAAGAGGCAAGGGAGGACATGCTCAGGGGCATCCAAGAGGCCGTGATGTTTGAGATAAAACTTGAAGGTCAGTGGGAATTTTCCAAACCCCACTAGGGCAGATGCACTTTCTGGGCAGAGAAAACAGTATGGGGCAAGGCGTGGACTATGAGACAGGCTGAGTTGGGACCTGCAGGGCCTTGGGTGTCCTTGGAGACACAGAACTGGCAAGAAAGTGGGAGAAACTGAACAAGCCGGCCAGAACACTTTGTGCCAGGCTGTGGGTGAAGGCTTCATCCTGTAGGTCCAACAGCACTTTAAGCAGAGTAGAAACATTAAAATAAAACTGCGTGTTGAGAAGCCTCATGCAAAATAGGTGGAAGGAGGGATTTCCCTGGTAGTCCAGTGGCTAAGAATCTGCCTTTCAATGCAGGGGATGTGTATTTGATCCCTGTTCGCGGAACTAAGATCCTGAATGCCTTGGGACAATGAAGCCCTCACGCCACAACTATCGAAACTACGTGCTGCAACTAGAGAGAAGTCCGTTAGCCACAATGAAAAGATCCGGCATGCCTCAATAAAGATCTCAAGTGCTGCAGCTAAGACCTGTCTCAGCCAAAAATAAAACAAATAAACAAATAAATAATATTTTTTTATAAAATAGATGGAAGGAGAGAGATTCGGGACAAGAGGCAGCTGAGACACTTTCAATATTCTTCTTAGAAGATCGTGAAACCTGAGCGAGGACAGTGGCTGTAAGAGAAGAGTGAAATGAAAGTGTTAGTCACTCAGTTGTGTTAGACTGTTTGTGACCCCATGGACTGTAGCCCACCAGGCTATTCTGTCCATGGAATTTTCCAGGCAAGAATACTGGAGTGGGTAGCTATTCCCTTCTCCAAGGCGTCTTCCCAACCCAGGGATAGAACCCAGGTCTCCTGTACTGCAGGCAGATTCTTAACCATCTGAGCCACCAAGAAAACCCAAAGTGAAAATGTGTGATTAGAGAAAAGGAAGTGAATCCTGGAGGTATTCTGGAAGGAGATCTGAGAGTCAGGCCTCACCTGGGCTCTGGCACTTCTCTCTCACAGCCAGGAATCCAGACGATGAGGCAAAACAGAACAAAGGAGGGTCTGAGATGCAGAATAAAGAGCCTGGGGCTGGAAACTGAGTTCTAGAAGGAGGAGTGGGAGAAATGAGGGACACAGCCATCATTTCCAAAGCCCCTTGGGCTTGTCCCTTAATCTGAGTTCCCCTCAAAGCAGAATTTAAGACAAGAACTTAGATGCAGGCAGTTTACTTGGGAGGTGACCCCTGAAATGAGGATGGGGAAGAGTAAGACACAGGGGATGGAAAGCCAATACAAGCTGCTTACCACTGTGGGAAGGTGAGTCTCATTCTCACTGGAGACCCTCTGGGGAATCATGAGATTGTACCTCAGACTGGGGGTTTCCCAGGTGGCTCTAGTGGTGAAGAACTTACCTGCCAATGCATGAGATGTAAGAGACCTGGGTTCAGTCCCTCAGTTGGGAAGATCCCCTGGAGGAGGACATGGCAAGCCACTCCAGTGTTCTTGCCTAAAGAATCCCATGGACAGAGGAGCCTGGCAGGCTGCAGTCCATAGGATCGCAAAGAGTCAGATGAGTCAGACACCTCAGACCTGTCCCCCAGAGGACAGGAAGCTGGGCATCAACACACCGACTCTTTTCAGCTACCCCCAGGGATGTTCCCGCTCCTGTGCTTGATGCCTTTGCACCTGGGTATGCTGCAAGCGTAGGAGACTCCCTGAGGCTTTGGAGAAGAGCTTGAGACAGGAGAGCTGGGAGACCCAGCGAGCCCTTAAAATGGGACTTTCTCAACAAACCCCACATGATATTACTCATATGAGGGATCTAAAACATGACACACGTGAAATTATTTATGAAACAGATTCACGGACATAGAAAACCCTTTATAGTTATGAAAGGGGAAAGGGGGGTAGGAAGGGATAAAGTAGGAGTTTGGGATTAGCAGATACAAACTACTATGTATAAAACAGATAAACGACAAGGTCCTACTGTATAGCACAGAGAACTATATTTGACATCCTCTAATAAACCATAATGGAAAAGAAAACCAAAACAGTACATATATATATATATATAAAATTGAGTCACTGTGCTCTACACCAGAAACTAGTACAATGCTGTAAATCAACTATATTTCAATTTTTTAAATGGGGCTTTCTCCAGGTGTATGGGAACCTACCACAATATATACAGCTGGAGTCAGAGATGGGATAAGGGGATGTGTCATGGGGGCACCAATGGCAACTCTCACAACCGTCCAGAGGCAGAGGAACCAGAGTCAGAAGTGGACACAGGTAGAGTCCGACTCTTGGCAAACCCATGGACTCTACAGTCCATGGAATTCTCTCTGGGCAAGAGTACTGGAGTGGGTAGCCTTTCCCTTCTCCAGGGAATCTTCTCAACCCAGGGATTGAACCCAGGTCTCCTGCATTGCTGGCAGATTCTTTACCAGCTGAGCCACAAGGGAAAAGGCAGAGGGGGTGTCACATGCCCTCACTGCAACGCATGGCACCATACAAGGCATCCCTTTGCCGCCACCATTTACCGCATGTGAATTGGCTGCCAGGTACAGGGGTAAGTGCTTTCCCTGCATTATCTCACTCAATTCTAAAGCAATCTTTTTAAAACTTACTTTATTATTGTTATTTTGGGGGGCGCAGTTTCCCTGAGTGTTCTTTGCTGTGAACAGGCTTTCTCTAGCTGCAGTAAGCAGGGGCTACACTTCATTGTGGTGCACAGGTTCGAGAGCACAGGCTCAGTAGTTGAGGTGTACAGGCTTAGTTCCTCTGCAGCAAGTGGAAGTTTCCTGGTTTAACCAGGGATTGAACCTGTGTCCCCTGCATTGGCAGGCAGATTCTTAACCACTGGACCACCAGGCAAGTCCCTAAAACAATCGAGAGGAAGGTCCTATTGTAACTCCCATTCTATAGAGGAAGAAACCTATGCTTGGGGTGGAATATGTTATTTATTCAAGGTCCTCAGAGTGAAAAGGGAAAGAGTCAAGATTGGAACCATGTCTCCTTTAGCCCCAGGCCCACAGCCACAAGCTGCTCCTTCAAGGGCACTTCATCCACATTACTGGACAACAGGTAAGAGCAGGATAAGGTTAGTGGATCAGATGATGTACTATATGAATGCTCATTTCCTGGCTATGAAAGTTCTCTTTCCATTACAGTCATATGAGAATTTCCTGGGTTTTAGGAGGTACACACCGATATATCGACAGCAAAAGGACGCTATGTTCAAAACTTAGGTCAAACAGTTCAGGTCAGGAAAAAACATTGTATGTTTATACACACACACATACAATGATAAAATACATGTGGTTAAAGGTTCACTGTGAAGGAACCTGGGTAAAGAGTATACAGCAATTCTTTGAATTATTTGTGTAACTTTCTTGTAAATATGAGCTCGTTTCAAAATGCTTAAAGTTTTTTAAAAAAATCACCTCATCTGTCTTATTTTTCAAACGAAGGATTAAAACAAATTTCAGTCCATTGCAATGAGCAACAAAGAAAAGTTTATTACTACATAGGAAACGCCTTTGAGGAGCTTATCAGAAAAAAGTCTTGGCCCTGAAGGGTTTCTTGGATATTTGGATATTTTATTCTCCTCGGGATTTTAAATTCCTTTTGTAGCTGAGCCTTGGGAACCAGAGCTGACATCATGTCCCTGGTGGGGCAGGATACAGAGCGGGCGGGCGGGCCAGGTGTGGCCTGGCATAATGGGTGAATGGAATTTCAACCCACCCTTTCCTGCCTGCCCCATGGCTGGGCAACTCCACTCTTGGAATCCTGTCTCCTGTGGATTTCAAGGCTGAATTTGGCCTCAAGGTTTCCCAAGTATGGTTTGAGGAGGTGTTAGTGCTGAAAATGGCAGAATGCCAAGGATTCAGAAAGGGGACAGAAGGGGAGGAGTTATTGCCGGAGGGCCCTGGGGACCGAAAGCTGGGTTCCAGCCCTGACATCACCACAGGGACAATTCCTTCAGAGTCTCTCAGCCTCAATTTCCCCATCTGTGACAGGAGGGATCATACTCCCTCGCTCACAGTCGTCACTGACTCCTTCACTCACTCAGTAGCATTTATGAGGAGCTCCCCCTGTGAGTCAGACGCCGGGTCAGACCCCAGGAACAGAAAAGCGAGGAGAGTAGACACAATCACTTCCTCCTGGAATTTACTACCCAGCGGGAGGTGACTGACAGCAAGACAGCAGATAAGTAAGTGATAGCCTTACAGATTGCGAAAAATGCTGTGGATGAAACAGACTGTGACAAAGAATAAAGGGATGACCATCTACTTGGTCAGGGAAGGCTTCTCCAAGGAGGGGACGCTTAACAGAAACTTGAAGGCTGAGAGGTAGCAGCCAAGGTGAAAAGGCATTCTTGAGATGCTTAGCAATCATCCGGAATTGATCGTGAGATGCTTTTAGCACCCCTTCCTTCCTCCTTTCTCCTTCCTTCCACCCTCACCCATTGCAGGCAGTTATGCAACCAAGGGGCAAGACCTCTTTGTGCAAAATGTCAGCAGCCCCCCTGGGCAGGTTGAGCCAAGTCCTTTGCAGGGAACTTCTCCCCCTCTCTCCCTATACATGCAGGACCTGTGCCAGAATTTAGAGAGAAAAATGGGGAACTCCCATACAGACGGTTGTCTGATGATGCCAGTTCCCAGGGGTGACATTGGGAGGATGCCAAGCATACTGCCTTAATCCTTGTCCCGCCCACACCACAAGCAGCGGCACCTCTCTGAAATGTGCCTCCAAGGGATGGACAGGGGCCATTGGACAAATACTTTATCTCCCTCACCCTACGTATAGAGAAAGTCTGAGACGTATTCTATGCTAACTCAGCCCAGTGGGATGGAACCCCAGGTACCTAGCTCATGAACACTTTCTATATGAACCTCTTTCCCTTCACTTCCCTGTCTCACCTCCCCAGTCCCACCATGGTTTGCTGGATCACCTCCCAAATAAACAATCTGCATTCACATTCTTGTCTTAGAATCTGCCTCAAGGGGAGGGCAAGACAATAACACTTTACCCAAAGATGATTTAGTAAATCTAAATGGGACTGTGAGCTACCAGCCTTGTGAGCTCTTTAAAGACTGGGGCGACCTGCCTTTTAATTCATTGCTGTATCCCCAGCATCTCCCCTAGGGAGGGCCTGGGACAGAAAAGATGCACCATCAATGAACTGTGTCCTCGCAGAACTAGGCAAGTCTACACAAGGGCAGATACTGGACTCGATCCTTCTCAGGGGAACCCTGGGGAATCTTTGCCTTCCCACCCCAGGGTTTCAGACACCCGATGTAAGCATGAAAACGACCCCCCTAAGGACACCAGAGTGAGCGGTACAGCCAAAAATCAGGAGAGTGAGACGGAGAGGGAGCACAGGGCTTGCTGGACTGATGCCGCCTCTACTGTTTTCTTCTCTGCAGAGGTGCCCGTTTCCACTGGGCACAGCTCATCACGGTGAGTGTGCACGCAGCCACAACACGGGGCCAGTGCAGTTAGTTCAGGAAAGGTACAAGAGCATGACAAATATATGTAATTTGAAAATTGGCCAGTCTTTTGCAATAATTTAGAGGCGCTAGTTAGGAGCAATAGAAACCCCCCAATTACTGATGTTTAAGGCTGGCACTGTTGCTGGCTGAATATTTCATGCATAAATGAACTTCCACTAGGCCACCCGCTGCTTCTGATGAGGCTCTTGAGGGCTTTATTGCCCGGCGCCCAGCGGGGTCCCGCCAATGGGCCCCATGACGGATGATGCATCGTTTTGCAGCTTAAATAATGCAGTGCAGGACAGGCTCGGTGCTGGCGCATTTTATTTACATATCAATTGAGTGGCCACGCCGAATATGAAGAAATATGAGAGAGAAAGTCACTGGCACTGAATATTTCATGGCTCTGAGCCTAGCTTGAAGTGAAGGTCCCCAGCCCAGAGCTGGGCCTGGCTGTGAGTGCCAGGGAGTGCTGGCATTAACAGTCCAGGAGATGAGGCAGGAACAATCTCCCCAGGCGGGAGGAGAGTTGCTAACAGGAATTGATGAGCCCTCCTATCTAGGCACAGCCTGCTGCTGCCTGCTTGGTTTTTTTCCTGCCTTTTCAAACAGAATATCTGCTTTTTGCCTCTACCTTCTGGTTCCTGGAAACTTCTGTAGAGAAGGGAGCTTGTTCAAGCTGTCACAGACTGACTTCCCAAGCCACGTGGATGGAACAGAAGTCTGGAGAGGGTGGAAAATGGCATGGTCCACCTCTTAGCGCAACTTCATGTGCCTGACGCACAGTGAGGCCAAACAATCTGAAACAGAGGCATTTGGAGCAGAGAAAGGTTTATTGCAAGGCCATGCAAGGAGACAAAGTGGCTTATGCCCTAAAAAGTCTCGAGCTCGCTGAAAGGATTTTGGCATTTTTAAAGAGCATGCGGGGGTGGAGGTCACAGGGTATGTGATCAGCTCCTGCACAATTCTCTGATCGGCTAATGATGAGGGGACAAGGTGGTGTCACAGGGGTTAGCTTTATCAGTCCTTGGGCCCCAGGAAGCCTGTGCTCACCGTCATCAAGAAGTTAACATCTTCCATTTGGTCGGGGGAGGGTTTTCACATCTACGAAGCAACTCAGGAAATTTGCATCAAATACTATTACTATATCTAAGTGCTTCAGAGAGGAGCTAAGGCAGAGGATATGGGGGAAGGCCTGTCCAGGGAAGGCCCCATAGGCTCCCGCTCAGTAGCACACAGCCAGGAAGGCCCTCATCCTTCCTAAGAATACACAGGAAGATAAATCAGAAAACCCTGCCCAACCTCTTCTTCCCCTGAAATGCCTCTGGGAACCCCCATCCTGGCAATCGTTCCTTGACCAATTACCTTATGATTCTCCACCATGTGCTAGGCTCCTCATTAAGCTGAGGATACAGCCATGAAGAATGGTGAGTCTGGGTGGGTTTGAAAACATGCTCTGGAAACATGGAGACAGAACCCTGAGTCAGCCCTGAGATATAGCTTATTCTAGAGGATCCAGTTCAGGATTAGAGTTAACTTAGATTTAGGGTTAGAACTGGAGAGCTAGACACATATTCTGTTTCAAATGCCAGCCTCCCACCCACTGTTCACTTGCCAGCTACATGATCCTGGGCCTTGATTTTCTCATCTCTAACTTCATAAGGTTGTTGTGGATGTTGATTGAGATAAGACATCTGGCACATAGTATCCACTCAGTAAATTCTTAAGGAGTGAATTAGAGGATGAGATGGTTAGATAGCATCACCAACTCAATGGATATGAGTTTGAGCACACTCTGGGAGATAGTGAAGGACAAGGAAGCCTGGCATGCTGCAGTCCATGGGGTCGCAAAGAGCTGGCCATGACTTGGTGACTGAACAATAACAAATTAAGCCTTTATGTGTGTCTGTCACCAAACAAAAGTTCATGTGCCCAATGCACAGTGAAGCCAAACAAAGCCAAACAAAGCCAAAACATCAGAGTCTGGAGCAGACAAAGGTTTATTGCAGGAGCATGCAAGGAAAATGAGCAATTCGTGCCCTCCAAAAAACTCCAAACTCCCTGAAAGATTTCAGCAAAACATTTTTTTTTAAAGGAGCCAGTCATACCCTTTTTAAGTTTTGTTTTTCTGTTTTAAACAATGCTTGTTTATTTATTTATTTGGTTGTATTGGATCTTCACTGCACCATGTCATCTTTTCGTTGCCACACATGGACTCTCTGTTTGTGGCATGTAGGCTCAGCAGTTGCATCTCATGGGCTAAGGTCCTATGCAGCATATGGGATCTTAGTTCCCCAACCAGGGATCAGGCCTGGGTCCCCTGCATTGCAAGGTAGAAGGCAAAGAAAGGGAGGGGCATGGTTCATTATCACAAAGTTCTTGGTATAGGAATCCTTTATCTATACTGTGTAGGTCAGGTATGATGTTCTTGTAAACCCTCAACAAGACAAATGTTATTCTCTGTTCTGCAATGTTTTATCTATATATGAATGAAAATGTGGTACTCTTAAAGGTAAGAGCCTTGAGAATGGGCTATCTTGTATTTGGGGCTGTAGGCAAGGTTCTTCAGTTCAGTTCAGTTCAGTTCAGTTCAGTCGCTCAGTTGTGTCCGACTCTTTGCAACCCCATGAATCGCAGCACACTAGGCCTCCCTGTAAATCACCATCTCCCGGAGTTCACTCAGACTCAAGTCCATCGAGTCTGTGATGCCACCCAGCCATCTCATCCTGGGTCGTCCCCTTCTTCTCCTGCCCCCAATCCCTCCCAGCATCACAGTCTTTTCCAATGAGTCAACTCTTTGCATGAGGTGGCCAAAGTACTGGAGTTTCAGCTTTAGCATCATTCCTTCCAAAGAAATCCCAGGGCTGATCTCCTTCAGAATGCACTCATTGGATCTCCTTGCAGTCCAAGGGACTCTCAAGAGTCTTCTCCAACACCACAGTTCAAAAGCATCAATTCTTCGGTGCTCAGCCTTGTTCACAGTCCAGCTCTCACATCCATACATGACCACAGGAAAAACCATAGCCTTGACTAGACGGACCTTAGTCGGCAAAGTAATGTCTCTGCTTTTCAATATGCTATCTAGGTTGGTCATAACTTTTCTTCCAAGGAGTAAGCGTCTTTTAATTTCATGGCTGCAGTCACCATCTGCAGTGATTTTGGAGCCCAGTTTCCCCATCTATTTCCCATGAAGTGACGGGACCAGAGGCCATGATCTTCGTTTTCTGAATGTTGAGCTTTAAGCCAACTTTTTCACTCTCCTCTTTCCCTTTCATCAAGAGGCTTTTGAGTTCCTCTTCACTTTCTGCCATAAGAGTGGTGTCATCTGCATATCTGAGGTTATTGATATTTCTCCAGGCAATCTTGATTCCAGTTTGTGTTTCTTCCAGTCCAGCGTTTCTCATGATGTACTCTGCATAGAAGTTAAATAAGCAGGGTGACAATATACAGCCTTGACGGACTCCTTTTCCTATTTGGAACCAGTCTGTTGTTCCATGTCCAGTTCTAACTGTTGCTTCCTGACCTGCATACAGATTTCTCAAGAGGCAGGTCAGGTGGTCTGGTATTCCCATCTCTTTCAGAATTTTCCACAGTTTCTTGTGATCCACACAGTCAAAGGCTTTGGCATAGTCAATAAAGCAGAAATAGATGTTTTTCTGGAACTCTCTTGCTTTTTCCATGATCCAGCGCATGTTGGCAATTTGATCTCTGGTTCCTCTGCCTTTTCTAAAACCAGCTTGAACATCAGGGAGTTCACGGTTCACGTATTGCTGAAGTCTGCTTGGAGAATTTTGAGCATTACTTTACTAGCATGTGAGATGAGTGCAATTGTGCGGTAGTTTGAGCATTCTTTGGCATTGCCTTTCTTTGGAATTGGAATGAAAACTGACCTTTCCAAGTCCTGTGGCCACTGCTGAGTTTTCCAAACTTGCTGGCATATTGAGTGCAGCACTTTCACAGCATCATCTTTCAGGATTTGAAACAACTCAACTGGAATTCCATCACCTCCACTAGCTTTGTTCATAGTGATTCTTTCTAAGGCCCATTTGACTTCACTTTCCAAGATGTCTGGCTCTAGATTAGTGATCACATCATCATGATTATCTGGGTCATGAAGATCTTTTTTGTACAGTTCTTCCGTGTATTCTTGCCACCTCTTCTTAATATCTTCTGCTTCTGTTAGGTCCAGACCATTTCTGTCCTTTATTGAGCCCATCTTTGCATGAAATGTTCCCTTGGTGTCTCTAATTTTCTTGAAGAGATCTCTAGTCTTTCCCATTCTGTTGTTTTCCTCTATTTCTTTGCACTGATCACTGAAGAAGGCTTTCTTATCTCTTCTTGCTATTCTTTGGAACTCTGCATTCAGATGCTTATATCTTTCCTTTTCTCCTTTGCTTTTCACCTCTCTTCTTTTCACAGCTATTTGTAAGGCCTCTCCCGACAGCCATTTTGCTTTTTTGCATTTATTTCCCATGGGGATGGTCTTGATCCCTGTCTCCTGTACAATGTCACGAACCTCATTCCATAGTTCATCAGGCACTCTATCTATCAGCTCTAGGCCGTTAAATCTATTTCTCACTTCCACTGTATAATCATAAGGGATTTGATTTAGGTCATTTGATTTAGGTCATACCTGAATGGTCTACCGGTTTTCCCTACTTTCTTCAATTTCAGTCTGAATTTGGCAATAAGGAGTTCATGATCTGAGCCACAATCAGCTCCTGGTCTTGTTTTTGTTGACTGTATAGAGCTTCTCCATCTTTGGCTGCATAGAATATAATCAATCTGATTTTGGTGTTGACCATCTGGTGGTGTCCATGTGTAGAGTCTTCTCTTGTGTTGTTGGAAGAGGGTGTTTGCTATGACCAGTGCATTTTCTTGGCAAAACTCTCTTAGTCTTTGCCCTGCTTCATTCCGCATTCCAAGGCCAAATTTGTCTGTTACTCCAGGTGTTTCTTGACTTCCTACTTTTGCATTCCAGTCCCCTATAATGAAAAGGACATCTTTTGGGGGTGTTAGTTCTAAAAGGTCTTGTAGGTCTTCATAAAACCGTTCAACTTCAGCTTCTTCATCGTTACTGGTTGGGGCATAGACTTGGATAACTGTGATATTGAATGGTTTGCCTTGGAGACGAACAGAGATCATTCTGTCGTTTTTGAGACTGCATCCAAGTACTATATTTCAGACTCTTGTTGACCATGATGGCTACTCCATTTCTTCAGAGGGATTCCTGCCCGCAGTAGTAGATATAATGGTCATCTGAGTTAACTCTAAGCAAAAGCAATGAAATACAAATGTTACAGTAAAAGCAACAGATCTAATATGGGATCAGATTTGTTCTTCCCTACTGCACGTCAAAGCTCTTCTCTCCAGGACTTAAACTAGCCCCGCACCATCTCTCCTTACCACTAACCTCCTCTCAAGTGCTTAAACATGACCTAATATTTTGCACCTTAGAATCTTGCTGCCAGCCCCCTCCACTAGATTAGAAGTCCCCAGGAGTTGGCAAAGCCAGACTAATGCCCTGCTTTTGGACTAACTACATGCCAACAGTGCTGTGCTCAGTTAGGTGAGTTTTCTGACTTCCTTATGCTCTTCATTCTACCAGTTTCTTTCCGAGAAATTAGCACAATTTGTGCGTGGATGTGTGCTAAGTCGCTTCAGTCATGTCTGATTCTGTGCAACCCTGTAGACTGTAGCCTGCCCGGCTCCTCTGACCATGGGATTCTCCAGACAAGAATACTAGAGTGGGTCACCGTGCCCTCCTCCAGGGGATCTTCCCAATGCAGGGGTCACACCTGCCTCTTTTACGTCTCCTGCATTTGCAGGCAGGTTCTTTACCGCTAGTGCCTCCTGGGAAGCCCGCACAATTTGTGGATTACTAGCTGTTTGCTTGTATGAGCTTTGTCGTCATTTTGCATTGTTTTACATTTTGCTTTTGCTCTTTATCTACCCACAAGAATGAAAGCTCCGTGAGGTCAGGCACCTGTCTGCCTTGCTCTCTGCTGTAGCCCCACTGCTGGTGCAGCACTTGTCAACAAAGCCTAGCAGATCACAGTGGAGAGTCTGGGCCAGACTGCCTGGGCTTGAGTTCCAGAACCAATCCTCTCTGCCTGAAGAGCTTTGGACAATGGAGTGACACAGTTTCTCCCTCTGCAAAGTAGGGCCAATAATGTGGTTAGTCACTCAGTTGTGTCTGACTCTTTTCATCCCCACGGAATGTAGATTGCCCCTCTTGTCCATGGGATTCTCCAGGCAAGAATATTGGAGTGGGGAGCCATGCCCTTCTCCAGGGGATCTTCCCAACCCAGGGATCAAACCCAGGTCTCCCACATTGCAGGCAGATTCTTTATCATCTGAGCCACCAGTATCCTCCTGTCTTGTTAGGAGAATTAAATGATAGCATATGTAGACAGCTCAAGAACAGTTTGGGAATATGGTAAGTGCTATGCAAGGATTTGTTTTCTATATGGATATAGGTAGGGATAAAGATGGAGATAATAAATAGTAGATTCTCAATAAATATTTGATGAATTAATAATGTCCTGAGTTTAAAAAAGGGACAAAGTCCTAATTAGAGCAGAGCCTGAGATAAGGATGAAGACCCTCACGAGGGTACATTCCTTGATCTCAGTAAAGACACCTTGAACTTGGAAACCTTAGAAGTTGGTTGCAGTGGGGAAGGGGAGCTGCAGGCAAAGTCCTGGTGGGACAGGGCAGGAGCCAGCACAGACCTTCAGTAGAGCCCCCACCTGGGATTGCTAGCCCATGGACAGCTAAATCATACATTATTGATTTGTCAGACGTATTTGCATATAAATAAGCATGATCATTCATGGAGGCCCGAACAGTGCCACCTCCCCTCAGCGCCATGATTACAGATGGATGGCCCTAGTTAGACACGAGCCAGGGACGCTGCTAGTAACCCTGCCGCCAAGTCAGTGGCTGATTTAAAACTACATTTATTGGAGCATGTAAGTGTGACAGCCTAGTGGTGAGTTTGGGATAATTAGTCTAAAAGACAAGATAAACGACTCCTAAAACTGGTATTGTGATGAAGATGCCACCCCCATCCCCCTCACCCCCTCCCACCCGCTCAGCCCTGATGCCAAAAATATAGCCGATGATAATTAACTGGGAAATGTTCACAGGCGGGATTATGTTCCAATTGCATTTTCCAAAGGACTTTAGAATTTTACACCCAAGTTGATTGTGTTCCCCTCCCCCTGGTGATTAGACTGGAAGGGGGAGGGAGGTTTCAGCTAGAAGCAAAACCCGTGGGTGCAGGGAGGTGGTCAGCAGGCCCAGACAAGGTCTCCAAGGCCAGGCAAGCAGGTGGCTGCCGTCAGCCTTCCCTGAGCTTGAAAGGAGACAGATCTGCAGGGTGAAGCATGTTGACCCCGGGGAAATTATGTCTGCTGTGTTAATTCCTTCCACGTGGGAGATCGGCCAGGAGCTTAGAGGCTGGCATCATCCCCCTCTGATAGATCAAGAGACCCAGCTGCTCAGCTATATCCAACACTGGAGTCTCATCATCGTGGGGAGATACACTACTTGCTAACATTTCATTTTAATTATCCTAAATTACACTTACAGCCCGGCAGGGCCAGCTAGCAAATATCAAACATTACCTTGAAGACCAGCTTGGCCTAGAGCAGATCCTGTGGTCCCAGGGCTGGGACCTCAGAGCTATGTTGACATTGAAGGGAGAGATTCACAGCCTTTTGGTTCCCATTGCCTACCTCCCTACTCCCAGGGAAAGGGTGGGCCTGCACTGTGACCTCTAACCCATCCTATCAGCAGGTTTGAGGACTTCCTTTCTGAGATTCAGAGATGGGAGGGCCCTTTGGGATTTGCATGTGACCCTCAAAGAAGATGGCTTCCCAGGTGGCTCAGTGGGTAAAGAATCCCCCTACAATGCAGGAGATGCAGGAGATATGTGTTCAACCCCTGGATCAGAAAGATCCCCTGGAGGAGGGCATGGCAACCCCCTCCAGTATTCTTGCCTGGAGAATCCCATGGACAAGAGGAGCCTGGAAGGCTACAGTCCATAGGATTGCAAGGAGTCAGACATGAATGAGCAACTGAGTACACACACACACTCAAAGAAGAATCCAAAATAAAGGCAGCAGAACAGAGTCTGTGGTCAGCAGAACAATAAGGCCCCTGTGCATGCTAAGTAGCTTTAGTCATATCTGACTGTTTGCAACCCCATGGACTGCAGCACACCAGACTTCCCTGTCCTTCACCATCTCCCAGAGTTTGCTCAAATTCATGTCCATTGAGATGGTGATGCCATCCAACCATCTCATCCTCTGTCGCCCCATTCTCCTCCTGCCTTCAATCTTTCCCAGCATCTCTATCATGCTAGACCCCTATTGGACTCTACATATCAGGCCAGATTTTGTCCCTAGGCCCCAACCCTGTTTGTGGTAAAGGCACTAGCCTGGACCACAAACATCCAGGCCCGCCATAATCATCTTGGGGTAGAGCCACTCCCCAGCCCATCTCTCAGCTCAGCTGAGATCATGTCAAGGGACTTGCCTAGCTATGGAAAGTATCCTCAATATCCTAATATGATTTGTCCTCTTGGAAATTTAAAATACTATCTACTCCTTCCATAGCGTAAACTAGAACAAGTAAACCTGATCAAATGCCCTGGTTAGTGAAGATGTCTAGAAGACAGTACTGCTCAACAAGGAAGAAGGGGACTTAGTCCCTCAAGGATGTGTCATAATCTCTGATCTGGGGTGAGGAGCATAGGAGATTTGTACTTTTACTGAAGGAGACATGGGTATAAAATCATGTGCCGTCTTTCAGTATAGCCTTTGGTCTGTCAGATCCTTATATCAGTCAGCTACTGCTGTGTAACAACCACCTCAAAATTCTCACATGCATACAATGATAACTATTTATGTTTCACTTGTGGGTCTTCAGATCATCTTAGATCTGGCTATTCTAGGCTGAGCTGCTCTAGATTGGGCTGGATTTGAGGCCAGAGATTAGATTCTGCTGACATTCCATTGACCAAGAAAAACAACAAAGTCAAGCCCAAAGTCAAGGAATAAAGAAGTGAATTCTCATAAAAAGTCTGAAGCAAGGCCTTTGACAAAATCCAATTTAATAGAGCAGATAAGTATACTTCTCCCATGGACATGGGAGGGAAGTAGAAGGAGAGAAAGGAGAAAATATTTGCCTGACCACCATAAAACCCATCACCTACTCTAAAACTCTGGGGATACTGGAATGGTCCTCTCGTGTACTACCCCTCATTCCACACACAAGAGTCTAAGCCTCAGACTACTTTCCGTGTATACACTAGCCTCTCTGCACACCATCTGAGTCCCTTGATGACTCAAGTTGGCCATGTCCCAAAGCCTCTGGTCAGTACTTGTTTCCAGGTTTAGACAGTCACCACATAAAATCCCAGGCCTGAGCTGGATGGGATCCCATGCACATAGTAGATGTGCAAGAATAATTAATTGAATGGATTAATGAATGAACAGATCGATCAATCAATCCCAAGCCCATGCTTTGAACTCTGTTCACTGGTCTGTTGGATGCCTTGTACTTAGGCTCAATCCAACTGCCATTCCTGCTGTATTCACAGCTTGGCCAGGGATATGCTCTAGAATCCACCCACCCAAACAATAACTGTACAAGCTCCAGACCCTCTCTTTCTCAGCTTTCACAACACTGGCCATGCTGTTGGCAGTAATTCCAAAACAGCCTACAAATGTGGATGTGGGAGACCACATCCCCGGAATGTTTCGCAAAAAGCAAATATTGTGACAAACAATTGGAAATGTGGTGCTTTTATCTGCACTTTTGGTAGCTGCTCATATGTTCACATTAAAACAGTTGAAAATGTATAATTAAAAATCTGTTTCAAAATTCAGGGAACATGTAAAAATAATTTAGGCATTCACAGATGGAAAACAAAAACAAATAAGTGTGAGCAATGGGGAGGGGTGGGAATAGTAGAAAGCCAACTCTATCAGAACGCAACCCCAGTGGATGGTGACTAGAATAAGGGTCCATGCCCCACACCCCCCAGTATGGAACACAGATGGTCCGGGCTGAACCTGCAGAATTTCAATCCACCCAATCTGATGCTTGAATTTTTCAGTATGAGAGGAATTGTGGGAATAAACCTCGAGTGAACATTTAGTGAAAAGCCCTAGGCGTGGGGCTCAGATACAGATGAATGGGAAGCACACCCAATCCTGAAGTCCAGCAGTAGAGACAAACCAGCGCCAGGGGAAAGACATGTAAATTGACACTAAATTCTAAGGGTTTGCCAACTCCCCACCTCCTAAAGAGAAGCTTATCTCTAGCTATTCTGACCCTCTTTCTCCTCTGCCATCTCAGGGAGCTTCTGAGTCTGCCAGTAATTTCCCTTGGATTCTTTTTTTCTTTTTTTTAACTCCCATTTAGGAAAATGTAAGGAAAACCCACTTAGGAGGAGGAAAGTACTTGAGAAAGAAAGAGAAGTAACAAGGAAGTCAAGAGCTGTGATTGGTATGGCTTAGACACTTTTAGTGCGGAGTTAATTATGAGGACAGCTACAAAAGGAGAGAGCAATTGAAAGTCAGGAATGAGGAGAGAGAATTTTAAGTGTTGTTGTGAATTAGGATTTGGATCTTCTCTGACACTTGAGAGATACCAATAAAAGATGTAAATTGCCTTAAATTCCTTCAACTGCTTTATGTGATTCTTTAAATGCAACTCCATGCTAAGACTGGGCCACGTGGGGCCTTGGTTTTATTTGGGTTCTATGAGTAAATATGCATTTTGTATACCCTGTGGAGCAAGTTCCAAGAGAGGTATGGATACAGAACTTTAAGAATATAGATATTTGCAAAGCAAAAATAGACATAGATGTAGAGAACAAATGTATGGATATCAAGGGGGAAGGAAGTGGGAGGAATTGAGAGATTGAGGTTGACACATATACGCTATTGATACCGTGTATAAAATAGAAAACTGATGAGAACATACTATGTAGCACAGAGAACTCTACTTAATGCTCCATGATGACTTAAATGGGAAGGAAATCCAAAAAAGAGGAGATACATGTGTATATATAGCTGATTTATTTTGCTGTACAGTAGAAATTAACACAGCATTGTAAAGCAACTATTGTTTTGTTGTTCAGTAGCTAAGTCATGTCCAATTCTTTGCAATTCCTTGGACTACAGTAAGCCAGGCTTCCTTGTCCTTCACTACCTCCCAGAGTTTACTCAAATTCATGTCCATTGAGTTGGTGACACTATAGAGCCATCTCATCCCCTGCTGCCCTCTTCTCCTATTGCCTTCCATCTTTACCAGCATCTGAGTCTTTTCCAATGAGTTGGCTCTTGGCATCAGGTGGCCAAAGTATTGGTTGGTGCTTCAGAAAGCAATAATACTCCAATGTACCATAATTTTTTAAAAAATTTGAAAAAGATTATGGAGAAGGGAGCATTCCAGAAAAGGAAGCCAGGCTTCCCAGAGGAGTAATGTTTGAGTTGGATCCAGAAGGATACGTTCACCTTACAGGCATGAATTGCAAGCGCATTCCTGGTTGTGGAAATAACTGCAAAGATATAGGGTGTTTAGGGAAAAGTGAAAAGTCTAGTGTGGTAAAGAAAGTGAAAGTGTTAGTCACTCAGTCGTGTCCGACTCTTTGTGACCCCATGGACTGTAGCCCGCCAGGCTCCTCTGTCCCTGGAATTCTCCAGGCAAGAATACTGCAGTGGGTAGCCATCCCCTTCTCCAGGGGGTCTTCCTGACCCAGGGCTGGAACCTGGGTCTCCTGCATTGAAGGCAGATTCTTTACCATCTGAGCCACCAGGGAAGCCCTCATGGGGTGAAGAAGCAGCCAAAAACTCATTGGGTAGACAAGAACCATATGGTAAGAATGAATGACCTCAAATGTCATTAGGAGAAGCTCAGCCTCTATCCTGTGGTCAACAGACAACCGTGATTTTGAGTGTGGGAGTGATACGTCAGTGGAGTCACATCTACTCAACCCTCTTGCCAGGACAGCCGCAGCCCCTAAAGTAAGCCACCCCCTTCTGGACTCTGTCCCCAAAAGCGTAAGCAGGGGAAATGGAATCAGGCCTCAAGCTGACTCCAGAGGTTAGTTACAAAGGCACTTGCAAGAAGTTCACAGTTCCCAAGAACGGAGAAAGACATACTCTGGAAAATAAAAAAAAAGCCATTTGTCATCTGAATTCATGTGCAAGGAACACATTTGTTTCCAATGAGTGTGTTTCACAAACTTGTTTAAATGGAAATGGACCTGATTTCAATGGCAATGCAGTCTTGGTGGCAATCTGATGTTTTATTTTATTGTTTGCAATTAGTGACAAGGGAGGAAAATATTCAAATCCCGCCACATCACACAGGGTGTATGTTAACCGAGTACTTAGCTCTGATGAGAGAATGGTGGTTGAAGAATGCAGGCACAAAGAACTTGAGCTCCCAGAAAAGGGGCCGAAAAGACATAGTGTCTTCAAGCTCTTAACAAAGTAGAGGTGCTATTTAAAGCCAAGAAGTATGGGGACTTCCCTGGTTGTCCGGTGGTTAAGAATCCGCCTGCTGGTGCAGGGGACACAGGTTCGATCCCTGGTCCAGGAAGATCCCACATGCCGCAGGGCAGCTGGGCCCATGTGCCACAACTACAGAAGCCCACACACCTAAAGCCTGTGCTCCACAACAAGAGAAGCCACCACAGTGAGAAGCCCTCACACCACAACTAGAGAGTAGCCCCTGCTTCCTGCAACTAGAGAAAGCCCACACACAGCAACAAAGACCCAACACAATCAAAAATTAAGTAAATTTTTAAAAACAAAATCAACAAGTATAGCTGACTTCTGGGATGAGGAGGAAACCAGAGAAGGAAATGTCTCTCCAAAGACAGGATAAGGTGGGGGTCTAGGGAGCCCAGCACAGCTGCTGAGCAGAAAGCTTTGGGAAGAAATGCCCTGTGGCCACAGAGGAGAGGCCTCTGACTTGTCCACTCACCAGGTGTGAGGGGTGGAAGGTAAAAAGCGCAGAGGCCGCTGTCCAGAATTGCCCAGGGAAGTTTTTCAACCTCAAAGCCATTGACAGTATGAATTGGATAATTCTTTGGGTTGGGTCATGCACAGTATAGTATTGAAAAATGTTTATCCACATCCTGGCTCTCTACCCACTAGAGGCCAGTAACATCCCCTTCAGAATGTCTCAAGAATTTGTCAAGTGTTCTCATGGGGACAAATTGCCCCCAGTTGAATACCCCCTCACCTAGACTTTGATGACCAGTTCTGAGTCTTGGTTATTTTTGAAAGAGGGGGTCCAGGACTTATGAGAGAAAGGTTTAATGGCTTAAAAAGCTTCTATCTGAAGAATCTAAAGATTTGCAGTTAACCTCTGGTGGTTAATCCTCAGTTACCCACAACTGCCCTCCCGTGATGGACCTCAGGGAGGTCCCTTAGCTTTGCTCACAGAGTCCCTTAGCTTTGCTCTGCTGGGGACTTCAAAAAAGACTGAAGAAGAACTGATCAGCTGTCATGGGGCTATGGGGTGAGTGTTGATTTAGAATTCTATGGAGCCCAGGCTTCTCACTTGATCATGCATGGTCTGTTCTTCAGGGACCTGGGTCCTCCCTTCCTTACTGTGCTCAAGCCCCATTGGTCTGCTGGCAAACATCTTCACACTCAACCTCAAGGCCTTTGCACTGCCTGCTACCTCTGCCTAGAGCACTGTCTACACATACCACACATACACGTACCCCTAGACACACATACACACACCCATATATACACACATGCCCATAAAGACACACACGTATACACACACATAGCCATAAACACGTGCATGTATGCTAAGTGACTTCAGTCATGTCTGACTCTTTGCAACCCTATGCACTGTAGCCTGACAAGCTCCTCTGTCCATGGGATTCTCCAGGCAAGAACACTGGAGTGGGTTGCCATGCCCTCTTCCAGACCCATCAACATACATATACACACAAACTGATATATACACACATGCCCATAAAGACACACACACCCAGAAACACATACATACTCATAAATACATACACAGCTTGTTCACCCACCTTCTCTTTCTCCAGGCCTCAGGTTAAAGGCTGCCTCTCTCCACAGGCTGTTTCCCTGATTCCCTGGGCCCTTAGGCTCCGTGGTGTACACTGTACATCAGCTTGTGCTAGTCATGGTTAGATAAATATGTGGTGGGGGGAGGGCTGAGGCAGGTGGAGAAAAAGAAAAAGAAGTAAGCGTGAGAGAGCATGGCCAAGACAGAAAAAGACACAGAGAAACACGGGGACATGGAGAGAGGAAAAGAAAGAATGCCACAGTAAATAAAGGGCGAAGCCTTGATCGCAGTAGCTTTTCCTCACCCTCTGCCATCTGTGTGTCCACAGCTGCTTCCCCGCCCCCCACCCCAGGCACAGGTCTAGACTTGCACAACCTTCCAGCACTAACCGAGGGACCAGCACCTACGTCATCACATTTCTGGTTTCTATCAACGCCAAGTGACTGCAGCCATCATATGCTTATTTCACCAGCTGGGACCCTGAGGCTCAGCAAACGTATGTAACTTGCCAGGAGCTACATCACTAGTGGGGTTTCCCAGGTGGCCCAGTGGTAAAAAAAAAAAAATCTGCCTGCCACGCAGGAGACAGGGGCTCGATCCCCGGGTCGGGAAGATCCCCTGGAAGAGGAAATGGCCACCCACTCCAGTATTCGTGCCTGCCTGGGAAATCCCATGGACAGAAAAACCTGTCAAGGCAGGGCTATAGTCCACGGGGTCGCAAAAGAGTGAGACAGAACTTAGCGACTAAACAACAACATCAATATTGAGAGGCTGGTGTCGCAGGCCCCCAAGAGGGAACTAGCCCAACGTGGGCAGGGGCGCAAAGTTGATGATCAGTAAACATTTACTGAAGGAGAGGGACGCACTTCAGGGAAATTTGCCTCCAGCCCTAGGTACAGCAAGCTCTATCCTGCCCACCCCATCCCACCACCACCACCCACCCCGGCTCACTTATCACCGTGTAATTGAAATAATGCCTATCGACAGAGACTCACAAACAACTGCTCAATTTTCCTCAAAATTCAATTAAACTTCGTTTATTCTGGGGATCGATCCAATTAAAAGAAGGAAAATTTCAGATGGTCTGAGCAACACCATCCATCTTCAAACCCAGTGTCTACCCCAGTGATGTAATAATTTGCCCAATCAATGCTTTAAAAGCATTTAGCAGTCTTGATAATGAACTTTTGTCAAAACAGCCTTGCAGAGCAATAAGTGCCTGTAGATTAATATGAAGTCATAAAGGGCTAATGCCTTGTAGGGGGGGAGTGGGGAGCAAGAATCAGTGGGAGCACGGCCCGGAGCTTCCACAGAACCAGGAAGAACAGTTTTTCCAGGACTCAGAAAATACCAAACGCACTTCCCCATTTCTGTTCTGTCTGCAGTTTCGTCTCCCTTCCACGGTCTCGGGTGCCCCACTTCACCAGCCAGCCACCTGGGATGGCGCAGATCCAGACCATCACATTCAGGGCATGTGAGGCCACCCATACTATTGGAAACAATTTCCAAGGGAAGGGGACTTTGCTTGGAAGGCTCTACCTGACCATCTCAGTAAACTCTGGCTTCAACAATGGTCTTTGAGCTGCAAAAGGCTCCTTTTCTACTACATCTCATCTTCTGAGGCAAGGGGGATGTTTAACTTATTCACTGTGTGACCTTAAGCAAGTTACTTAAGGTCTCTGAGCTTTAGTTTCTTCATCTGTAAAATAAGGATGATAGAACGTATTGATGCTCCGGGAAAGGAGATTGAGTTGGATTTGTAGGTGATGAGGATGCAAAGAGTAAGAAGACCCAGCCTCTATCTTTGAAGAGTTCAGGGACTTTCCTATTGGTCCAGGGGCTAAGACTCCATGCTCCCAATGCAAGTAGCTGGGTTCGATCCCTGGCCAGAGAACCAGATCACACATGCTGCAACTAAGGATTTGTGTTCTGCAACTAAAGACTGAAAATCTGCAGCCCTCTACTAAGATCCAGAACAGCCAAATAAATTTTTTTGAAAAAAATAGCTCAGAAGCATTGGGAGAGATAGGTAAAAACACCCACCACGCAAGAAGCTAACACTGTTAGACATGTCCAAACCCAGTGCTGGAAATACTGCCTGGGATCAGAAGGGGTTTCACCAAGGTGGTGACCCTTGAGCAAAGAGCAGCTATCTGCCAGATGCAGAAGAGAAGGGAGAGAGTCTGGGCTGAGAGGACTGCAGAGCAGAGATGTAGGGAGCACATGTGAGATGCCCAGCATAGCTGAAATAGAACCAGGGAATGGAACGGGATGGGTTGACTAAGCCAGATCCTCAGTGGTCTCATTTGCCAGGCTGAGGAGCTGGTCCTATATTGTAATAGTAATAGGGAGCCAGAGAAGGTCTTAAGCCAGGGATGGAGCTAAGAACAACAATTGCACTCAGGAAAGTTCCTTCTGTGAGAGAGATGAATTGATGGGGACGGGACAGTCCGAATTTAGGTGAGATCCATGTGCTCATCACACAACCCCTTTCCTCCAGGAATCCCCCAACTCTCCTCTCCCCAAGTGAGCACACCCACCCCAACCTCCCTGGTCCCAGCGAGCAACCCCATTCCCTCCAGGCAAGAAACCTAGCATTCCTTCTACACACTCTCCTCTTCCATCCCTCACACATCCTAGGTTCCCTCAGAAACTTCCTACTTGAACGCTGGCCCCTGTGTGTGGAAGAACAGGATGGCCCATCCCCAAAAAGTAAGCTCACTTTAGTCTAACAAGGGGTCCTTACCACTCTCAGAGGGAGGCCAGGATGGACCGTGAGCCCAGCAACCAGACCTGGACACGCCCAGAGCTGTCCGTGGTCCTGGTTGCCTTGGTCCAGGGAAGAAGAAGGGACAGACTCTCCCCAAGGCAGGTCAGAAACCCTTCTGTGGTGTTAGGGGAGCTCCCCTCCAGGATCAGGACTTGGCAGGTGACTCGCTGGTGAGCTGGACCAGTCTGAGCTGGGTGAGCCTCTGGGCCCTGGAGTGGTCCAGGACCCCTCAGGGCTGGACTCCCACTCCTGTCCCTGTAGGCTGGAGGCCACTCCGTGCTCTCACCACGGGGAACCAGGCTGTGGCTCCAGCTCTCAGTGCTAGCAATGCCTTCAGACACTCCTTTTCAGGCCAAAAAAACAGAAGAAAACCCCAGAGGTTGGCCACTGCTTTAAAAGCCAAGTGGTCTGGGTGGCCAAAGGGAATGAAACTCTAGCTCCATTTGCTGGATGTCATTGCAGCCCTGTAGGTGCCAGGCCCTGACCTGCCATCAGAGGCCCAGGATTTGGAAAGAGGAGGATTAAGAATTAAAGAGCAGGGGGAGAAAAGGCAGGGGGTGGGGAAGCTTGTGCTGCTAGCTCAGAGGGGAGAGTATTAAATGAAGTCCAGAAATGCTTTTTCAAAGACTTGTGCCATTAGGACTTAATATTAAATTTACTTCTTCTGTGCCTTAAAAAATAGCTAATTTTTTTTTTCAAAAGGTGCTTTTGATGCCAAAGGTATGGCTTAGGCTGAAAGGCGCCGGCACATCAAACATCATTTGGGGGGATTTCAAAGGGCTGTTTCAGCAGGATCCTGTTTTCCTCATCCCCCTCCTCGGCTGATGAAGTTTTCTGAGCCCCCTGAAGTCAGAGCTTGTGTTCTGGGCTATCAAAGACCCCTCGGCAACATGGAGTCCGTCTGTCTGTCCCAGTAAAACTTTTGCATAGAAAGGCTCCTTTTTACACAGAGATCTGAGGGGGAGAATAAAAAGGATGCTGATTTGCCAGGAAACAGGAGGGAAGCCCTGCTGAGCTGATAGGAATCTTCTGACCAGATTTGAATACATTTGGCCCAGACAAGGGGCTAGGGGGGAGGAAAATCCATTACTTTGGAGAAAAGACTCGCAGGGTTTCAAAAGGAAATATGTAAATGCTGGGAGAAATCATTTGTGTGGGTTTGTGCAGGAGTGTTTCAGATGCCCCAAGTTTTAACATCGTCAACAAGGAGGAAAAGCAGGGGAACTGAGTCACTGCTGTTCAGGGGAGGCCTGAGGGAGCTGGAGGGGGCCTCTGCCTTGCCCTGGGACTCTGCCACCAGCCGGGTCTAGGGTCCAAGGCTCAGACAGCTGGGTACCCCCTCCCCAGTGGAATCTCATGGTCTTAGTACCTAAAGGGCCTTCCTTCCCTCAAGCCTCCACTGAGGCATCTGCAGGCTGATCATGCTCACGGAAGCTCCCCAGACAGTCCCATTGTCCATGTCAATTACAAATGGGCACTTGCCATGAGCGCCTGCCATCTACCTGCGCAAGGATTAAATCATGTGCTGCTGCAGCTGCTAACCTTCAATACCCTCTGAAAGAGTTCGAGGCAGAGAGCAGAAATGAGGCACTCTGAGCTGGGGTGGAGGGCTGAGGGCAGAAGGGACAGGGCAGGTCTTCAGATAGTTAGATATTCTCTGGAGCTGATTTTATGAGCCCAATTCTTATATCTCCCCATATCTAGAAAAGCTCTAAAATCCTTCATGGTGACCACTGTTCCTCGTGACTAGCAAAGCTTCATGAGACTAGTAGAAACCTTCTGGAAAAATAGGCTCAATTACATGTATTCCCCTTTCACCAAAATCTCATATATACTGACCTTCCCATCCGCCTGCCCACCTTTTTGGAGCAGTTTCTCAGAGCTGCTGTCACCCGGGCTGCAGTCCTCACTTTGCCCTCAGTAAAACTGAGCTCACAACTCTCACTTCGTGCATAAAGTCAACATCCAGATGGGAAGATGGAGGTTCGAAAGGAGAAAGACATGACCCCAGGGCCTCCTCTGGATTCTGGCTGGGCCCTGCACACAGGCCTTCTCCCCATAGCCTCTGTGCACCCCTGAGGACTACACTGCTCCCTGAGGACTGCACCTGGGCAGCTGTTTAATATCTCTACTCCTAGCTTCTGAAGACACCATAAAATGGGACTCCTATCATACCCTGTCCTGGGAACAGGCATCTCTGTGGCTTGGTCTTGTCCCCAGTCTCAGGGGACAAGGAACATAATTGGGAAATGAACAATTATGTCCAGATAATTAGTTGGAAATCTCTGCTCACACCTTCAGGAGTCTGGGGTCCTGGGCTCAGCTTGGTGTTTGGGGGAAAGCCTCAGTTCCTTCCTTAGTTAAGGTTAATTCCATCAGCCCTGTCTCTGCTTCACAGGCCCACTGGGAAATTTCACTTAGGTCAGAATGGCAACTCAGTCCAGTATCGTTGCCTGGAGAATCCCATGGACAGAGGAGCTTGGCGGGCTGTAGTCCAGGGGGTCACAGAGAGTCAGACACAACCGAAGCAACTATGCCACTGCAGAAAGAAAAGCTGTGAGCAGGGAGTCCACAAAACAGGGCAATCTAAGGCCCTCTTGCTCTTCCAGCAGTTTCAGGCACAAACAGGCAGGAGGGAGAAAGTTGTTTTGAAGGCTATACTGTATGGTTGTTGCACATGCCCCTGAGGCCCTCCAAGGCCCTGCCCTCCCACATCACCCCTAGACTTTTCACAACAGATTTGGGGCTCTCTTCTTCATTAAGAGACTAGTTGGGTGACCTTGGGGCAGAAAAGAACCCTGGGAGCTTGTTTCTTTGGTAGGGTGGGCATCAGGAGCTGGAGCCGCCTGACTTGAACTCCTAGTCTGAACTCATTACCCCAGGAGTCAGGAGCCCGCAAAGCTCAGCATTTAAATCTGAGCACTGTCTTCCCGCTAGGAGAGGGAGAGGAGAGAGGAAAGAGAGGCGATAGCTCATCATTAATGGTCTTGAATTAATATAAATTAGTCAAGCACATCTCGGCTGCTCCCGGTCAGGCAGAGCCTGGGGCTCCCAGGGAACAGTCCAGGGGTCCCTTTCCCCTCACACGCAGGTAGCCATCCATGAAGCCACTGCTGACCGAGCACTCCTCCCTGCTTTTGCCAGCCCTCCCTACTCCCACCCCCACCCCCAGCTCCAGGCCCCAGAGGTATAAAATACGCTGGCTGGCTGGCGATGGCACCCCTGGGGCCAGGGGCGGGAGTGGGCCCCCCTGGCCCAGAGCCTGCGACCTTTGGAACATTGCCATCCGGAGAACCACTCTGCCCTTAGGAGCGGGGAGTGCCCTGAACTCAGCAGCCACATGGGTGAGTCAAGGTCACAATCAGAAAGACGCCTGGTGCCAGAGCCTCGCAATCCTGGGCCACCCAGAGCTTTGGGACCATGGGCTGCCCAGGGCTTCGGCTTGCTTGTGTGAACACATGGGGCTGTGAATTCTCTCTCTGCAAGGAGCTCAGATAATTCAGGGCTGCAGACCGTCCACGGGGTAGCACAGGACAGCTTGGCACAAGCCAGGGGCACAGAGATGAGAACCTGCAGGTGACCTGGGTCTCCTGATACAGGCTTGACCCACTGAGGCACGTTGGGACCATCTGGCTCAGGGCTGACCCTCAGGACCACTCAGAGCCATTCCCAGGATGAAGCAGAATGCAGTCTGCTCAGTCCAAGGCTTAGAGGTTGAAGGGCACTCCCAGTATCCCTGGGAGATAGGAATTTTTACCTCCATTTACTGATATGGAAACTGACTCTGGGAGAAGTTAAATCACGTGCCAGGAGGTCACACCGCCAGGAAATGACAAAACTGGGTTTAAAGCAGTGGTAAGAATGAACTTTAATCAGTGTGGTGATTAAAGTATTACATGCGATTCCTCATACCATTCTCCCAGCTTCCCTGAGACAGGACAGGATTGCCCCAGTTTTGTGTACATAGCCAGTGAAGCTCAGAGCAGGGAGCCAGATTCCACACCGTCACGCAGCTAGCAAAAACAATGAGCTGTGATCCCAACCCACAGCTGTCTGCCTCCAGAGACAGACACTGGCAGGAGACAGGCCTGTCTTTTCCATTTCAAATCCCACCTTTTCCATTTACTAGCCTGGGGACTTTTTTTGGCTACACTGGGTCTTCGTTGCTGCCCACGGGCTTTCTCTAGTTGCAGCGAGAGGGGCTTCTCTTCACTGTGGTGCTTAGGCTTCCTGTTGTGGAGGCTTCAGTAGCTGCAGCACATGAGCTTAGCTGCTCCTCAGCATGTGGAATCTTCCTGGACAAGGGATTGGACCCACAGCCCTTGCACTGGCAGGCAGACTCTTAACCTCTGAACCACAGTTCATTCAAAGTCACACGGGTAGAGGAATCCACTAGCCATGTGACTTTGAATGAATTGCTCAGCAGACTCTCTGGGCCTCAATTTCCCAACCTTTCAAATGGAAATCATTACCATAATACAGTAGCGCGTGCGTGCATTCTCCAGCACTAAGTTGTGTCCAACTCTGTACAATCCTGTGGACTGAAGCCCACCAGGCACCTCTGTTCATGGGATTCTCCAGGCAAGAAGACTGGATTGGGTTGCCATGCCCTCCTCCAGGGCATCTTCTCAACCCAGAGATTGAACCCACATCTCTTATGACTCCTGCATTGGCAGGCAGGTTCTTTACCACTAGCACCACCTGGGAAGCCCCGACACAGTAGTAGTGAAGTGGAAAAGGTCAGTTTTCATTCCAACCCCAAAGAAAGGCAATGCCAAAGAGTGTTCAAACTACTGCACAATTGCACTCTTCTCACAAGCTAGCAAAGCAATGCTCAAAATTCTCCAAGCCAGGCTTCAGTAGTATGTAAACCATGAACTTCCAGATATTCAAGCTGGATTTTAAAAAGGCAGAGGAACCCAGATCAAATTGCCAACATCCATTGGATCATCAAAAAAGCAAGAGACTACCAGAAAAAAGCTCTACTGCATTATTGACTATGCCAAAGTGTTTGACTGTATGGACACAACAAACTGTGGAAAATCCTTAAAGAGATAGGAATACCAGACCACCTGACCTGCCTCCTGAGAAATCTGTATGCAGGTCAAGACGCAACAGGTAGAACTAGACATGGAACAACAGACTGCTTCCAAATCGGGAAAGGAGTACATCAAGGTTGTATATTGTCACCCTGTTTATTTAACTTATATGCAGAGTACATCATGAGAAACGCTGGGCTGGAAGAAACACAAGCTGGAATCAAGATTGCCGGGAGAAATATCAATAACCTCAGATATGCAGATGACACCACCTTTATGGCAGAAAGTGAAGAAGAACTAAAGAACCTCTGATAAAAGTGAAAGAGGAGAGTGAAAAACTGGGCTTAAAGCTCAACATTCAGAAAACTAAGATCATGGCATCCGGTCCCATCACTACTTGGCAAATAGATGAGGAAACAGTGAAAACAATGAGAGATTATTTTGAGGGGCTCCATCAATGCAGATGGTGACTTCAGCCATGAAATTAAGACTCTTACTCCTTGGAAGAAAAGTTATGACCAACCTATACAGCATATTAAAAAGCAGAGGCATTACTTCACCAACAAAAGTCCATCTAGTCAAAACTATGATTTTTCCAATAATCATGTATGATTGTGAGAACTGGACTATAAAGAAAGCTCAGCACCAAAGTATTGATGCTTTTGAACTGTGGTGCTGGAGAAGACTCTTCAGAGTCTAACCAGTCCATCCTAAAGGAAATCAGTCATGAATATCCACTGAAAGGACTAATCCTGAAGCTGAAACTCCAATATTTTGGCCACCTGATACAAAGAACTGACTCATTTAAAAAGACCCTGATGCTGGGAAAGATTGAAGGCAGGAGGGAAAGGGAATGACAGAGAATGAGATGGTTGGATGGCATCACCTACTCGACGGACATGAGTCTGAGTAAGCTCTGGGAGTTGGTGATGGACAGGGAGGCCTGGAGTGCTGCAGTCCGAGGGGTAGAAAAGAGTCAGACACGACTGAGCAACTGAACTAAACTGAAGCACCACCTGGGACACCCCAGTACAATAGTAGTGAAGTCTGAATACCTGATATCCATGGGACATTTAAAGACCCTGATGCTGAGAAAGACTGAAGGCAGGAAGAGAAGGGGATGACAGAAGATGAGATGGTTGCATGGCATCACATGAGTCTGAGCAAGCTCCGGGAGTTGGTGACGGACAGGGAAGTCTAGCATGCTGCAGTCCATGGGGTCACAAAGAGCCGGACACCACTGAGCAACTGAACTGAACACTTAAAACAGGGCCTGATTGATACCAAGCATCGTGTGTTTGTTACACGAACCTTTCTCCTGCCCAACCATAATTCCACTAATTCTGTAAGTATTAACATAAAAACTGGCAACCTGGAGGACCCTCTTCTCCAGCCCGTCCCCTGCCCTCCGTGATCTGAAGATGGAGGGAGACACACACCCGAAACAGGCCATAGACCCGACATCATTAATGCTTCTGTCAGAGCAAACGAGGCCATTAACTGAGAGCTCAGTGATGGGATTGTCCCACATGGTATTTATTATAGGGTCCTTTTCCTGACACCTCCCAGGGAGAGAATATTAAATATTTAATGCAAGCAAGGTTGCTCATTTTTCATCCCCATGTCAGCACTCGAGTCAGCTCTGGTCTGGGGAGAGTCGAAGTCCACCAGCCTGGCACCTGGGTGCTCTTGCGCCTCCTTGCCCCTGCCCCTCTGGTCAGGGAAGGGGGGGTGCCAGACCCAGGCTAGGATGGCATCCTGATGAGGACCTGAGCCAGGACTCTGGGAACTGAGATTCAGGTGGACCCCAGGAGGTTCTCCTTCATCAGCCGCTCTCGATGGCTGATGGGGGTCGGGACATGGTCAGGCAAAACTCGGTGCCCAGCATTCCAAAGACTTGTGAGTGAGTCAGGGGCCCCTGGAGCCTATGATCCTTCCCAGTCCCCTGCCCATCTCGCCACGTGCACTCCTGATTCCTCAACCACCTGCAGCCGCTCCCCGAACCACCAACCCTTCTGCTGGAGGAATAAACATAACACCCTGAAGCAGACCTTGAATGGGAACTGCGTGAGCAGGTGCACAAAAGCCCCAGCTGTCTCGCTCCTTGGGTGGGCTATGTCGACGTGCATGTTCTGCGCTGCCTCCCATAGTCTCCAGTAGGACTGGGCTCCCGCTGCCCACAGAGGTAACCTGCCCAGGAAGACATGCATTTCCTTCTCTCTGTTTTTGCATCCTCTCTCTCCGACAAGCACATCTGGGATCACCTCCCAAACAGACTGCCTGCCCTCACATCTTCATTTCGAGGGCTGCTTCTATAGGGACTTGAACTACTGCAATGTCTTGGCCACGTGGGGTCTAATCAGAGAGTGTGGGGTGCAAGGCTCAGGCACGTGGGTGTTCCTTCAGGGAGCACCCACCTGCTCAGGGCCAGGCCCCACGCTGGGGGCTGGGGATGCAGTGAGGACCTCAAAAATCTGACTCCTGTGCCCCAGGAGCTCCAGGTTGGTTGGGGGCACAGTGCCGAGACACTAAAAGCAGCACAAGGTACTCAGCTCTCACTCTCATCACCTCCGGCCTAGCAAGCCAGCCCAAGTGATGCCACCCCAAAGAGAAAGTGGCGCTAACCTCAGGCCTCCCCTTCATGGAAGCATCGAGCTCCTCACCAAGGCACATCCTGACCACCAGCGTCCAACCCCTGGTTGATAGCTTGTCAATCATTTGTGTTGATTTCCCAGCATTCCTTCTTCCTCTGTTTTTTTTTCCTGGTGATTTCTGATTACCTATGTTGTACTTGGGTGTCTGTGATCCCCATGTGAGGAGGGGCCCTGAAATAAATGAAAGGCATTTTCCAAGCATCAGGGCATGATGGGGGCAGGAGGGGACAGACACCTGGATTTTTCATCCCCAGAACATTGACCAAAGACGTGCTCCTGGGTGTCAGGCCTTCTGCTTTGGGTTGCTATGCCCACCCAGGGGAAGCTGGCTGCAGGAGTCTCAGGATCTGGTGAGGAAAGAGAAGGGGAGCCCACTAAAGGCCAGCCAGGCTTAGCACTTTACCTCCAGGATCTCCTTCAGTTCTCACAACAACCTAGAGCAGAAGCTGTTCCCTCCCCCTTTACAGACGAGGAAACTGAGTCACCAAGGGATAAGGTGGCGTGCCCAAAGCTACTCATGGTGTGGGGACCCTTCACACTCCTTCTTCGCACCTCTGCAGGCTGAGGAAGAAGAAAAGAGATCACTTCGGGTTTTGTGCTGAGGGAACTGGGGAGCCATAGGGAGCAGGAAGCAGGGGAGGCAAAGAGCAGAGATGCATTTGAATCCATCGTGATGATTCAGCCCATCGCTGCTGCTGGTACTGTGCCAGGCTGGGGGTCTATTTAGACCCATCTACCCCTCACCCCTTCCCTGGTCAGGCCAGGGTCTGGGTTGAGAGGCTGAGCTCTCTGCTGGGAACTCAGAAATGCTCCGCTCCTCCCACTCCTGGGCTGAGCTTCTGTAAGAACTCCCACGTGAGCACTCCTCCTTTGCTCTTTTTTCTCTTCCAGGTTTATTGAGATATAATTGACATACAACACTGGATATGTTTAGAAAGAAAAGTAGCTCAGTGGTAAAGAACCCACCTGCCAATGCAGGAGACTCAAGAGATGCGGGTTTGATCCCTGGGTCAGGAAAACCCCCTGGAATAGGAAATGGCAACCTACTCTCAGCACTCCTGTCTGGAAAATTCCATGAACAGAGGAACCCAGTAGGCTTCAGTCCATGGAGTCTCCAAGAGTTGGACATGAGTGAGCACATACAAACTGGGTAAGCTTAAGGTGTAAAGCCTAATGGTTTGCCTTACATGCATCATAAAATGATAACCACAATAAGTTTAGTGAATATCCATCATCTCATATGGATAAAAAATTAAAGAAATAGAATTTTTTTCTTTCTCATGAGAACTCAGGATTTACCCTCGTACCAACTTTACATAGCATACAGCAGTGTTAAATGTATTTATTATGTTGTGCATTCTATCCCCTGTACTTATTTATCTCAGAGCTGCAAGTTTATACCTTTTAACTATTTTCATCCAATCTCCCATCCCTCACCTGTCACCTCTGGTAACATAAACCTGACCTCTTCCTCCAGTCGTAATCCCCTTTTCCTTGGCCAGCCACTCTCCAGCTTCAATATCAGCTGAAATGTCAGAGAGCTTCTCTGACCCCCTATTGTGAGTTGAATTATGTCCCCCTGCAAAAGATAAGTTCAAGTTTTAAGCCCTGGGATCTATGAATGTGACCTTATTTGGAAATAGGGTCTTTGAAGATGTAATCACATTAGGATGGATCACACTGGATTAGGGTGGGCCCTCCACCAACGACTTCTTACAATTAGAAGAGGAATATCTGGCCCCAGAAAGGAGAATCCCATGCAAGGATGATGGCGTTACATGGCCACAAGGCAAAGAAGGCCCAAGGCCACCAAAAGCTAGAAGAGAGAGCATGTGGACCCTTGCCTTCAGACTTCTAGCTTCTAGGACTGTGAGAGAATAAATCTCTGTTGTTTTTAGTCATATAGTTTGTGGCACTTTGTTATAACAGCTCCAGGAAATTGATGCACCCCTAACTAAGATAGGTCTCCCCTGTTTTCACAGTCACGCATCTCCTTTTTTTTCCTCCTTTATACTAGTAATTATGATCAACAATTATCTTTATTTCTGTGTTAAGTTCATTCCCATCTCACTCGTTAGACTCACAGGGAGCCCTAGGAAGGCAGAGGCCTCTCCTGCTTCTTTTCTACTATATTCTTTGTGCCTAGTCCAATGCCTATGGTGTCTAGGATACAGTAGGTGCTAAATAAATGCTCGCCTATTGACAAAGATTTAACAAATGTCTATGTTGTACTGGAACTTCTCTAGATGAACAAAATCAGGGGATCTCTCTTTACAGAGCTTATATTCTACACTCAACAAGGAGCACAATAAATAAGTAAATGGGATATTGGGAGGGGATAAAGTATTATGTTTGGGGAGAAGCAGGGCAGGGTGAGGGAGACTGAGTGTTGGGATGGAAGAGTACAGTCTGGAAAACTGACAAAGAACTCATTGGATATGGATAGATGGATTGATACGGACAGATGGATGGATGGATATGGATGGATGGATGCATGATGAATGGACAGATATGGATGCATACATGGATCGATGGACGGATGGATATGGATAGTACAAATGGATAAAGGGAAGAGGAGAATGGAGGAAGAATGGAGGAATGGTTCACATCTAGGAATCGAAGGCAAGTACTTACTCTATCCTCTGACCATATATGAGGTCAATAATTGAGAATTAAGGAAGTCCTGTGTGCAAGCTCAATCATATCCAACTCTTTGAAATCCCATGGACTGTAGGCCACCAGGCTCCTCTCTCCACAGAATTTTCCAGGCGAAGGATTCTGGAGTGTATGGCCATTTCCTATTCCAGAGGATCTTTCCAACTCAGAGACTGAACCTGCATCCCCTAGACTGGCAGGCAAATTTTTATCACTGCGCCACCTGGGAAGCCCAAAGGGAGCCTGACCACCCAAGAACAGTGGCCACTAGCAAGCCAGATGAAGTCAACTCTCACATCCTTTACAGCCATTAACACAACATCACAGATCAGGATGAGGATCCTAAGAAAACAAGCTCAAGCTTCTCAGGGACCCAAGATCCCAAGCAAGGTTGCTTTCTGGACCTGTGGCCACAGTCATCACATACCATGGTTTAGGCCTTCCCTGAGAGCCAAGTCTAGACTCCTGGTGGCTAAAAGTGGGTCTATTCCAGAGGATTTGTTAATGAGGTGCCTTCTGATATGGAGTCCCTGAAGGGCACCCATAAAATTCATTAGAAATCACAAAGCTGGGAAACAAAATCAGATTGATTTATTAACATTAGGAATTTTTTTTCCTCCCCTATCCCCACCTCTAGCTGGATCAGATCAGTATTTCCAAGGGTCTAGCAGAGGAGGAACTGAATTTCTGGGAAACTTCTAGGGTGAGGGTGTGATCCAGAGCTCCAGAGTCAGCACCATCATGTGAGGAAATCATCTTGAAAGCAGCCCACCACCACCCCAGTCCCTTCCAACATCTTGACACAATCTCTTGAGGGATCCTAAGCCTCAACCACCCAGTTAAGGTGCTCCCAAATTCCAGATCTACAAGAACTGTCACATAATGTATTTGTTGTTTTAAACTCCTATGATTGATTGGGGGTATTTGTTATGCAGCAGTAGATGACAAATACACAAAGAAACAGCTTTCAGTGTCAATGAGAGTCAAGAAGAACTGCAGAAATGATGTCAAAGCCAGGGCTTTAAGAACACAGGCTAAAATGGGGAGAGAGGGCGTACATTCCTGGTGGATGGAGCATGGTGTGCTAAGGTATAAATATTGGGGGCTTTGCCAGAAGCACAGGAGGCCTGACAGTAAGTGGTTAGAGATGCAGTGGGGGCCAGGTCATGATAGATAGAGTGACCATACATCCTAGTTTGTCCAGGACAGTTTGGATTTATGCCTGTGTACCAGGCACCCCATAAAATTTACTATTTGCCCTGGATAAAATTGCCTAGATTTAGATGATGCTAGGTTAGATATGGTTACCCTGTGGATGAACCCAGAGTGCAGGCTACGTAAGGCATTTAGACTTGACTCTAAGTAATGGGGAGCCACAGAAGGGTTTTAAGCTGGGGAGTGAACAGATCAAAATGTATTCTAGAAAGATCCATCTGCAGAGAAGCTACAGGTGTTCATGGTGAGCTCATGTGGAGGGTGGGCTGGTTTGGAGAGTGAGTGTGGCCCAGGGTGGAACAAGCTGAGAGGCCAGGGAGGAGATGGAGGTAGTCCTTTGGTCAGTGCAATCAGTGGTCTTGACACCCTGCATTGAGGCCAGAAAAGCAGTAATGGGTCAAGGGAAGTTTAAGAGCATTTAGGAGATATTAAACAGACTTGACTGCAGTAAGAGCTGGTGGAGAAAAGAGTGGTTCTGAGGCTATCAGTGGGTGTGTCCCCCACATTTCAGGGACCAGAGCTCAGTCTAAAAATAGCTCTCAAATGAGTCACCTCAATCGCAGCCAACAAGGATTTGGCTGGTTTATTACTGAATTGCAAGGGATTTGGCCAAAGGGACTGAAACCACATGTAGTCTTGGCTCACACAGGCCCCGTTGGATCCAGGCTCCTGCTAAGGGCAGTCCCGTGGCCCTGATGCATGCATAATCTCATTTCCCTCTCGCAACAAGACTGCAAGAATGCTATAATTTTTGGTTTTTTTTCCATTCTACAATTAAGGCATCAGGCCTGGGAGAAGCTGCCAAAGTTTTCTAGGATGTAGGCTGTAAACAGGACAGTCTGAATTCAAACCCAGACCTCCCTAAGACTTGGGACATCAGCTGGAAAGAGATTTGGGGGTGAAATCCCTAGAAACACTGTCTTGCCTCCCCCCACCACCCCCAGCTAGGATACCTTGGCTGAACTTGAGTCACCCTCCTAATAAAAATTCCATGTTCCATCAGCAGAATGCTTCCAGCCCAATTAGATCAATTTTCTCTAAGTAGCAATAAATGTGTTTTCCTTTCAGAGGCCAGCCCGACACATTAAGCAGGCTGGGGGCAGCCATTCCCCAGGCCGCTGGCTCCGAGTGCGTGGGGTCAGGGGTCACCAAGCCGCCGCCTCCAGCTCATTAGTGGGGCCCATTCATCTTGGCTGGGGACACCAGCACTCAACATGGTGGCAGGGCCAGGGGCGGGGGGGTGTGCTGACCATTCATCAGGGACTCCGGTTCACCCGGAGACAAGAGCAGAAAAGCTGGCCTGCTCACCGGTCAGCAGGAGCCCCAGGCCCAGCAGCTGAGGCCTGGAGCTGCCTGGTTAAAGGTTAATCTGGTCCAGGATGTCTGTCTGTGGGGGCTGCAGCCACCATGCAGGGAGTAAAGAAGCCCCTTTCAGATGCACCTGGCTCCTGTCTGTTAACTGAACTTCCCTTCCGGCTACCTCACTGACTCCCGAAATCCACCCAAGCAAGGCCTACAGGGGCCTGGACAATGAATCTTCACTCGGGCCCCCTGTGATGGACCTGCCAGGAATAGGCCCTTTGATGTGCAAATCGAGACTCCAGGAGTGAGCGAGAACTGTGGCCCTGCCTTTCTCTACTTGGCCTGGGCCACTGGGCCTCAGGCCAGAGGTAAGCTTGGCAGAAGGAATAAGACCTTCCTTCTTCCCTCCATTGCCCAGATGGCCCCCACCATCCTGCTCCAGGCAGAGGCCCAGCCCTGGACCTGGGATTCCCAGAGGGGGCACGGGATTTGCCAGGGCTGCCCTCACGAAGCACTGCAGACGGAGTGGCTTAAACCAGGGGTCCCCAACCTCCAGGATCTCATACCTGATGATCTGAGGTGGAGTTAATGCAATAAGAATGGAAATGCATAATGAATGTAATGTGCTTGGATCATCCCAAAACCACACTCCTACCCCCCGAGTCCATGGGAAAATCACCTTCTACGAGACTTGTACCTGGTGCAAAGAAGGCTGGGGAGTGTGTGTGTGTGCTCAGCTGGGGAATGGGTTGCCATTTCCTTCTCCAGGCAATCTTCCCAACTCAGGAATCGAACCCTCATCCCCTGCATTTACCACTGAGCCACCAGAGAAGCCCCCACCCTTATGACTTTATTTTAACTTAATCACCTCTGATCTACCTAAATTAGAACGTCAACAAACAAAGTTCAGGGGACACACAATTCAGCCCGTAGCAACAGTCTCCTTTGGGTTGAGGAGAGAGGCCAGCCCAGTGATGTGGATTCACTTGGCAGGTGTGTATGGAGCACCCACCAGGCTCAGCACAAGGTTCAGGGGTCCAGGGAACTTCTGGAGTCAGCCCTGTGAGTTCACAAGTGGCGGGGGAGGGCAGCATCACTGCATCACACAAGCAATTGCTCAGTTACAAAGGGTAGTGGGTGCTTTGAAGCATGAGCAATCAGAAATCCGTGTCGCCAGGTGGTTCTGCTGGTAAGAAGTCACACAGGCATGGCAATACTGGGCATCATGGTGTCGCTGGGCTCTTCATCCATCTGGTCGACCCCCAACTTCACATCCCCCAGCCCCCACCCAGCCTGATGCCTTTCCTGGAAGCTGGATTAATGGCATCTGAGCAAGCCCGGCCAGGAACCACAGCTTGGAGTAACCTTTCCACAGAGCCCAGGGGGCCTGGCAGAGGTCTGTTTGATTTATACCTACCCCAGCCACGTCGCCCTCCGCAGCAACGCGACTGGTCCTTTAGGCTCTGGCAACTCAAGCTGCTGCTCAGTCTAGACAATGACCAGCAGATCCTGGACCCAAATGTCACCTCCTCGAGGCAACTTTGCTGACCTGGCACCCCCTCCCCCTGAAAGTCTTCTCAGCACCCCAACCACAACTGAAACTATTTAACGGATTATAAAATTAGCTGTTCCGTGTCTGTCTGCCCTGGAGGCTGCAAGCTTTATGACAGCTAACACAATTTTCCCATCTACTTTCACATGCCCCAAATCCAGCCCTGTGCCTGTGACCTAGTAGTGGTCTATAAACATGGGCAGAGTAAATGAAAAAAATAATTAGTTATTAAATCAACCTCCTACTTCTCCCAAACCACAAGATGACCTGCAGGTCTGATGCAAATCTATTCCACTCTGGAGGACACCAGAATGAAGATAAGGAACAAGAGGGGTGTTTGGGTTGGGGGGACAGAGCTTGGGCAAAAACAAGAGAGTGAGGAAGTGCAAGGTGGGCTTGGGGAACTGAGCTTTTCAGCTTGGCCAGAGCAGGGCCTGAATGCTGGGCTTAGTGATGCTCATAGGTACCACTGAAGGTGTTTGAATGGTGGTAGGATCAGAGTGGGGCTGTGCTGATAGCAAGAGCCAGTAGGTCCACAAGACAGGCCAAAGGGAGGGCCCAGCACCCAGGTAAGAGGATTCTGCTAACACAAAGTTTTAAGAGCTGTCCCACAGAGACGGCAAATGAGGTCACCAAGGCAGAGCTGAAAAGGGAGAGGTGGGATCACGTGGGATCTGGGGATACATGGTACAATGCAGAGGGGTTTAGTAGAGGCAGCATGATGAGGGAGCAGAGAAGGAGTGATCAGAGAGGGAGCAGGAAAGCCAGGCAGGCCAGTGTGTGTGGAGGGGGCCACCACACGTCATTTTTCCCATCTGCCCACTGCCTGGGGCAGGGGGACCTGATTTCAAACCCTGACCCCATCAGGTACTAGCTGTAAAGCCTAAGCAAGTGGCCTCCAGTGATCTACTTTCTCATCTTCTGATTGGAGCCAGATAAACCCAGCCCTTTGAGGAATAAGGTACGTGGCACATTGACACGTCTACCATAGGCCCCAGCCACAGCTGCCTTCTGGGCTTTCTAGCCATGCAGTCCTGGTATACACCGAATGGCCCAAACTCATCCCTGTAGACACTGGGGCCGGATGAGTTGTTAATGTCCTCGTGCATTGAAGGATGTTTAACAGCATTTCTGGGAAACAAAAATGTCTTCAGATATTGAGAAGTATCCTCTGGAGACAAAACTGCCCCAGGGAAGTAAACCACACAGGGCTACAAGCAACCTTCTGAGACAATCTGTGGACAAGTGTCACCTATCTATTGCCTCTGTCTCCTGGAGGAGGGCCTGTGTGTCCACTCCGTTATACATTTGATCAACAAACATTCTTTGAACACTTACTCTGTGCTAAGCTTGCACTGGGTGCTAAAAAGAGTAGTGAACACAACTGTGATTCTCCTCTCAGAGACTTGACAGTTAGAGGAAGAAATTATTTTTATATAAGGAAATTACATGGCATCATAGGCAGATAATGGCCCCCAAAGATGTCCGTTCCATAAGCCCTGGAACCAGAGCCTATATTACCTGACATGGCAAAAGGGGCTTTGCAAATGAGATTAAATGGAGGATGTTAAGATGAGGATATTACCCCTGATCATCCAAGTGGGCCAAAGATGGAGACAGGAGTTAGAATCCAAAAAAAAAAAAAAGATGTAGTGAAGGAAGCAGAGTGCAGAATCAGAGAGAGAGATGAAGATGCTTTGCTGCTGGCTTTGAAGATGGAGGACCATGAGCTGAAGAAGGCAAGTGGGTTCCAGAAGCTGGAAAAAGGCCAGAAAACCAATTTTTCTCCTACATCCTCCCGAAGGAATACATCCTTGCCAACACCTTGATTTTTAGCCCAGTAAAACCTATTTCAAACTTCAGACCTTCAGTATTGTAAGATAATAGACACGTGCTATTTTAAGCTACTCGGTTTGGTCATTTGGTTCAGCTGCAATAGGAAACAAATAGACATAGTCACACAGTTCTGCACAGAGGGTTGTAGGACCTCAGCTGAAGGAGAAGGGCTGCCATGTTGTCCAGGTTGTACCCTACCCAAAAATAGGCAGCTAAGGAGATCTTGGGGTCGAAATTCAGCCCACATTCCTCTGACCAGGCTCGAAGCCCTTGTGAGGACTATGGCTATGGTGGGGGGGTGGGGACAGGGAGGGGCACTTTCTTCTGTTTCACATACAGACACTTTCCACTGAACAAAAGACATGAGCACAGATGGGGCATGGCGAGTGGAGGTCCTTTATCCGCACGAAGGTTCTGTATAGGCAACTGTGACCATGGCAGGAGACGGACTTTTCCCAAAGCAGTCAGGAAGCGCTTCACAGAGGAAGCGACATCCGGGCTGGACCTTAAACGGCAAATATGGCCGGAAGGGGCAGACACGCCGAGGAAAGAGAAGACGGCAAGGAGGTCTGAAAGGGGCTGGTTCCCTTGGAGAAAGAGGAAGAAGCCCCACACGGTGCAGTGTCAGGTATGGGAGGGGAGACGAGCTGGAGGCGCGGGGTTCCGTCTGGGACTCATGTGGGATGGTGTCTAGGACGCGGGCAAATGCCCACGTCTGGAGTGCCAGTGCGAGGGCTGGGCTGTTCCACACGGGCCTTCTTGCCGCTCCAGGGGGCCCAGCCTGGACCCAGCTCAGGACACCCTTTCACCAGCCCAGCCCCCCAGACCTGTGCCAACCACCCTGAAGTGACGGTTCCACGACTTGCTTTTAGGGTCTAGGAGAGAGTCCTTTCCTGCAGTGCCCCCCACTTCCCAGCACTTAACCCCCCAGACAGGGATTGATGGTGCCCTGACCTTGCTTAATATATTACCAGGGGGACGCGGTCCAGCCCCGCCATCCCCACCAGGCCGCGGCCCCTCCCTGGGCCTGAGTCAAAGAACAAGGAAAAACCATCAAGCTGGGCGTGAGGTTCGCGCTACAAATGGCCGTAAGTAAGTTGTTTTCGGGAGCCAGATGGGCCCCCACAGACTAATGGCCGTCCGGGGCTCCCTCCCCCCTCTCCTCCTCTCCCCATTCCGGAGCTGGCCCAGCTGCAAAGCCGCAGCAACTCCAGCTCCCCCCGAACCCCCGCCCTTTTGCTGACAGTATAACCTTCAGGAACCTGAAATTCCTGAGTGGTCCCCAGAGCTCAATGCATCTCGAAAGAAAATTTGTGTAATGTCATTTCAGGCTGTCCCTAATCCAGAATTATTGAGGGGGGGCTGGGACCTGGGAATTGCCTCTGACACTTGACAAATACTTGGCTTTGTGTAAATGGACAGGCTCCTGAAATAACTGCCTTTGGATGTCACATGAAGAGAAATTAATTCTTTATTAACTTCCGCAATGATAATCTAATAAACCCATCGGGCCTCCGGGCCCCAGCATTTAAAGAGCCTGGTGGTTTGGATGCAAATGTCTCCCAACACCATTTTGTCGGGAATGTTGCTGGTGGAGAGAAGAAATAATCAGCTCTAGAGGTCAGGTGTCAGCTCAGGGTCAAAACAGGGGACTTTCACAGCTCCACACGGACCTGAGACTCAGGAGACCCAGCCCTCCCTGTGACAACCAGCTGCACTGGATTTTCCAGGATGGATCTCCATTTCAGCTGTTCTGTCCCTTTGTCCCCAAAAGAGTATTTGTTCTGCTCAGATGACTGTCTCCGGTTTGGGCTTAGCTTATGAAGGCACTGTAGCCCTGACCCACAGGTTCCAAAGGACCATTCATTCATTCTTCCCTTCAACTCCTAGGTGCCCGCCATGTGCCAGACATGGAAATACAAGACATCTGTCCTTGGGGCTTACTTGCTAGTGAAGAGGCAAACAATACAATTGGCTGTAATTGTTAAATTGGAGGAAATGCTGAGGACAAAGTACATCTGAGAAAGAGGACAAATCTTGATTCTTCTCAGAGCTGAGCCCAGATCCCAGTCACCCTGTGGGTCCCCAGTGACCAGCGCATAATCCAGCTGAGGGACCCTCAGGACTTCCAGGCCAGGGCTCTCTGGTGAGGTCTGGACTCCACACTCCAGCCATGAGCATGAACAGAAACAGAATCTGAAGGTCCACCCAGTGGGCAGGAAGAACAGGAAAAAGAAGAGGAGGAAGGGACATCATCATTGCCTCCCAGAGCTGAGTGAGGGCACACTGGTCCTCCCAGGAGAGGGAAACCAGAAACCTTCAGAATGTCAGGCACAGGTCTCAACCTGGTCTTGTGTTTGACAGATTCCCTGCTTGAATACCTCCCACAATGGGGCACTCACTACCACTCAGGGGCCAGAAAACTGCTGACTGCACAAGCTCTTGAACAGACAAACACGTGTGCGTGTGTGTGTGTGTACAAATGAAATTTCATTGTTGTTGTGGGTGGTGGTAGTGTTCAGTCGCTAAGTCATGTCTGACTCTGCAACCCCATGGACTGTAGCCTGCCGGGTTCCTCTGTCCATGGGATCCCCCAGGCAATAATACTGGAGTGGGTTGTCACTTCTTTCTCCAGGGGATCTTCCCCACCCAAGGATCAAACCCACATCTTCTGCATTAGCAGGCAAATTCTTTACCACTGAGCCACCAGGGAAGCCCATAAATGAAACCAGAGCATCATAAAAGCATATCACAAATTAAGTGAAGGATTATTATAGATCAACGGTCCATATATGAGATCTCAGATGGATTTTAAAACTCAGTAAAAAATCAAATAAGAACACTAGGAGAAAAAAAAATGTAAGCAAATGGAATTTGGGGGTAGAGAAAGGATTTTCCAAGCTTTAAAACAATTAAAGAATTCACAAAGGAAAAGATAATGAATATGACTACATAAAAATCTTAAATTTCTCTATGCTATATACTCAAGCTTGATAATCAATACCCCTTTTAAAAAGGGGCAAAGGTCAAAAGAGATAATTCACAAAAGAAGAAATACAAACAGCTAATATGCATATGGAAAAATGTTCAATCAAGCTCATCATCATAGAAATGCAAGTTAAAGCAGCCATAAGGTGCCATCTTTCACCTATCAAATCGATTTTTAAAAATTTTAATGATATTCAATGCTGAGAATGGGAAATGTTCTTTCTCATGTCTCTCTTCCCTGGCGGAGGTGTAAGTCATTACGACCCTCCAGGAAATCGGTCTCTATTATGTATCAAGAACCGTAAAATTCTTTATAGCAGATTCTTTAAGTAAACAAAGAGCAGAATTTCAGAGGTGGTGTCGATTCAGAGAAATTTACAAGATGCATCAACCAAATATAAAATGTGGACTTTTGTTTGAATCCTGATTCAAGCAATTTGACTGTGAGAGACATTTTTGAGATCATTGGAGAAATTTGGACCTTACCAGATATTAATTGCTACTTAGGAATTTTTGTTCATAATTTTGGGTGTGCAAAACGCATTCTGGTTATGCTTTAAGAAGTTATTTGACCTATTTGAGAAGTAAAACAACTTTTACAAGGGAAATGATATAACATCTGGGACTTGTTTTAAAATATTCCAACCACAAAAAAAAAAAAAAAAGGGAAGGAATAGATAAAACAAGATTATCAGAATGCTGGTAATAGTTGAAGCTATACATGCTCTCTTGAGTAATTTGAATTTTTTCCATAATAAAAGGTGGTTTAATATATCACTTGAGCCAATCCTTCTGTGTGCTCCTATCCTAAGGAAATGGCCAAAGATGTGCACAAAGATTTATGAACAGGGATATCAGCAAGAAAACTGGTCATGAGAGAAAAAAAAATCAGTTATAAGTGACATAGCCCATAATAAGTTATGATACAGACAATAAACTGAATATTAGGTCACTATGGTAAAAAGATATTTTTAAAAACACATACTGGTCTTTGGAAAATATTCATGTGTTAAGTGAGGGGGTTAAGGAGAAGCAGGATATAAAATTATATATTTACTAAGCCCCAGTTTTCTTAAAATATGAACATATTTGCACAGGGGAAAAAGGCCAAAATGTGAATAGTGGTCATCTTTGGGAGGTATAATTACAAATGATTTTTATTTGCTTCTTTAAATGCTTTTGTATGCAGCAAGGTGGAAAAATATGATTATCTTAAGAGATGGTACCATAATTCCTCTGAGGAAAGAATCTGGCTTTGGAGGAATGCCTTGAAAGCACAAGGGCTAGAGGCTGAAGCTTGGAGGGCCTGACCCAAGGGGGAAACTGAGTCTAGGGCAGTGTGGTCAAAGATTTAAGAATCAGGGGAGGCTTGGAGACTAGAGATGCACAGTGGGAAAGCACAGAACTTTTAGGAAGTACTTGGCATACCCTCCCTTTATGGAATGAAGGGGTCAGCTCATTTCAACCCAAACTCTCAAAGATGATGTCTCTCTCCCTGCACCCTAACTGACCTCTCCATAACCTGCATGTTCTAAGTCCTCCATAATGTGCAGCCATTGCTTCTACAATCAGAAGAAAAAAAATGTTTTATTTTTCTTTTTTAAGGGAAACAGTCTTCTTTATGCCAAGCTGGAACCTGCCTTTCTGGAGCTTATTGTTACCCACCTGGAACCATCAAAACCAAGTTGGCTCTGTTTGCCACTTGCAGCCTGAGAAATGAAGATAGCATTTATCCCTCTGTGGGCACTAGTCCCTCCAATCTTGTGTTCCTCATATGGCTTTGGTTCTGAATCCCCATGTCTTGTTTGCTTGGTGTTTATTATTTATTTTTACTTATTTAGTTGGCTGCACCGGATCTTAGTTACCGCTTGCAAGGTCTTTCACTTGTGGCATGCAAACTCTTAGTTTGGCATGAGGGATCTAGTTCCCTGACCAGGGATCAAACCCAGGCCCCCTGCCTTGGAGCATGGCGTCTTAGCCACTAGACTACCAGGGAAGTTCCACCCTTTCAGTTTTCTGATTTTTTTTTATACTAAATACTTCCTATTAAAATACATTGTGTGGTTTCTGTCTTCTGATGGGACACCAACAGATAGACTTCTGCTAAATCTTATCTTCCCCCACTGTGTAGGTTTTCTAGATACAACAATTACATCTCCTCCTGTTAGATTTGAACACAGCTCCTATCTGCCTAGAGACTGTCAAATCCTGTCTTCCAACCCATTCACTATCTCTCCCGGTTTCATGCCATCTACCAGGGTGATCAACCAATTGAGAGCCCTCACTCAAATCACTAATCAAAACACCACTCGGGGGCTTCCCTGGTGGCTCAGTGGTAAAGAATCCACCTACCAATGTAGGAGACATGGGTTCAACCCCTGGTCTGGGAAGATCCCACATGCTGAGGAGCACCTAAGCCCGTGGGCCACAACTAGTGAACTTCTGCCCTAGAACCTGGGAACCGCAACTGCTGAGCCAACGTGCTGCAGCTACTGAAGCTGTGCACCTAGAGCCTGTGCTCAACAACAAGAGAAGCCACCTCAGTGGGAAGCCCACACTCGCTGCAACTAAAGAAGAGCCCCCGGGCAGCAACGAGAGCCCAGCACAGCCACAAAATAGAAAGCCAGCACCCAGGCCAGAGGCCTCTGGGTAACAGTGAAGCATCTCCCAAGAGACTTTCCTCAAACCCGAGTACTCACAAATCACATCGTAGCTGAGATGGGTAGAAAACCATGTTCGAATCATCCTGAAACTGAAATCTAGCCCAAGTGGGGCCAGGCTGGAGTCAGCTGGTCCTACCTGGGCTGCTTCTGGGGAGAATGGGCCTCCGCAGTGAGAACCTGTTGTATCACCTGGAAGGCCACACCCATGATCTGGAACCACTGGGCCTCCTTCCCTTGAAGCACCTTCTCCCCAGTCCCATGTTTATGCTTCTTACTTATTTTACAGCAAAGCAGCAGCACAAATAACAGCAAAGGTTTATTTTGCAAATTGCATGCGAATTATATAATTTTCCCAGGAATGGTTTTTACATCTAATTAGCACAAATTGTCTTACCCTCCCTTAAAAAAGAAAAAAGTTGCATCTAAAAACAGCTCATGGGTTTTGGTTACCTTAATTAGAAACACTTCTATTAAAAAGAAAATAGGCAATCTTGCAAATCAAAGAGACCCCAAGGTCAGGCTTGAGGTCGCTGGCTTCTCTTGGGGGATTCAGGAACACTTGAAGGAGAGATCTCAATGGGAAAAAGTTTCTTATTTGGGAAAGAGAGGTGATCTTATCTCTCATGTTGGGAAGCTGAACCCTAGAAGGAAAATAAACATAAAGAGTAACAAGGCATGTCCCTTATGCTGAGACTCATGTATCATCTAGACCTTTCTGCATGTTTGATGCAGTCCACTCCAGAATCTTCTCCAGTGCAGCCATCCTCCAAGGAAGGACTCCAGGACCCAGGTGTCTTTTATGTCCAGGTTCCATCCTCAGAGTCCTTTCCTTCAGGCAGCAGACAGGAGAGGGCATGTAGAGAGGGCACACTGCCTCTTAACTACCTTGGCCCACAGGTGGTTCCCGTCACTTGTCCTTACATCTCATTGGCAAGAACTAGTCAGAACCAAGGGGCAGAGGGCACAGAGTCAGACCTCATTCCCAGAGACCATTGCTAAGTTCTTGACAAGCAGAAGAAATAGATGGCAGTGAGTCCCAGGCATCTCTGCTCCAAAGCCCACCATAAGATGAAGGTCCTACCATCCCCCTCCCCCAGAGACTGGAGTCTGCTCTCATTCCCCTCAACCAAGGGCTGAATTCCTGATCCAGACTCAAAGAGAACTCCTCAGGTGGCTGTTTGCCAGGTAAGCATCTCATTTCTATTTCGGGACCGGCTGCCACATGACTGCATTCACCCATTCACAGAGATGGGCCAGACCTGCCCCCACTTCCCCGCCCCAACCCCTGCCTGGCCACCAGTGTCTTTTAGAGGCTCCTGGTGGCCACCCTGGCAGCTCTCCAACCCCTCTGTCCTGCCTGCATCCCACTAGTGAGTCCTGGGTTCATAACCTAAGTCTGCCACAAGATGAGTGGCTTAAACAGCAGAAATTCCACGGTTTTAAATTCTGTAATCAAGGTATGGGTCCCTGGTGGCTCCATGGTAAAGAATCTACATGCCAATCCACAGGTTCAGTCCCTGGGTCAGGAATATCCCCTGGAGAAGGAAATGGCAACCCATTCCAATATTCTTGCCTAGGCAATCCCATGGACAGAGGTGCCTGGTGGGTTACAGTCCATGGGGTTGCAAAGAGTCGGACACAACTGAGCAACTAAACAGCAATTAAGGTCTAGGTGGGGCCAGTTCCTTCCAAGGGCTGTGAGGCAGTATCTGTTTGATGCTTCTCCCCTGCATCTGCTGGGCTGCTGACAATCTCTGGTGTTCCTTGACTTGGAGACGCATCACCTCCATCTCTGCCTCCCGCTGCACTTGGCCTTCTCCCTATTTCTTATCCTCCTTCTATGTATGTCTGTCTCGGTGTCCAAATTCCCCCTTATAAAAAGGCACCGTCATACTGGATGAGGGTCGACCCCCAGTGACCTCTTTTTAACCTGATGATCTACAAAGATCCTATTTCCAAGTAGGGTCACATTCCCAGGTCCTGGAAATTAGGACTCCAGCATCTTTTGGGCAGATTACAATCCAACCCATTACAAGGTCTCAGCAGGCTTGGAAGTCTTAGCTGAAAAATGCCTGGACAGACCTGGACCACGTCACCCACCTAATATCCAGAGATGGGGAAGAACGGGTTCCCCTGATGGAAATAGGAGTAGCTGTAGGTGACCATCGTGGGAGCAGAGGAATGGAAACAGCCCAGCTCAGAGCCCTGCAACATCAGTAGCCTCGTGATGCTTAATAATTATTAATAAGTTATTAATAAAGATGAATCCCGGCCCTAAGAGCTGCAGGGATGGCTTTCTCCTTGCATAAAGTAAATGAATGAAAACAACTCAGAGGAAATCCACCTGTTAGCCTGGAGACCAGGTGGCTCCCCATCACCTCCAGGAGCCTGAGACAGACCCAGGTCTGAATTCCTCTCTGCCACATTTTGGTTGAGACAACTTGGGCAAGTCCATGCTTTCCTCCCCAGATCGAGTGAGAAAAGTGTAAAGGCATCTGCAAAGGACCATGCAGAATAGGTGCTCAGTGTTGTCTGGTCTGACAGGGTGGGCTGGAGCTTGAGGCCTGAGTCATGGACTCCCCAGGCTTAGCTCAACCTGACCAGCTAGACACAGGGAGGGAGAGCCAGAGGGCAGGGCAGCCTCAGAGGTTCCCACCCCTTAGAGAAGTTGATGGCCCAATGGGTGAGCTAACAGTGGTAAGTCATCCCATTTGCCAAGAGCTTCCTAGGTCCCAGGGCCTGTAGGGTATAACTACTAACATCACCTCCACTTTCCAGGGGAGGAAACTGAGGCTCCAAAAAGTTACAAGATTTGTCCTACATCACACGGCTGGGGAATGGCAGAGTCTTAGCAGATCACTCAGCCTAGAGGCTGGACAAGACTTCTTTCTGATGTCTCATGGCTGCCAAGACCTGAGCCAATAAGAGGTAATGGACACAGCATGGCAGAGTAGTTGCAAATACAGAGACACAGAGAAATAGACAGACACAAAGGCACACACAGAACCCATTTGGGGCACAGGGCCATCACCCCCATTGGGCCCTACCTCACATCTCTCCTGATGCTCCCAGAACCTCCCCCTTTTGAGGTCCTCAGCAAGTTTATATTTGGGAATAATTGTAATGTAATTTGATACATAATTAGAGCAGAATAGAAGACTGCGCTTTTAACTACCCATACATCCCCATCTCATTTAAATAATTCCTAATATATCCAAGCAGGCTGCCTTGTGTGGCACTGAAGTGTATTGAGCTGAGGATAATGAAATAAGGGATGGGCAAGGGAAAATGCTATTTCAGAGTCTGAAGATCACCAATTAATGACATGAAAAACTGAGAGGGACTCCGTTCACTTAATGTCCCCCGTGCAAGGCGCAAACGCAAACCGCTCCCAGGCTCCCTGTTCAGCTCCTCCGTGACAATGAAGACAAGCAGAAGGATGAGGATGGAGTGGGGGGAGGGGAAGGGCAGGGGCTGCCCCCAGGGGACTGAGCTGGTGCCAGTGCTGCCTCTGCCCCCACCCACCAACACGGCCATGCTCGCACCATTTCGTCCCTCAGTTCTGCCTTCACTCATTCCCTAACACACTTATTGAGCACCTGCTGTTTTCTCCTAACACAGATCCAACCATAAACTCACAAGCCTTGCCCTGGGAAATTAATCCATCCAACGCAACATCCATCTACTCAGCCCGGCCCTTGGGACCCCACAGGACCTGGTCTCCATCTGCCCTTCCATCTCAGGCCACATGCCACTCCCTGGGCTCTACCCTCTCAAGCCATCTTTTAGTTCTTCAAACACTGTGAGCTCTGGGCTTTGGCACAGACTGTTTCCTCTGCGTGGACCCTGCCCCCACGCCTCACTAGCAGGCTCCACTGACATGCCACCTCCTCTGAGAGGCCTTCCCAAACCACCCCTGTCATTCACTATCTCAGCCTCCCATTTATCTACTTCATTAATACTAACCACAATATATAACTTGCTTGATTCATGTCTGTCTTCTGCCAGGGAATATAAGCTCCATGGGGCAGGTACTGTGTCTTATTTTCTCCTGGATACCCTGAGTCCAACACAGAACAAGCCCACGATAGATGCCAGTGAACATGCTTTGCACGTATTGAGTGGATGATGCTATAGGAGAGAAAGAAGAGGAGAGCGTCACAGGCCTTGGGTTCCTGATTGAGGCCTCCCCCTCCAGCCTCCTCCATCAAGTTTCTCTGAATCCCCCATCTCCTGGTCATCAAAGCAGTTTACACTTCTTTCTGGTGGTATTTCTCTCTGCCACCCAAGACCTCTGTGTTCCCATCACCCATACTCATGGGTCAGCTCTGGGATGTTAACAATGTGGCTTTTTGACTCTCCAAATGTCATTACCAAACCCAATGAGGTCCCAGCATCCTGCGGAGACGTGAGGGGTCTGGGCCAGGGCTGGAAGGGACCAAGGGGCCAGGTCTTCTGGCAGCAGCTGGGAGAAGATCACGGGAAACAATAGTCACAGCTTGGGGTGGAAGCCGGAGACAGCCAGGCCTTGGTGGCTGGGCTTTGGGAGAAACTGCTAGAGGTGCCAGGTTCCTGGCTGGGCTGCTCTCTCAGCAGAAGTAAGAGCTGCTCCAGCACCTCACCCTCTTCCCCCATACACACACCTTCCTTTTGTTTTCCCAGGACTGAGATCTCAGCCCACAGTGCTAGGAAGAACAAGATACCCAGAAAGTAGTGGCATGGAAAGCCTTCATCACCACCATCCACTCGAGAGAGGTTTCAAGCGGGAGAGTGAGGGGAAATTTTACTTTGCTCCCAAATGGCTTCTCAGCAGCAGGTGTGAGTCACAGAGCTGATTAGCATCCTTGCTCTCAAGGAGCCTGGCACAGGGATGACAGAGCTGTCCCACATCCCAGGATGGAAAACAGGCCAAAGTGGGCCCTACCCAGGAACCCTGTTTCCTCCCCTGGCCTCACTTATCTGCCATTCTGGGCTGCAAGTCCCAACATGTGTCTCCTCCATGACTTCCTCCTCTGGTCCTCGAAGGCCTGAGAGTTTTGACAAAGACCTCAAGGGTTGTTACCAATGTTCCTGGACAAGCACCAGGGCCCCAGACCCTCAAAACACTGCACACCTTGAGGACAGTTGGGCTCTGTCACTGCTGACCTCCGTGGACCAGATGAAAAAGTCAGGGAGGGACAAGCCCATCTCAAGCATTTTGTCCTAAAGACCAGAGAACCCTTCAGCCCCCATGATCCTGTTCTCCATTCGGAAAACACGGTCATTACCCTGGCATCACCTCCAGGCTCCAGGCTCCAGGCAGCAAAGTAGACGGGCTGGGAGCTCATGCGTGGACACCTGACTACTTCACTCCAGACCCAGGCTCACTCAATCCCTGGCTTTGTGGCCTCAGGAACATCATTTTCCTCTCCTTGCCTGATTCCTGATTTGTGAATGGAGGTGAAATCGGTGCTTCTTTCCAAGTGCTACTGTGAAATCAAACAAGTTAATGTGAGGGTGACCTACTGTCCTGTTTGCCCAGGACTATCCCAAATTTGGGGGCTTTCCTGGTGGCCCAGACAATAAAGAATCTGCCTGCAATGTGGGAGACCTGGGTTCGATCCCTGGATCGGGAAGATCCCCTGGAGAAGGGCGTGGCAACCTGCTCCAGTATTCTTGCCTGGAGAATCCCCATGGATAAAGAAGCCTGGTGGGCTATAGTCCATGAGGTCGAAAAGAGTCAGACATGACTGAGCAACTAAGCACAGCCACACAGCCCAAATTTAACACTGGAAGTCCACGTCCCAGGAAACTACTGAGTTCCAGACAGCAAACAGAGATGTTACACTAGTTCAAAAATAGAGACTTCCCTGGTGGTCCAGTGGCTAAGACTCCACGCTCCCAATGCAGGGGGCCTGGGTTCGATCCCTGGTCAGGGAATGAGATCCCACATGCCACAACTAAAGATTCTGCCTGCCACAAATAAGACCCGGGGCAGCCAAATAAGTAAATAATAAATAAAATATTTTCCTAAAAATAAATAACTAATATATATGACCTACACATGGTAAGTACTACATAATACCTTTTCTAAAATCTTGAGCTGGGCAGCAGTGACATGGCTTGCCCAAAAGTGCCCCCGCATACACACTTGCCCTCTCCCACACCCCCTGGCAGGCTCAGGAGATTGATTTGGGACAGGGGCCTCATTCAGTGCCTAGAGCAGGGGATTCCTCCCCGCAATGGCTGGGATGTCTGGAGGGGTCCCCTACCCGGATACATCCTGTCCCATGGCCCCTCTTCTGGTGCCAGAGTCTTTCTGCTCCAAACAGACAGGCCCCCCAGGGGCCACCCCCGCAGCCCCCGGAAGCATCAAGAGCTGCTGTTAGAGCCAGCCCGACCCCTTTCACACTCAGGTAAAACTTTAACCAGAGTCCTTTGACGGCAGCGCTGGGCTCGCACTCCCATTCAGGGCGTGATAAATGACTGCTGTCACCACGACATGAATGCTCATATTGAAAAGCCCTGCTTTCTGTCTCCCTCCCTTTCAGGTCACCAACTTCTTCTCTCTTAAGTCACCGGGCATCACTCACGTGTCACCCTGTCCTGAATGCCCCCCAGTCAGGGACCCTTGCTCCCTCTGCCCCTCGCCTCCCACCTGCCCTGCCCCTCCCCCTTCCTCTGTGGTCTTTTTCCTCCCCTCCTCCATCCTCTCCTTCTTCCCTTTTCCCCCTCCCCGAATTCTCGCCTCTCCCCTCTGCGTCTCTTTGCTTTCTTTCCTCTCCTCCCTCACAGCCCACCTCCTCCAGCCCTAATGCGTCCCATTAGGCGCTGGGCCAGGGAAGCTCCCGCTCCCACTCTGTCTCCGTGTTGTCACCCCCAGGATGCTGGGTCACAGATGCAGAAACTCGCCATCCCTATGTCTCACCCTGTGTCTCATCCCTGTGTCTCGCCCTTTCTCAGACACTGGCATTGCAAATTGTACTCCTCAAGGGGAGGAAGGCAACACCAAACAGGGACCCCAAAAAGTAAATGAGAAGAGGGCAGAGTCATGGAGCCCTAAGCCAAGGGGTTTTACCCCTGAAGCCAAGGCTAGGATCGCTGTGTCAGTCTGGGCTGAATATCCAGCCAGGTCACACCGAGACTGAACAACGTCCTGAGGGCTGGTGAACACATGGCAGGGACCCTGCTGCTCCAGCAGAAAAGACACCTCTCTGGGAGGTGTTAGGTTTAGGGCTCAAATAAGCATTCCTGAGTTCTTTCTGATATCTGTCTCAGTCAGCCACATGGAAATAGCCAGAGCCCCAGATTCAAATCAAATGGAACCAGGTACCAGTTGACATCCTAGTTACCAAAATCTGAACAACCAGTTATTCTTTATGGAGGGGATCTTCCATACAACCCTGCATCCAGCCACTTGGTACATCCCTGAGACCTGGGGAGGCCTGGGTGGCATTATGGAAGAGTTACCATGTGCAAGAGCCTCCAGAAATAATTTTCAGGCATGGTTTTATTGCATCTTCATAATGCCCCTGAGTGATTTGTATAGCCAGAACCATGAATGACTGCTAATATTCATGCATGTTAATATTCTTCTCTATTTCCCAGCCTCCCTTGCAGCTAGTTTGGGATAATTAGATGGAATTTTAGCCAGTGGACTGTAGGTAAAATGACAGATACCACTTCCAAGCCTACCTCCTAAAACCAAGGTCAGTAAATGCTTTCTGTAAAGGGCCAGGTAGTAAATATGCTACCTTTTGCAGACCATATAGTCTTGGTCACAATTACTCAACTCTGCCACTGTAGAGCACAGTGACCATCATTCATTCGTGTCTGACTCTTTGCGACCCATGGACTGTGGCCTGTCAGCCTCCTCTGTCCATGGGATTCTCCAGGCCAGAATACTAAGTGGGTAGCCACATCAGGGGATCTGAAGAATTCCTTTCTCCAGGGGATCTTTCCAACCCAGAGACTGAACCCAGGTCTCCCGTATCACAGATGGATTCTTTACCATCTGAGCCACCAGGGAAGCCCAAAGAGCAAAGGCAACCAAAAGCAAAAACATGTGTATGCCTGTTTTGATAAAACTTTATTGACAAAAACTGACCAGGGACTAATTCACCTTACAGGTGTAGTTTGCCAACAACTCCCCTAAAAGATGGGGCTTCCCAGGTGGTGCTAGGAGTAAAGAACCTGCCTGCCAAGGCAGAAAACTTAAGAGACCCGGGTTCGATCCGTGAGTCAGGAAGATCCCCTGGAGGAAGGCATGGCAACATAGTCCAGTATTCTTGTCCAGAGAAACCCATGGACAGAGGGGCCTAGAGGGCTACAGTCCACAGGGTTAAAGAGTTAGACACAACTGAAGTGATTTAGCACACATGCACACCCTTAAATATCCCACTAAAACCTCAGTCTCTGCTGGCTTAACACAGAGGGTCTAACAGAGAAGGAGGTCTTCAGTTCAGTTCAGTTCAGTCGCTCAGTCGTGTCTGACTCTTTGTGACCCCATGAATTGCAGCACGCCAGGCCTCCCTGTCCATCACCAACTCCTGGAGTTCACTCAGACTCACGTCCATCGAGTCAGTGATGCCATCCAGCCATCTCATCCTCTGTCGTCCCCTTCTCCTCCTGCCCCCAATCCCTCCCAGCTGGAAACAGACTTTATTTTGGGGGGCTCCAAAATCACTGCAGATGGTGACTGCAGCCATGAAATTAAAAGACACTTATTCCTTGGAAGAAGGAGGTCTTAAGAGATGGCAAAGCCACAACCCAGAAGTGCCTGGCTCCAAGTCACTGCTATAAGGGTATTTAAATCCAACTAACTTGAGTTGTACCATGATGAAAGCAAGAAATAACACATATTGTGTTAAGCCACAGAGATTTGGGAATTGACTGTTATAGCCTCTTGCATTAATTTACCTGACTAACAAAGTAGAGTTAATTGCTCCTTTTTGTAATCTGATGAATTATCTAGCCCTTTCTAGCACAGGTTACTGGCTCTACCCACTTTTGGAGGAAAGGAGATCAGTCCTGGGTGATGTTGAAGCTGAAATTCCAATACTTTGGCCACCTGATGTGAAGAACTGACTCATTTGAAAAGACCCTGATGCTGGGAAAGATTGAGGGCAGGAGAAGAAGGGGATGGTTGGATGGCATCACCAACTCAATGGACATGGGTTTGGGTGGACTCCAGGAGTTGGTGATGGACAGGGAGGCCTGGCGTGCTGCAGTTCATGGGGTCACAAAAAGTCAGACACGACTGAGCAACTGAACTGAACTGATGATTCAATGACAGCTCACTAAGTATGGATGCAATCATGTATTATCCCTGAACCAGACAACAGCCACTGCATACACACAGCACTGTGGCTTGCTGCAAACCACTGGCCTTGGATAATTGTTCCTTTTAATTCCCGGGAAGAATAAGGTTCAGAGAAGGACGTGAGCATTCCAAGGTTATAATGCAAAGAAATAGTAGAATCAGGTCTGGGATGACCAACTTACCTTGGTTTGCCAGAATTTCCCTGGTTTTAGCATTGAAAGTCCCACAACCCGGAAAACACCTCTGCTCTAGACAAACAGGCCCAATTGGTCATTGAGCCAGAACTCCAGCACCGGTCTGCCTGGCTCCAAAGCTCGTTCTCACAGTTCAATAGAAAGGGGCTCACAAGAGGCCCCATCTGGGTTGGCCTGATCCTAGGTGGGAGGATGCTCCTGAGGCCTGCAAGGGGCAGGCAGAACCATGTCAGCTCCCCCAGGCCTCGGGCCTTCTCCCTGCAGGCAGTGAGCCGGGCATGAATTTTAAATATACACTAGCTGGAGTGTGGAAGTCAGCCCTGACATCTATAAAATGGCACTAAATCCTGCTTTTATGAGCTCTTGCCACGTTCTGCTGAGTGCTTTATCACACTCACTAGAAGTTTACTGAGGGGAGTTAATAACCCAAAAACGCTGGGGCCGGCCTGGCTCCAAATTGAGGAGTGGTGGACTGCCCAGCCAGTGATTTGGGGAGGAGCTGTTCGCACTGGTGCCAGAGATGCCTGCCCCTCCACCTCCCTGGGCTCTGCTCTGCCCAGGTCCTGCCCACTCCTCCATCCTTCCCTTTCATTCAAGGGTCCTACTGGCTGCTCAGCACCTGACCTCAGGCTGAGCTCAGGTGGCGTAGTTTGCAAACAACTCCCCTAAAAGATTCCACTGAGGGCTTTCCTGGTGGCTCACTGGTAAAGAATCCGGATGCCTGCCAATGCATGAGACGCGGGTTCAATCTCTGGTCCGGGAAGATCCCACACAGCACAGAGCAACGAAGCTCGTGCGCCACAACTATTGAGCCTATGCTCTGGAGCCCGAGAGCTGCAACTGCTGAAGCCTGCAAGCCTGTGCTCCTCGAGAAAAGAAGCCACCGCAAGCAGAGGCCCATGCACCACGACTGGAGAGCAGTCCTGCTTGCTGCAACTAGCAAAAAGCTCGTGCAGCAGTGAAGACCCAGCACAGCCAAAAATAAAAGAAATTATGGAAAAAAGGAAGAAAAGATTCCACTAAATGCTTACTCTCTGCTTTGGGGCTGACATTTGGGCTGGAATCTGAAGGCTGAGAAGAAGCTGACCACTCCAGAAATGATGGGAAGAATGTCTCTGGGGGAGAAAACAACATAGTCAAAGGTCCGGAATCCCATGACACTTGACCCAGGCAGAGCAGGTTTTTCCGGAGGAGGACAGGAGAAGGTCAGGCCAAATCCTCTAACAACCACAGCCTAGACAAGATGGAGAGAGGAAGGAACACCCAAAAAGGAGATCAAGGCAGAGCAGTCAGATAGAAGAGAGGAAAAACCAGGCAAGAGGGAACCATAGGCACTAAGGCAGCAAGCATCTCAGGAAGAATCACTGTCATCAGATGCTACAGAAGAGCTGAGAAAGAAAGCAAAAAAGGAATCCCTTGGCTTTGGCAAAATCAATGTCAATGTCACAAGTATTCACCAAGTGCCTTCTGTGTGCCAGCCTTCATGCCAAGCTCCAGGGAAGCAAAGAAAAAATAAAATAGAGGGGTGAAATAAACAATGACAATACACAAACACAACACAATCACAACAACATGCGTTCAGTGCTATGGGATGCCAGAAGAGGGGCAGAGTAAGTCCATCTACAGAGTTGAAGGGATTTATGAGAGAAGGGTGTATTTGAGTTGGGTTGTGAAGGATGAATAGGAGTTTACTAGATAGGTGAGGAGAGAGAGGAAACATCACGGGCAAAGGCTACAGAGTAATACCTTTAGCAATACAGAAAGGTCCCTGCCCTGGCAGAGCTGGGTAGATGAGGCTGAGGTGAAAGGGAAGGGCCCTGTCAAGGAGTTTGGGTTTATTCTCCAGGTAACAGGGAAGCATGGAGGGAGACAGCATCAGATGGCACTTTCGAAAATAGTCTCTGGCTGTGGGCCCACCCCCAGCTTTGATGCTAACCTCCTGAGTGACAAGTCCCTTCCATGTTCTTGGCTTTTGAAGTAGGGAGGTGAGACTATCCCCTCCAGTTCTTAGAGTCTGAGGGTGGTGCGGTTATTTGCAGAGTCAGCAGTTCTGAGGGGAGCTTTTGTTCATATGCATCTGATACAAATAACTTCATTGATCATGTTCTGATTTTCAGAGCTGGAACTTGGCCTTAAGCTTTTGAGAAAGACTCTCGAGGTCAAACTTGCCACCAGCCCGTCTAAGAGGCATTTTCCCAATTCCCTGGTGAGGATGAGACGCGAGGACTCCATCGTGGCCCAGGGGAAGGGCTGACATTTGGTGAGATGTCTGTATTTAACTCCCACCACTTGACATCTGTTTCCAATTAATCTGCCTATGTTAAGAGGGATGCTGCCCGGAGCCTATGATGCAGGCTCAGTTCTGGCGAGGCAGAGGGAAGCAACCAGGAAGGGGTAGTGCAGACCCTGGTCCAACAGGGAGCACTCGCCTCTGTTGTCCTGAGGTGGGGTTCCCATGGACTTTCAGGACCACCTGGCCTGCAAGGTGCCCGGGGACCTACTCCACTCCCCTTTGCAATTTACACTTCAGCAACACCAAGCATGACGCGTTTGAAGAAGTAAAACAAAGCCAAGGTCACTGGACGTACTAAGCAGAGGAGAGTAGCATGAAGTGGATAGCCAAATCAGCAGGGACCAGATCATGCCAGGACTTGTAGGTTGAAAGAAGGAGTCTTATTTTTATTCTAGGTCTTGAGGGAAATGATATGGTTCAATTTGCCTCTTTGAGAGATGCCTCTGGCTTCTCAATGGGAATGGGTTGGACAGAAGCAAACACAGGAGGAGACATCCCATCCAATTGCCCTAGAAAAGGCGGAACTATGGAGAGGGTAAAAAGATGAGAGGTACTGCGGGTTAGGGAGGTGGATGGGATGAGGAGATGGAACACAGAGGATTTTTTCGGGGTGGTGAAACTCTTCTGCAGGATACTATAATGGCAGGTACAAATCATTATACATTTGTCAAAACCTGCCGAACGTACACCACCACGAGTGAACCCCAGTGGAAACTACAGACTTCGGGTGGCGATATGTCCATGTAGGTCCACCAACTGTAACCAATGTACCACGGGTGGGGGAGAGACAGGGGGTGCAGGAAGTCTCTGTACTTTGCACTCAATTTCACTGTGAACCTAAAACTGCTCTGAAACCTATGTTTCATTCGTTTAAAAAATTAAATTCTCCTGTTTCTGTTCACTTTTTTAAAATGTGGCCAGCAGAAACGCTAAACTCAACCAAGTAGCAATTCTGATAAGATAAAGGACTAAACTCCATCTCGTCTTAAATATAAAAGGCACACTCATGGCAGACAAATTTGGTTACTCGGGCAAAATTTAATGATCTGTTACATTGGTAGTGTGCCTGTAAGATTGATTTACTAATAGTTAAATACAACTTTAAAATACAAAAGAGTAAAGTAAGCCAGAAAGAGAAAAATAACTATATATGAACTAACACATATACATGAAACCTAAAAAAATGGTACTGATGAATCTATTTTCAGGGCAGGAATAGAGATTCAGAACAGCCTTGTGACTCAGTGGGGGAAAGGGGAGGGGGATGAATTGAAAGAGTAGGACTTACGTATATACACAACCTTGTGTGAAACAGATAGCTACTGCACAGGAAGCTCAGCTCGGTGCTCTGTGATGACCCAGAGGGGTGGGATGCGGGGAGTGGGGTGGGAGGGAGGCTCAGGATGTAGGAGAGCCGAATACACATGGCTGATTCACGCTGCTGTGCAGCAGACACTAACACAGCACTGTAAAGCAGTTACACTCCAATTAAAAATAAATTTGAAAAATAAAATACAAATAAACAACAGGACTAAACAGCACAAAGAAGAAGAAGAAAGAAAAGGTCAGCGTTCCCGTGTGACTCTCTCTAGGTTTCTCCAGGTAAGCACTGAGTGAGAAGGACTGGTGGTTCTTGAGACTGGGGTAGTGGTGCTCAGGGGGAAAGGAAACGGCTGAGAAGTGTTTTTGAGGGAGCCCTGGCGACCTTGCTGATAAATTGGATGTCGGGGATGAGTGAGAGGAAGGGGAATATCGGAGATGATGGTGTTGGTTCTGGCTTGAGCACTTGGATGGATGATGGTGTCATTGCCTCGAATGGGGATGACTTAACGGAGGGAAAATGTTTCAGGTAGGGGCGGGGAGATGCATGTTCCTTTGGGACAGAGTGAGTTTGAGATGCTTGTAAGATGCCAAATGGCGATGTCAAGCCAACAGTTGGATGCCCAGGCCTGCTACTCAGAAGCAAAGTCTGGGGAGGAGATCTAAATTTGGAAGCAACCACTTGGAAAAACTAGGTCCCTCCTCTGGGTACGAACATCACCACAGAGAGACAGACAGATGGACAGAAATGTCAATACACTTCCCTGCTCTCTCAGTTACAGCAAAACCTTCTGAATATGCAAATGTTCCCTCCAGCTCTGGGTCTTCTCTGTAGGTCACTGGCTCTCTCCTCTCCCCACCCCCAGAAAAAAAAAAAAAAAAAAAAAACCCTTTTCTTGGTTCTCCCATCTCCCAAACTTGCCAGGCAAAGACTGCAGCGAAGTCACCCACCGCAGACAGTCCTCGTCACTGAGCTGTGGGTCAGGATGTTTGCACAAACGCCTCACGGCATCATTTATCTTGAGGGATGTCAACTCGAAAAATGTTAGTTCGTGTCACTGTCGGTGTAAATGCCAAAAATTAGCTTTCTTTCATCAAAAAATGGAATAATTAACTTTGCAACTGTTTCCAAAACTGCTAATTAATGGGTTTTACCCACTTGATTTGTCAGGCTACATTGCGAGCCGAACAGCAGCGTGGGCCCCTGGAGGATTCCCATCTTCCCCTCCTCTCTGTCCCCAGCAATCGGAGTTGGAAGAAGTTACAGGAAAACAAATGGAGGGAAATAAGGCTGGAGGAAAACGCTGCTATTTTTTTCTTGGGGCGGGGGGCAGGTTTGCTGGCTCTTGAATGCTGCAAGCAGGCTTTTCTCTGGTTGTGGCGAGAGGGAGCTGCTCTGGTTGCGGTGGTTCTCATTGCAGTGACTTCTCTTACTCCAGAGCACAGGCTCTAGGGTGTGCAGGCTTCAGTAGCTGTGGTGCATGGGTTTAGTCGCTGCGTGGCATGGGGGATCTCCCCAGACTAGGGATCAGACCCACGTCCCCTGCATTGGCAGGTAGATTCTTAAAACTGGACTGCCAGAGAAGTCTAGCGCTGCTGTTTCAGAGTCAGTAAAATCAGTCTCTCACCACTTTTTCCACCCACTTCACAGTCCCGTTTGATCTCAGCATTGTGGTGCCTGGCCACAGTTGATGGGCTCACCAAACACTTGTCACTCAAACTTGAAGGTCAAATCAGATGCCTCTCTCCCTCGCCCAGGATGGTAGGGCATGGGGAGTAAAGATTTAGGTCCTGAAGGTAGACAGATGGGGGTTTCAAGGCCAGTTTGAATTCCTATCAGTTGTGCAACCTAAAGCAAAACACTTCCCTCCCAACTACTCCATGGGATTCATATAAGAACTATCATCAGGTTGCTGGAAGCTTAAAAGAGATGAAAGATGCAAAGCCATGGGCAGAGTATTTCGAATACAGTAAGTCTTCAGCAAGCAGAGCTCTTGTTACATTCTTTACCCCATCTCCACCCGTGCTGCCCCTGGCCTGGTTCAAGGCTCTCCCTCTCTCACCTTCACTAAGGGTCAGCCCACCCTCCACCATGTCATGAAAATCTGAGCATATGGTGGGTTGAATTATTGGTCCCAGTTCTTACTGCACTTTTTCAGGATTAGCCATCCACACCTTTTGCCTTGTAACTTCGCAATGCCTCCCACTGTGGATGAAGTGTACTTCCCCGTGCCACTGATTGTGTTAAGTATTTTTAATTGCGGTAAAATACACACAAAATTTGCTTTGGCTCAGCAGTGAAAAGTCCGCCTGCCAATGCAGGAGATGAGGACTCTACCCCTGGGTGGGGAGGATTCCCTGGAGAAGGAAATGGTCATTCACTCCAGTATTCTTGCCTGGGAAATCCCATGGACAGAGGATTTACAGTTCATGGGGTTGCAAAAAGAGTTGGACATGACTTAGTGACTAAAACAACAAGCAATACATACAATTTATCCCCTTTTCCCTCTCCAAGCTGCTACCAATATTGGCTGCGAATAGCTTTCACTTCCACCCTTCTCTGGAAAATTGCCATTGGCTAAACTGGACCTGTCAGTTGTGGCCAGTGACTGACAAGGAGGGATCTATCAAAGGGCCTGAAGATGAGACTAATGAAGGGCTGTTCTCTTTGCCTCTGCATTGAACCAGGTTGAAGTTTATCTCCAGCTAACGCCACACTCTGACTTAACTTTCTTCATCTGCTTTATCATGTTTCTTTAACTTCCCTTCTCCTGAGTGCAGTCTCCTGGTAAAATACTTTCACAGAAACTCCCAGGAGCAATAATACATGGTTGCTGTCTTCAGCCACTGAGGTTTTTTTGTTTTTTAAACTTTTTATTTTGTATCGGGGTATAGCCGATAAACTATGTTGTGATAGTTTCAGGTGGACAGCAAAGTGACTCAGCCATATATATACATGTATCCATTCTCCCCTAAACCACCCCCTTCTCCCATCCAGGCTGTTATAACATTGGCATAACTGGACATAACACTGAGCAGAGTTCCATGTGTTATACAACAGGTCCTTGTTGGTTATCCATTTTAAATATAGCAGTATGTACATGTCCATTCCAAACTCCCTAACTATCCCTTCCTCCCATCCTTCCCATCACACCCTGAAATGCCATGTGGACAGCATGTTCCAGACAGTTTGCTTGCTCTTCACCTTGAATCCTGAAATGAAGACACAGCAGACTTGAACCGCCCAGTCAAACCCAGTCAAGGTTAAGCAAAAGTCACATGACCTGTAACCAGAAAAACAAAAAGGTTGGGATTATTTGTTATGCAGCAAAAACTAACTGATGCAAAGCATGTTATTCCCTATTCCTGCCTCATGCTATTCATACTCTAAGCCCTCCCTACCTCCAGGCACATGGACTTCACATCATAGCCCAGATCTGTGTTTCAGACTAACCCTTGTGGGTGGAGGGTGGGCTGAAGAGGCCAGGCTATAGGCAGAAAAATGAGGAGGAAGCTGGGACAATGATCTAAGTAAATGTTCAGGAGGCACAAACTATGGAGGGTCTGGTTAGTATGCAATTCATCTTTGACTTGTTTCAGGATGTCACAGACCCACAGAGCAGAGGCAGGGGCCCCTGGTGACTACTCCCCTGCAACTCCACCCCTGTCCAAAGACCTCCTTCCCTGGGTGCATTAAATGTGTACTTTTGGAATAGAGATGGAGTGTCTTAGTTTAAGAGAGCTCATTTGAGTCATTTCTAATGAGGTGGATTAAACTGGAGCCTATTATACAGAGTGAAGTAAGTCAAAAAGAAAAACATCAATACAGTATATTAATGCATATACATGGAATTTAGAAAGATAGTAACAACGACCCTATATGCAAGACAGCAAAAGAGACACAGATGTAAAGAGTAGACTTTTGCACTATGTGGGAGAAGGCAAGGGTGGGATGATTTGAGAGAACAGCATTGAAACATGTATATTACCATAAGTAAAAGAGATGACCAGTGCAAGTTTGATGCATGAAGCAGGGCACTCAAAGCTGCTGCTCTGGGACAACCCAGAGGGATGGGGTGGGGAGGGAGGTGGGGGGCGGTTCAGGATGGGGAACACATGTGCACCTGTGACTGATTCATTTCAGTGTATGGCAAAACCACCACAATATTGTAAACTAATTAGCCTCCAATTAAAATAAATAAATAAACATTTTTTTAAAAGAGAGAGAGTTCTTGATAACCCATCTTGTCCCTGCCACATGTCTGGCTTCTTCTATCACAAGAGCACCAGCCAGATTTGTTGGCACATTTAAGATGGGGTACAGTGGGTGGAAGGACCAAATGACCCTGGAACCCTGAGGTATCCAATGCTGTCTGTCACATCAGCCTGCCCTGCTGACATGTGGTTCAAAGGACCAGAGCTGAGGTTTGAGCAAAGGAGTCCAACAAGCAGAAGGTGCCTGAGGTCAATCACACACGTGATCTATTGAAGAGACAAAGCCAAGCACATATGCCTCGGCATTGCTGCACCTTGACTGCCCACCTCTGAACAGCCCTGGGTTTTAGCTGCGTTTCTTGGACAAACCATGTGTGGGGGCAGAATGAGATCAGGATTGGTAACACCACTGGATGGCCAATTTAGCCATGACCCAGCTGTCAGACCAGAAGTGGCAGAATCATGACTAGATCTTTCTACCCATTTCTATTTATGGTACTCTAGTTTATATGACCACGTAAGTCATTTAATTCATGACTAACATGTTACTAACATTCTTACTACCTGTATTTAATACATCTTATAAATTTTTTCTTAGTCTCACAAGCTCATTCATGGTATATACTCATATCCTCTAAGTTTTATCCCTATTGCATAAGCTTCTAGTTTATGTGCTATCTATGGCAAATAATTCTGAGGACATTCATCCTTTTTTTCTTTTTGTGGCCACACAGCACAGCATGCAGAATCTTAAATCCTCAAGCAAGCTTTCAAACCCATGCCCCCAGCAGTGGAAGCACAGAGTCCTAACCACTGAATTGCCAGGATATTCCTGAGGAAGTTCACCCATCTTTTTTTTGTTTTTCCTGTCCTTTACAGAAGAATTACATACTCTCAAGTAACACAGTAAATACATATTATACTTTTCAAACCACTCACTTCCCTGTAACTCCACCACCTACACACTAGTCGAAGCCACCACCATCTTTCACCCAGTCAGCCTCTTAATTGCATCACCCTGCTGCCACACTGACCACCTACATGGAAACCAGAGGGTGGCTTTTCTGAAAGAGAAATATCTTCCCACTCACCCTGGGCCGTAAAGACTAAACTCCTAAGCAGTGTTGCTCTACTGTGATGCAGCCATATCTATCCCTTTGCTCACTTCATGACCCACCATTAGTTCAATTCAGTTCAGTTGCTCAGTCACGTCTGACTCTTTGTGACCCCATGAATCACAGCATGCCAGGCTTCCCTGCCCATCACCAACTCCTGGAGTTTACTCAAACTCACGTCCATCGAGTCGGTGATGCCATCCAGCCATCTCATCCTCTGTTGTCCCCTTCTCCTCCTGCCCTCAATCCCTCCCAGCATCAGGGTCTTTTCCAATGAGTCAACTCTTCGCATGACGTGGCCAAAGTACTGGAGTTTCAGCTTTAGCATCAGTCCTTCCAAAGAAATCCCAGGGCTGATCTCCTTTAGGATGGACTGGTTAGATCTCCTTGCAGTCCAAGGGACTCTCAAGAGCCTTCTCCAACACCACAGCTCAAAAGCATCAATTCTTCGGTGCTCAGCTTTCTTCACAGTCCAACTCTCACATCCATACATGACCACTGGAAAAACCATAGCCTTGACTAAACGAACCTTTGTTGGAAAAGTAATGTCTCTGCTTTTCAATATGCTATCTAGGTTGGTCATAACTTTTCTTCCAAGGAGTTCAGTTCAGTTCAGTCACTCAGTCGTGTCCAACTCTTTGCGACCCCATGAATCTCAGCACGCCAGGTAAGTATCTTTTAACTTTATGGCTGCAATTACCATCTGCAGTGATTTTGGAGCCCCCCAAAATAAAGTCTGACACTGTTTCCACTGTTTCCCCATCTATTTCCCATGAAGTGATGGGACCAGATGCCATGATCTTCGTTTTCTGAATGTTGAACTTTAAGCCAACTTTTTCCCTCTCCTCTTTCACTTTCATCAAGAGGCTTTTGAGTTCTTCACTTTCTGCCATAAGGGTGGTGTCATCTGCATATCTGAGGTTATTGATATTTCTCCCAGCAATCTTGATTCCAGCTTGTGCTTCTTCCAGCCCAGCGTTTCTCATGATGTACTCTGCATAGAAGTTAAATAAGCAGGGTGACAATATACAGCCTCATCGTACTCCTTTTCCTATTTGGAACCAGTCTATTGTTCCATGTCCAGTTCTAACTGTTGCTTCCTGACCTGCATATAGGTTTCTCAAGAGGCAGGTCAGGTGGTCTGGTATTCCCATCTCTTTCAGAATTTTCCACAGTGTATTGTGATCCACATAGTCAAAGGCTTTGGCATAGTCAATAAAGCAGAAATAGATGTTTTTCTGGAACTCTCTTGCTTTTTCCATGATCCAGCAGATGTTGGCAATTTGATCTCTGGTTCCTCTGCCTTTTCTAAAACCAGCTTGAACATCAGGGAGTTCACAGTTCACGTATTGCTGAAGCCTGGCTTGGAGAATTTTGAGCATTACTTTACTAGCGTGTGAGATGAGTGCAAGTGCATGGTAGTTTAAGCAATCTTTGGCTTTGCCTTTCTTTGGGATTGGAATGAAAACTGACCTTTTTCAGTCCTGTGGCCACTGCTGAGTTTTCCAAACTTGCTGACATATTGAGTGCAGCACTTTCACAGCATCATCTTTGAAGATTTGAAATAGCTAAACTGGGGTTCCATCACCTCCACTAGCTTTGTTCATAGTGATGCTTTCTAAGGCCCACTTAACTTCACATTCCAGGATGTCTGGCTCTAGGTGAGTGATCACACCATTGTGATTATCTGGGTCGTGAAGATCTTTTTGTATAGTTATTCTGTGTATTCTTGCCACCTCTTCTTAATATCTTCTGCTTCTGTCAGGTCCATACCATTTCTGTCCTTTATCGAGCCCATCTTTGCATGAAATGTTCTCTTGGTATCTCTAATTTTCTTGAAGAGATCTCTAGTCTTTCCCATTCTGTTGTTTTCCTCTATTTCTTTGCATTGAGCGCTGAGGAAGGCTTTCTTAACTCTCCTTGCTATTCTTTGGAACTCTGCATTCAGATGCTTATATCTTTCCTTTTCTCCTTTGTTTTTTGCTTCTCTTCTTTTCACAGCTATTTGTAAGGCCTCCTCAGACAGCCATTTTGCTTTTTTGCATTTCTTTTTCTTGGGGATGGTCTTGATCCCTGTCTCCTGTACAATGTCACAAACCTCCGTCCATAGTTCATCAGGCATTCTATCTATCAGATCTAGTCCCTTAAGTCTATTTCTCACTTCCACTGTATAATCATAAGGGATTTGATTTAGGTCATACATGAATGGTCTGTTGGTTTTCCCTACTTTCTTCAATTTAAGTCTGAAGTTGGCAATAAGGAGTTCATGATCTGAGCCACAGTCAGCTCCTGGTCTTGTGTTTGCTGACTATATAGAGCTTCTCCATCTTTGGCTGCAAAGAATATAATCAATCTGATCTTGTTGTTGAACATCTGGTGATGTCCATGCGTAGAGTATTCTCTTGTGTTGTTGGAAGAGGGTGTTTGCTATGACCAGTGCATTCTCTTGACAAATTAGCCTTTGCCCTGCTTCATTCCGCATTCCAAGGCCAAATTTACCTGTTACCCCAGGTGTTTCTTGACTTCCTACTTTGGCATTCCAGTCCCCTTTAATGAAAAGGACATCTTTTGGGGGTGTTAGTTCTAAAAGGTCTTGTAGGTCTTCATAAAACCGTTCAACTTCAGCTTCTTTAGCATTACTGGTTGGGGCATAGGCTTGGATTACCGTGATATTGAATGGTTTGCCTTGAAAACAAATAGAGATCATTCTGTTGTTTTTGAGACTGCATCCAAGTACTGCATTTTGGACTCTTTTGTTGACCATGAGGGCTACTCCATTTCTCCTAAGGGATTCCTGCCCACAGTAGTAGATATAATGGGCATCTGAGTTAAATTCACCCATTCCAGTCCATTTTAGTTCGCTGATTCCTAGAATGTCAACATTCACTCTTTCCATCTCCTGTTTGACCACTTCCAATTTGCCTTGATTCATGGACCTAACATTCCAGGTTCCTATGCAATATTGCTCTTTACAGCATCGGATAGCTCCTCTAGGCCCTCCTGTGCCTGCGCAGCCACCACTGCTCGGGTTGCTCCTCCTGGCCGCCGGCCCTGGCCTCGGGCATGGGTGGCTCCTCCCAGCTGCCCCCGCTGGCCTCGGGCTTGGGGTGGCTCCTCAAGGTCACCACCCCTGGCCTCAGGCACGAGGTGGCTTCTCCTGGCCGCCCCTGATCTCGGACGCAGGGTGTCTCCTCCCGGCCGCCACTGGCCTCGGACGTGGGGTAGCTCCTCCCGGTCGCCTCCCTGGACACTAAGCGCAGGCGGCTGCGAGCCGGCTCACTAAGATGGGCTCGATAAAGGAAAAAAATGGTATGGACCTAACAGAAGCAGAAGATATTAAGAAGAGGTGGCAAGAATACACGGAAGAACTGTACAAAAAAGATCTTCACGACCCAGATAATCATGATGATGTGATCACTAATCTAGAGCCAGACATCTTGGAATGTGAAGTCAAGTGGGCCTTAGAAAGCATCACTACGAACAAAGCTAGTGGAGGTGATGGAATTCCAGTTGAGCTGTTTCAAATCCTGAAAGATGATGCTGTGAAAGTGCTGCACTCAATATGCCAGCAAGTTTGGAAAACTCAACAGTGGCCACAGGACTGAAAAAGGTCAGTTTTCATTCCAATTCCAAAGAAAGGCAATGCCAAAGAATGCTCAAACTATGGAACAATTGCACTCATCTCACATCTAGTTAAAGTAATGCTCAAAATTCTCCAAGCCAGGCTTCAGCAATACATGAACCGTGAACTCCCTGATGTTCAAGCTGGTTTTAGAAAAGGCAGAGGAACCAGAGATCAAATTGCCAACATCTGCTGGATCATGGAAAAAGCAAGAGAGTTCCAGAAAAACATCTATTTCTGCTTTATTGACTATGCCAAAGCCTTTGACTGTGTAGATCACAATACACTGTGGAAAATTCTGAAAGAGATGGGAATACCAGACCACCTGACCTGCCTCTTGAGAAACCTATATGCAGGTCAGGAAGCAACAGTTAGAACTGGACATGGAACAATAGACTGGTTCCAAATAGGAAAAGGAGTACGACGAGGCTGTATATTGTCACCCTGCTTATTTAACTTCTATGCAGAGTACATCATGAGAAATGCTGGGCTGGAGGAAGCACAAGCTGGAATCAAGATTGCTGGGAGAAATATCAATCACCTCAGATATGCAGATGACACCACCCTTATGGCAGAAAGTGAAGAGGAACTCAAAAGCCTCTTGATGAAAGTGAAAGAGGAGAGGGAAAAAGTTGGCTTAAAGTTCAACATTCAGAAAACGAAGATCATGGCATCTGGTCCCATCACTTCATGGGAAATAGATGGGGAAACAGTGGAAACAGTGTCAGACTTTATTTTGGGGGGCTCCAAAATCATTGCAGATGGTGACTGCAGCCATGAAATTAAAAGACGCTTACTCCTTGGAAGAAAAGTTATGACCAACCTAGATAGCATATTGAAAAGCAGAGACATTACTTTGCCGACTAAGGTCCCTCTAGTCAAGGCTATGGTTTCTCTTGTGGTTATGTATGGATGTGAGAGTTGGACTGTGAAGAAGGCTGAGCGCTGAAGAATTGATGCATTTGAACTGTGGTGTTGGAGAAGACTCTTGAGAGTCCCTTGGACTGCAAGGAGATCTAACCAGTCCATTCTGAAGGAGATCAAGCCTGGGATTTCTTTGGAAGGAATGATGCTAAAGCTGAAACTCCAGTACTTTGGACACCTCATGCGAAGAGTTGACTCATTGGAAAAGACTGATGCTGGGAGGGATTGGGGGCAGGAGGAGAAAGGGGCGACCCAGGATGAGATGGCTGGATGGCATCACAGACTCAATGGACGTGAGTCTGAGTGAACTCCAGGCGATGGTGATGGACAGGGAGGCCTGGCATCCTGCGATTCATGGGGTCTCAAAGTGTCAGACACGACTGAGCGACTGAACTGACTGATAGCATCAGACCTTGCTTCTACCACTAGTCACATCCACAACTGGGTATTGTTTTTGTTTTGGCTCTAACCCTTCATTCTTTCTGGAGTTATTTCTCCACTTATCTCCAGTAGCATATTGGGCACCTACTGACCTGGGGAGTTCCCCTTTCAGTATCCTATCATTTTGCCTTTTCACACTGTTCATGGGGTTCTCAAGGCAAGAGTACTGAAGTGGTTTGCCATTCCCTTCTCCAGTGGACTGCATTCTGTCAGACCTCTCCACCATGACCCACCCGTCTTGGGTGGCCCCATATGGCATGGCTTAGTTTCATTGAGTTAGACAAGGCTATGGTCCGTGTGATCAGATTGCCTAGTTTTCTGTGATTATGGTTTCAGTGTGTCTGCCCTCTGATGCCTTCTCGCAGCACCTACCGTCTTACTTGGGTTTCTCTTACCTTGGACGTGGGGTATCTCTTCACAGCTGCTCCAGCAAAGTGCAGCCACTGCTCCTTACCTTGGATGAGGGGTATCTCACGGCCGCCCCTCCTGACCTTGAACGCGGAGCAGCTCCTCTCGGCCCTCCTGCGCCCATGCAGCAGCCACTCAACACCAGTCCTGCCTTAGAAGGAGCTCCTTTCCACATACCTGCTCAACTCCTACACTCCAATCCAGAACCAGCCCATGATTAGTCCTATGTGTCAACTTGACAGGGTTAAGGGATACAGACAACTGATAAAACATCACTTCTGGGTGTGCCTGGAAGGGTGTATCTGGGAAACATCAGCATTTGAGTCAGTAGATTAAGTAAACAGATCCGCCCTCATCCACTTGGGCAGACCCCAGCTAAACCACTAGGGGACCTGAATTAAACAAAAAGTTTCATTCAGAAGAGTGAATTCTCTCTCTCTTTTGGAACTGGGATGTTCATCTTCTGGACATCTCCTGGAAACCAGAGCTTCTGGGTCTCAAGTGTTTGGACTCCAGGATTTACACCAGCAACCCTTCAGTTCAGGCCTTAGGCCTCAGTCTGATTTACACCACTGGTTTTCCTGATTCTCCAGTTTGCAAATAGCAGACTGTGGGATTTCTCAGCCTCCATAGCCACATGAGCCAACTCCTATGATAAATCTCCTGTTATATATACCTATATAAATATATCCTGTTGGTTCTGTTTCTCTGGAGAACCCTGATTAATATACACCTTCTGGGGACCTTTTTTTTTGTTAATTCTCTCCCCACTAAATATTTGGGAAGGAAAGAAAGGAAGGAGAGAGTCAGAGGGAGGGAAGGGAAGTTGAAGGGAGAGAAGGAAGAAGGGATGGGAGCTATAGTTACAATACAAGGGGCTAACTCCAGATACAGTAATTGTCTTGCCCCTCTAGGCACTTAAACAAAAGACTGAATGATGTCCAGGGGAAAACAACTGAAAAAATGATTCAAATACAAAATGTACAGTTGGATCATCTACAATCAATGATCCTTGATCTCTCTTTGATCTCTGGGTATTCCAATTATCTCTTGATGCAAAACTACCTCAAGAGTTAGTGCCCTAAAATGACAATCATTTTATTATGTCTCATGATTTTATGGCAAGGTTCATCTGGGCTATTTTTCTGCTCTTCATGGCATTGGCCATAGACACTTGGTGGTATTCACTCAGCTGGGTTGATCTGGAGGGCCCAAAATGGCATCTCTCACATGTCTGGACCTTGGCAAGGATTAGAGGGCTGGGCTCTGCTGGGTGCCTCTCTTTCTTCAAGTAGATTCAGAGCCTGGTCATAAAGTATGCCCTGAGTGTAGTCAGATTCTTAGATGGCAGCTCAGGCTCCTGGAGACCAAGGTGGAAGCTGCCAGGCCTTGTAAAAACTAGACCCAGAACTAGCATAGCATCAATTTTTCCATACTCTTCTGTTGATCAAAATAATCACAAGCCAGCCTAGATTCAAGAGAAGAAATAGACTCCATCTCTTGATGAGTGCTATGTCAAAAAAACTCACAAGTATCCTGAAATCCTGGTGTAGAACTGATCATCACACCTCCAGAAAGACCAAGACTGGGAATCGTCCAGAAAAAAAAAAAAAAAAACAGCTCCTGAATCCCTGATCCACAGTGAGAGATAATACATGTTTATTATTGTTTATAGTCACTTAGTTTGGGCGTAATTTGTTACATAGCAATAATTAAGAACATATATACCTTCTCTAAACTGTCCTGTCCAAGACTGGGTTCTGGTGGGCTCAAACCTAGGACTGAAACTTTGATGTATTTCAGACTAGGAACTTAAAGAATTCAGAAAGTTATCAGACCAGATCTTCAGAAGCTGCTATCACAGAGACAATTCTCATTCATGTATTCATTTAACCAATACTTCTGAGTACCCACCAGGTGTCACAAAATGCTAGAGACAAAAGGATGAGTGAAAACAGACCTAATTTTCCAAACTACAGGCCTCTCTAAGACTATCCCATTCTGGTCCAGTCCTGCTCTGTAACCTGGAACGTTACAGAGCACCTCCAAGCTGAAAAGTCACCCCCAAAGTAGCTACAGTCAGATGAAAGTGGGCTCCATGCAGCTTTGATTCTTCACAGCCTCTGTCTAAACCTGTCTTGCACTCTGTTCTTCATTCTGCTCCCTGGCTTCTGGCCCCTGGTACCATTTCTTGTCATCTGGCCCACTGCTTGGACTTCTAACTCTCTGACTTCTGGCTTCCCTCGTAAATTCAAGCCCCAAACCAGGTCCAGGTGTTACAGCCATGACCTCGGCATCAGTACCACGAACCCACCCCCGGAAGTCCACACCACCAGTCCGGAAGTAGTTCCGGCCTCGCTCTCCCCTGCGCTTCTGCAGACCAGTTCGTGCCTTAGATGAACACTGACTGTTATTTTGAGATGGGCTGACTCTTTGCTTCCCTTCGGGCCCATGAGCCATTGTCCCCAGCCAGCGAGGCGCATCTCGGAAGCACTATCTCCTCAGGCTCTTTTTCCTGCTCTGTCTGGATTGGGCTCATTTACTAAAAATTAGTTGGGAATGAAAAAAGCTCCTAGTTTATTAGCGTGCTATTATTCCCCTCCTGCCATCCCCCTGCAGCATGATGGATTGCCTGGTGAGGGGACGCAGCCCCAGCCTGGGAGTCAGCAAGCTCGGCGCGGTCCCCGGCGCAGACAGATGGGGAGGCCGAGTCCTGACCATGATTGATTAGCTCCGCAAAGCCTGTTGAGCGGAGTTCCATCAAGATTGATGCTTTCTCCTCATAACAGCATTTCCAAAAAGTTTCTATTACATTTTGATTATGTTTATAGCATCTCGCTGGTCCGGGGGAAGATGCAATCTTGTTCCCAGTGTGTGTCTACGTGGGCCGTTCACAGGGCCTCAAACGGCCCTGTCTGCCTGGTATTTGCCGAGGAGCCTCTCCTTTGCTGGGCAACAGAAAGAACTTCCGTGGCCTCCCAAGATCAAGTTGGAGGAAGCCAGTGGCCACTCACCTGGGGCCCAAAGTCCTCTGGCATGGCAGCTCTGCTTCCCCAGGGCAAGGGTGTTCTGAGGCCACGGCCTGAAGGTAAAGAGGAAACCCGAGAGCAGAGTGTTTCCTGAGACAGGCAGGGTATTGAAGAAGGAAAGGGCAGGCTCCATTTGTCTCCGTGGTCCTGTGTACAGTACAAGGCCTGTGTACAAGTGTCCGGTAAACTCCATATTTAAATATTTAGGGTGTGTGTCTGTGTGTGTGTGTGTGTGTCTGTATCACAGCTTATCCCACAAGAAATTTGAGTGATGTACAGGACCTGGTGGAAAACGAATAAGAATTAGAACCAGGGAAATGCAAATCAGCCAAAAATGTTAAGACTAACAGGAAAAAAAATACATATGCAGCAATGTATATATATTTTTTAATTTGGTACCTATATGTGATGATAGATGTATGCTAAATTTATTGTGATCATCACTTTATGATGTATGTAAGTCAAATCATTATTCTGTATACCTTAAACTTATACCGTGCTGTTTGTTGACTGTATTTCAATAAAAGTGGAAGGAAAACATAATAAATATATTTGATACATATCAAATATATATACATATTTTTGATATATATATCAACTGTGTGTGTGTGTGTGTGTGTGTGTGTGTGTGTGGGTATGTGGGTGTGTATGGGCTTCCCAGGTAAAGAACCCGCCTGCCAATGCAGGTAGAAGTAAGAGATGTGGGTTTGATCCCTGGGTTGGGAGGATCCCCGGAAGGACGGCCCAGCAACCCACTCCAGTGTTCTTGCCTGCATAATCCCATGGACAGAGGAGCCTAGCAGGCTACAGTCCATAGGGTTCGTCCATAAGGATGAATGAAGTAACTTACATATATCAAGTAAGAGCTCACAATCTTGGGACTTCCCAGGTGGTCCAGTGCCTAAGACTCCACACTCCCAATGCAGGGAGCCCAGGTTCAATCCCTGGTCAGGGAACTAGGTCTTCCATGCCACAACTAAGACCCAGGGCAACCAAATAAATAAATGATCCCAGTCTTTATGCTTGGACATTTAATTTGGCCTAAATTTCTGTATAGTCAAAGAGAAAAAAAGGAAACAAAACCAGTTACTTAGGTCTTACTGTCATTAATGAAAAGATGAAAATAAGTCAGCTCCTCAAGGGACTCTTCAGGTTTCTTCAGCTGTGATTCAAAAGGAAATTTCATATTAGAGTGCTCTTAATTAGAGATTGTGAGAACAGTATTAAGCCAGTTAAAATGTTCCTCAGCCTGACACCGTTAATGTTTTGGCATGGATCATTTTTGTTATTGTGGGGGGAGGGGGAGTGGGTGTCTGTCCTGTACATTATAGGGTGGTGGCCTCCAACCACTAAGATTCCTGTAGCACCTCCTCCCAGTTGAGACCACTGAAATGTCTCCAGACATTGTCAAATGTCCCCAGGGGTAGAGTACCCAGATTTAGTAAAATAGAAATTCAGGATGCCTACTAAAATCTGGACTTCTGATAAACAACAAATAATATTTAAGTGTAAGTATGTCCCATACAATATATGGAACATACTTATACTAAAGAATTATTCATTTTTATCTGAAATTCAAATATAACTGAGAATCCTGTGTTTCATCAAGTAATCCCCTGATGAGCAACAACAAGAAGATCCTCAGGAAACTTCCTGACATGGTACACTGCAAGATGCCTGTTCCCTACACTAGATTTTTTTTAGTGTTATAGTAGTGAAAATTGATGCTTTTGAACGGTGGAGTTGGAGAAGACTCTTGAGAGTCCCTTGGACTGCAAGGAGATCCAACCAGTCCATCCTAAAGGAAATCAGTCCTGAATATTCATTGGAAGGACTGATGCTAAAGCTGAAACTCCAAAACTTTGCCCACCTGATGTGAAGAACTGACTCTTTAGAAAAGACCCTGATGCTGGGAAAAATTGAAGCCAAGAGGAGAAGGGGACCACAGAGGATGAGAAGGTTAGATGACATCACCAACTCAATGGACATGAGTTTGAGTAAGCTCTGGGAGTTGGTGATTAACAGGGAAGCCTGGCGTGCTGCAGTCCATGGGATTGCAAAGAATCAGACACTGACTGAGCAACTGAACTAACTGAGTAGTGAAAATGTGGGGATTTTTTTCCACTGCTTCTATTTATTTACATGTAATCATCAGGGTTGTTTGTTAATATTTACTTATATATTTTTGACTGCACTGCGTCTTCGTTGCTGTGCACAGGCTTTCTCTAGTTGCTGGGAGCAAGTGCTAACTCTTTGTTCGAGTGCAAGGGCTGCTCGTTGTGGTGGCTTCTCTTATTACAGAGCGTGGGCGCTACAGCCCATGCTCTCGTAGTTGTGGAGCATGGGCTTAGTTGCTCTGTGGCAAGTGGGATCATCTAGGATCAGGGATCAAACCTGTGTCCTCTGCATTGGCTCCTGACAATCCCCCACTGGACCATCAGGGAAGGCTCCTGTAACTAGCAGGTTATTTTGTTTCATATCTTTTTTACCTGTGAAAATCCATTGTGAAACATCTTGCAAGTAAGTTACACACATTTGTTCACCCCCCCACAAAAAATAAAATAAACCTCTGATTGATAACCACTGTGTTATCAATAGCCACAAAACAGCCCTTCAGGTAATAGTGTCACAGGGTTCCAGAAGGCTGTTTCTTGTAGCATCCATGCAAGGACTCAAGAAGATAACTCTATAATACAATTTTCAAAAAGTAATACTCCAGAGATCTAAATAATATCATCCTTCCTCAGCATTTTCTGCTTGAGGTAAAGTTAAAACCTAGAGACACTTTACTACAACCTGCTCCTTGCCTATCTGCCAAGAATCCCTTTGCAAAAAGGCAGGCAGGTGAGTTTACCTGCTGACCCTAAAAGACCCCATGTTGACTTCCTGTGAGCACTGGGATTATCAAATAGATTCAAGCCATCTTTACCTGTCTGGAGAAGCCTTACAAATAGCTGTGAAAAGAAGAGAAGGGAAAAGCAAAGGAGAAAAGGAATGATATAAGCATCTGAATGCAGAGATCCAAAGAATAGCAAGAAGAGATAAGAAAGCCTTCCTCAGTGATCAATGCAAAGAAATAGAGGATAACGACAGAATGGAAAAGACTAGAGATCTCTTCAAAAAAATTGGAGATACCAAGGGAACATTTCATGCAAAGATGGGCTCAATAAAGGACAGAAATGGTATGGACCTAACAGAAGCAGAAGATATTAAGAAGAGGTGTAAAGAATACACAGAAGAACTGTACAAAAAAGACCGTCACAACCCAGATAATCATGATGGTGTGATCACTAATCTAGAGCCAGACATCTTGGAATGTGAAGTCAAGTGGGCCTTAGAAAGCATCACTACGAACAAAGCTAGTGGAGGTGATGGAACCCCAGTTGAGCTGTTTCAAATCCTGAAAGATGATTCTCTGAAAGTGCTGCACTCAATATGTCAGCAAATTTAGAAAACTCAGCAGTGGCCACAGGACTGGAAAAGGTCAGTTTTCATTCCAATTCCAAAGAAAGGCAATGCCAAAGAATGCTCAAACTACCGCACAATTGCACTCATCTCACACGCTAGTAAAGTAATGATCAAGATTCTGCAAGCCAGGCTTCAGCAATATGTGAACTGTGAACTTCCTGATGTTCAAGCTGGTTTTAGAAAAAGCTGAGGAACCAGAGATCAAATTGCCAACATGCGCTGGATCATGGAAAAAGCAAGAGAGTTCCAGAAAAACATCTATTTCTGCTTTATTGACTATGCCAAAGCCTTTGACCATGTGGATCACAAGAAACCGTGGAAAATTCTGAAAGAGATGGAAATACCAGACACCTGACCTACCTTTTGAGAAACCTGTATGCAGGTCAGGAAGCAACAGTTAGAACTGGACATGGAACAACAGACTGGTTCCAAATAGGAAAAGGAGTATGTCAAGGCTGTATATTGTCACCCTGCTTATTTAACTTATATGCATCATGAGAAACGCTGGACTGGAGGAAGCACAAGCTGGAATCAAGATTGCTGGGAGAAATATCAATAACCTCAGATATGCAGATGACACCACCCTTATGGCAGAAAGTGAAGAGGAACTCAAAAGCCTCTTGATGAAAGTGAAAGTGGAGAGTGAAAAAGTTGGCTTAAAGCTCAACATTCAGAAAATGAAGATTATGGCATCTGGTCCCATCACTTCATGGGAAATAGATGGGGAAACAGTGGAAACAGTGTCAGACTTTATTTTTGGGGGCTCCAAAATCACTGCAGATGGTGATTGCAGCCATGAAATTAAAAGATGCTTACTCCTTGGAAGGAAAGTTATGACCAACCTAGAGAGCATATTCAAAAGCAGAGACATTACAAAGGTTCATCTAGTCAAGGCTTTGGTTTTTCCAGTGGTCATGTATGGATGTGAGAGTTGGACTGTGAAGCTGAGCACCGAAGAATTGATGCGTTTGAACTGTGGTGTTGGAGAAGACTCTTGAGAGTCCCTTGGACTGCAAGGAGATCCAACCAGTCCATTCTAAAGATCAGTCCTGGGTGTTCTTTGGAAGGACTGATGCTAAAGCTGAAACTCCAGTACTTTGGCCACCTCATGCAAAGAGTTGACTCATTGGGAAAGATTCTGATGCTGGAAGGGATTGGGGGCAAGAGGAGAAGGGGATGACAGAGGATGAGATGGCTGGATGGCATCACAGACTCAATGGACGTGAGTTTGAGTGAACTCCGGGAGTTGGTGATGGACAGGGAGGCCTGGTGTGCTGCAACTCATGGGGTCTCAAAGAGTCAGACACGACTGAGCGACTGAACTGAACTGAACTGATCTTGAGAAATAATCCATTCTTGGATTACTCAGTTGTAAAAACTGATTAAGCATTTAGAAAAATAGCAAGTTGAATGTCTTCCTCTCTTTTCATTCCAAAATAAATTCCAGGTGTATCAAAAATCTTAAACATGGAAATGAAATCAGAATAGTACTAGGAAAAAGTGTGGGATAATATTTGGAATTTCAGAGCAAGAGAAATCCTTTGTGTTGCCTTTTGTACACAAGATCCGGAAGCCAGTGAATAAAAAGGAAGATTGAGAAATTTAACTACATTAAACAAATTTTAACTCACTGTATGGTAAACTGAAAAAAAAAGAAGTTACAACCTCAAGGGGAAAATATAAGCAACATAAAATAGAGAATTAATTTTTCCATTACATAAAGAAGCTTTCCAAAAAAAAGAAGAAGCTTTCAGAAATCAATAGAGAGAAAATAGAAAACTAGGCTTGAAAAAAATGAGAGCTCCAGCCACAGCAATCAGAGCAGAAAAAGAAATAAAAGGAATCCAAATTGGAAAAGAAGAAGTAAAACTTTCACTGTTTGCAGATGACATGATCCTCTACATAGAAAACCCTAAAGACTCTACCAGAAAATTACTAGAGCTAATCAATGAATATAGTAAAGTTGCAGGATATAAAATCAACACACAGAAATCCCTTGCATTCCTATACACTAATAATGAGAAAGTAGAAAAAGAAATTAAGGAAACAATTCCATTCACCATTGCAACGAAAATAATAAAATACTTAGGAATATATCTACCTAAAGAAACTAACGACCTATACATAGAAAACTATAAAACACTGGTGAAAGAAATCAAAGAGGACACTAATAGATGGAGAAATATACCATGTTCATGGATCAGAAGAATCAATATAGTGAAAATGAGTATACTACCCAAAGCAATTTACAAAATCAACGCAATCCCTATTAAGCTACCAGCCATATTTTTCACAGAACTAGAACAAATAATTTCAAGATTTGTATGGAAATACAAAAAACCTCGAATAGCCAAAGCAATCTTGAGAAAGAAGAATGGAACTGGAGGAATCAACTTGCCTGACTTCAGGCTCTACTACAAAGCCACAGTCATCAAGACAGTATGGTACTGGCACAAAGACAGAAATTTAGATCAATGGAACAAAATAGAAAGCCCAGAGATAAATCCACACACATATGGACACCTTATCTTTGACAAAGGAGGCAAGAATATACAATGGAGTAAAGACAATCTCTTTAACAAGTGGTGCTGGGAAAACTGGTCAACCACTTGTAAAAGAATGAAACTAGATCACTTTCTAACACCATACACAAAAATAAACTCAAAATGGATTAAAGATCTAAATGTAAGACCAGAAACTATAAAACTCCTAGAGGAGAATATAGGCAAAACACTCTCCAACATAAATCACAGCAGGATCCTCTATGATCCACCTCCCAGAATACTGGAAATAAAAGCAAAAATAAACAAATGGGATCTAATTAAAATTAAAAGCTTCTGCACAACAAAGGAAAATATAAGCAAGGTGAAAAGACAGCCTTCTGAATGGGAGAAAATAATAGCAAATGAAGCAACTGACAAACAACTAATATCAAAAATATACAAGGAACTTATGCAGCTCAATTCCAGAAAAATAAACGACCCAATCAAAAAATGGGCCAAAGAACTAAATAGACATTTCTCCAAAGAAGACATACGGATGGCTAACAAACACATGAAAAGATGCTCAACATCACTCATTATTAGAGAAATGCAAATCAAAACCACAATGAGGTACCACTTCACACCAGTCAGAATGTCTGCGATCCAAAAATCTGCAAGCAATAAATGCTGGAGAGGGTGTGGAGAAAAGGGAACCCTCCTACACTGTTGGTGGGAATGCAAACTAGTACAGCCACTACGGAGAACAGTGTGGAGATTCCTTAAAAAATTGCAAATAGAACTACCTTATGACCCAGCAATCCCACTGCTGGGCATACACACCGAGGAAACCAGAACTGAAAGAGACACATGTACCCCAATGTTCATCTCAGCACTGTTTATAATAGCCAGGACATGGAAACAACCTAGAAGTCCATCAGCAGATGAATGGATAAGAAAGCTGTGGTACATATACACAATGGAGTATTACTCAGCCATTAAAAAGAATACATTTGAATCAGTTCTGATGAGATGGATGAAACTGGAGCCAATTATACAGAGTGAAGTAAGCCAGAAAGAAAAACACCAATACAGTATACTAACACATATAGATGGAATTTAGAAAGATGGCAATGACGACCCTGTATGCAAGACAGCAAAAAAGACACAGATGTGTATAACGGACTTTTGGACTCAGAGGGAGAGGGAGAGGGTGGGATGATATGGGAGAATGGCATTGTAACATGTATACTATCATGTAAGAATCGAATTGCCAGTCTATGTCCGACGCAGGATACAGCGTGCTTGGGGCTGGTGCACAGTGATGACCCAGAGAGATGTTATGGGAAGGGAGGTGGGAGGGGCGTTCATGTTTGGGAACGCATGTACACCCGTGGTGGATTCATGTCAATGTATGGCAAAACCAATACAGTATTGTAAATTAAAATAAAGTAAAAAAATAAAATAAAATAAATTTTAAAAGAAAAGCAAAGGAGAAAAGGAAAGATAAAAAAAAAAAAAAGAAAAAAAATGAGAGCTCCGAGAAAAAGAAATATAAATGGCTTTTAAACATATGAAGGAGTGGTCAACCTCTCTCAGATATACATTAAAAGCATAATTTTAAACCTCTTTTTATCTATCAAATGGGCAAAGATAAAATGTTTAATTACATGCTGTCAGTAAAAGTATGAGGAAACAGACAAAGACAGTGTTCTTGGGAATATATGCATTGGTGCTCATCCTTGGAAGGCATTTTGGTAGTATATATTCAAATTTTAAATGTATAAGTCCACTTTCGGTATTTACTCCACAAATATTCTCATATGTGAGTGCAAAGATGTATGTGTACAAGATAATATGTTAAAGCATTCTTTTATAACAAAGGTTTGTGAATAAACTAAATGCCTACTAACTACAAACTTCTTAAATGAATTATGATATATACATCTACAAAAAGAAACACAATTTTAAAATATGAGATGGCTATAGAAACATGTAGTGATAAGGAATGATCTCCAAGATATATTGTTAAGTGATAAAAACAAGGTGCCAAAGATGTTTAGCGGATGACAAGAAAAAAGAGATATATGTACAAATATACCTTTCATATCCATGTCTGTATTCTTCTGAAGGTATGCACAAGAAACTGGTTGTATTGAATTTTTCTGGGGAGTAAATATAGGGACCTGGTATGAAAGATGAAAACAAGACTTCCTTTTTAAATGAACACTCTTTTGAATTGTTTTGATATTTCTCATCATGTGTATGCATTTAATTTTCAAAATGAAACACTTTTAAAAATTGTTAATAAAAAATGCCCTGTTGCCCTTAAAGAAATTTATCTTTGAAAATTAACCAGAAACAGGTGCTAAAATTTACGTTCCAAAATATTTATTATAATATAGTTTATAATAATGAAAAATCAGAAACAACTTCAATGTCCAATAATGAAAGATTGGTTTAATGGGGTGAGAGGTAGGAGGAAGGTTCAGGAGGGAGGGGACATATGTATACCTTTGGCTGATTCATGCTGATATACACCAGAAACCAAAAAAATATGGTAAAGCAATTATCCTTCAATTAAAAATAAATAATTTTTAATTGGTTTTTACTGTTTAAAAAAGTGTATTTAAATGAATTTCAGTATATTCACATAGTAGACTATTTTATAGCCATTAAAAATCACATTAATAAATTATGACTTAGGACATGAGAAAATGGTCATATGATAGTAAGTGAAAAAAGATACAAAATAATATGTACAGTGTGATCCTGATTTTTCCAAACACATACACACAGAGAGAGAAATGTTTATGAGAGAGAAAGAATATTTCCCAAAGGTTTTCTGGATTGTGGATTTTCAGTTAACTTCTATATATTCCACATTTCCTATTAAGATGTACTAATTTTATAATAAAAAGCATTAAATTTTGTATAAAGAAACAGAAAATTCCTATTGGCCAACTAATGTTAAATGACAAAGAAATAAACTCCCACTAAGATGGATACTAAGTTCCCTAGACCAGGTTATCCCAGCCTACGGGATCTAATGTCTGTTGATCTGAAGTGGAACTGATGTAGTAATAATAGAAATAAAGTATACAATAAATGTAATGTACTTGAATCATCCCAAAACCACAACCCCCTGCCCGGTCTGTGGAAAAATAGTCTTCCACGAAACTGGTCCCTGGTGCCAAAAAGGTTGGGGACCACTGCCCTAGACTCTCTGTGGAGCTTGGGGTCTGGATTTATTAAATGCAAAGTCTGGGCTCTACTGAGGCACTGTTGTTTCCCAGTTATCAGGAATCAAATACCAGTTGGATCAGGTCTCCCAAAAAATGGTCCCCTGCCATTTTTGTCCTCGTATCATGCGTCGGAGGCCCAGCGTCCTAGGATGGTTGACTTAGCTGGGGTCACATGATATCTTGAATGACAGCCTGAGGGATGCTGCACACAGTGGGGGCTGAGTGTTTGTCAAGGCAATGCTGAATTGCTGTGGTCAGAACTAAACACTTGGCAGGGACAGCCCAGTGGAAAAAGTCTCTCATTCTGAGAAACACACCACGAAAGAGTTCAGCATTTCATAATGGTGGAGATAATGGTCTTTGAAATCACTGAAGTTTAAGTTCTGGTGCCAGTATTATAGTCTGTAAGGTTCTGAATGAGTAATCGGGTCTTTCTGTGCATCAGTTTGCTGAACCAGTTTATAGAGGCTTCATCATTGGGAAATTAAACAGGAAAAAGAAATGAAAGGCAAACAAAAATAGAAGGAAGGTTTTCCAGGTTGGAAAACAAGAAGTAAAATTATCTGTATTCACAAATATTATCTTCTGTATAGACAATCCTAAGGTGTCTACTAACTTATTATGGAAAAATAGAGTTCAGCAATCTTGCAGGATACAAGATCAATACACAAAAATAAACTGTATTTCTATACACTTGCAATGAACAATCCAAAAATAAAATTAAGGAAACAATTCCATTTGCAGTAACACCAAAAAGAGTAAAATACTTGGGAATAAATTTAACAAAAGAGATACAAGACTCATATGCTGAAAACTAGAAGATATCATTGAAAAGAGTTAAAGACCTAAACAAATGGAAAGATACCTGTTGTTCATATATTTTAAGACTTTTCAGTTCAGTTCAGTCACTCAGTCGTGTCGAACTCTTTGTGACCCCATGAATCACAGCACACCAGGCCTCCCTGTCCATCACCAATTGCCGGAGTTCACTCAAACTCACATCCATCGAGACTGTGATGCAATCCAGCCATCTCATCCTCTATTGTCCCCTTCTCCTCCTGCCCTCAATCCCTACAGCATCAGTCTTTTCCAATGAGTCAACTCTTCGCATGAGGTGGCCAAAGTACTGGAGTTTCAGCTTTAGCGTCATTTCTTCCAAAGAAATCCCAGGGTTGATCTCCTTCAGAATGGACTGGTTGGATCTCCTTGCAGTCCAAGGGAACTCAAGAGTCTTCTCCAACATCACAGTTCAAAAGCATCAGTTCTTTGGTGCTCAGCTTTCTTCACAGTCCAACTCTCACATCCACACATGACTACTGGAAAAACCATAGCCTTGACTAGACAGACCTTTATTGGCAAAGTAATGTCTCTGCTTTTCAATATGCTATCTAGGTTGGTCATAACTTTTCTTCCAAGGAGTAAGCGTCTTTTAATTTCATGGCTGCAATCACCATCTGCAGTGATTTTGGAGCCCCCCAAAATAAAGTCTGACACTGTTTCCACTGTTTCCCCATCTATTTCCCATGAAGTGATGGGACCAGATGCCATGATCTTCGTTTTCTGAATGTTGAGCTTTAAGCCAACTTTTTCACTCTCCTCTTTCACTTTCATCAAGAGGCTTTTGAGTTCCTCTTCACTTTCTGCCATAAGAGTAGTGTCATCTGCATATCTGAGGTTATTGATATTTCTCCTGGCAATCTTGATTCCAGCTTGTGTTTCTTCCAGTCCAGTGTTTCTCATGATGTACTCTGCATATAAGTTAAATAAGCAGGGTGACAATATATAGCCTTGAGGTACTCCTTTTCCTATTTGGAACCAGTCTGTTGTTCCATGTCCAGTTCTAACTGTTGCTTCCTGACCTGCATATAGGTTTCTCAAGAGGCAGGTCAGGTGGTCTGGTATTCCCATCTCTTTCAGAATTTTCCACAGTTTCTTGTGATCCACACAGTCAAAGGCTTTGGCATAGTCAATAAAGCAGAAATAGATGTTTTTCTGGAACTCTCTTGCTTTTTCCATGATCCAGCGGATGTTGGCAATTTGATCTCTGGTTCCTCTGCTTTTTCTAAAACCAGCTTGAACATCAGGAAGTTCACAGTTCACATATTGCTAAGCCTGGCTTGGAGAATTTTGATCATTACTTTACCAGCGTGTGAAATGAGTGCAATTGTGCAGTAGTTAGAGCATTCTTTGGCATTGCCTTTCTTTGGGATTGGAATGAAAACTGTCCTTTTTCAGTCCAGTGGCCACTGCTGAGTTTTCCAAATTTGTTGGCATATTGCGTGCAGCACTTTCACAGCATCATCTGACTTTAAGACTTTACTATTATTAATATGGCAGTATTCCTCAAATTGATCTATAGTATCCCTACTTCTTCCCAGGTGGCACTAGTGCTAAAGAACCTGCCTGCCTGCCAATGTAGGAGACATAAGAGACGTGGGTTTGATCCCTGCGTTGGGAAAATCCCTTGGAGAAGGAAATGGCAACCCACTCCAGTATTCTTGCCTGGAGAATCCCATAAACAGAGGAGCTTGGCAGGCTATCATACAGAGTCAGACACAACTGAAGCGACTTAGCACAAACCTACCAAAAATCTCAGTTGCCTTTCTTGCAGAAATGGACAAAATTATTCTACATTATCGGATAATTATATATAAATATATGGAAATGCAAAAATAGACAAAAAAAATACAGAATAGACTAAATTATCTTGGAAAAGAAGAACAAAACTGAAGAATATACACTTCCCAGTTTCAAAACTTATACAGCTATAGTAATCAAGTCATTGTGGTACTGGCATAAAAATAAAAATATAGATCAAGCAGAATTCAAAAATCTGAAAATAAACCTTTCCATTTACAGTCAATTTATTTTCAAAAAGAGTGCTGAGACAATTCAATAAAGAAGAAAAAGCATTTTCAAAAAGTTGCACTTGGACAGCTAGATAGCCACATGCAAAAGGAAGAAATTGGGCCCCTACCTCACACTATATGGAAAATGACTCAAAATTGGTTAAAGACCAAAAGTTAGGGCTAAATCCATAAAAGTTTTACAAGAAAACATAGGAGTAAATCTTCATTACTTTGGATTAGGCAATCATTTCTTAGATACAATGCCAAAAGCACAAACAAGAAAATAAACTGAACTTCATTAAAATTAAAACCTTTTGTGCAATCAAGGGCAGTGTCAAGAAAGTAAAAAGACAACCCACAGAACGGGAGAAAAATATTTTCAAATCATGTATCTGATGAGGGGCTTATATCTAAGCTATATAAAGAACTCTTACAAGGCAATAACAACAAAAAAGACAAACAACCCAATTTTGAAATGGGCAAAGATTTTGGACAGACATTTCTCTAGGTAATATATACAAATGACCAAGAAGCACATGAAAAAATGCTCCACATCATTAGTTATTAGGGAAACAGAGATCAAAATTACAAAGAGATACCACTTCATGCCCACTAGGATGGCTATGACCAAAAAAACGGGGTTACACATGTTAGTGAGGATGTGGGGAAACTGGAGATCTCATACTGTTAGTGAGAATAAAAAATGATGCAGACATTATGGAAAGCAGTTTAGCATATCCTCAAACCAGAGTGACCATAAGACCCAGAAATTCCATCCCTACATAAATACACAAGAGAGGTAAAAACATATTCACAGAAACATTTAGGGTATTGTCACAATGGGATATCCCCTCCAAGAAGAACTAAAATAAAAAGTAGTAACAACACCACGTGCTGGCAAGCGTGCAGAGACACTGAAATCACACACACGTTGCCCGTGGGAATGTAAAACAGTACATTCAGCAGTTGCTGGAAAACAATTCAGCAACTGGTTACAGAAACTAAACATACAGTTACTAAGTGGTGGTGGTGATCAGTTGCTCAGTCGTGTCCAACTCTTTGTGACTCTATGAGCCTGCCCGGCTCCTTTGTCCATGAAATTTTTCAGGCAAGAATACTGGAGTGAGTTGCCATTTTCTCCTCCAGGGGATCTTCCCGACCCAGGAATTGAACCCATGGATCCTGCATTGTCCGGAGAAGGCAATGGCACCCCACTCCAGTACTCTTGCCTGGAAAATCCCATGGATGGAGGAGCCTGCTAGGCTGCAGTCCATAGGGTTGCTAAGAGTAGGACACGACTGAGCGACTTCACTTTCACTTTTCACTTTCATGCATTGGAGAAGGAAATGGCAACCCACTCCAGTGTTCTTGCCTGGAGAATCCTAGGGACAGGGGAGCCTGGTGGGCTGCCGTCTCTGGGGTCGCACAGAGTCGCACACGACTGAAGCGACTTAGCAGCAGCAGCAGCAGCAGCAGCATCCTGCATTGTCAGGCAGATTCTTTACCACTGAGCCACCTGCTGCTGCTGCTGCTGCTAAGTCACTTCAGTCATATCCAGGCCCATAATTACTATATGACTAACGATTGTACTCTTGGCTATTTGTGCCAGAGAAATGAAAAAATTTTTGTTCAAATATAAGTGAAACTGTATATTAACTTGTACATGAATGTTCACAGCAGTTTTTATTAGCAATAGCCAAAAACTAGGAACAACCCAGACATCCTTCAGTGGATGAATTGTTAAACTCTGATACATTCATACCATGGAATACTACTTAGCAATAAAAAGGAATGAATTATACATACAGAAGCTCTGTGAATCTCCAAGGATTATCCTGAGTATTAAAAAAAAGAAAATTATATGCTATGTGATTCTATTTATATAATACTTTTGAAAAGACAAAGCTTAGAAATAAACAGATTGTTGGTTCCCAGAAGCTGGAGACTGGGGCTGAAGGATGGAAAGAAGTGGGAGTGGTTATTCAAGGGCAACAGGAAGGGTCTTTATGGTAATAAAAGTGTTGCCTATCTTGATGTCGTGATGAATTCACAAACCTATACATGTGATGGGACTTCCCTGGTGGCTCAGGTGGCAAAGCGTCTGCCTACAATGCAGGAGACTGGGGTTCAATCCCTGGGTCAAGAAGATCTCCTGGAGAAGGAAATGGCAACCCACTCCAGTATTCTTGCCTGGAATATCCCATGGACGGAAGAGGCTGGTAGGCTACAGTCTATGGGGTCGCAAAGAGTCAGACACGACTGAGTGACTTTCTTTCACTTTCACTTTCACACACATGTGATATATTGCACAGAACTAATTACACACACACAAGTACAAATGGAGAAATAGTAGTAAGATCTGTGATTTGTATCAGTGTCAATATCCTGGTTGCGACACTGTACTATTGTTTTACAAGATGTCATCACCGTAGGATTATGGGTGAAGGGTGTGCAGAATCTACTACTTCTTACAACTGCATATGAATCAACAATTATTCCAAAATTTAAAGTTTCATTTTAAAGTGAAAGTGAAGTCGCTCAGTCGTGTCCGACTCTTTGCGACCCCATGGACTGTAGCCCACCAGGCTCCTCCATCCATGGGATTCTCCAGGCAAGAATACTGGAGTGGGTTGTCATTTCCTTCTCCAGGGCATCTTCCCCACCCAGGGATCAAACCCAGGTCTCCCGCACTGCAGACAGATGCTTTAACCTCTGAGCCACCAGGGAAGCCTTCATTTTAAAGCCCCCTACTTACTATAATGGAAGGAAGAGAGGAAGGGAGGGAATAAAATTAATAGTAACTATGGATTTACCATAGGGTCGCACAGCATCAGACAAAACTGAAGCAACTTAGCATGCATGCATGCATTGGAGAAGGAAATGGCAGCCCACTCCAGCGTTCTTGCCTGGAGAATCCCAGGGATGGGGGCTGCCGTCTATGGGGTTGCACAGAGTCAGGCACGACTGAAGCGACTTAGCAGCAGCAGCAGCAGCATGGATTTACCATGTTCTGAAATCCAGGTTTAACACCTGATTGGCGATCACTATTAACATTATGATTGTCCCCATTTTATAGATGAGGAGACTGAGGCTTAGAGAATAACTGTCCCACTCTCAAAGACACACTTTGAGGCATCAGGAGTCAAGCCCTGCTCCCTGACTCTCGCTCTGCCTGTCTCCATCTTTTAGGCAAACACAGCCATCAATCACATGTCAGCAGTGACTGCATTACTCAAGAGGAAATCGAAGCCAGACTGTAAGCTGCAGTCCACAAAATTCATGATTTCTTCCCCCACCCCTGCTCCTTCTACTTGGTCCCTTTTTCATATGGATCGGGTTTTTATTTCTGCGTTTATTGCACACGCAAATTACAGATGAGAGCATCGACTACACAAGTCATTACTCAGAGTAGCATCTCCCCAACTGCCACCGGACGAGGACCGAACAGCTTGTGGTTAATTTGCTATATAATCACTGCCTGTGACAGGGGGGCCGGGCTGTGCCTGTGCTAATATTAGGAAAGGGGAAGCTGAGCAAGGAGAACTCCTGGGGCGTGGGGAGGTGGGGGAAGCACGGAGTTGAACCAGGGAGAAAGGAAGCGAGAACTGCAGAGGAGCAGAGAGAGGGTCTCTGCCGCAGTCAGAGGCATTTGCTCCTCTGCTATAGAGGAGTAGAGGGCTTCCCTGGTGGCTCAGAGGTTAAAGCGTCTGCCTCCAATGCAGGAGACCTGGGTTCGATCCCTGGGTTGGGAAGATCCCCTGGAAAAGGAAATGGTAACCCACTCCAGTATTCTTGCCTGGAGAATCCCATGGACGGGGAAGCCTGGTAGGCTACAGTCCATGGGGTCGCAAAGAGTCGGACACGACTGAGCGACTTCACCTTCGTAGAGGAGTAGAACTGCTCCATGACACCAGTCAGGTCTTCACAAAAGAAGAATCTCCGTTGTCCAAACCTCCACCTCCTCCACTCAGCCAAGAAATACATCTGTATGTACACACTGCAACCATTGTGATGGGTCAGAGGCTGGAGGAAATTGACCAACAGGCAAGAGTTACACCATTATACTAATATCCTAACAATTTAATAAGAAAGAAGGCCAACGATCCAATAAAAAAAAATCGGCAAAGGATATGAACAATTAGGAAACACAGCCTCAAAACATACAAAAAGAGGGACTTCTCTAGCGGTCCAGTGAATAAGAGTCCAAGCTTCCAGTGTAGGGGGCGTGAGTTCGATCCCCATGTTGAGCACACAAAAAGATGTTCAACATTAGTCTTAATCAAAAGGGTATGAGCCCTGCATATGTTCTACTGTCTCCTGGTTTACAGTCTATGGGAACTTGAATAGAATTTGTATCCTGCTGTCGTGTGAAAACTGTATAAATCTTAATTATGTTGAACTGGTTCACAGTGCTTTTCAGGTTCTATTTTTCTGTCTATTCATTCAATTAATGTTTGAGAGTTTGATATTGAAACTCCAACTAAGAATCTTAATTTGTCCACTTAAAAAATAAGTGCCACCTACAGTGGAACTATATGTAACTTTATTCTGCATTTTCCAAGCCCCCTGTAAATGTGTTATCATAATTTCATGATTTAAAAAATTTTTTTAAGGAAATTCAAATGAAAATCGCAAAGAGATACCATATTTTTACCTAGCAGATGGATAAAGATCAAAATGTTTGATCACACACTGAACTGGCCAGAGTGTGGAGAAGTCATCGCTCTCAAAGGCTGGTGAGAGTATAAACTGGCACAGTCTCCGTGGGTGGCAATTCAAGATTGTATCAAGCTGTTTGAGGCACGTACCCATTGACCCATAAATCCTACTGCTCTAGAATATATTTCACAGACATACTTGCATATATGTATGCAAAGTTGGATGTACAAGGCTATTCACTGCAGCACGGTTTATAATAACAGAAGATTGGAGACAGCCTGAATGTCCATCAACAAGGGACTGCTTAAACAAATTGCCGTACATCCATACAATAGAAATCTTTATGGCTGTTAAAAAAGAATGAGGCAGCTCTTTATGGATGGATATGAAACAATCTCCAAGATATATTGTTAAGTGAAAAAAAAAACAAAACGCTGAACAGTGTGATTAGAATGCTGCTCTCCATGAGGGTTTTTTAAGGATATAGACACATACACATCCTCACTGATATACGCAGAGGATCCTTCCAAAAGGATGACAATTTTTGCAATATTTGGTTCCATAGAGAAAAAAGGGGCTCTGGAGCTGGGAACACATTGGAAAGGAGGCTTGCTACTCTCTTTTACCTTGTTTACAGTTTGGTTTGTGAGGATTTCCCTGGTGGTCCAGTGGTTAAGACTCTGCCCTTCCACTGCAGAGGGCTCAGGTTCAATCCTTTGTGGGGAAACAGCCAAAAGAAAGAAAAGTTTGTAGCACCCCCCACAATTTCACTTCAGTACATTATTATGCTAGGGACTTCGCTGGTGGTCCAGAGGCTAAGACTCTGCCCTCCCAGCGCAGGGGGACTGGGTTCGATTCCTGGTAGAAGATTTGTTCTATTACAGGCCCTGAGCACGGCACACATTGCTGGCGAAGCATCTTCAGAAAACAGTTTGGGAGTTCCTCAAAAAGTTAAACATAGAATTAATATGTGACCCAGCAATAAGTTCTCATAACAACTTGTATGCAAATGTTTATACTGGTACCATCCTTAATGGCTAAAACTTGGAAGCAACACTAATGTCTACCAACTGGTAAGTGGATAAAAAAAATATTTACATTGACTATTATACATCATGTATACAATCCATTTCAATATATGCAATGGAATATAACTCAGCAATAAAAAAGAATGACGTATTGATATGTGCTACAACATGAATATCCTTGCAAACATTACACTAAGTGAAAGAAGCTAGTCATGTACAATTCCATTGCTATGAAATATCTGGAAGGGGCAAATCCATGGAGACAGAAAGGAGATGATAGTAATGGTTTCCAGGCTTAGGGGATGAGAGGAATAGGAAGTGACTGTTAATGTATGTGAGGTACCTTTGGGGGATGATGAGAATGTTCTGGAATTAGAGAGTGGTGGTGATGGTACAACTCTAAAAACTAAATACTAAAAACCACCAAGTCATATACTTGAAATGGGTGAATTGTAGGGTGCATGAATTTTATTTCCATCATGCTGTTAACCAAAGAAAAGTTCAGAGAACTAAATATAAAACCTAAAACTATAAAACTTCAGAAAACCATAGCAAAAGGAAATCTGTGTAACTTCAAGTAAGTCAAAGATTCCTTATACACGCCACAAAAAGCATGAAAGATGTTCTTTGAAAAATAGTGTTAAGAGGAAGAAAAGACAAGCCACAGACTCAGGAAATTATTTGCAAATAACATTTCTGCTTAAAGGATTTGTATTTCCAGTATATAAAACTACCAAAATTCAATAGTAAGAAAATCAGTGACCTTTTTTTTAAAGTTCTTTGTATTTATTTAAAATTTTTGAGGGGCTGCGTTGGGTCTTGGTTGCTGCCTTCAGGCTTTCTCTAATTGCAGAAAGTGGGGGCAACTCTCTAGTTGCAGTGAGCAGGCTTCTCATTGCAGTGGCTTCTCTTGGTGCAGAGCACAGGATCTAGGGTGCTTGGGCTTCAGTGGTTACATCTCACAGGCTCTAGAGAACAGGCTCGATAGCCGTGGCTCACGGGCTTAGTTGCTCCAAGGCACGTAGAATCTTCCTGGACCAGGGATCCAATCCGTGTCTCCCGCATTGGCAGGCAGATTCTTAACCTCTGGACCGCCAGGGAAGTCCAACCTAACTCTTCTAATTGGTAAACACTGTGATCAAACACTTGACCAAAGAAGATTTCTGGATGGCAAATAAACACATGAAAAAAAAAAAATGCCCAAAATCATTATTCACGAGGGGAATGCAAATTAAAACCGAGATAAGATTTCACTGTACTTCTGTCAGCATAGCTAAAATTTAAAAGACTGACCACATCAGATAAGGGCGAGAATTTGGAGCAACTAGAACTCTCACACGATGCTGGTGTGAAATGGCACTGCTACGCTAGAAAAATTTTAGCATTTTCTTAAAAAGGTAAACATACACCAACATGTGATCCAGATACTTCACTCCTAGGTGTTTACCCAAGAGGAACAAAAGCATATGCCCATGCAAACACATGCACAGGAATGTACATAGCAGCGTTAGCACTAATAGCCAAAAACTGGAAATCAACCAAGGGTCCATCAACAGGTAGAAACGTAAAATTCGTGGCACATTCATGGTATGCAGTGGAATACTCGTCCACCGATAAATGATAAAAAGAAATGAACTGTTAACACAAGCAACAACAGGGGTGAATTTCAAAAAAGATATGCGGAGTGAAAGAAGTCAGAAAAAAATGCATACTGTATGATTTCATTTGTATAAAATTCTAGAAAAGCAAAGGAATCTGCAGGGACGGAAAACAGATTAGCGATTGCCTGAGGATGGGAGGGAGGAGAGATTTAGGAAGACGGGAACGTGGATTGCCAAGGGACATGAGGAAACTTTGGGGAGCCACAGATATGCTCATTATCTTGAGTGTAATGTTAGTTCTCCAGACGTACACGTATGTGAAATCTTTTCAAATTATATACTTTAAACAAGAGCAGTTAATTGCATAACAAGTAAACCTCAACAAAACTGTTAAAAAAAATTCCCAGCTTGAGCCCCTGAGTGATGGAGGTGCCATATCCTGATGTGGGAATACTCCAGAGAGAGAGAGAGTGACAGGGGGCTGGAGAGAGAAACAGAAGGTTTCCCTGGGGATGTGTGCCTTAGCCCAGAGGGAGAGAGAAGCAGAAAACCTGAGAGGCAGCCCCCAGGGTGAGTGAGGTTGGAGACAGGGTCGAAAGGGGGAGAGTGGGCTGAGAACCAGACCCACAAAGTCCCCAGAGACCTTACAGGAGCATCTTAAGCTTAGAATCCAGAGCAGAACTATGCCCAGGGCTGGCCCTCAGGCCTGAAAAGAGGGGTGTCGTTGGAAGGACGCAGGAAGGAAGAGGGCGTTCCACTCTCCCCCGGACTTCGCACATACATTTCCACGTTGAGATCAGTGTAATTATCCCCATTAGACAGACAAGAGAACTGAGGGCCACAGAAGAGAGGAGACCCGTCTCCCAAGGTCACCCAGCTTGTATCCAATCCACATCTGGGGGCTCCAGTGCTCCTTTCAGACACTGAGGTGCCCAAGAGAAAGCCCGCAGGGGCCAGGTTTAAACCTAGCACCCATTAATGCCCCCCAGGGCACAAGCACACGTCTAAGGCAGTTAGCATGAAAGAGGGAGCACAGCTAACTGCCTGTACAAATTAACTCTAATGTGGTCGGTATCGATGTACTTATCTTTCTTTAATTACATTAATCAATTAATGAAGACGATGGCTTCCTCTGATGATAATTTCCAAGGCCCATATGTTCTTGGGCATCTGGGTGGAGCACAGGAATTTCCTCTGGGGCTCTGGCTTCCATGGACTACAGGGCAGGCATTAGTAGGAGAATCTGCCCCTGAGACTTCTCCACCCTGAAGCTGAGCACTACGAGAGGATAGGCAGGAACCAAGTACTGATTCCAGGAGAGGTGATCAGCAGATGAAGTGCAGACTCCTCTCCCAGCATTCAAGGCCCCTCTCCAGCACTGCGCCCTCGACCCATGTTTATAGCCTGGGTTGACTGATTTTCTACCAGCTAACCATGTGTGCTCCTCCACCAGAGAGGCCAGCTCGCATCAGTCAGGGTCGAAGGCAGGCCAGGCTGTTGTTCCTCCCCAGTGCCTTGGAGAAGCCTTGCCTACAACAGCCTCCTTCATTCATCCATTTCCGATTCAACAAATATTTACAGTCCCTGCTGTGGGGAAGCCTCCAGCCCTTTGGGACAGACAGACATTAAGCAGATCTATGACTACACAGGGCAGTGGTTCTCAGCCCATTAGAATCAGCAGGGGAGCTTTTAGGTACAATGCCCAGGCCCCACTCCAGACACATTAAAACAGAAAGAATCTCTATGGGCAGGGCCCAAACATCAGTAATTTTTTTTAATTCCTTCAGGTGATACAGCTGTGTAGGCAGCACTGAGACCTTATCTGAAATGCTGCTACCCAGGGTTTCTTGCCCCAGAGGTTTTTCAGAGTATGACCAGCCAACTGTGCTGATACAATTCTTTGTTTCAACGAGACAAATTTATATTAGCTACTGTGTTTTCCATGTGTAAATGTGGCACATCTTGGGGAACAGGATTCCTCAGGTTCCTGCTCACTCTGATTTGTCTTTTTTTTAATTCCCTACAAATAAAAATATTTAGCTTCTACTCATCAGACCTTACTATGTGCCAAGAACTACAGTTTACATTAATGATCTTGCTTAAACTTCAGGACGACCCTTGCGTGTGTCCTCAGTCACTTCCGTTGTGTCCGACTCTGCGACCCCATGGACTGCAGCCTGCCAGGCTCCTCTGTCCAGAGGATTCTCCAGGCAAGAATACTGGAGTGGGTTGCCGCGACCTCCTCCAGGGGATCTTCCCAACCCAGAAATGGAACCTGCAGCTCCTGTGACTCCTGCATTGTAGGTGGATTCTTTACCACTGAGCCATCCAAGAAGCCCTGTGCGTGCGTGGATGCTCAGTCACTTCAGTGGCATCCAACTCTTTTGCGACCCCATGGACCATAGCCCGCCAGGCTCCTCTGCCCATGGAATTTCTCAGGCAAGAATACTGAAATGGGTTGTCATGCCCTCCTCCAGAGGATCTTCCCTACCCAGGGGTCAAACCCACATCCCTTATGTCTCTTAAATTGGCAGACAGGTTTTTCACCACTGGTGCAACCTGGGAAGCCCTTCGAAGAATCGTTGTGTGTGTGTGTGTGTTAGTCATTCAGTTGTGTCCAACTCTTTGCACCCCGTGGACTAGAGCCCACCAGGCTCCTCAGTCCATGGAATTCTCCAAGCAAGAATACTGGAGGAGGTAGCCATTCTCTCCTCAAAGATTCCAGGGGATCTTAGGGAGCAGTAAACAAAACAGCCCATAAAATGCTTTGGACATAGAAAGTCCTCAGTAAGTGTTCATCACTGCCATCACTTTCATCCTCCAGGGTTCCGAGGTGGTGGGGGTGGGGAGTGCAGCGAGCTGAAGGAATTAGAGGAGGGGAAGGGTCCCATAGTCTCCCTCAACCACAGAGCAGGAGACCCAAGTTCCCCATTCTCTCTGCTCTCCCTCAAAACCAGTACTGACCTCGCCATCAGGCTCAGAAGCACGTGCCTGAGGCCAACGGTGTTTTACACCCAACAATATTTTAACCTCTTTTCATCTTCTCTTGCTGTAGTAAGAAGACCCCACACCATCAGTTGATTTACCCTCTGCACATTTTTGAGTGTACGATACATTACTGTCCACTATCAGTATAACGTATACAACAGATCTCCAGACCTTATTCATCTTACTTAACTAAAACATTTTTTATTAAATTACATTGGACACACAACATTGTGTAAATTTACAGTGTACTCACCTGGAACTTTATACCTGTTGATGAGTAACTCTCATTTCCCCCTTGCCCCCAGCCCCTGGCAACCACTGATTCCACGAATCTGATCATTTTAGTTACCTCCTATAAGAGGTATCATTAACTACTTGTCTTCCTATCACTAGTTTATTTCACTGGACAAAATGACCCCAGAGTTTTTCCACCTTGTTGCATATTGCAGAATTTCCTTCTCTCTAGTATCCACTGTATGTATATACAATAGTTTACATTTCTTTTAAAATCAGAAAAGAAAATTAACTTTAAGAGGCCAGGGATTTCCCTGAAGGTCCAGTGGTTGAGACTCTGCACTTCCAGTGTAGAGGGCATGGGTTTGATCCCTGGTCAGGGAACTAAGATCCTGCAGGCCACACAGCACAACCAAAAAAAGAGAGTAGATCAAAATTCAGCCTGAATGGGAGCGAGGTTTGGAGGAGAATGGATACATGTATATACATGTGTGACTAAGCCCCTTTCTTGTTCACATTGTTAATCAGCTATGCCCCAATACAAGATAAAAAGTTTAAAACAAAAAAAGAGTAGACCAAAATGTTTTACTTTTTCACTCATCAGAAACAAATGAAATTTTTAGGGAAGTGAAAAGTGAAATTGAAGTCCCTCAGTCGTGTCCAACTCTTTGCGACCCCATGGTCTGTCGCCTATCAGGCTCCTCCATCCATGCGATTTTCCAGGCAAGAGTGCTGGAGTGGATTGCCATTTCCTTCTCCAGGGGATCTTCCCGACCCAGGAATCGAACCCAGGTCCCCTGCATTGCAGGCATACGCTTTACCGTTTGAGCCACCTTTTTCTCTCATCAGAAACAAATGAAATTTTTAGGAATCCACCCAAAAATCTATTCTGTTAGAGCAGACCAAAAAGGCAGAAGTGTCCAGGGTCCATGGAAGTTATGAGGCAGCCTTGCTCAAAGCCCCACCTGTGCCTGCCTTTTTGACCGTCTGTCCCTGTCTTTATTCAGGCCGTGTTTTCCTCTCTCCTCTGGACGGTGGAGTGAGGCTCCCAGAAGGTTTCCCAGCTTATTGTCTCGAATCCTCCACAGAGCAGCCCACACAACCTGTCAAAAATATCTGACTAGGTCTCTCCTCTCTGCTAAAAGCCTTCCATGGCCCCCCACTGCCCTCCGGACGAAGTCCGCATGCTCAGGCATGGAACAGAAGGCCTAGGTGGGCAGTTGCATGTAGACCTCCTGCCACCCCCTGCACTCCCCCTCACCTTCCTGCTCTCGCCCCTCCACGCCAGCGCCCTCTACCCAGAATGCCTTTCCTCTGCAAACTCCTAGCCATCCTTCAAAGCCCAGCTCCTCTAAAAGAAATCCCACACATTCATCATGCTGTGATTCAGGCTGGGCTGGGTCTTTATTGCTGTGTGCAGGCTTTCCCTAGCTGCGGCAAGCAGGGGCTACTCTTCACTGCACCTCACGGGGTTCTCACCACTGTGGCTTCTCTTATTGTAGAGCACAGGCTCTAGGGGGCACGAGCGTGGTTGCCCCAAGGCATGCGGAATCTCCCCAGACCAGGGATCCAACCTGTGGCCCCTGCATCGGCAGGAGGATTCTTTAACACTGGACCACCGGGTAAATCCCATGATGTGATTTTGAGTAAATGTTTCCAAGAAGTCAGAGCTATGTTTCCTTGGTCACATCCCTCCAAAGCCTGGTTTAGAGCGGCTGGCCCAACAGGATTTGCAGAGGCGGCAATGACACTCCTGAGGTCACTGCCCCTCTCCTGGAGCCCTGCGGTTTCCAATGCCAAGGAACGTCCCCAGGTCCTGCCCACCCCTTCCCCATCCGGTGCTCCTGGAATCCAGCATTTCTGGTGCACGGTGGCAAAGCAGCCCTTGTTGAGTAGAACTATGAACTTCACCTACAAAACCCCTCGAGGAGAAGCCGTCAGCCAGCCGTATTGGAGGGGTGGCTTTCCAAGCCAAGAAAATCCCAGCGGTTCCTGTTCAGAGACCTGGGCAAGCTCAAGTGATCAGGTTCAGCCTCTGTCTGTGGCTGGGCAGCCTTCTGTGCCTCAGTTTCCCCATCTGCTAAGAGTGGATGGGACTGAAGCCTCTAAAGAAAGGCTACTTCGGAGTCTGGCTGCGGAAGCTCTTCCGGGGCCTCCCTTTAGTCCAGGCAGAAATGACCAACACAGAGGCAAGAGCGCCACCTACTGACGCCCAGTTCACCGAACCACCAAAGAAATTGCCAAAATCGGCAACCTTCAACTTGAGTCAGTTGCCTGCATTCTCCCTTTGCAAAGCCGCAGCCCCCCATCTCATGCCCAGAGCTTAAGGGCCTACCCTCCAGCCTGGCCAAGGTGTTTGGCTGCACCATTCCCAGCCCCCAAGCCCAGGACAGCCAGGAGTCCCTGCGCCAGCCTGCCTCCTGTGTCAGACCCAGCACCAGGGCAGCCCCCAGCTGCCAACCGCCCCCCACCCCGCCAAAGCCTGGGCCTGCGGCTGGAAGTGGAGAACAATGATCCCTATTGTGACTAAATTTCCCCCTGAAGATCTCATTCAAGATGTTAGAGGGAGCGATCATAAAAGGAATTAATAGTTGATTCGCTGTATAATTTCCTAGTCCAATATACTTTAGTGCAGCAGCTAAATGAGCCATCCCGGCCGTTCGGTGGGGCCAGATAGCGACTTTATCACTGGGATCTCAGGCTGAGGAATAAAAGCAATTCTTCTGAAGTAATTGCGTCTAATTAAAAGAAACATTTAAAAAGTGTAACCAAAAGGAATTCATTTCAAATGGAAAATTAATGCTGAAAAATAGCCCTGAGCTCTCTTGTCGCAGCTAATAGCCAGGCAGCCGCAGAATAATTAAACTGTTTTGAAATGTCGATACCATCCTCCTCAGGAGAAGATGGGCACGGCTGAGCACATTGAGGGCATCGGTCAAGGGGGCAGCCTCCAGAGAGGTGGCCAGCACTGGAACTTGGGGTCAGCCACAGGCTTCAGGCGGGGTGAGGACCCGGTCACTGTGGGCAAGGCTGGAAGAGGTTGGTGACATTGTTGCTCCTTCTTAAGCATCATGAGTGTCTGAGTGTCCCATTAAATCCTCAGAATGGGGACTTTTGCATCCAGTCCCATCCCTTCATGGCAAACAGAAAGCGGCCGAGGGGGTAAAAACAGTGAACAGTGGCAGACTTTATTCTCTTGGTCTCCAAAATCACTGAGGATGGTAACTGCAGCCATGAAATTAAAAGATGCTTGCTCCTTGGAAGAAAAGCTACAACAAACCTAGACAGAGACATTACAAAGCAGAGATATCCACTTTGACAACAAAAGCCCATATAGTCAAAGCTTTGGTTTTCCAGTAGTCGTGTGCGGATGTGAGAGTTGGACCATAAAGAAGGCTGAGTGCCGAAGAGTTGTGGTGCTGAAGAAGACTCCTGAGAGTCCCTTGGACAGCAAGGAGATCAAACCAGTCAATCCTAAAGGAAATCAGTCATGAATATTCATTGGAAGGACTGATGCTGAAGCTGAAGCTCCAATACTTTGGCCACCTGATGCCAAACAGGTGCCAGACATTGGAAAAGACCCTGGTGCTGGGAAAGATTGAGGCTAATAGGGGAAGGGGGTGACCTGGGATGAGATGGTTGGATGGCATCACTGACTCAATGGACATGAGACTGAGCAAACTGTAGGAGACAGTGAAGAACAGAGAAGCCTGGCATGCTGCAGTTCATGGGTCAAAAAGAGTTGGACACCACTGAGCAACAGGACAACAGCTGTTAGCCCAGTGGCTTAGACTCGATTCCCAATGCAGGGGGCCCAGCTGAATCCCCGGTTGGGGAACTACATCCCACATGGCCCAACGAAAGATCCTGCATGCCACAACCAAGACCCAATGCAATCAAATAAAGAAACATTTTTTAAATCCTCAGAATAACCCTACAAGTCTTTTAAATTATTATGATGAATATTATCATCATCAGTTCAAAACAGGGATTCCCAGTGATAAGATATCTCATCCAAAATCACAGCTCATATGGAGCAGAGTCAAGTTTCGAACTGAGGTCCACATGCTCTGGTGTTCATGTCACTCCCAGTACACAGGCCATCAGGACTCAGCTTTGGGAGAGTGGCCTTGTGCTTGCTCATGCTGTGGCTGTCAGCCGAGTCTCCACCTGGGGAGCTTTGGAAAGCCAGGATCCACTCCCAGACATGCTGACTCCATTGGTGTGGGTGCAGCCTGGACAGCAGTATTTCTCAAAACCTGCCCAGGTGACTCATTGTTGAGAATCACTGGTCTAACTCCCCGTTACCAGGCACACTTCACCCAGTGGCCATTCCCTGAAATCTTTTTTTTTTTTAACATAAATAATGTATTTTAATTTTTATTGGAGTATGGTTGATTTACAATGTTGTGTCAGTTTCCGATGTACAGCAAGGTGAATCAGTTATACATATATATATATCCACATTTGTTTGGATTCTTTTCCCATAGAGGCCGTTACAAAGTACAGAGTTGAGCTCGCTGTGCTACACAGTAGGTTCTTCCTTCCTTGTTAGTCACTTAGTTGTGTCCAACTCTTTGCGACCCCACGGACTGTAGCCTGCCAGGCTCCTCTGTCTATGGAATCTCCAGGCAAGAATACTGGAGTGGGTAGCCATTCCCTTCTCCAGAGGATCTACCCGACCCAGGGATCAAAACCAAGTCTCCCGCACTGCAGGCAGATTCTTCACCATCTGAGCCACCAGAGAAGCCCACAGTAGCTTATTAGTTCTCCATTTTATATACAGTAATGTGTATATGTTGGAGAAGGCGATGGCACCCCACTACAGTACTCTTGCCTGGAAAATCCCATGGACCGAGGAGCCTGGTGGGCTGCAGTCCATGGGATCACTAAGAATCAGACACGACTGAGCGACTTCACTTTCACTTTTCACTTTCATGCCTGGGAGAAGGAAATGGCAACCCACTCCAGTGTTCTTGCCTGGAGAATCCCAGGGACGGGGGAGCCTGGTGGGCTGCCGTCTATGGGGTCGCACAGAGTTGGACACAACTGAAGCGACGCAGCAGCAGCAGCAGCAGTGTGTATATGTCCACCCCAATCTCCCAATTCATCCCTCCTCCACCTCTTGTCCCCTGCTAACCATGAATTTGTTTTCTACACATGTAACTCTGTTTCTGTTTTGTAGCTAAGTTCATCAATACCCTTTTTTTTAGATTCCACATATAAGCAATATCACATGATACTTGTCATTCTGTGTCTCACTTACTTGCCACCCATTTTCCCAGAAAGGAAAGGAGTTTGACCTCAAGGCAAAATGGCAGTGTGAATACTCCCTTGCAGGGTTGCAGCAAGGATGAAATGGGCTAATCCAGAGTCAAGCACTTAAGAGAGGCTAAATAAATGTTAACTTCCAAATAGAGAACAGCAAGAAGTAAGAAATGAAACGTCTAGTGAGCCTTCACTATAGCTTCTGACTCCGTTATAACCTAAGAAGAAAACTAGATATCAGTGATTTAACAGTGAAGATGATGTGGCCAAAAGGATTTAAGTTCCAACTTGAATTCAGAATGAGGAGGTCATGCTGGCTTTAGAGTCAAACTATATTACTGAATATACATAAAACCCACACTTTTTTCAAGGGCTTATAGTTATTTAAACTAGGCCAAGGGTTGCCTGTGATCAGTGGTTAGGAGGCATGCTTTAATGAAACAGAAGGATAATTTGTAATCCATGAGTTGTTTGTATGCTGATAAGCATTTCTAAAGGGCTTTCTGGGTAGCTCAAATGGTAAAGAATCTGCCTGCAGTGCAGGAGACCTGGGTTCGATCCCTGGGTTGGGAAGATGCCCTGGAGAAGAGCATGGCAACCCACTCCAGTATTCTTGCCTGGATAATATCATGGACAGAGGAGCCTGGTGGGCTCCTGTCCATAGAGTTGAAAAGAGTTGGACAACTGAGCAACTAACAACATAAGCATTTCTAAAGACCTTGGGAAAGCTTGCAAAGTAGGTTTAAACATGCTCCTAAACCTTATTTACACCATTAGGGTTCTTAGAAAACACCTTCTTTATACATATGCAAAGATTCCCAGCTTCCCTTTCTGAACTGCAAAAAGATTCCAATTTTCAAAGATCATCAGCAAAGCACCCATCTGCTCTGTTAATGGTTAGACCCCTTAAGAGGCAACCCCAGGATCTCAAAGGGTGGCACAGAACCTCGGAACCAAGAGAAGAAAAGCTCAGCCTCTGTCTTCTGATGAAACAGGGCTTACGATGAACCCAGGATCTTTGCAAGGGTGGGCAAACTTCTGGCTTTGCTGCCAACTGCCGCTTCTTTGCCTGATGACCTTCTCTGGGCATAGAGTCTACTATTTCCACCATCATGGCAGGTCAGAAATGCCACCCACACCCCCACAGCTCTCAACCAAAGACACATGAGAGTTGCTGGATAAATATCCCAGCTCCCTCCCCTCTGGGTGGAATAATCCCGTGGTGTTCCATGCATGGTCTCACAGTCCCCCAGCAGAATTAAGCCTCAGTCATGCTGTGGGAATTCATTATGATCAGTAGAATCATGTACCCTTTATTGGCTGCCTGTACTGTTTCCAAGTCCCAAATAAACAAGTTGGCATTTTAATCCATGTCTACTGAGACAGAGGGTAAGAAAAACGCCTTTGGAGTCATCAGGTCATCAGTTGTCATGGAGATCCATGCTAAACTGGCCTCTGAGCACACTGCAGAAGAGAGTATGGACGTTTGGAGCAGAGATACCTGGGCTCCATATCTGGCCCAAATGCATACCAGCTGTGTGACTTAACAGTTGGTCAGCCTTGTTGAGCCTCTATTTCCTTCATGATAAAAGGGGACTATTAGTGTGACCCACTACACAGCGCTGTCGAGAAGACTCCTTTATATCCTGCACGTGAAGCACTTGGCACCAGCACGTACCTAGTCAGCAAGTGTTGGCAGAGGACTTTTTGAGTGACAGCCGGGTAAGCAAAGGAGCTTCCTTGTGTTCCTTATGCTTCCTTGTCTTCGAGGGAGGCAAGATGTTAAGACGTCAGCTCAGTCGTGATGTTGCCCTCACAGTGCTGGGGAAATGATGGGCTGGGGGCAGCCAGGGTGCCGTCTAGATCTCCTCGGGTCTGGAGCTGTGCTGTCCATTATGGAAGCCGCTAACGGTGTGTGGCTTTTTAAATTTTAAATTAAATTAGATACAGTTAAAGTTCAGTTCCTCAGGTGCACTAGCCAAACTTCAAAAGCTCAGTAGCCTACATGGCTGGCTACTGGTTACCTGCTCTAGACTACGTGTTGGTATCCCCCACAATCTCCAAATTCACATGTTGAATCTAATCCCTCATGCAATAGTGTTAGAAAAGAGATCTTTGGGAGGTTATTAAGTCATAATAGGATTACAGCCCTTATAAAAGAGATCTCAGGGAACTCCTTTGGCCCTTCTGCCCTCTGAGGACACAGCAAAAAATACATCCATCCAGGACCCAAGAAGCAGATTCTCAGCAGACACCAAATCTGACAGCACCTTGATCTTGGACTTCCAGCCCAAGGACTGTGAGAATTACATTCCTGTGTTTACAAACCATGCAGCCTGAACAGACTAAGACACGACTGTACTGGACATCACAGATACAGACCACTCCCATCATCACATAAGTTCGGCTCTGGCCCAGAGTCAGACCCACCTGGGTTCAGACCTGGCTTTGCCCCTGCTCGCTGAGATTTGGGCAGGGCACTTAAACTTCCCAAGCCTCAGTTTCTTCTCCTGTAAAACAGGCTGTACTAACCATCTCACCTCAGGCAGCAGCATCAGTCCAAGGGACAATTTAAAAGTTCTACGTGAGGCCGAGTCCCTTTGCTGTTCCCTTGAAACTATTCATCACTGTTAATCAGCTATACCCCCATACAAAATTAAAAGTTTGAAATAAAAAAAAGTTCTATGTGAAACCACCTAGACCAGCACCTTGTCTGGCAGACACTAAAAGCACAAATAATGTCGACCAAATCTACCTCGGCCACTATTTCTGCTTTTCTTCCTCTTAGACCTTTGGGCCCTCCTTAGGTCCTTAGTTCATCCTCCGTGGCCTCTGTCTCTCTCATGCCTTCCTCTCTGTCCCTTCAAGCAATCCCTGGAAAGTGCGCACTCAGAACCAAAGGCTCAGACGTGTGGCAGGGTGAGCGGTATTAGGGAGAATGGCTTTCCTGGGCTGCGAGGGGTGATTCTGAAAAAAAAGATGCCCTTAAAAGATGGCTTCAGGGTGAACATGTTGATGTATGGCAGAAACCTACACAATAGTATAATTGTCCTTCAATTAAACATAAATTTTTTTTTTTAAAAAAAGATGCCTTCAGGGACTTCCCTGGTGGTCCAGTGCTCCCGGTGCAGGGGCCTGGATTTGATTCCTGGTCAGAGAACTAGATTCCACATGCTGCAACTAAAGATCTGGCAGGGCCAAATAAATAAATAAAAATAAATTTAACACGGGTCCAGCCAGAACACAAAGGCACTAGCACTTAGATCCACGGGCCCAGCCTGCCCTGGGCTCCGGTTCTTAGCCTTCACCAGCCCTGGTTCAGCAAAGTCAAACCTCTCAGGAGGGAATGTCCTTAATCCTCTAGCCCTCCTAGTCTCGTCCTGACACTTTCATTTCCCTTTCTTTGCTCTTTCTTTTCCCCCCACCACAATATGCTTGTCATCCAAAACTTTCCCTTTATCACCGAGCGTCCCTAATTAAGCTAACATTATTAGGAAAAAAAAAAAAAAAACTCTCCCAAATTCTCTCTGCGTTTCAGTAGCTCTTTAATATGCGAAGCAACGAGAGATGAGCTTCTCCTAATTGCCAGTCCCTGGAGTCGCCGGTCAGAAAATGAATTGATGCATTTTTTCCTTATGAACAATGCATGTAGCACAAATTGCGGTGGCCGTCACCAGAGATTTAATTACAAAATATCATTACTTTCACACATCATTTCAGATTTGGCCTGATCAAATCAAAGGAGGGTGAGAGGGAGAGAAAACTGCACTCCTAGCAGGGTCACTCACTCAGGGGTGGCTGGAACACGGGCAGGAATGGGCATCGTCGAAGTGTCCTCAGGGCCCTGCCAAGGAAGCAGCTGCCAGAGACACAAACGGTAAAGGAGATTCCTAGGGCTCAGGGCTTCAGCGAAGTGAAGGCTGTGGGCTGTGGGAGGGTCCCCAGGGCATGGAAAGGTCCCCTCAAGGGAGGAATCAGAATGCAGAGAACATCACAATTCTGCAGCTCAACGGTGCTACAGACTTTCCTATCATCCCTGGCTTTAAGCAACTCCCACCTGCCAATGCAGGAGACTTAAGATACACAGGTTCAATTCCTGGGTCAGGAAAATCTCCTGGAGGAGGGCATGGCAACCCACTCCAGTATTCTTGCCTGGAGAATCCCATGGACAGAGGAGCCTGGTGGGCTACAGGCCATGAGATCACAACTAAAGTGATCAGCATGAATGCAAGTCTCCAGATCATTCATTCCACAAATGTGTCTTGAGCCGTGAGCCAGAGACAGTGCTAGACCCTAAGGCTGCAAGCCAGTGAGTGAATGAATGTGGTCCCTGCCTTCCCAGGGTTCACATGCTGATTGGAGGAGCAGATACGTTTTGGGGGGAGTTTTTTTATTTGGTTGGTTTTGGTTTGGGGTTTTTTATTTGGCTGCACGGGGTCTGAATTGCAGCTTGTGGGAACTTCCATCTTCATTGTGCCACGCGGGATCCTTAGTTGCAGGATCTTTTCTTTAAAAAAGAGTCTTTTTAAAAAAAGAAAGAAAGAAAGATCCTTGTACCACCTGGGCACAACTCACTCCGGGGACAGTGCTGGGTGGGGATTCTGACTCGGGCAGTACACCTGTCAAACAGTAACGCAGGTATTCTAAGGCGAGCTCGGGGGAGACAGAAACCTCCCATGGAGCAGAAGGGTAAGAGCTCACTTGATCTTGACTTCCAGTACGGATACAGGCCTTGAAAGCGGACCCTTTTATAAATAAATAAAAAGCTGGGTTAAACAACGATGAAACAACAACAAAGGGGCCCTAAGATGGAGAAGTCTGGCACCCACTGCTCTATGGGATGCGCGGAACAACTCTATCCTAACCACACTGACTGTAAGCAACGCTGTTCACCTCCAGGTAGGGCAAAGGACTCTGAGGCTTGGAGACATGACAGGATGACAGCTCCCCAGGCTCACACAGCAGGCTGATGGCACAGCCAGGGTTCGAATCCGGGCTGTCTGGCACCACAGCTCACACACTGTACCCCCGGCCCCCGCACCCAAGCAGCAAGACGCCAGGGGTGCAGTGGACAATGGACCAGCACCTGCTCTGCCACCTCCTCCAAGGAGGGAAAATGACAGGGTTTGATTGATCTCAGTGATCAGCTACAAATGGTCCCTCCATGTGGCCATGTTAATCAGCTTCTACCAGCCAGGATCTGACCAGTTTGAAAGGTTTATAGCAACAATGTGGTGCTGATTTATTTCACCTTAATAAAAAAGTGATCAAGTGAAACCTGCATCTATCATTCTATTTATCACTCGGAGTGATTTATGGACTAATTACAGTTGCAGCGGACGTGGGCTCTGAGGATGGATCATGGAGGCGAGGTGGGGTCTGTGTGGCCATCAGTACTGCCCAGGACACGCCCACCTGACCACCTTTCTCTTCCAGCCCCTCACACCCAAGCAAGAATGAATTCTCCAAGAAGGGTATTGAGGCTCTGAGAAGATTGGGGAGAGGGGAAAAACAGAGGGGCTGCCCTGTCCCAGCTGTTCCTTCCTTTCTTCTTTCCATCCTTGTCCCTGGAGCCAGCAACTTGGCTCCCCCAGCTTCCTCCTGGGTCTCTGGAGGGAAAGGGGGTCTTCAGACAAGATCTGGAGGGTATAGATAGTTGGGGAAAGAAAAAGATGAAAAGCCAACAGCCCCAAAAGGAAATTCCAGGCTACTAGAGACTGCCAGGGGGCCCCTTTCCCACTTCCTTGCTGCCCCAGGTAGAGCTGCAGGTGAAACACAAGAAACCCAGTTAAGTCTGAATCACAGATAAACAATGGACCACTTTTTAGGGCAAGAATGTCCCAAATATTGCGTGGATGTCCTGTAAAATCTAGCAAGGTCGTGAGGGACCTGGGAGGGTGCTCAGCAGAACTGGATCTGTCAGAACTCCCAGGGTCCAAAACCATGGCCAGCCTCACTCTGCCCACCTGCTATTCACCTTCTGGTGCCCTCTGGCTCCAACAGGTGGGTGTGACTTGTAGGAGCTGGTGGGCAAAGACCCTCAAACTTCCTGAGCTTCATCTGTAAAATGAGGGTCCCCACCCTGTCCCTGTCCTTCCCACCCAGGGTCACATAGGGAGGTGGGAGTGGATAAGTCTGTTCTTCACCAGCTGCAGGGATGGGGGCAGAGGGCTGTCTTGGGGTCATCATGAGTGGGTTCCCACCCCTCTGTGAAGGTCAGGTTCCCTTCAGTCCTCTTGGAGAAATAACAGTTATCACTCCAAACTTTTTTTTAAATCATCATTCCTGAAAGCTGGGATTTGTAGGAGGAAAAGTCAGAAGGTAAGCTGGCACAACCTTTGTGGGAAAGCATGGCACAGTATCCAAATTCGTCTGCAACACGGGAGCCGCAGGTTCCATCCCTGGGTGGGGAAGATCCCCTGGAGGAGGGCACGGCAACCCACTCCAGTATTCTTGCCTGGAGAATCCCATGGACAGAAGAGCCTGGCGGGCTACAGTCCACGGGGGTCACAAAGAGTTGGACACGACTGAAGCAACTTAGCCCGCACACACAGCAAGGCATCTATGGAAACAAAGTAAGTGGATGAGCCATCGAGCTCCCAGGTGTCCAAAGGAAGGAAACACTAGACTCTAGCACATGCTGTAGGAACAAGGGCTTCCAACAAAGAGCCATTTCCGTTAACCCCCAAAAAGATTAGAAGATGCCTGCAATCTATAAAAAGATAAGTGGAGGGCGAGGCAGGCAAATTATGCTGAAGTAAAAGGAAGGAGGAAAAGATCTTCACTAACGCATCAAGGGGCTTCCCTGGTGGTTCAGTGGTATAGAATCCTCCTGCCAATGCAGGAGATGTGGGTTCAATCCCTGGTCCAAGAAGAGTCCCTGGAGAAGGGAAGGGCAACCCACTCCAGTATTCTTGCTTGGAGAATTCCATGGATAGAGGATCCTGGAGGGCTACAGTCCATGGGGTCACAAAGAGTTGGACACGACTGAACAATTACACAACAACCTGTCAAGACTTCCAAGAAATGCTGCTTTTAGAAAAGAGCGAGTCAAAGAACATTCTAGACCAGGGTTTCTCAATCTCAGCACTACGGACATCCTGGGCCCAGTAATTCTTCATTATGGGGCAGCCTTGTGCACTGAAGGGTGTTTAGCAGCTTCCTGACCTCTACCCACCAGATGCCAGCAGCATTGACCCCATAATGATCAAATATGTCTCCAGAGATTTCCAAATGTCACCAGGAGGTAAAGCCACACACATTCCCGGGAGAACCAGTGGTCTATGCATCATCAGGAATGTTTATGGGGGCAAAAGCAAGCACCAGAATCAACCTTTCCTCTGGGACTTGGGTAGGTTTGTGAGCGCACAGAAAAAGTCCGGAAGGCAAGTTTCTGAATGAGAGCTGGGGTCACCTCTGGGATGGGGGTGGGGGTGTGAATGGGAGAAAAGAGGAGGGTCACGGGAGGCTGGCACCTCACTGTGTCATCCACACGTCTGTCAATGAGAATGTCCACGTTCAAGAAAGAGGCTCACAGTCCTAGGGAACAAACTTACAGCTTCCAGGTGTGGGATGGGGGGCGGCAGGATTGGATGGCGGGAAGGGGTAGTTAGGGAGTTTGGGGTGGACAGGTACACACTACTGTATTTAAAATGGATAACCAACAAGGACCTACTAGATAACACTTGGAACTCCCCTCAGTGCTATGGTGCAGCCTGGATGGGAGGGGAGTTTAGGGGAGAATGGATACATGTATATGTCTGACTGAGTGCCCTTGCTGTTTACCTGAAACTATCACAACACTGTTAATCGGCTATTGTTGATCAGTCGCCAAGTTGCACCTGACTCCTCACGATCCCATGGATTGCAGCACGCCAGGCTTCCTGTCCCTCACCACCTCCCAGTATCTGCCCAAGTTCATGCTCATTGCTTCCCTGGTGGCTCAGAGGGTAAACCGTCAGCCTGCAGTCCGAGAGACCTGGGTTTGTTCCCTGGGTCGGGAAGATCCCCTGGAAAAGGAAATGGCAACCCACTCCAGTACTCTTGCCTGGAAAATCCCATGGATGGAGGAGGCTGGTGGGCTACAGTCCATGGCGTCGCAAAGAGTCGGACACTACTGAGCGACTTCACTCGCTATGTTCATTGCACCAGCGGCATCCAACCATCTCATCCTCCAATGAGATGGGGCTATACCCCAATACAAAATAAAAAGCTTAAAAAAAAAGCATGTGTACGTTTGTCTATTACTTGTATAATAGAGAGGGAAAAGAGGGGAGAGGAGGAAAAGGAAGGAGGGAAAGAAGGGAAGAAGGAAAAGGGGAGGGAAGGTGGAGGGGAGAGGAAGGGGGAGGGAACCCCAGAAGTCAGATCTGGGCAGAGGTGCCGTGGGACCTCCGTGCTGCCCTGACCTCAAAGCAAAATAAGAGGGCTGTACCCACAGGTCCCTCCAGCCCTGCGCTCAGCCCAGGCGAGCCCCAAGGTGACCCAGTCCTGCCTCCGGCCAGCCCCGCCCCCGCAAGCAGCGCAGCTGTGCCACACAGAGAGAAGAGGGGCTTGGGACCGCGCTCTCCCCCTCCCAGCAGCTCGAACTGATTAGCCTCCTGGGGGAGAGGGGAGGACAGGGTCTGGTCAACCGCCCAGCTCCACGCTGAGGACTTGGTGGAGGGAGGCTTGATTAAATAATTACACAGAACCCACTGAATAATCACGCCGGCTCCAGAAATAAGGAGTCCCTTCTGAGGAGGCCCCATTACCGATTTGGGGGCGTGTGAGGGTGTCTGTCTCCTGCCAGTGAGAAAATTACCCACATAAGGCCTCATTTGCAAAATGCATCCCAACTCACTCCATCCCCTCCCAGCCCCCGGCTGCACAGTGTAAGCTCTGTTCCACGGCTGAGGACCCCGAGGCTCAGAGCCGCTGCTGGGGCTAGTTCAAGATTCTGGGATGAGGGGAGATTCCAGCTCTGACTACCCAGGGGGCCGATGCCAGGGTTCAGGACTGAAAGATCCTCAGAGAGGTCTTGGGTTTCGTTTGCTGTTGTTGCTTCCCCATGAGGATTATTTGTCATCTTTCCATTTTGGAAAACAAATCTAAAACCGGCCCCGTGAGCCTTCCCAAGATTAGCTGCTGCCAAGAGAACAGGCCAGTGTGTGAGGTGAGAGGTGGGACCCTCACCCCACACACAGGGGACCCTCAAATCCCCCCACTGCAGCTGTCCTCGTCCCACCCACCCAGGCTGAGCCGTGGCTGGGGAGCCCAGCTGTTCCACGGGCTCAGGATAAGGGCCGGGGGAGCTGGATGGACAGGAGGATTCCAGCAGCCCTTCCAGGCAAGCATCTGGTTTAACGGGGCTCTCCATGGCCCAAAGCAAGACGTGCAAAGCCGGCTGTCTGCTGGTCCAGCTTCCCACCAGCCAGCCCCGTTGGCTCATTTATGCCGGAGCAGCCCAAATCCATTAATAATGATTAGTCTCTTCCTCAAGAAGAGGCTCGCAATCAAAGGGCCATTAAAATTAAGTGCTGGAGGAACGGGGGGGGGGGAGGGGGAGAGGAGGGAGGGGGATGGGCGGCAGAGCTGGGCATCAGTACCCCCCGGGACTCTGACACCCCCTCTGCCGCAAGACCTTGGGTCAGTCACTCCTCGGCCTCAGTTTCAAGGACACGAGGCTCAGTTTCACCATGTCTGAAATGGAGGGGCCGCTGTGACTACCAGGTCAATGATAACATGAGTGGAACTCCCAGCTGGGGGGAATACATCTTGGGGGACCCTAGGATGAGCCCCCCAGCACCGGGACCCTGGGGAAGTTAATGGAAGGGGAGAGGGATGCTCCCTGCCAGGTCAGACCTCTGAGAGTGCCTCTCGCTGCCCAGCTGGGCTCACTCTGGTTCCTGGGTCACACATGACCCGACCCCCTGACCCCCGCCACTGTGAAGTCCCAGCACCCCGGGCAGAGCATCAAGAGCAGTGTGGGAGGGGAGAGCAGGCAGCCACAGCCCCGAGACCTCGGAGGAGGCGGGACCTCAGCGCCCCCACCTGCTCTCTGGTTTCTCGGAGTCTCAGGTACAGAGAGGAGGCCCAAGGCCGCCACGCTCAACACCCCACTGACCCTCCACTGCGCAGGTGACAAGAGTCCAAGACGCGGCCACCCTCTGCTGGGGACAACCTGGAGTCCCACAAACACCCGGGCTGGGGGAGGAACGGCAGGGGCGGCTGCAAAGCGCACCCAGCTGCCTCTCAAGGAACAGAATTCAAACAGGAACAAAGAAAAGAAGCAAAAGAAGGGACTTCCCTGGAGGTCCACCAGCTAGGACTCCATGCTCCCCATGCGGGGGGCGTGGGTTCAATCCCTGGTTAGGGATCCCCGCCCCACAGAAGAAGAAGAAAACAGAATCCTGCAGTCTATCGCATCTGGCCCTTCCTTGGGAGAAGGGGAGATGCCAAAACTCCAGAAGTGCTGAGTGCGGGGTTGAGGTGGCCGCCTGATGCCTCTTGAGGACAGGAAATGCAGTGTTTCAAAGGCCCCTGTTATGCCAAGTGCTCAACCTTGTGACTTCATCCGACGACCACAAGGACACCACAAGGTCGGACTTAGTCGTTCCTGTTTTACAGAGGGAAAAACTCAGCCTGTACAAGATGCCATGTCTGGGACGGTCACGGTGCCAAAGCCAAGATACAGACCCAGAGGGACGGGGTGGGGCGGGAGGTGGGAGGGGGGCTCAGGATGGAGAGGACACTGGGGCCGATTCATGTGGCTGTATGGCAAAAGCCATCACAATACGTAATTGTCCTCCAATTTAAACAAACTAATTTTTGAAGTGGGGGAGCCAGGAGCACCGGTTTCTGCCTCTCCCCTCCCCTTTCCCACGTGGCGGCCAGGAGGTAGGTGATGACTGGAGTGGTAATTACAGCTGACACTTCCCAAGCCCCATCGGGACGGGGCCACAGCTCCCGCAGCTCTGAGTCACTCCCTCCTCCCCACAACTCTCCTCCCATTTCAGAATGAAGACGCGGAGGCAGAGTCACGTTCAATGACTCGTCCAAGGTCACGGGATAGGGACACGGCAGGGTCAGGACTCCGCTGGACGGGCAGGGTCCAGCCTCGCCTCCCACTGGGCCGCTGGCACAGTGCTTGGAACAGACCGCCTGGTCCGCAATAAACATTGGACGGAAGGAGGGGTTAGTCGCAAGAGGGAAGGACAACAGATTAGCACAGAGTGATGGTCAGGAGGGACCATCCAGAGCCCGAACAGCCTGGGTTCAGATCCCAGTTCTGCCACTTTATAACTGCAAGCTTCTTAAGGTGTCTCCGTGTCCATTTTCCTATCTGAAAGACGACTATAGTAATAGCTTTTGGGGCTTCCCTGGTGGTCTAATGGTTAAGAATCTGCCTTGCGGTACAGGGGACGCCGGTTCGATCACTGGTCCCGGAAAATCCCACATGCCTCGGAGCAACGAAGTCCATGCACCGCAACTACTAAGCCTGAGTTCTGGAGCCCGGGAGCCGCGACTACAGAAGCCTGAGTGTCCTCAAGCCCGTGCTCTGCAACAGGAGAAGGCCCTGCAATGAGAAGGCCACTCACCACAACCAGAGAAATCCCCACTTGCAGCCACGGAGACCCAGCACAGCCATAAATAAATAAATGCATGTTTAAAATAATAATAGTTCTTACCAAAGAGTGTTCTTTAGAGCAACAAGGGGGTTCCTCCACAGCCTGGCACCTGCTGAGAGCTCTGTCCTGCTGTGGATGAGCGGATGGCAGGCAGCCCTGAAGCTTTGGACCACCTCTCAGCCCAGCCCCAGGGTATTCTTACAAGGCCACCAAGGGCGGTCAGACTCCACCCATGCGCAAGACCGAGAAAGCCCGCATCCTTCATTTCGGCGCCCCGGGCGCCTGACTGCCTCACCCTGGTGGTCCGTCCGGCCACTAGTTTCTGTCTGGTCTCCCCCGTTCTCCGGGGGTCCTCTGTTTCCTCCACCCAGAGCACAGGGGCTCTCAGACCAGTCCTGCAAGGGTCTCCAGCCTGGTGACAGTAACCTCCCCGTCACAGAGAGATTAGAGCAAAGGCCAAATGGCCACTTGAAGCCTACGGGACAGGATAACTACAAGGAAGCTGGAAGCGATTTCGAAGCTTGGAGCGAGCTGATGGGGTGAGCATCGCCGGTGTGATCACAGCGCCATCTGGTGGTAATGTGGGAGATGGTGCCCCCATCCTACACAATGAGGGTATTTAGACGTTTCAGTTCAGCTCAGTTCAGTTCAGTCGCTCAGTCATGTCCGGCTCTTTGCGAACCCATGGACTGCAGCATGCCAGGCCGTCCCGTCCATCACCAACTCCCGCAGTTTACTCAAACTCATGTCCATCGAGTGGATGATGCCATCCAACCATCTCATCCTCTGTCGTCCCCTTCTGATACCAAGCCCTGTTGATGAATTGTTTTCGTACAATACATCATTGAATTCTAACAACACTCTAAGGAAGGTATTGTTACCCTGTTTACAGGTGAGGACACCGAGGCTCAGACTCTCAAACTGAATTGCCCAAGAAAACACAGCCAGCAAGTGGCAGAGCCTGGGCTGTAGCTCAGACTTTCTGACACCAAAACCTTCCCTAAGCCTCAGGGGAATCCGTGAAAAAGAAACTAGATACTTCCCCTGGCCTCACAGAGCTTACAGCCTAGTTGGGGCACAGAAATAACAAATTCGTTTATTAAGCATCCACTCTTCATTAGGTGGGACTTCCCTAGTGTCTCAGATGGTAAAGAATCTGCCTACAGGGCAGGAGACCCAGGTTCGATCCCTGAGTCGGGAAGATCCCCTGGAGAAGGAAATAGCTACCCACTCCAGTATTCTTGCTTGCAAAATCCCATAGGCAGAGGAGCCTCATGGGCTACAGTCTATACAGGGCATTAGGTGCTGGGGATGAAGAACGTGGCCAGGGTCTCTGCCCAAATCACGCTTGTAGGGAAGATGGACATTAATCAAACAATCACACAAATAAATATTATTGTCGTTCAGTTACTCAGTTATGTCTGTCTCTGCTGCTGAACTGCAGCAAGCCAGGCTTCCCTGTCCTTCACTATCTCCCAGAGTTTGCTCAAACTCATGTCCATTGAGTCGGGGATGCCATCCAACCATCTCATCCTCTGTCATCCCCTTCTCCTCCTGCCCTCAGTCTTTCCCAGCATCAGGGTCTTTTCTAATGAGTCAGCTCTTTGCATCAGGTGCCCAAAGTATTGGAGCTTCAACTTCAGCATCAGTCCTTCCAATGAATAGTCAGCGTTGATTTCCTTTAGGATTGGCTGGTTTGATCTCCTTGCTGTCCAAGGGTCTTCTCTAGCACCACAGTTCGAAGGCATCAATTCTTCAGCACTCAGCCTTTTTTATTATCCAGCTCTCACATCCATAAATGACTACTGGAAAAACCATAGCTTTGACTATATGAACCTTTGTAGGCTAAGTAAGGTCTCTGTTTTTTAATACACTGTCTAGGTTTGTCATAGTTTTTCATCCAAGGAGCAAGCATCTTTTAATTTCATGGCTGCAGTCACCATCTGCAGTGATCTTGGAGCCCAAGAAAATAAAGTCTGTCACTGTTTCCATTGTTTCCCCATCTATTTGCCATGAAGTGATGAGACTGGATGCCATGATCTTCATTTTTTGAATGTTGAGTTTTAAGCCAATTTTTTCACTCTTCTCTTTCACCTTCATCAGGAGGCTCTTTAATTCCTCTTTGCTTTCTGCCATAAATATACAACAGTGAAAAAAGACCTGAAGGAAAGATATAGGTCTTGAGACTGGATTTCAGAGTGCCTACTTGCCCTGGGGTGGTGGCAGACTGGGGCAGGGCGGGAGGGGGAGATGGCGGGGCAGGAAGCAGGGAAATCTTCACTGAAAAAGTGACACCTTGAGGTGAGATCTGGAAGATGAGTGGGACTTAACTAGGCAAAGAGGCATTCATTTATTCATTAGCACGTGAAGGCAATGTGGCAGTCAGCCTTGTTTTCATTTTTTGTTGCACGTATAAAAATCCAGAAATAGAGGGATTTCCTGGTGGTCAGTGGTTAGGACTCAGTGCTCTCACTGCCATGGGCCCATGTTCAATCCCTGGTCAGGAAACAAAGGTCTCACAAGCTGCATGATGTGAATGATGAAAAAAAAAAAAAAAGTCCAGAAATAATACACAGAATATTTGCTTTTGCAACTTGCTTTTTTACTCCACATTGTTCTTCAGATCTTCGCTTGTCAACACACAGAACCATTCGCTTCAACCAAGGAGGCCTTCATGCCATTGACGCCTGCCACGTGCACTGAGATTTGTCCATCCGTGACCCTGCTGATTTCATTTGGCTTATTTCCACATTGTCTTGCCTACAGACAGTGCTACAGCCAATAGCCTCCAAATGGGTGAATCTCAAAATGAGGCTTTCCAGGTGGCGCAGTGGTAAAGAATCTGACTGCCAATGCAAAAGACGCAAGAGGCTCAGATTCAATCCCTAGGTCGGGAAGATCCCTTGGAGAAAGAAACGGCACCCCGTCCAGGATTCTTGCCTGGAAAATTCCATAGGCAGAGGAGCCTGGTGGGCTACAGTCCATGGGGTGGGACAGAGTCAGACACGACTGAGCAACTGAGCAGAAAATGCACATATGTCAGAGTTCCCCTGAGGTAGGGACCTGTATGCTTTTAAATACTTTTCAACACCATTTTGGTGGAAATGGGGAGAAAATACATTTCTGTTGTATTAATAAAGAATGTATCTTTCTGCCATCCTTCTGTGCTGCCACAATAGTACAAGTGAATGACCTGGCTGATGCTGTGAAGAATATCAACAACGCAGAAAAGAGAGGCAAAGACCAGGTTCTTATCAGGCTGTGCTTCAGAGTCAGCAGGCTTCTAACTGTGATGATGAAGCACAGTTACATTGGAGGGTTTGAAATCATCGATGACCACAGGGCTGGGCAATTGTTGTGAACCTCACAGGCAAGCTAAATAAGCGTAGAGTGATCAGCCTCAGATTCAAGATCTAGGAAAATGGCAGGAAAAACCTGCTCCCATCTCGTTAGTTCCGTTTCATGGTATTGCCAACCTCAGCAGGCATCATGAACCCTGAAGAAACAAGACAAAATCACACAGGAGGGAAAACCCTTGGATTCTTCTTCTAGGGATGTGTTTTTGTTCATTCGCTCAGTTGTGTCCGACTCTTTGTGACCCCGTGGACTGCAGCATTCCAGGCTTCCCTGTCCTTCACCATCTCCCAGAGTTTGTTAAACCTCACGTCCATCGAGTCGGTGATGCCATCCAACCATCTCATCCTCTGTCGTCCCCTTCTCCTCCCACCTTCAATCTTTCCCAGCATCAGGGTCTTTTCCAATGAGTCAGTTCTTCACATCAGGTGGCCAAAGTACTGGAGTTTCAGCTTCAACATCAGTCCTTCCAATAAATATACAGGATTGATTTCCTTTTGATGAACTGGTTGGATCTCCTTGCAGTCCAAGGGACTCTCAAGAGTCTTCTCCACAGTTCAAAAGCATCAACTCTTCAGCACTCAGCCTGTCTTACTGTCCAGCTCTCACATCTGTACATGACTACTGGAAAAACCATAGCTTTGACATACGTGCAAATAAAATACCTCGGAGCACTCTGAAGAAAATAAATACAAAAATCTAAAAATGTATACAAAAACAAATGCATTTACTAGTTGCTGTATCTTAGCTGAAGCCACCTTATTAAGGTCATATTTCTGTAGACTTGTTCTTTCTCCCCTTCTTCCGTATAGTTTTTCCAAGTTGGAGAACTTTTAGAAAACATACTCAAAGGGCTTTAAATGATGTGGGGATTTTTTAGGGGGGGGGGGGCAGCTTAAGATTTATTTTGTTTAAGTTTGCTGCACTGGGTCTTCACTGCTGCGCATGGGCTCTCTCTAGCTGCAGTGAGAGGGGGCTGCACTCTAGTCGAGGTGCACGGTCTTCCCTCTGCCATGGCTTCCCTTGTTGCGGAGCACAGCCTCTAGGGTGCGGGTTCAGAGGCTCCCAGCTTCCAGCACACAAGCTCCGTAGTTGTGGCCCACGGGCTTAACTGTTCCACAGCATGTGGGGTCTTCCCAGAGCCGGGATCGAACCCATGTCCCCTGCATTGGCAGGCAGACCCTTCATCACTGGACCACCAGGGAAGCCCCTGATGTGTTTGTTTGTTTGGTTGTTTTAACTCACTCATTTCCTAAACGGGACTACCTTTTGCAAGCCTGATTTCAAGGTTTCAGCCAAGTACTCTGTCGCCTTCAGGCTGGCAGGTCTCAGGCAGGTGGCATCCCTATAGTTACAGCGGGTCACCTGAAGGTGTATATTACCTAGAGGTAGGTGGTCCCTTGGAGGAGGGGCTCATGTTTCTCTTCAAACTTCTGCACATTGGACCAGGGTGTACCCTGCCCAGTCTGTGAGGAGCTTCTCGGGAAAACCTGAGTTAACCAGCACCCCGCTTCCCGCTGATCCCCTTCACCTGGTTCCAGGTGTACGTGTAAACTCCATGGGAGAGGTTTTAGAGCATCAGGTGTGACACAGACCTTGAGGCCCATGGTGGGGGTGGGGCACCAGGGGTGCCTGCCTAGTTCTCATCAACCCCTTTTCTAGAATTGCCTCTAATTCTTAGAACTATGGCTAGTGAAGGGTAAAAGGGACTCTAAGGCCAGGACACACCACCTTCTCTACCGGATTCACTCACCAGGCACTCCCTTCCGTCCATTTTGTCAGGAGATAAACAGATAAATCGAGCTGAACAGAAAGAAAGTCGCATCCCTGGAAACGGACATCGGACCCAGCGGCAATTCCAAACTTCGCCACGAGGTGGCACCACAGCCCCGGCTCTGGCCCTGGTCTCAATAGTTTGGGGGGGTCCACTGGGAACCTCAGATCTGTGTCGAGACCATGTTTTGCGGTTCCTCTGCCTGTCTCAGCTGTGCGACTCACTCTGAGTCCCCCGTACCCATTAGGAAACCCCCTCAGCTGGCTAAGATACTGCAATCCACTGAGGCACAAGGAATCCTGTGCCCCTGAGAGTCTGCTCATCCCATCACACTGGAGACAGAGTGGGGTTACCAGACAGCCCCGGAAAACCTAGAGGGGGCAGGAGGAGGCTAGGGCCAGCGTGCAGCAGAGACAGGGCTTCCAGAACCGAATAAAGTAGCCCGAGTCCCTGTCCTAAAGGAAATCAGTCCTGAATATTCATTGGATGGACTGATGCTGAAGCTGACGCTCCAATACTCTGGCCACCTGATGAGAAGAACTGACTCATTGGAAAAGACCCTGATGCTGGGAAAGATTGAAGGCGGGAGGAGAAGGGGACGGGGACGACAGAGGATGAGATGGTTGGATGGCATCACCAACTCTATGGACGTGAGTTTTAGCAAATTCCAGGAGTTGGTGATGGACAGGGAGGCCTGGAGTGCTGCAGTCCATAGGGCTGCAAAAAGTCGGACACAACTGAGCGACTAAACTGAGTCCTTGTCCCAGCTTCTGCCTCTTCCTTCACCCAGTGCCCATAAGATCCTGAACTAAAGATCAGTGGTCTGTGGCCACGTACCAAGCCCTGCCTTCTCTGCCCACCATTCTGGCAGCTCTGAGCTCACGGGCCTGAGCCACCTACACACTGCCTCAGCAAATAGGGTCCACCATGCAGGGTCCCAGATCTCTGGACCAGGATGGATCCATCTGACGGCACCCAAGACGCTGTCTCTGGTCTGGATACTGGCCCTTGGTACCCTGATCCCTGGTCAGGACAGACCAGCCTATATGGGAAGGTAAGCAAGGACAAGCCATGTCCTGGGGACCTGGCCCAAAGCCTGAGGTCTGAAACCTGGGGTCTGGCAAGTTTCTAGCTCCGTGCTCACAGCTTCCCAGATAGTTTACTCATTGCCCGCATGGTGATTGCAATTCCATGGCATGTGGGACCTTTTACTATTCTGCTACCTCCTAACCTATAAGCCCCATAAAAGGGGCCAAGTTCACCCTGTAACCACTGTCCTGAGCACAGCCCCTGGCACACGATAGGTGCTCAGCAAAGAACTGTAGAGGAAGCAAAAGAATAAATGGGTAACTTCCCAGAAGAGAACACAGAGCACCTGTAAATGGGTTTACGACTGTCAAGGCACGCCGAACAGTGACCTCATCTCATTCTCATTCTCCCAGGTGGCATAGTGGTCAAGAATCTGCCTGCCAATTCATGAGACGCAAGAGAAGCGGGTTCAGTCCCTGAGTAGGGAAGATCCTGGAGAAGGAAATGGCAACCCACTCCAGTATTCTTCCCTGGAAAATCCCATGGACAGAGGAGCCTGGTGGACTACAGCCCATGGGGCCATAGAGAGTCAAACATGACTGAGCAACTGATCGTGCGCACATGTTTCATTCTCCCCACCAGCCAGAGTAGGTACTATTATTACCCCACATTGCAGTGTATTTCTTTCCTAACACTCCAGTAACAAATTACTACGAACTTTGTGGCTGAAACAACACAGCTTTACGCTCCCACTGTTCTGCAGATCTGAGTCACATGCAGGTCCCAGGCACTAGAGTCAAGGTGTCTGCTGGGCTGCATCCCTTCTGGAGGCTCCGAGGAGAATCCCATTTCCTTGCCTTTTCCAGAGTTTAGAAGCTGCCCGAATTCTTTGGTTCATGGTCCACTGCCTCCATCTTCAAAGTGGACAATGTCCCATTACTCTGACTGAAGTGAGAAAAGGTTCTCATCCTTTAAGGACTCCTGTGATTACATTGAGAGCACCAGGATAATCCAGAATAATCTCCCCATCTCAAGGTCTGTAATCTTAATCACACCTGCAAAGTCCTTTTTCCAGTGCAAGATAACATACTCACAGATTCCAAGGATTAGAACCTGAATATCTTGGGGGTGGAAGGGAGAGGTTTTATCCAGCCTAGCACACACAGATTCAAAATCAGAGGTGAATTAACCTACCTACCACTCCCAGCTTTTGACAAATAAAGTGGATTCAAAACCAAGTTTTTGGGGCTGCAGAATCTGACCTCTCTCGCCCTTTGTTGCCAATGCAAATACCCAGGGTCTCCAGATGACTTTTTAGGAGCCAGAAATGTAGGACATACCACCCCGGCCCCCTTTAAGAGTAAATAAAGAATCTGCCTGCAATGCAGGAGACCCAGCTTCAAATCCCTCGGTGGGGAAGATTCCCTGGAGAAGGGAATGGCTATCCACTCCAGTATTCTTGCCTGGGAAAACCCCATGGACAGAGGAACCTGGCGGGCTACAGTCCATGGAGCCGAAAAGAGTTGGACACGACTGAGCAGCTAACACTTTAACACACACTTTATTTAAAAAAAAAAAAAAAAAAAAGTGCTTGTCTAGACAGTGGGAGCACGTGGGAAAACTCTTATTTCCCTTTATTGTCATTGTTCTAACATAAATACAGTTGTTCCTTGAACAAAGTAGGTCCTGTAGCGATGAAAATCTTCACCTAACTTTCACCGTCCAGTCGCAGTTCCACATCCGGGGATTCAACCAATTAAGACGCATGTGGTGTGTATTCAGTGAAAAAAATCCGCGTGTGAGTGGACTTGCGCAGTTCAAACCCGTGTTTTTCAAGGGTCAACCGGGCATCGTTTTCAACCAGAGGCAGACAGTATTAACCCATGTTACTGGCGGGAACTAGGGAAGTGGGCCTGACGCTTCCATTTTTTGTTAATGGAGTTTATCTCTGCAATTAAACAAATGGCCAGCAGATGGCGTGCGGGGCTCACAGCTGGCTTCTCGCCCCCGGATCGTCCCTTTCCTGGGGTTGCCGGGGTGGGAGATGTGAAAGAGGTCCTCCCTTCTCTTCTCCAAAACTCGTTCTAGGAGAAGATGCCCAGAGGGGTCCCAGCAGGGCAAGGCAAGAGCACAAAGCTCAGGGACTCACTCAGATTCAAGGCAGCCAGCTTGCGGGCCTGTGCGCCCCATCCTCTGAGGCAGTTGCAGGCTCGGATCTCAAACCTGCATGCCTTGAATGAGAGGGTCAGTCCTGGCTGCAAGATAGCAGAAAGAAGGAGCAGCTGGTTTACCGGACCCTTAAGATGGTCCCTTACATACTTTTAAAGTGTTAAAAGTAAAGCGGTTAAAGTGTCTGCCTGCAATGCGGAAGACCTGGGTTCGGTCAGGAAGATTCCCTGGAGAAGGAAATGGCAACCCACTCCAGTATTCTTGCCCGGGGAATCCCATGGACAGAGGAGCCTGGTGGGCTACAGCCCATACGGTCGCAAAGAATCGACACGACTGAGCGACTTCACTTTCACTCACTTTCACTTTACATACTTTTACACACGTGTTATTTTATCTCATCTTTCCTGAGGCCCTTTAGGGGGATAAGCATTAAAATTAGTGACTTGTTGGGAATTCCCTGAGGGTCCAGTGATTAGGACTGGGTGCTTTCACTTCCTGGGGCAGGTTCAATACCTGGTCCTGGAGGAACTAAGATCTTGCAAGCTGCACAGCAGGTGTGGCCAAAACCAACAGCAACATAGTGACTTGCTGGGGAGATAGTAGCCATGCCTGCATCATTTTTGAACCTCTTCAAATTCCAACAGAAATAAGCAAGGCAAATTAGCAAAAACAAAACTCACCGACATCAATCACTTCAGAATTAGGTGCCAAAGGTATCGCCCCCCCCCCCAGAAAACACTGAAAGAATTTAACTAGGGGAGCACAGCCCCCAGTAGCTACCTGCGTGTTATCGGATGTCCTGAGGTCCCCCCCCCCACACACACACTGCAGGCTTTTCTAGCTCAGCCTCTGGCCTTTGGCATCCCACCTGTTGCCAGCAGAGGGGAGCAATGGGGTGTCTGAGGGGCCTGACAAGAGGACCAGCCCCAAAGAGCCAGCATGTATTCAGTGGAGGGCATGGAGGGACAATTCGAGTCTGGGAGGGGCCTGGCCCACCCCCAGTGAGAGTGAGCGCCCTCAGGAAGGACTGTGAACTCTCGAAACTGCTTGGTTCCCTTCCCAGACAAGGTTCCTCACTGCAGAGAAAATGCCTTGGAGTGGGATCAAAACAGGCAGATTGACTAAGACAATCAAGAGAAAGGAAGGGTATTCAGATCTAAGTGAGGAGATGGAGCTAGGAGACCTCAGAAAGCAGGCCACCACGTCTGTACATTACATGCAGACAAGAGGAGGGGTGACCTTGAGGTTAGAGATGCATCCTGAACATCAGCTCCAAGCTCAGGAAAACTTGCTATGTCGTTGTCTAGTCCCTAAGTCATGTCCAACTCTGCAATCCCATGGAGTGCAGCCCGCCAGGCTCCTCTGTCCATGGGATTTCCCAGGCAAGAGTCCAGCGGATCGTCCCCGCTCAAGGAGCGAACCTGAGTCTCCTGCATTGGCACATGGATTCTTTATCACTGAACCACCCGAGAAGCCCTCAGGAAAACTTAATTTCACATAAAAATGAGCAATAGAGAATCTGGAGGTCAGATCTCATACAAAATTAACTTAGGCAAGAGAATAATCAGGAGCCAATAGCATTCCTAAAAATAGGATAAAGACTACCAGTGACACATTTCTTCAGAACCGATCAAAACCATAACCTTCTAGTTCAAAATGACCTTAAAAACATCTTTAAATATCCAAGATGTGAACGAACAACATAAACTAGCAATAGAGAGTTTTCATTAGAAAACACAACTCCGGAACAAATTAGACATACAAAGGAAAGAACTTATTTTAGAAATGAAGCTAAAATAGAAGAAACACAAGAGCAAATTAACCCAACCTTGAGATAATGCCAGAGCAGAAAAAGGTGAAAAGGAAAGAATATTATTAATCAACCAGAAATTAAGACAGAGGTTTTTTAAATATTCTAGAGAAAACGGCAAATATTAAAATTAGGTCAAGAAGTTCCACCATACAAGTAATAAAAGTTCCTGAAGAAGAAACCAAAGCAAGGAACAAATATTAAAAACAATTAATCAAGAACACCTACTGAAAATTTTTTAATTGAAATTACATGTTGAAGGAGCATACCGAATACCTGAAAATATCAACCCAGAATAAGCAGACATATTCAAGACATTCTAATAAAATGACTGGACTTCAAGGAAAGAGAAAAAAGTCCTTCAGGCTTCTCAGTTCAGTTCAGTCGCTCACTCGAGTGCGACTCTTTGCGACCCCATGGACTGCAGCACGCCAGGCTTCCCTGTCCATCACCAGCTTCCACAGTTTGCTAAAACTCATGTCCATCAAGTCAGTGATGCCATCCAACCATCTCATTCTCTGTCGTCCCCTTCTCCTCCCGCCTTCAATCTTTCCCAACATCAGGGTCTTTTCCAATGAGTCAGTACTTCACATCAGGTGGCCAAAGTATCGAAGCTTCAGCTTCAGCATCAGTCCTTCCACTGAATATTCAGGACTGATTTTCTTTAGGATTGACTGGTTTGGTCTCCTTGCAGTCTAACGGACTCTCAAGAGTCTTCTCCAACATCACAGTTCAAAGGCATCAATTCTTCAGCGCTCAGCTTAGGTAATAATAGTAGTTGACTTATAAAGAAAAAATATTCAATTATTATCAGGTTTTTCAAGAATAATGCTGGGGACTTCCTTAATTGGTCCAGTGGTTAAGAATCACTCCTTAAGCTCAGAAGTGATAACTCCTTAAGGATCCTTCCAATGCAGAAGGTACAAGTTCCATCTCTGATTGGGGAGCTAAGATCCCGTATGCCTCACGGCCAAAACAAAACATAAAGCAAAACAGTAACAAATTCAATGAAGACATTTTTTAGAATTTTTTTTAAATACTTGTAAATGATTGTAACCCATCAGATATGTTAAAATCTTAGAGTTCACAATGACATTGAAAAGGAGTTCATTGGTCCTCTCCTCTGGAGAATAATAAAGAACCAGTTCATTTCCTTGTAAACTGGTGAACAAAGGGAAAGAAGTAAACCTGTGTCCTGCCTCTCCTAGATGCCCTGTATTCCTGAGCATCAGAGAGTAAATGAGGGGACGCAGCCCTTTCTAAAAGTCTCTTTCCCTGTAGCCTGGTGCTCTGATGACCTAGAGGGGTGGGATGGGGTGGGAGGGAGGTTCAGGAGGAAGGGGATATGTGTATACCTATGGCTGATTCTTGTTGATGTATGGCAGAAACCAACACAATATTGTAACGCCATTATCCTCCAATTAAAAATAAATAAACGTATCTTGCTAGTTGATAAATGTAAAGAAAGACTAGGACTGGGATGTTGGCACATTCAGCCCCAACGAATTCAGGGACTGTGATAAGACCATTCGTGCTACGTCACTTCAGTCGTGTCCAACTCTGCGACCCCCATGGATTTTAGGCCAACAGGCAAGAACACTGGAGTGGGTTGCCATGCCCTCCTCCAGGGGATCTTCTGGACCCAGGGATCAAACCCGCCTCTTATATCTCCTGCATTGGCGGTGGGGGGCGGGGGGGATCCTCTACCACTCACGCCACCTGGCAAGACCATCCACTGCTACTAAAACAGAAAGAGCAGCCAACACTGTGTCACCAGAGGGAAGCACACAGGCTCCCTGAGGAGCTGGCTCGAGGGATCAAACCCAGATCTGGTCAAGCCTCTGGATCCAGCTGCCGACTTCCAGGAAGCACAGAGGACAGAGGGCCACTCTGAATGGTGTTTTACAGATGAAGTCAGCCAAGTCCATCCTGTGGGAAGCTCTATGAGGCAAATGGTGTTCCTTCCCAAATAGCTTGTAAGGAAAAGAAAGGGTCCAGGGACACCTCTAGATTAAAGGAAACTTTAAAGATGCATCTTTTGTTTTTTAACAGACAAGTCTAAACAATCATATCTACGGATACACACTCACGTGATAAAGTATTGCAAGAAGATGATTACTGGGGCCTCCCTGGTGGCTCAGTGGTAAAGCATTTGCCTGCCAGTGCAGAAAACAGGGGTTCAATCCCCGATCCGGGAGGATCTCACGTGGTGAAGAACAACGAAGTCCGTGTCTCACAACTACCAAGCTTGTGCTCTAGAGCCCGTAGTCTGAACCAAGAGAGGCCACCAAATAAAGCCCACACACTGCAAATAGAGATAGGAGCCCCTACTTGCTGCAACTAGAGACAAGCCCAAGCAGCAATAAAGACCCAGCACAGCCAGAAATAAATAAAATTACTCCCCCCCCAAAAAAAAAAGTTGGAGGAGAGAAGATCTCCCTTTCTCTAAAATAAAAGCAGGGAAGGTATCAATCACATCAAGAAAGAGCTCTTGGGACTTCCCTGTGAGCCAGTGGCTACTACTGAGCCTGCGCTCTAGAGCCTGGGGACCTCAGCTGCTGAAGCCCGTGTGCCGTAGAGCCTGTGTTCCACTAGAGAAGGAACCGCAATGGGAAGTGTGCACACCACAACTCGAGGGTAGCCCCCGCTTGCTGCAACTAGAGAAAAGCGTGAGCCGCAATGAAGATCCAGCATGGTCAAAAATAAATAAACTTTTGAAAAAAGAAAGAAAATGATGACTATAATAGTCAGGCTACGTGTTCATTTCAGGGAAATGAGAGAGCTTAGACTGGAGAGGAAAACCTGGAGAGTGTTGAGGGGAGAGGAGTGCTTGCACAGTTCTCTTTATTAACTTGGGATGTAGTTATAAAGATATTTGCCATAAGATGACTCATCAAGCCATATGTTTATTGTGTGTGGTTTTCTGTACCTGTGTTCATTTCATAATAAAGGTTTTTTTTAAGACTGAAATAAATGATTGAATGAACCACCCTAGGAGGTCTCACGGTTCTCTTTTGACAGATGACAGAGGGACAACTCAAGAGAGGGACGAAGTTTGCCTAAAGCCATGCAGCTGCTAAGCCATCCAGCTGGGCTAGAAACCCATGTGAGACTCATCTGTTCTTTCAACAAACAGTTGCTGACACCTGCTGAGCTGGTTGTTGGGCAAAGAGCTGAGTCAAAACAGTCTGGCTTCAGATCCACCAGTCCTGCACGGGAGGGACGCTGGAGGTAGGTGTAAGGAACACACGTCAATCTCAGTACCCAGCTGGGTGTGGTCACAGCTCCCACCCAGGGCCCCTCCCCTCTGCGGGACCCACGTGGTGCTCTCAGAAACTGTGCCCACACAGCTTTTCTCAGCGCAGACTCTGGACGTGGAAATGACCTCACCTGACCACCTGATGAAGTTTCGCTTCTGTTTCTCATCACCTTCCCAGGGTGTTCTGTCCCCTGGAGAGGAGAGAGGATGTGGGAAAGGGTCCTGGCCTCAAACTAAAAGGTCAGCTCGCAACCCTCCCTTCTTATCCCTCCTGGGGGAGGGACCAAAGGTTTGGGGCGGATGGGGTGATGATGAACCGGTGCCATCAGCTCTGCTGGCTAGAGCCCCTCGCTTATCTGCCTTGGGACCTATCACTCCAGCATTTGACACTCATTCTCATAGAGAGCAGGGCTTCCCTGGTGACTCAGGCAGCAAAGAATCTGCCAGCAATGCAGGAGACCCAGGTTCAATCTCTGCGTCAGGAAGAACCCCTGGAGAAGGGAATGGCTCCCCACTCCAGTATTCTCATCTGGGGAACTCCATGGACAGAGGAGCCAGATGCTCTACAGTCCATGGGGTTGCAAAGAGTCGTACGGGACTGAGTGACTAACACACACACACACACACTTAGGGAAAGCAGGACCACATTATGTTTGTTGAATGACTACATGAATGGAACTGCTGTGTCATTGTTTATCTATTTCACACAGAGTCCAAGGCTCAATCAACACTTTTGAAATATACCATCCACTTTGAAGAAATAAAGTACACTTGAAACCTTAAAATATATATATATATATATACACCATCCGTAGAACTTCCCTGGTAGCTCAAACGGTAAAGCATCTGCCTACAGTTTGGGAGACCTGAGTTCGATCCCTGGGTCAGGAAGATCCTCTGGAGAAGGAAATGGCAACCCACTCCAGTACTCTTGTCTGAAAAATCCCATGGACGGAGGAGAGCAGTAGGCTACAGTCCATGGGGTCGCAAAGAGTCGGACACAACTGAGCGACTTCACTTCACTTCAGTTCATAGCATCCATAGACCCACAAACATAGAAGACAAACTCTATGGTTCCTGGAGAAAGAGGGAGGGATAGATCAGGCATTTGGGACTGACATATAAATACACTACTATGTATAAAATAGATAGCCAATAAGGACCTACTGTATAGCAGAGGGAACTATACTCAATGTTTTGAAATAGCCTGTAAGGGAAAAAAACATCTGAGTGTATGTGCATATGTGTGTGTGTGTGTGTGTGTGTGTATCATGTACATATGACTGAATCATTTTTCTGTACACCTGAAATTATCACAACATTGCAAGTCAACTATACTTCAATTAAATATATATATATGTTTATATGCTCTTTCACTCTAAAATGGGGGTTATGATAATGCCTTCCCCTAGGGTCATTGAGAGACTGAACCAGTTAATAAATGTTGGATTGGCTGGTATCTGTTTTTGGCTGCGCAGGGTCTTGATCGCTGCCCGTGGGGTTTCTCTAGTTGCGGAGCAGGATCTTCTCTCTCATTTCGGTGCTTGGGCTTCTCTTGTTGCACGGGTTCTAGATGCATGGGCTCAGCAGGTGCAGCTTTCAGGCTCCAGGTCACGTGGGTTTCAGTAGCTGTAGCACACGAGCTTAGTTGCCCAGAAGTATGTGGGATCGTTAGTTCCCGGACTAAGAATCGAACCCACGTCTCCTGCATTCCCAGGCAGATTCTTAATCACTGGACCACCAGCAAAGCTCCACCTCTTTTCTTTATGTTGTTGAGTACATTTGCCCAGATGAGGAAAAGTCTACAGGGCATATTTCAAATGCTGCGCGTGTGTGTGCACACCCGTGTATTTGGGGGCTGTATTAGTTTTCTGTTGCTACTATAATAACTTAACTACTGGGACAATAGCGTCATAGTCCTGCAGGTCAGAGCTGGACTGAAACCAAGGTGTTGGCAGACCTCTGTCCCTCCTGGAGGCTCTTGGGTAGAAACTCTTCCAGTCTTGCTTCTTCCAGCCACTGGTAGCTGCCTGCATTCCAGACGGCCCTGTCTGTCTTTAAGCCAGCAATTATATCACAGGGTTTTGCTTCCTGTTCTCACATCATCTCTTTGACCCTGCCCTCCTCTTATCAGAACCTTGTGATTTCACTGAGCTCACCTGGATAATCCTGGATAATCTCCCAATCTCAAGATCCTTAATCACACCAGGGAAATCTCTTTTGCATGTGAGATAACAGATTCACAGTTTGCAGAGTTTAGGACAGCACCATCTTGTTGGGGCTCAGAGGGCATTATTCTGCCTCACCCAGGGACCTAGTGTTGTAAACCTAGGACGCTGACTCCCCTGCTTTCAGCTCTACCCACTGGGGTGGGGTGAATTTGGAACCAAGGAAACAGCCCTCTTCTCAGTCCAAAGAAATCTTGGGAAAATGTCCCATCAGAAGACAAAAGAAAAGTGGACTTTCCTGGTGGTCCAGTGGTTAAGAATCCTTCCAAAGCAGTGGGTTCGAGCCCTGGTCAGGGAACTAAGTTCCCACCTGCCACAGGGCAATGAAGTTGCATGCAAGACACAACCAGAAAGAAGCCTGCCCGCCACAATAAAGATCCCGTGTGCCACAACTAAGACCCGACACAGCCAAATAGATAAATAAATATTTAAAAGAAGAAGAAGACAAAAAAAAGCGAAGCATCCTTTGGGATCCCTCTAGAGTTTGTGAAGTTGCTCAGTCGTGTCCGACTCTTTGCGACCCCGTGGACTGTAGCCTACAGGGCTCCTCCCTCCATGGAATTCTCCAGGCAAGAGTACTGGAGTGAGCTGCTATTTCCTTCTCCAGGGGATTTTCCCAACTCAGGGATCAAACCCGGGTCTCCTGCATTCCAGGCAGACGCTTTAACCTCTGAGCCACTGTCAAGAAGTTATGCTCATCTCCCTGGGGTGATACCAGCCAATGGGACAGCCAAGGGTAAGGGACAGTGGCCAGCATTAAGCTTCTCCTGCTGGGGAAATCCAGGCCAGGAAAGACTTCCCTTCTGTGCTCACTTACGATTAAAACAATTATTTCTTTTCCAAATGGAATGGCCCAAAGAAGCAATGGCCCAGGGATCATTTTGAAAGCTGTCTTCCAGCTCTGCAGGAAGTATGAACCAGATCGAAACAAACAAACAATAAAAGCCCTGAATGTCCAGGGTCCCAGATTCATGTCTCCCCCGTCCCCCACCCCACACTTTCTTGGACTTGCTGGCTCTGGGTCTAGATTCTGAGTCACAGAGAAGGTGCAGGAAGGAGGCAGGAGACATTCTAGCCCCCAGTCTGCGCAAACCGCCGCAGCTGGGACCCATCAAGCATGCCTCCTGTAAAAATGGTTCTTTTAGCTGGAAGTCATAAATCTCCTCTTGTTTTAGTGACAGCTTGATTGTTGCCTTCGCTTTTGGGAGACACACACATAGGAAGTGGTCAACCTTCACAGTCACAAGGGGGAAGTCAGTCAAATGCCAAGATCAGAATCTGGTCTGTTAATCCCCCGGCAGGATTGTGGAGAGGAGGTCATGCTGGGGACTGGAGACTCCGCTGAGATCTCACAAACCCAGAGCATCACCGAGCCTCTTGCCCGGGAGCGGTCCTGTCCCCACCTGTAGCCTTTGCATGTTTCTGCTCCAAACCGACTCGGCTGGTCCCAGCATTTAATTCTCAAAGGCAACCTGTTACTCTCATGTCCGTGTTCCTGAAATGGCCATCTCCCTGTATCCCTCAAGAACTGATAGACAATTCAGGAGTAAAAAGGTTTTAAAAATATATATATATATAAGAAGGTAAAGAAATAGAGTCAGAAGAGAAGTGAGAGAAGGGAAGCTGAGAGCAACCAGGAGTAAGGTTAGTGCAGACAGCTCAGCTCAGAGTCCAGGGCACTGGAAATCGTGGCCCGCAGATATGATTCAGCTTCTTAGCAGCCATGGTGAAGAGGGAAACAAGATCCAGCACGTGACTCATAAGGCCTGTGTCGGCTAAAAAGCAAAACCATTCCCTTCCCCCTCCAAGGAAAGGGCTTATTTCTAGTACAATGACGTGGAAGAAATTTGTTCTGGGAACCCATGGAGAGGCCGCTGTGGACAGAATGAATGAACACTGTCCCCAGGAAGATCCTAACAGTAAATCCAGCAACCGGTTTCCTAAGGCTGTTTCTTATAACTCTTCTTTTCTTTAATATAAACTTATTTATTTTAATTAGAGGTTAATTACTTTACAATAACTCTTCTTTAAAAAAAAAATTATTTATTAATTTATTTGGCTGTACCAGGTCTTAATTGCAGCACACGGAATCTTGAATCTTCACTGCAGTATGCAGGATTTTTAGTTGCAGCTTGTGAACTCTTAGTTGCATCTTGTGGGATCTAGTTCCCTGAGCAGGGATGGAAACGTAGGCCGCTGCATTGGGAGCGCAGACTCTTAGTCCCTGGACCACCATGGAAGTCTCCAAGTAAACCTTCTTGATGAAGGCCCAGAGTATAAGGCTGAAAGCAAGTTTAGTAAAAACAGTGAATTCCTGGGGAATCCTCTAAGGTTAAGTGCTACAAAATACCTGTTCAGATAGGAAGAATAAGCAGTTAAGTGGTGGAAGTGGTCCATAATGAGTGTGTGCGATTGGGAGATATGCAAATTTTTACCTCTGTGCTTCCTGCAAGTTGACAGCTGGATCCAGAGGTTTGATCAGATTTGAATTCAATCCCTTTGCCTCGATTCTCGATGGGTTTGTGAAACACAAAACACTGACGAGTATGCGTGTATGTGCTCAGTCGCGTCCAACTCTTTGTGACCCCATGGACGGTAACCCACCATGCTCCTCTGTCCATGGGATTTTCCCAGGCAAGAATATGGAGTAGGTTGCCATTTCATTCTCCATGCTGATGAGTTTGAACCATCAACAAATACACACAGAAATATGGATGATTTCATCAACATGACATTGAGCAAAAGAAACCAGACACCAAAATATACGTACTGTATGATTTCAAACACAGGAGACTCTTGAACAATGCAAGGGTTCAGTTCAGTTCAGTTCAGTCACTCAGCCGTGTCCGACTCTTTGCGACTCCATGAATCGCAGCACACCAGGCCTCCCTGTCCATCACCAACTCCCAGAGTTCACTCAGACTCATGCCCATCGAGTCAGTGATGCCATCCAGCCATCTCATCCTCGGTCGTCCCCTTCTCCTCCTGCCCCCAATCCCTCCCAGCATCAGAGTCTTTTCCAATGAGTCAACTCTTCGCATGAGGTGGCCAAAGTACTGGAGTTTCAGCTTTAGCATCATTCCTTAGTGGGTGTCAACTCCCAGACAGTCAAAATTCCCTGTACAGCTCTGTCTGCTCCAAAGGACAAGGAAAGACAAAGGAATAGATAAAAAATTCACCCAAGGGCAGGAAGTTGAAAGAGTTTGGATAGAATCAGAACTCAAGTCTTAGTTTTTTGTTTGGTTTGGGGGCTTTCTTTTCTTTTGTTTCTTTATTTGACTGTACTGGGACTTAGTTGCAGCACTCAAGATTCTTTTTTTTTTTTTTTAGTTGGACCATGCAGGATCTATGTTGCAGCATGCAACATCTTTAGTTGTAATTGTGATTGCTAATCATGTACAAATTCTTCCCCACTCTTTGTTAATTTAAAGATTTAGAAATACATGTGCTATATTTATTGAAAAAAATCCACATATGTGGATCCAAGCAGTTCAGACCTGTGTTGTTCAAGGGTCAACTGTATATAGAAGTATAAATACAGATAAAACTGATATAAGCTGCCAGGAGTCAGGATGGTGGTAAACCTTGGGAGGTTGTGGCTGGTAGGGTGTGAGAGATACTGGCAGAGTGTTGATTACCTGGATGTGTTTCATCTGTGAAAATCCTTACGCTATGGGCACTTTTTTCAATGTATGTTACACTTCAATAAAAAGTTTTTTTAAGTGGTATCAAGTCATTGTAGTACGAAATTTAAATTAGGGGTACTGTTTGGGAGTTGCTGATGGACAGGGAGGCCTGGCGTGCTGCAGTCCATGGGGTCGCAAAGAGTCAAACACGACTGAGCAACTGAACTGAACTGAACTGTTTGGGAGGGCAGGGCTTTAGGTCGTGACCAGGGTTAGAGCTCATTCCAGGACTAGAAAGCAGGATAAACATCAGCGTGGGCATAAGCTCAAGACCCAAGTCTTCAGATTGATCAAGAATCCATCTTCAGCATGACCACCGCCATTCCAGGGTCTGACCACTTGGTGTCTCCCCTCGACAAATTGCTAAGTGAGTAGCAGACAGAACAGAGACATCTAGACCCATAACATCCCTGAGCTGGAATTAGGTTGGGAATGACTAACAGGAAACGTCAGAGGATGAATCTGAGTGGAACAGAGCTGGCCCACTTGGGGCTGGGGTCCAAGCCCTGCAGAACAGTGGGCAGCAGAGGGGACCACGGAAGCGACGCCAGCTCAGAACCCCCAGCTTTGTCCCCAATCTCGTCAGAATTATTTCATTCATTCATTCCTACAGTGTTTAATGAACTCCTGAACCAGACACTGAGAATCCAAAGGGGGCAGATGGCCCACAGTCCCTGTCTTCACAGAACTCACATCAACCTCACACCTCCTCTCTCCCTGCCTAGCGTCCATGGCTCCTTCTAAGCCCAGAAGAACCACCCATATTAGAATCCAGAAGGCAGTGGCACCCCACTCCAGTACTCTTGCCTGGAAAATCCCATGGGTGGAGGAGCCTGGTAGGCTGCAGTCCATGGGGTCTATAAGAGTCAGACACGACTGAGCGACTTCACTTTCACTTTTCACTTTCATGTATTGGAGAAGGAAATGGCAACCCACTCCAGTGTTCTTGCCTGGAGAATCCCAGGGACGGGGGAGCCTGGTGGGCTGCCGTCTATGGGGTCACACAGAGTCGGACACGACTGAAGCGACTTAGCTATGAAACAGCAAGATCAAACCAATCAATCCTAAAGGAAATCAAGCCTGAATATTCAGCCTGATGCTGAAGCTGAAGCTCCAATACTTTGGCTACCTGATGGGAAAAGCCACTCACTGGAAAAGACTGAAGGCAGGAGGAGAAAGAGATGACAGAGGATGAGATGGTTGGATGGCATCACCGACTCAATGGACATGAATTTGAACAAACTCTAGGAGATGGTGAAGGAGGGAAGGCTGGCATGCTGCAGTTCGTGGGAGCGCAAAGAGTGGGACACGACTGAGCGACTGAACAGCAACAATCCAACCGGTTCCTCAGATAGGACCCCTCGCCCTTCTTGTTTGTTGTCTGTCTTCCCCACCAGATGGACATTCAAAGGGCAGGGGCCTCATTTGTCGTCTCGACCCTGGTGTTCTCCAGGCCTGGCCCAGAGTAGATGACCAATTGCTGTCGAATGGAAGTGGGATAGCAATGAGGTGGTCACATCATCCCTGCAGGAGCAAGCAGAACAGGGGGCTTCCTCTGAGTCTGGGGATCCAGGCTCCTAGACCTTGCAATTTTGCAGGAAGCCTCTGATGAGGCTTTTTGTGGAGTGGGCATGATCACGTGAGTAGGACTGAGAGCTGGAGGTTTTAGGGCCGGGAGGGTTGCAGGGGAACAGAGAACCAGAGCCGTGCTGTCAGCCCAGTTCACAGCCCCTGGGGCAGTTCCACTTCCCCTTTTTCAAAAGCAAACACGGTGGAGGAAGGAAGGGGCCAGCTTCCACAGCACCCTTTGATAGGCCTGGGACCTGGTGACAGGAACAGGAAATATGAGCCAGCAGAGATTAAGTAGGAACCAGCTGGGGGTTGCCCTGCCTGCCTCCACCTGCAGGCAATCCCCCAGCCACCTCCATCCAGCCTTGGCACAGGATGAAGGGCAAATACGTCAGCTGAGTCTGGGCCTGCTAGGACCCTGAGAAAGAGACTTGGGGGATGAGACAGGGCATAGCTTTGGGGAGACAGGCTGGAGGGAAAGGGATGAAGAGCAGGAGCTGCAAGCAGGTGCTCCCTGGAGGAGGGAGGAGGGTGGGGGAGCTTAAGACATGGATTTGGATGGCCAAGTGGTTCTGGGTGGCTAGCCTGGACCTTCAGAGAGCCAGTTTTGCCCCGTTCCGAGGGGCATCAGAAATGGGGGTACTAGGATGTGACCTTCGGCACCAGGGTCTACTGCCCCAGGGCCATCCAAATAAAGTCTCCACATATGCTGTTCCACTGGAGTGTAGTGTAGATCAGTACTATTCAACAGAACTTTCTGCAATGAATTAGTTGTTTTATAGCTAGGTTGTTCAATACGGCGGCCACTAATCACACAGGCCAGTAGCTACTGTATTGGACAGCACAGCTCCAGGATCCTGTGTAAGGTGAACAAAGCCACTTCCCACTATTTCTTTTTACCCCTCCCCATCGTTCCCATTCTCTTGAATCCTACTTTTCTTATGCCTCAAGTTAATCAGTCAAAATTATGTTGTAACGGGTACAAATTTCACAGGCTGTAAACTCATACAAAACAAATACGCAAAATAATTGATTTTCCCGTCGTCGAGTGGAGCATCTGTCTCAAGTACCCACCCTCTGGTAGAGGTTTACTGTGATGCTGCTGCTGCTAAGTCGCTTCAGTCGTGTCTGACTCTGCGGCCCCACAGACGGCAGCCCACCAGGCTCCTCCGTCGTCCCTGGGATTCTCCAAGCAAGAACACTGGAGTGGGTTGCTGTTTCCTTCTCCAATGCATGAAAGTGAAAAGTGAAAGTGAAGTCGCTCAGTCATGCCCGACTCTCAGCGATCCCATGGACTGCAGCCTACCAGCTCCTCTGTCCATGGGATTTTCCAGGCAAGAGTACTGGAGTGGAGTGCCATTGCCTAAATTCAGGTTAAATGCAGTCAAGTGGGGACTTCCCTGGTGGTCCTGTGATTAAGAGTTCACTTGCCAACGGAGGAGACACGGCTTCAATCTCTGGTCAGGGAAGATCCCACATGCCTGGGAGCAACTAAGCCGGAGCACCACGACTAGTGAAACCCGCGTGCCTAGAGGCAGCATTCCGCAAGATAAGCTACCGTAATGAAGGGTAGCCTCCGCTTGCCGCAACTACAGAAAGCCCATGTGCAACAACAAAGACCCAGAGCAGCCAAAAATAAATAAGCAAATGCAGTCAAGTGACGGTTTCCTTCTTCTTTTTCCTCGGAATACATGCAAATCCACATCCTTTATTGAATCTCTTCTTTGAGCTCCAAACTTCATCTCTGGATTCTACTATTCCTACATCTCCCGCAGGGGCAAGTGAAGCCGGCATAGAATCTCTTCTCAAAGACTCATTCCAGCATCTAGTGTTACATGCCATCCTCCCTGCCCACATACTCCTGCACTTCCCACCCCTTATTAACATTTACTGAACACCTCCTTTGGGCCAGGCATATTCTAAGCACTTTAAACCTTTAGCCTGTTTAGTCTTCCCAAAAACTCTCTGAGGGAAATGCTGTTAATATTCTCATTTTGCAGATGAGACACTGGAGCACAGAGAGGTCCTCTGAAAAAGCTCACACAGAAGGTATTCTTCAGCTAGAACTTCAAAAACCAGTACTACATAGGATTGCATCCCCCAGCAATCCTACTTCTAGGAATCCATCCCAAAAATATGCTGCCGAAAGCCTGACAGTAATTACGCACAAGACTTTTTGTTATTGTACTCTTTGTAATAGCAGATGGCTGGAAACTACCCAAACGTCCCTCAACAGGGGGTTAAGTGAAAATATCGTGGTACATTTACCTGATGCAGTACTATGCAGCTGTGAAAAGGGAATGAGTTGTCTCTACACATTATAATAGGGTGAATTTCAGAATATATCATTAAAGACTTAGAGACATATTGTTAAAGACAGGCTGAGAACTTCAGAACATATTTACAGAAAGAAGTGTATGTAGTATGCTATCAGTTATGTAAGAAAGAGGGGATATAAATATGTATACACATATATGCTTATATTTCTTAAAATTAAAGAAGAGGGAATCTCCTGGCAGTCAAGCGGTACGGGCTCCATGCTTACACTGCTGTGGGTCCAGTTTTAGTCCTCAGCCAGGGAGCTAAGATCCCACAAGGCTCGTGGTGCAGTCAAAAAATTAATTAGTTAAAAATTAAAGAAGAAAACAAACAAAAACAAACAAACAAACAATTACCTCTCAAAAGAAATATATATGGTATGCTACCAGTTATGTAAGAAAGAGGATATAGGTACACATATACATTTACAGTCTTTAAAATTAAAGAAGAAAATACAAAAATAAAATTTTTAAAAAATGAATACCTATGACAGAGGGAAAGACCAGAGTGGAGGGAATAGGTATAGACTCTAGACTTACCTGAGTATACTTTATTTTGAAGATCTGGCTGTAGAACTATATCACTGTTCTACATAATTGTTAAAGCAAAACTGAATTTCAAATAAAGTAATCCCTAAAACTTAAAATCAAAATGAAACAGATGTATCAAACTAGGAATTAAATTGATAGTGGAATCACTCACAAAAGAATCATATCAAATAATTTTGATATGTTAATTTGACTATACATTCTTGGATTATACATAAATTTAGTGTTATTGCCTTTAGAAACCCAGACTCTCAGTATAAGGGAAAAGAAATATAAATATAAAACTGAGCAAGTTAAGCAAAGACTCTGTAATCTAAATTAAATTTGAATTTATCAGTGTGAACTCAAGACCTCTTAAATTTGTTTTATCTCTATCCACTGAAAAGACCTGGAAACAATTACCAATGGAGTAGCTATGAGCATGCCTAGAGGAAAGATTGTGAAAGATCTAAATATCATTTCCCAAGAATCAAGGCTCTTTGGAGAAATGGGCAATTCCAGATCTGGTGCAAAAAAAAAAGAAAGTGTACAGGATGATCCCAGAACATCTTGCTATTCCAGAAAGCAAATAAGCTAGAAGGTCATGTCAAAAGGACTCAGAAATCAATTTGAAGAGATTCTATCGGGCTAAAGATGAGACAACTTGAGTATGAATAAGGTTTAAAATCAACATATTTAAAGTCCTTAAGTTCATAATGATACTCAAAAAAAAAGAAGAAAAGAAAATCTCATTGGATTCTCTTTGAGCATGTTAGGGATGCAGGTCAACATTTTGAAAGTTGGTAAATAAAAAGAAAGAATCCGTATTTTTTTTTCTACTTTTCCTATATGAACTGACTTTCATGGTAATCAACTAATTCGTTAGAGGAAGTTTCTATTGATAGATGTATTTCTGCTAATAGGTGAGAAAAAATTAAGAATTAGAATTTTAGACTTCCCTGGTGGTCCAGTGATTGACTCTGTGTTTCCACTTCAGGGTGCTTGGGTTCAATCCGTGGTTGGGGAACTAAGATCCTGCATGCCACATGGTATAACCAAAAAAAAATTTTTTTTTAATTAGAATTTTGCGTTTGGGGTTTTGTAGCCTTCAACATCCAAAACAATAGGTTGAGGCCATGATCATCAATGGCTCGGAATGTCACTGAAAGAGAGATAAATACATATTCATGGTGTGCTTCCTGGTGGAGGTGTGCAGCATCACCTGTGAGGTATTCCTGCTAAAAAAACATCTAACCTGACTCTGTTAAGATACTAGTCACATCATATAAAGGGATACATTAAATGACACCACAGGGATGCGATCAGCAAAACCCACACTGTAGAAAACTCTACGAGACAAATACTTCATTTCTTCAATAAATAGATTGAATAAAAAGGGGTTATCTCTCCAAGTCCTCTCTATTTTACTTCCCACTCTTACACAAAAATAGAGAGACATTGGAAGAGCCCGTACATTGAAAGAATCTTAAGAGACATGTCATTCAATGCAATCTACAGACCTTGTTGGGATCTTGATCAAACAAATACATCATATGTTTTCAAATAACATGGCAATTGGACATATTTGAACCCTGAAGGGATACTTGACAGTGTTAAGAATGTGTTGTTGATTTTGTAGGTGCAATAATGGTATTGCAGTAACATGCTGAAAGTTCTTATCTTTAAAGAGACACAAGGAAATGTTTACAAATGAAATGATATACAGTATGTGACATTTGCATAAACTCATACAATGCAGGAGGGGGAGAGGTGGGCATATAGGAAGTTCACCCATGAGTTGATAACTGTTGAAGCTGGGTGATGGGTATATGGAGGTTCATTACTTTATTCTATTTTTGTATACACTTAAAATTTTCTATAATAGGCACTTCCCTGGTGGTCCAGTGTCTAAGACTCCACTCTTCCAATGCCGGGGGGCCTGGGTTCAATCCCTGGTCGGGGAACTAGATCCCACAAGCCACAGCTAAAGAGCTTGCATGCCACAACGAAGATCCTCCAACTAAGACCCGGCACAGCCAAATTAATAAATAAATATATATTTTTAAATTTCTATAATAAAAAATCTTAAGGAAAAAAGCTAACACTAATTGTTTTGTAGTGTTTCTGCATTTCTGCTACAAAAACCACCTCTGAGGCCAAAGGTACTCGTCTGAACCTGAGAAAGATAATGGGTTATAAGGCTGTGAAGAAGGAGGAGGAGGAGGAAGAGAAGGAGGGGGAGGGCAGAGGAGGAGAAGAAGGAAAGAAATACATTGATTAATGCTTCAATCTATTTTTTTTAATTGGGGAGAAGTTTACATGACATTACATGAGCTACTTTAAAGTGTAAGCTCACTCAGTACTTTCATCATGCTGAACACCCGTCATCTCTGTCAAGTTCCAAAACATTTCCACTCCCCCAAAATGATCCCCGCCCCCGACCCCGGCCCAACCCTCTCCTGGCCACCACCTGTCTGCTTTCAGTCTCTATGGATTCGCCTAATCTGGATATTTCATATACATGGAATCAGAGAACAGTTTCATTTCAAACTGTGTTCAACCACATGTGTACTGACCTCTATTGTATACCAGGCACCAGCTCAGCTCTAGAGATAAGATGATGAAGATGGATACATGACCCCAACCTTCATGGGGCATGAGACCATTGTGCAAACAAATACAATTAGCTCTCTAATTACAAATGTGCAAATGCTGCAGAATTGAAAAACTGAATCTACAGGGAAGGTAAAACAAAGGAGTGGGCCGTGAGGATCTGATCTGGTGAATGAGGGAGGGCTTCTCTGAAGAGGTGACATTTTAACTGAGCCCTGGGGAATTCCCTGGCTGTCCAGTGGTTAGGACTCTGCCCTTTCACTACTGAGGGCCTGGGTTCAGCTCCTGGTCAGGGAACTAAGATCCCACAAGCTGTGTGCTGTGGCCAAGAAAATATTTAAAATGCCCTACAGAATGACTAGGGATGGATGAACCAGCGGAGGACGGACAGATCTTCCTAGCCACATCAGAGGGTAGACACTGGAAGCCTTAAACAGAGGGGTCATGAAACTTGACTTGTTTGATTTTGTGAGTTTTTTTTTATTAACTGAAGTCCATAGTTTACACCAGGGTTCACTCTTTCTGTTGTATATTAATAGTTCTGAGTTTTGACAAATGTCTGAGGACAAGAGTTCACCATTACAGTATCATACAGAAAGTTTCACTGCTCTAAAAATACCCTGTGCTTGACCTTTCTTTTCTCTCCAGTCCCTCCCTGACCTCAATTGATCTTTTCACCGTCCCTATAGTTTTGCCTTTTCCAGAAGTTGGGCTCATATAATATGTAGCCTATTCAGATTGGCTTATTTCGGTTAGCAATATACATTTACAGTTCTTCCATGTTTTTTCATGGCTTGATAGCTCATTCTTTTGTATGCGGGGGGGAGTAAATATACATAACATAAAATTTACCATTTTAAACATTTCTAAGTATGCAGTTCAGCAGAACTAAGTATTTTCACATTGTCGTGCAACCATTCCACCCAAAGCTTAGCTCATTCTTTATTACTCAATAATATTCCACTGTACAGATGAACCAGGGTTTGTTTTTAAATAAGACCACCGGCTTCCATGTAGAGGACTGATTGGAGAAGCACTAAGAATGCAGGCAGGGAAGCTGGGGAGGAGGCTAATGCTGTGGTCCAAGCAAGAGAGGATAGTGGCTTCTACTGGGGTGGTCTCAGAGGAGGTGGAAAGAAGTGGACAAATACTAATATGAGATCATGAGAGGGTGGAATTGTCAGGATTTGAAGATAGATTGAATGTGGGGTTTCCGGGAGAGGGAAGAGTTAAGGATGAAATCCAGCCTCGTAGCTGGGGGGACTGGGCAAGTAAGTAGGTGGTGGTGCCATTGACTGAGATGAGGAAATGAAAAAGGAAGGATGGATTTAGGAGAAGATCACAGATTCAGCTTTGGGTTTGATATTCTGAAGCGTCTGAGAGATGTCCAAGTGGAGATGTGAAGTCACCCATTGAATACATGCGCCTCAGACCCCTTTCCCCTTTCTTATCAAACAATCCATCCCACTGACCTTAATTCTGTTCCTAAACAGGCCACATTTCCTCCAGCCTCAGGACCATGGCTTTGCTCTTCCCTTCGCCCAGAACATCTCCCCTGAGATGCCCATATAGCTAGGTCCTTCTGAACACTCAGATCTCAGGTCAAATAGCATCTAATCAAACAATCCTTCCTTGAACCCAAGTTAAGTCAGCCAGAAGGAGTGAGTTAGAGATCCACATGGACCAGGTTTTGCTACAATGATGCTGCATTTAAAAAAAAAAACTCTTCCTTGCCATGGGGATGATTTCAAAATGTATAGAAATATCCAATCAGTATGTTCTGTAACAGGACCTGACATAGTGTTCTAGGTCAATTATACTTCAGAAACAAACTCTTAGAAAAAGATATCAGATTTGTGGTTACGAGAGGAAAGGGGTGAACGAATTGGATAGAGGTGGTCAAAAGGTACAAACTTCCAGTTATAAGATAAATAAGTACTAGGGATGTGATGTACAACATGATAAATATAATTAACACAGCTAGATGTTATGTATGAAAGTTGTTAAGTGTTCTCATCATAAAGAAAAATTTTTTATTTCTTTAATTTTGCATCTGTATAAGATGATGGATATTCACTAAACTTGCAGTGGTCATCATTTCATGGAAGTATGTAGGTCAAATCATTATGCTGTTTACCTTAAACCTATCCAGTGCGTGTGTGCGTGCGTGTGTGCGTGCGTGCGTGCGTGCGTGCTAAGTCTCTTCAGTCTTGTCTGACTCTGTGCAACGCTATGGACTGTAGCCCGCCAAGCTCCACTGTCCATGAAGTTCTCCAGGCAAGAATACTGGAGTGGGTTGCCAGTATTGCTCCAGGAGCCTTTCCCAACCCAGAGATGGAACCCACAATCCCCTGCTTCTCCTGCACTGCAGGCGAGTTCTTCACCACCAGCGCTACCTTCAAAGCCCAAATGTATACAGAGCTGTCTGTCAATTATATCTCAATAAAGCTGGAAGAAGAAGAAAAATAGCAGCTTCTACAAACTGAGTGCTTACAAAAGTAAGCATTCATTTCTCACCCAGGGGTCTGCAAGTCAGTTTGGGGTTCATCGCAGCTCTCCTAGGCTGGGCTCCAGGCTGTGGGGTGTGTGCCCCATGTATCTTCTCATTCTGAATCCAGGCTGAAGCAGCCCCCACTGTCTGAGACTCATGGTTCTCACGACGAGTGCCAGCTGCTCAAGAAGGGGAAATGGAGACAGCATCACTTCCACACACATTCTTTTGGCCAATGCAAGTCACATGGCTAATTCCAATGTCAACACAGTGAGGAAGTATATTCCTCCCATAGTGAAGAGGGCTGGGGAAAGTAAATATTTGCTGAACAATAATACAATCTACCACTGGACTCAACTCTTTTTTTTCTAGATAGCTATGTTTATTGAGCAATCCTCCCACATGCTTATGAAATACCATCTTCTATGGATGGATGGATGGATGGATGGATGGGTGGATGGATGGGGGAATGTGCCTTTCAAGGCAGGAAGATTCTCCTCCTTCTTCAGATGAGAAACCTGGGGAAAGAGAAGCAACTTGCCTGAGGTCACAGAAACCACCCGTGTCCAGCCCAGCCTGGCTGGCTCCTTCAGCTCAGTTCTCTACACACAGTGAGTGATAGGGGTTGAGGGGGTGGGGAGGGGTTGGGTGCTATTCTCTGGGCAGCGGGGCCACAGCTCCCATTCTGCCCCCTCATGAAGGCTTGGTTGACTTGCACATAATCGAGATCAAGTACACTGGAGGATCTCCTTGCTGAAATTTAATCTCAGGACTCACTCCGAAGCCAGGTGGGAACTTGATTCGTCATTTCCGGGTCTCAGAGTCCTGAAGGCTAATTGTATGCCGCGGGTGTGAGTCATCGGTGGCTTTAACTGCTGATTAAGTGTTCCATGAAATTCTGCATCCTAGCCCAACAATGCCCACCCTAAGGTACAGTCAGTCATCTAGATTGATACCAGAGTGGGACACACAGCAGAGCTCAAATACCAGGCACAGGGAAAATCTGGAAGGACATTCCTTAGATAAACAGTGAACACTTCTTTCAAAGCAGGATTACTCAGGACTTTAGCCTGATATCTGTGTGTAACGTTTGAACAGTTCACAGTGAACATACAAGTGGCTTCTGCCATCAGGGAGGCAAAAGACGTCTGGAAATATTTTCAAGTTCATACTAGCGTACAGAAAGCAATCCCTCGCAGGATGGTTGGGAAACTCCCGAAAATCTTCCTTCAGGATCCTCCTCCCACACATTATCAGAAACTCGTTTTCAGAAACACTGAGTCAATCCCCAACCACTCCTGCAGTCAGCACACCAGCGGGCACCTACCACACGCCAAGGGCTGAGTGAGTGACCGGTGACAGGCTGGGGAGCAGGTGGGGCGGAAGTCCACGAGGTCCGAATCCATATGCAGCTGACACGAAAGGAATCGGCCCCTGGGCCAGACACTGTGCGAAGTGTTCCACATGGATTATCACATTTAATCCGCACGACAAGTCTATGTGGTCAGAGCTATTATTATCGTGTTTTACAGCTGTGGAAACTGCGGTACGGAGAGGCGAAGGAACTTGCCCAAGGTCGCAGAACGAGCAGATGGCCGAACTGACTTTCAATTCCAGAGTCTGTGCTCTTAACCGGCTATACCCCACGCTGCCTCCCCGTAGGAACCTGCCTGAATTCCACAGGCAGGAAATTGTAGAGTCAGAATTGAAACCAAGCAAGTTTCAGCAGCAGCCTCCAGAAAAACTTGCCTCTCATTGATAAGGTATCCCTCTCCCTTCCAGCCCTCCCTGTTTCTGGAGCCACCGCCAGCACGCTGGGTGACATGGGTGGCTTCCCTGAACCTCATTTCCCATGGCTGAAAATGACAGGATTACGGGAGCTGGAGAGGCCTGTGGGAGAGGACAAGTCCTCCCCTGGACTGTGGGAGGCTCTCAGTTTAGATATATCTGTGTACTTGCTGCTTTCCAGGAGCTCGGCGCAGTTGGGCACGGGAGGGAGTCTATTCCGTGAGCTCTGTGATGGAGAGGTGCGTTAGGTGCCCTGGGGCCAGAGGCCAGACACCAGCTGAAATGTCAAGCATTACGATGGATCCGGAAAACTCGGCTGAGGGAGAACTGGAATAAACAACCCCCAGGAGGAGAGGGGGAGGGGAGTCTGGTTCGTCATCTTTCCTGTTTTCCCAGCTGGCCCAGTCCCAAAACCTCTTCTTAATCTTGTCAAGATTTTGGCCCTCCGCCCCAGCAAGGAGACGCCAGGAGGCCCACAGCGAGCCAAGTCTTCAAGGAAGTGATGTCTTCTGTGGGTCAAGAAAAGGGAAGAGGCTTTCTGGGAGCCAGGAGAAGGCAGGGACTGAACCAGGGAAGCTTCCTCCTTTAGCCAGTGGAGAAATTGAGGCTTAGAACAGGGCAAGGTCTCTTGACTTGCCGATGGCAGGTTTGGGGCAGGTGGCCCCAGCTCCGGTTGCCCAGGACAGCATCTCCTCCACTGCAGAGCACTGACTGCCCTCTCCCTTCTCGCTCGAGGATAACCCAGGCAGGGGGAAGCTACCTACACTCCTTCTCCCCACAGCTTTTTCCAGCAACATCTCCCCATCAGTGCACTGGGGACTTTGAGAACAAAGATGTGGGTCCCATGGGTACTGGAGGAGGAAGTGGTATCTGCAAAGCACCTGGTACATTTGACCATGTAGGAAATGGAACTGACAGACCTTCTGAAACAAAGAACCAAATCTCCGTAAGCACCTACTGCGAGCCTGTGCAAGGCCTGGCACATTCAACTCGATACATCATCTAATTATCACAGTAACACTGGGAAGTAGATCACGGCCTCATTGTGCAGATGAGGCAGGAGATGTTTCCTGTGGACTCTACCTCCACCCCATAGCTCTCTTCTGAGAACCACACCCAGCTGTCCACTTCATCTTGGGTATCCCCACTCTATTCACCACATTTCGTTCCATTCTCCACTTGAATGACCCTAAATTCATCATCTTCCCCTCCCAAGGACTTCTGTTTTCCCATCACAGCCTCACCATTTAAAACCGGGGGACTTCCCCAGTGGCCCAGTGGTTAAGACTCTGTACTTCCACTGCAGGACACACAAGTTCCAACCCGGGTAGGGAAACTAACATCCTGAATGCCTTGAAGCATGGCCAAAGAAATAAACAAATAAATAAAATTAAAACCAACATGGGATATCAACCCTGGCTCCACCCTCTCTGGGCTTTCCTGGTGGCTCAGTGGTAAAGAAGCCACCTGCCAATGCAGGAAACCCAAGTTCGATTCCTGGGTCAGGAAGATTCCCTGGAGGAGGAAACGGCAACCCACTCCACTATTCTTGCCTGGAGAACCCCAGAGACAGAAGGTGCCTGACGGGCTACAGTCCACGGGGTTGCAAAAGAGTCAAACATGATTTAGCGACTAAACAGCAACAATAACAACCACTCTCTCTCCTGGTCCCACCTTCAAGTAGGAGTCCCAGCCAGTGGTCCCATCTCTGACTCTTTTGCCAGATGCTGGATTTCCTTAATTCTGGGGTTTGTAGAATAGTTTCCAGACTTCTCACTCCTCGATGACTCTAACAGTTTCTGAGTAGACATCCTCCCTGTATTTTATCTCTACACTCATATCTACGCCCCATCCAAATACCTATTCTTTCTAAAAATTCAGTTCTTCCTAATCTCACCTAGCTGAAAACCCTTCAGTGGTGTCTCACTGCCCTCAGGAGAAACTCCTTACCAGGGCTTACATGCATGCATGCTGAGTTGCTTCAGTTGTGTCCAACTCTTTGCGACTCCATGGACTGTAGTCCGCCAGGCTCCTCTGCTTATGGGATTGTCCAGGCAAGAATATTGGAGTAGATTGCCATGTCTTTCTCCTTCTCCAGGGAATCTTCCTGACCCAGGGCTTACCAGGCCCCCAAAAATCTTGACCCTGGCTGCCCTCTCTGGTCTCATGTTGGGTCACTACCTACCCTCTCTTCCCCACCTCCCACATCAGACATTCTGGAATACTCACAGTTTGTCTTTGTCTTCCAGGGCTGGGCTTACGCTATTTTCTCTGCCTTCCCCTGTCTAACTCCTGTTCATCTTTCACGTCTCAGTTTAGTCACCACTTCCTGACCAGCCTGTCTTGAAGCTTTGTGAGCTGCCCCTTCAGTGAATTCCCAGGGTCCCCCTGTACTTCGTCCACTGGGCTGCAAACCCTCTCCCTGTCCCATGCCCCTCTTTCAGCCCACAGAGCCTGCACAGCATGGCAGGATGTTGAAGTAGCACCTGCAATGGAAACATAATGCATGCCACATGCATAACTCGGTATTTTCTAATAGTCACGTTTTAAAAAGTGAAATAGAAAAAGATGAAATTAATTTTTTAAAGAGTTTTTTTCTTGATGAGGACCATTTTTTAAATCTTTCTTGAATTTGTTACCAAACTATTTCTGTTTTATGTTTTGTTTCTCTGGCCACGAGGCATGTGGGAATCTTAGCTCCCTGACCGGGAATCAAACTGGCATTGCCTGAATTGGAAGGTGAAGCTTTTACCACTGGACCACCAGGGAAGTCCCTGATGAAGTTAATTTTAACGGTACGTTTTAACCCAATATTTCAAAAATTGTCTTATTTCAACATATAAGCCAGATACAAACTTTTAACCTTTGATTTTCTTCTAGGATTTTGAAATCTGGTGTGTGTTTTACACTCACAGTGCAGCGTCTCTGTGCTCAGTCGTGTCCGACTCTTTGCCACCCTGTGCACTGTAGTCCGCCAGTCTCCTCTGATCATGGCCCATGGGATTTCTCAGGCAAGAATACTGGAATGCGTTGTCATTTCCTTCACTAGGGGATCTTCCCGACTCAGGGTTTGAACCCGCGTCTCTTGCATCTCCTGCTTTGGCAGGCAGGTTCTTTACCAACTGCGACACCTCGGAAATGCCTTTACACACAGCACATCTCAGTTTGGAGCGGCCACATTTCAAGGGCTCAGTTTCACCATGGGCTAGTGCAGTTTGGGAGGATGCTTAAAGTTACTTGGTCTGTATCCTGCCCTGAGGACACTAATTCTGAGAAGTACTCACAGGCCTTCTATAGGAAAAGGAATTCTAAGTCATGTAAGTCTTCAAAACACTGGCAAAGTGAATCAGTTTTTATGCTTCCAGATCTCCCAGAGTCTTATCTGTGCTAGTATAAGACATGATATGAGAAAGAGACCAGAGAGCAGGGAGCATTTGCTCAACTCCTTTGAGCTCCAAGCTCTATTTTCACAAAGCATTTCTGGGGATTAGTGTTCAGTGGAATGTTCTGTAGTAAGTGTTGGTTTAGCCACATCCCTGAATCAGTCAATCCCAGGATCTCCATAAGAAGAATTCAGAGTTCAGAAAGCCCCACCTCATGTGCCTCTGAGCCTGGCACTCAGGAAAACACCCAAAACTTGAATATTGAATTGACAGTTAATTCAGGGAGATTGCAGAGGGCAGGGCTAGAATCAGTAAGCAAAAGCTGCAGCATATCTGAGCACAAACAGGACAGCTTTGGGGGGTTTGAGTTGTGTGTTTAACAGTTTAAAGCTAACTTGCCACATCTTCTTGGAAAATGCAGTAGGTAGCCTTATGAGATGATTTCTCCATCTAGGAGTGATCAAAGCTAGAATTGTGGGGAGGTGGGGGAGGCGGAATTCCCCCTAGCATCTCTAATTTCCCTCCTTCAGAACTAAACGAATAAAATAAAATCAAGAGGAAAGAAAGCAAAAAAAAAAAAAAAAAAACAACCCAGTGAGATAAGCACTTGAACTTTAGAGGAAGTGATCAGATGGGCTTGCGTGTTCTGGGCCCTTTATGAAGGATACACTTTGGGATTCTGCAGGCTCAGTGAAGGGTCAGTTTACAGCCAAAGACCCTTTGAGGCCACAGGTTCTTGGTTTTTGCTTTTTGGGGGTTTCGGCCATCCCCCACAGCATATGGGATCTTAGTTTCCTGACCAGGGATGGAACCTGCAACCTTTGCCTTGGAAGTGTGGAGTCTTAACCATTGGACTGCCAAGGAAGTCCCAGAATTTTTTGTTTTAATTCAGATTTTTGATCCACTTTATACACAGTCAACATCTGGTCAATGATGAATTGAATCAATCAATCAATTAAAATATGTGTCTAGGGGTGTGGATAAGAGAATGATCTTGTTCTCTTAAAATTGTTTTTGTGGGACAAAACCAAGCAGGACCAATCTGCGCTGTTAAAGGTCATCAGGATAGTGGTTACGCTGAGGGCAAGGAGAGGAAGAAAGCACACAGGCCAGTGGTGTTGCAGGGTGCTGACCAATTCTGTTTCTTGACTGGGTGCAGGTTATACAGATGGGTTAAGGTTCATCAAGTTGCCAACTTTTGATATGTGTGCTTTTCTATGTCTATGTTACACTTTGGTAAGCAGTTTTATAAACTGCTTTTGTAATGACCGACTATTTTATCACACTAGGAGCAAAAGTGTGATTGTGATTAACCTGACTAAAATGAGCAGGCCGGTCTGAGATTTGAGCTGAAGAGGAAGAGGTTAACCAACAGCCAGGTGTTTCTCATGGAGGCGCTGAGCAGTAGTTTTGCTGGCTCAGGGGGCAGTTAAAGTTTAGCCAAGCTGCAGAGGGGCCCTTAGCCATTGGCAGACAGGCAGCAGATGGATTCAGACCAATCATCTTAGAGCCTCCAGGTGCCTGTCAGTAGAATGGAAGAATCTGGAAGTTGGAGGCTTTAAAGGTTGGAGTCTGGGCCCCCAGGTCATGCATGAAGCCTGACCCAAAGTGCCCGTCAGTAGTGGAAGAATCTGGAAGTTGGAGGCTTTAAAGGTTGGAGTCTGAGCCCCCAGGCCATGCATGAAGCCTGACCCAAAGTAGGTCCTCAACAGTGTGTCCCGTTCCTTCCTCTTACCTGGATTTCTGGTATGGCAATCCTAGAAGTGCCAAAGCCTTCGGCCAGAAGGGGTTGGAGTGCCAGCAAGGATCCCAGAGGCGGGCACAGCTGGGCTGAGTGGAAGGGGAAATGAAACCAACCCTTGCATGGCTCACATGTGCTCAAGCAACTGCAAAGAAGCCACCTGTGGTCAGTTGAAGGCATGGATGGGGGAGAAGGAGGGAGCTTCAGAGAAGTGGGGGAGGTGATGTGCCTTTCAGGTGACAGGGAGAGAGGAGGTTAAAAAAAAGAAAAGCAGCAGTTGAGAATAACAGGCACCACACCATGGGGTGTGGGTAGGGGGCAGAGGTAGGTTTCACGCGGTGGAGATAAAAGGGTCAAAGGAAACAGCAGTTTATAATGGGCAACACAATGCGGTGCAGAGGAAAGACAGCCTGGACTTAGAGTGGTGTTGGCAAAACACATAACCATGGAGTTCGCTCAGCTGTGAAAATGGGACAATAATAGTTCCTTCCTCTTGGGGTCGTTAAGAGCACAAAATCAGCTGATGCGTGAAAAGGGGTTGTGCAAATCTTGTGGCTGCTGTTCACAACAATAAGGGTATTGGTGATAATATGGTAGGGAGACACTTCTGATTCTAAAGACACTTCTGATTGACTGGAGAGCCAACAACAATGGAAACCTCGAGGGGAGGGGAGAAGCAGAGAGACCCTCTTGCAGAGCGGCTCTTAACTGGGGCGAATTTGAACTTCTATGCAAAATCCTGTATTCAAGAGCATCTGTGAATCCTTCATATGTTATTTGATGCTTATAAATGGAGCATAGCCTTTAAAAATTGTGAATCACTATACGGTAAACTTGTAACTTAATATTGTATAGCAATTATACATTTTGAAGAAATTTTAGATAAAAAATGAAACACTGAAAAAAAAAGAGAGCATATGTGAACTATTATATTTAGAATGGATAAACAACCAGGTCCTAAGGGATAGCATGGGGAATTATAACCAATCTCCTGGGATAAACCATAATAGAAAAGAATATTTAAAAAGAATGTATGCATGTGTATAACTGAGTTATTCTCTATACAGCAGAAATTAGAACATTATAAATCAACTATACTTCCATTTAAAAAATATAAAAAGTTTCTTTAAAAAAGAGTATATGTGGGTTTTTTTGGAGGGAGAGGGCCCATAGACCACATTCTCAAAGGGGTGTAGGACCCCTCCCTGTAGTTTAAGGATTACTGATCTAGAGAACTGAAGGCTCAGGAGAGAGAAGCACATGATAAGTGGGCCACCATCATCCATGGATGGAGTGAGCCATCTCCATGACCTAAGACAGGGATTTAGGGGAAACCATACTCACAGAAAACTAGTCAATCTAATCACACTAGGACCACAGCCTTGTCTAACTCAAAGAAACCAAGCCATGCCCGCGGGGCAACCCAAGACGGGCGGGTCGTGGTGGAGAGGTCTGACAGAATGTGGTCCACCGGAGAAGGGAATGGCAAGCCACTTCAGTATTCTTTCCTTGAGAATCTCATGAACAATATGAAAAGGCAAAATTATAGGATACCAAAAGAGGAACTCCCCAGGTCATTAGGTGCCCAATATGCTACTGGAGATCAGTGGAGAAATAACTCCAGAAAGAATCAAGGGATGGAGCCTAAGCAAAAACAATACCCAGTTGTGGATGTGACTGGTGATAGAAGCACGGACTCGATGGACGTTGAGTCTGAGTGAACTCCCGGAGATGGTGATGGACAGGGAGGCCTGGCATGCTGCGATTCATGGGGTCGCAAAGAGTCGGACACGACTGAGAGACTTAACTGAACTGAACTGAACTGGACTGGAGATCTAAAAAGAGACAGAATTTCCCAGATGGTTCTTTGGTGGTTAAGACTCAAGCTTCCACTGCTGGAGGGCATGGGTTTGATCCCTGGTTGGGGAAGTTCTGCATGCCAGAAGACACAGCTAAAAAGAAGTAATGATTATACAAGCCACCTTTCCTGATCATGGCACGTTAAAATTAAAGACTAACAATAATTTTAAAATAAATAAATGAAATAAAAAGAAGAGGCAAAGGAGAGTGAGTTTGTTGGAATGAAGACTCAGGAAAAAGCCAACTCACAGTGGGGATGGAAAGGCGGGGAGGGGAAACTCAGTTTTCAGTGTGGCCCAGGGAAGGCAGCAGAGACTGCTGGCTGAAGGCTGAGTGAGTGGGTGATGGGCAAGCCGTCCAACCCAGCAGCTGAAGATTGGGAAAATTAGTGGGGCAGAATGCAGATGAGGGCAAGATCCTGATCACAGATATGAACTTAGATCTTCTCAGTATGTAATTGGTGTTTAAACCTGCAAGAGTAGATGAGACAGTGAGTCAGGAGAACACAGAGGAGAGGTCTGAAGATTAACCTTGACTGTGTGTCTGGGAACTGTGAAAGGACTGAGTGGAGAAATTCTTTCCGTTTGCCTGGTGTGTGATGGGAAAGAACTGTCAGCCAGTGGACACTGTTCTCCATCGGAAATACTTCTGGCTCTCAAGAAGGGTACTCTGCCGAGGGGAGGGACTCTTAACTATTGGCTCCATGGCTGTTTTAGGGACCCCCCCTCACGGTGGGGTATTCTTCTATTTTTCTGAAAACAGCCTAAAGCTATGGCTGTAACGGAGAAGGCAATGGCAACCCACTCCAGTACTCTTGCCTGGAAAATCGCATGGACAGAGGAGCCTGGTAGGCTGCAGTCCATGGGGTCGCTAAGAGCTGGACACTGAGCGACTTCACTTTTATTTTTCACTTTCATGCATTGGAGACGGCAATGGCAACCCACTCCAGCTCTGTTGCCTGGAGAATCCCAGAGACAGCAGAGCCTGGTGGGCTGCCATCTATGGGTTCGCACAGAGTCGGACACGACTGAAGCGACTTAGCAGCAGCTTAGCAGCCACCCCTGTAGAGTGGGGTGAGTTGAGACTTTGCTATCTGACAGCTGGGGGTTTATATCCTGATTTGGCCATTTCATTCATTCATTCACACAAAAAATATCTCTTAGCATTCTCTACATGCCCAACTTTCTACCAGGTACTTTTAAGCAACAGAGTAAGAGATGACCCTTGGGCTCAAAATTCTTATGTCTAGTTAGGCAAATGGACAATGACAGAAGCAAATGATAGGTGCTGGGGACACGTTGCTATGAGAACAGACAGGAAAGGTGCTCATACTTCTCCAAGCTTTAGTCTCCTTATCTGCAAAATGGGAATTGTGTTACTACTCTAGGGAGTTTTCTGGCACATCCCAGGCCCCCACTTGATACATGTAGGAGCTCACTGCAGCCCATGACTAATTAATTTATTCAACAAATATTAATTGAGCATTCATAGGTGCCAGGCACTGCTGTAGATGCTAAAAATTTGGCATTAAACTAAACAGATAAATAGAGTAGTCAAGAAATCTCACTGAAAAGGAGATATTTTAGTAAGGATCTGAAAGAAGTGAGTAAGTAGGCCATGGAGATATTTGGGGGAAGGATGTCCCAGGCAGAAAGATCTACAAGTGTAAGAGTGCTAAGGCTGGAGGGTGAGTGATAGGGAGACCAGTGAGGCTGGGGTGGGATGATGAAGTCAAGGGACCAGGCAGGGGGAGACCTTGGGGGCCATGGTAAGGACTTTGACTCTTATCCTGAGTGAGATGGGAGCCACTGGAGGCGTTTGAGCAGAGAAGTGACAGAATTTCACATTTTTCAAAGGATCACAATTTTAAAAGACTCCTTGTTCTGAGGATGTCCTACAGGAAGACAAACACAGAAGCAGGGAGATGATGGAGGCTAAGCCAGACGGAGACGATGGAGTCTTGGGCTAAAATGGGAGCCAAGGGAATGGGGAGAGAAGTTTAGCCTCTGGATATTTAACGTCGTGTCCATGGGATTTGCTGACAGGTTGGATATGGGTGGTGTGGGGGAGGCAGGTGAACAAGAGAAAGAGCCAAGGACATGGACTTCCCTAGTGGAACAGTGATTAAGAATTTGTCTTTCAATACAAGGTACTTGGGTTTGATCCCTGATCAGGAAAATAACATACTGCATGCTGCGGGGCAGCTAAACCCAAGGGGCCACGGCTACAAAAACCAGCAGGCTTTTTGGACCCAGAGCAGCCAAAAGGGAAAAAAAGAAAAGGTAGAAAGCCAAGAGCTAAGATTGACTCAGAAGTTTGACCTGAGCCATTGACTGTGATGAGGAAGACCAAGGGAGCGGCGGGTTCAAGGTTGAGGGAGAAAGAAATTTGGTTAGAGGTGTGTTTAAGAAGCCCATTGGAAGGAATTCCCTAGTAGTCCAGTGGTTAGCACTCTGCGCTCTCACTGACAAGGGTATGGATTCGATCTCTGATCAGGGATAGTGGATAGGCAGCTGGATATATAAATGTGAGGCCAGGGCAGTGGTGTGGGTTGGCCAAGGCCCTGACTACCGATATGAACTCAATATGAACAGGACTTGTCAGTATGTAACTAGTATTTAGCCACAAGTTGGATGAGATAGGAAGAAAGGAGGTCTGAGGACAGAGTCCAGGAATTCTCTAACATCCAGCAATGACAGCTTCACCTGCTTTTCATTTGGGGTTTCCAAGGCTCAACTTGGATATTCTGTAAGGTTTTGTGCAAATATTTTCTGTCTCCCAGTTCTCAATACTCACACACAATAGGAGGGGAGACATTCCCCCAGAGGAACAAAAAGTCAGTTTGAAATAGGTTGTGGTGCCATTTCCCCCAAAATAACAGAAGAGCCAAGCTCTGGGTCTGATGGGAAATTTGGAGTCTTTGTTGTTGCTCATTGCTAAGTTATGTCTGGCTCTTTGCCACCCCATGGACATCAGCATGCCAAACTTTCCTGTCCTTCACCATCTCCCCAAGTTTTTGCTCAAACTCATGTCCATTGAGTCAGTGATGCTATCCCTCATCATTGGAGTCTTTAGCTTTCTGCCATCAAACCCTCTGGGCTTCCAAAGAAGAGCCTGCCTGGCTTCCTAGCCCTGCGGCCTCTCTCACGAGGTTCCTAGACCACTGTCTTGTAACTGATGGTTTACTTGTCTAGCTCCCCTTCTGGACTGTGGGGTCCTCCAGGTGAAGGCCCTGTCTCATTCATCCCAAGACTACTACCAGAACCTGGCACTAAGCATGCATCAGGAAATGTTAGCAGACCCTAACCATATTGCAGAAAGCAAGGAGGATAATCCAGCTCCCAGGCTCTGGGTGTCTTTCACCCCAGTCGGAGTCTGTTCTGTCAAACCCCTGCTCTGACACCTGCAGCTGAGTCCTGGAAAGGCAGCGATAGATCCTGCAGGGCTGGACTTGACCTTTTGGGAAGAGACTATTCCCTGGGGGCCTGGATAAGCCATCCTGAAAAACAAGTTCTCTGAGTCAATCCTTCTGCGAGTTGTGGTGGGAAAGTCCCCAGAGCCCTGGAGGGGAGGTCGAAGCAGCCCGTGTTATTTGAGAAGCAAAGAGGGGTCTCTGCTCCAAAGGGACCTGCTTCTTTACCTGATCCAGAATTCCTGGTGAAAGTGTTCAGCCACTCAGTCGTGTCTGGCTCTTTGTCACCGCACGGACTGTAACCCGTCAGGTTCTTCTGTCCTTGGAATTCTCTAGGCAAGGATGCTGGAGTGAGTTGCCATTCCTTTCTCCACGGGATCTTCCCAACCCAGGGATCAAACCCAGATCTCCTGCATTACAGGCAGATTCCTTACCATTTGAGCCACAATTCCTGGTATATCAACTCAATTATGCCATCACTTTGTCCAAGGAATGGAATGATCCAAAGGCCCTCTTCTAGACTAGATATAAGTGTGTCTTCTCCATCATAAAACAGACACACACACACAAACCCTCTTAACCCCAGGTTACTCTGGTTCCTGCACTGCATTCCTCCTCTTGTATATAACTAAACCTCTTCAACAACTTGCCTAAACTTGTTATCCTTTACTTCCTCTCTCAGGCCCATCCCTAAAATAAGACGTTCCTTCCAGACCCTCCCAAATGACCTCATCTAGTCTAGTCACTTCAGGTACCACTTCCAGTCCCTCTTCTGAGCTCCAAACCCAGGTATCCAACTGTCTACCAGATATCTTGACCAGGCTACCCCACAGGCACTTCAAATTTGAATGTACAGGACGGGAATTCATCATCTTTCCCTCAAACTAGGTTATTCCCCAGTGTTCCCCAGCCTTTGTGAATGGCACGCATTCCTCCCCTCTCCCTTTCTCTGACACCTGATACATCAACCCTCTGTCATGAATATCTTCAAATGCATATCCACTCCTTTCCACCCTCATGGCTCGCCTGCTGATTAAGGCCAGCATCGCTGTCATTTTTTTCCTAGATGATGGCATCAGCCTTCTTAACTGTGGCCTAACAAGCCTCTCCTCTTGACACTTTCAAATCCATTTTCTATATTGTAGGTAGCCTTTACTAAAATAGATATGACTAGACCCCTGGCGGTCCACTAGGTAAGATTCCGTGCGTCCACTGTAGGGGGCTCGGGTTGAGTCCCTGGTCAGGGAACTACAATCCAAGAGGCCACATGGCACGGGCTCAAAAAAATTAAAAAAAAATTTTTTTAATGTATATGATTATGTTCTCCCACTGCTTACAACTCATCAGTGGCTCCCCATTGCTCTCAGGATAAATTGTAAACTTCTTAACCAACAAAAAACATCCTGCATGAGGTAGGCCTTGCTTACCCCTTCAGTCTCACCTCTCACTACCCTTTCTCTCAGTCTACCCCTCAGCCACACTAGTGTAAATCAGGGGTCTTACCAACCCCACTCTGGAATTCCCAAGTCTTTATTTCATCTGTTCTCTGGGCCTCTAGTGGTCATCTCCCTCACTTGTGTTCCCTGTCTTCCCTAACTTTCCCTGGCTAGCTTCTGCTCCCACTTGTAAGGCAGGCCTCATGTTTGAATGTCATTTATTTACAGAAGCCTTTGTCTGACTCCTCAATTCCAGCATGCCAGCGTCCCTAAAGGGGTCCTGTAGCAAACATGCTGTGTATTATCCCCAGAGCATTGAACAGAGTAAGTGGCAACGACTTGTTCTCTTGTCTGTCCCACCTAACAGGCCTGAGCTCCTTGAGGGAAGGGACCTTGTCGGTCTAATTTGTGGCTGAATCCTTGGCACCAGGCACCTGGTTCATAGGTGCTGTGACATTTATGTGTATGTGTGTGTTATGCAGAAAAGCCAGGGAAGGGGCAGATGCCACACGTACCTGGGGGAAGAAGGACAGATAATCACAGAAGCAGGTCTTGGCAGACTCCAGAGAGATAGCCACTAATGGGATGGGGAGGAAGGGATCAATTCAAGAGGCTCCAGGGATTTGAGCTGCTTGACTAGGAAGCAGGTGGATAGACCTATTTACCAAGCAGAGACCACATAAAGGAAGGGTAGATCCAGGGGAAAATTTGAACCCAGGAGCCTAGAGGACTGAGGGGACCATCAAGGGGACACAAGCAGTAGTTTGTGTGTGTTAGTCACTTGGTTGTGTCTAACTCTTTGCAACCCCCATGGATTGTCACCTGCCAGGCTCCTCTGTCCATGGGATTCTCCACGCAAGAATACTAAAGTGGGTTGCCATTCCCTTCACCAGGGGATCTTCCCAACCTGGGTCTCCTGCTTTGTGGGCAGATTCTTTACTCTCTGAGCCACCAGGGAAGGGCAGATGGGTAAATGTTTCTGTATCTCCAAAAAGAAATCAAGCCTCGAGATATCCATTGGAGAGGCTCTCTGTAAGAGTCAGCATAGAGTCCGTAAGGCTTCCAGGAGGAGGGTGGGTACAGAGAAAAGAAGATTGAGGACAGAAGTTTTGGGCATGCTGACATTGTGCTGGGAGAAGAGGAGGAGGCAGAAATAATGGCATTTGCAGAGGTAGGAGGAAAACCAAGAGAATTCATGGTCACTGGAGCCAAATGGAAAGGACCCAAAGAATATGCCCAGCATCACTGAGTATTGCGGGAAGGTGGAGGAGAATAAGGCTAATCTATTTGCAAACTAGGAAGTCTCTGATTAGAATGGAAGTCACATCAACACCATTTAAGGGGTTGGATTATAAGGCAGAAAAGGCAGCAAGCAAGGACTATCCTTTCCAAATATTTCAAGCATGCCAAGAGAAACAGTGACCTAAGGACCTTCAGAGGCAGCACAGGAATTAAGAGACTGTGGGCTCTATAGTAACATCGCTTGGGTTCAAATCATTGCCCCATGACTTAATAACTGTGTGACTAAGTTAACTTAATCTTCCTAAGCCTCAGTTTCCTGGTTTGCAAAATGATTAAACTAGTAGTACCCATTTGATAAAGGTTATTGTGAGGATTAAGTAAGATAATGTATAGGAAGCAGTTAGTCCAGGCGAGAGCAAGTGGGAAGTAATTGATTAATGTGAGAGATTATTTTCAACAAGGTCAAGAGAGAAAGCTGAAAGGGGGGAATAAGTGGAGAAGTTGCCAGGCAGGACGGAGAGAAGATGCTGGAGGTGGAAGAGATGGGATGTAGGAGTCAAAAACTTTGTTGGGGGCACGGGCAGGTATATCTCTTTTGAACTTGATCTTGGCAAAGCTGTTCCCTGCTGGTTATTTTACTATTATTATTTTAAATATTTTGTCCACACCGTGTAGCCTGTGGGATCTTACTTCTCCCATCAGGGATCGAACCCAAGTCCCCTGCACTGGGAGCTCAGAGTCTTAACCACTGGACCACCAAGGAAGTCCCGTTTCTGTTTCTTTGTGTCAATAAACCCCTGCTGGTTATTGAGCGGGGCTGTCATCTCTGTTCCATTTTCTTGGGAGAGTCATGCTGAGTCAGCTTGGGGTTGTACTCACTCCCAGAATTATCCAAGATTTCCTGGAGCCCCAGTTTCTGCCTCTTTGCTGCCCCCAGCCTGCTGGTGCTCCATGTGGAGGTGACTGGACCCGAGGGGCAGCAGGATGTCCCAGCAGCATATCTGGTGAGAAGAAGATTCAGGGAAAGCTGCTGTCCTAAGTTCTCCTGGGGCAGTACCCTGGTCCCAGGTCAGTATCCTGATGTCCCCTTCAAGGGCTGCCTCTTCACAGTTATTCCAAACGACCTCCCAACCCTGCGCTTATTGATGCTTCTGAGACACTTGCAGTGGTCTCCATGGGCCTCCTGGATAATTTGCCCATCTCCAGCATCAGCTCTGCCAAACTCTCCCCTCTGTGCTGCCCATGGTTTGTCTCACACCTCCTCAAAACCCCATTACGGCTTGTCCTGTGGGAGCTCCACTATCACCAAGGGAGGCGTCCCCACCTGCCTAGCCTTCTTCTCTGGTTTATCTTCACAGGTATTCTCTGCTCCATCCTGACCAAAGCTGTCCCTGCCCAGGATGCTCTGTCTTGGCCCAGGTGGCTCTTCTTCCTGCAATACCTTCCTTTCTCTTCCACAGGCCACCTCCACATCTTTAGAGAACGGCATCTGACCAGAAGTCTCTCATATTGCCCCCTCTGCCACCACTGGTGAGTTGAACACCTCCTTCCCAGTGTTCCCATAGCAACTGGTAGCTGGCCACCTCTGCCATGTTATTCTTCATACCTTATGGTAGCAGTTGGGGAATATGTTTATCTTGTTATCAGACTAGGAACTTCTCCAACAAAAGGATTTGGTCTTATTAATATCTGTGTCCCCAGGGCGTAGCATAGTACCTATCTATCATATAGCCCGTGTGTGTGTGTGTGTGTGTGTGTGTGTGTGTGTCCTTAGTCAGTCAGCTGTGTCTGACTCTGTGCAACCCCATGGACTATATAGACTGTTAGGCTCCTCTATTCACGGGATTCTCCAGGCAAGAGTATTGGAGTGGGTTGCCATTTCCTCCTCCAGGAGATCTTCCCAACCCAGAGACTGAATCTGCGTCTCCTGCATCTCCCGTATTGGCAGGCGGATTCTTTACCACTGAGCCACCTGGGAAGCCCCCACATATAACCAATATACTCCCTCATTTCTTGGGAAATAGTGGTGGAATCAATACATGTCCTCATCACAGAAAAGATTTCTTCTGGCAGGAAGACAAGGTAAGAATGTGAAAATAGACTCCCCACGTGACCAGGCTCCTAAATCTTTATCATCTGTCCTCTCGTGGCTCATCTGGTAAAGAATCCGTCTGCAGTGTTGGAGACCTGGGTTCAATCCCTGGGTTGGACAGTGCGGGAGACCTGGGTTTGATCCCTGGGTTGGGAAGATCCCCTGTAGAAGGGAAAGGCTGCCCACTCCAGTATTCTGGCCTGAAGAAGTCCATGGGGTCACAAACAGCTGGACACAACGAAGTGCCTTTCACTTCTCATTCCATGACTCCAGGGCTGCCAGCTTTTCTGTTGTTCCGCTCCTTTTTTATTCCACAAAATTGAACCTTTGCTGGGCCATTACCAACAGGCAAAGGGTGTGTCTAGTTGTTACTTCGATGGCCAGCCTGGATCTCCTTTCTGAGGTATCAAGCAGGTTCTATTCTGAGCATCATCTAACTCTCGAAAGGGCAGCAGGTTCTCAGGCAAGGCACACATAGGAAAGGAGAATTAGAAGATGCTGCTGCCCAAGAATTGCCAGTCGAGGCTGTGCCAACATCCAAGATCAAAACTCTAGGGGGCATTCAGGTGCCATAACAAGAGGGGCCCAGGCCCAGGACCAAAAGAAAACAGAGGCCTTGAGAGTGCGTAGGAGTCGAGTGTAGACTAGGACTTGGTATAACGTAGAGTTCTTGGTCTTTAGTGACCCATCAGACCTCCATGAAGCAAAAAGGAGAATTTATTTAAAGGCACAGGATCCAGGGAAATAAAGCCTCAAAAGATACTAGGAACTGAGGACCCTGAACTCCATCAGGGCCTTCTCTTCTCTTCCTTCTTTCCTTCTTGCTCCCAGCTCTCTCGGGCCCTTTTGGCAGAAAGTACCAGCAGGGCAGCTTCCTGATTTACATACTACAGATCCATCTGCAGGAAGAGAGACCAAACCACCTTCTCTTTCCTGGTTCCAAAGTCTCAAGGAAGTTGATCTGAGTGGCTCAGCTTGGGTCACACAACTGTAGCCAGAGGGACAACATCATATTTGTACATTTGTGTACACTGTGCAGAAGCACAGGTTCCCTGAAAAGCAAAAGTTGTTCAGTCAACCCTAGACATGTTCAGTTCTGGGAGCCAAGACTTGGGTTAAGGCAATAAGAACACTCTCATGCAAGTCAGAAGCAAATGACTATGGGCTGTATCTTGGGTGACCATCTAGAACAAGAAGCCTGAGGGCTGGTCATTCCAAAGAGCCCAGTCTTAAGAAGAACTCTGGGGATAAAAAAAAAAGATTTCTGGGCTTACAAACATTTTGGAGATGCTTCCTGCCATGTGTATCAGCATATGGACAACTCTAGGAAGTCTCGTTGGAAAAGACCTGTTTAATTTTAAATCATAACGATGTATGTATTTGTATATGGAGCCCTTCTTTTAGTGGAATATTGATAAATCATCCACCTTTCACATTGGAAACAAGCCTACAACATCAGCTGTCATCTGCTAGTTATTTTTACAGGGGCTGGGATGGCCCATGAGTGAGCAGTCTTGATTTAAAAAGTAATGTTTCCCAAGCCTCATTTATTTCCCTCTAACCTTTTTGGAGTTTGTCTTATATGTTCTCTCTGTGCCATTCCTTCACATTTTTATTTAAATCAATCAACTTTTTAAAAAGCCTCATTCCAAACAGCTGCTGCTGCTGCTAAGTCACTTCAGTCGTGTCCGACTCTGTGCGACCCCAGAGACGGCAGCCCACCAGGCTCCCCCGTCCCTGGGATTCTCCAGGCAAGAACACTGGAGTGAGCTGCCATTTCCTTCTCCAATGCATGAAAGTGAAAAGTGAAAGTGAAGTCACTCAGTCGTGTCTGACTCCTACAACAGAGATATCCTTAAAACCAGGATTTGATGTGATGGTTAAAATTTTTTTCTCATACACATGGAAATATATACATAATCATTAAAATTAAGATGTCTATACAGGCATTATCTATAGTCTTCTCAAGTACTAGGGGTGGGTGGACCATATCGTGGGGACACCAGATTGAAGTATCAGGAATCAGAGAGGGGCCAGGTGGCCTTGAGTAAGACAGCCAGCCTCAAAGCACTGTCATCATGCATTCTGGCAGGGAAGTTCAGTCTATAACAAGGTGCCCAGATACCTGCGTGTTTGTGCATGGGAACTGTGCTTTGTGTGCCCTTTTGGAATGTGTGTTGTGTTTTCATGGCTACGCCAATCTTCCTTGGAGTTACCTGGGAAATAAATGCAGATTCTCCCTGGCTTTGGAGAGTGGTGGTGGAGAAGTGTTAGAAGGCACTGTCTGCCTTAAAGCACTCCTCAAATTTACTTTGGCCTTACTGCAGCAAACAAGTAGGAGTCACATACCTCACCTGGTTGCCTGCGATTGATCCCAAGATGGAAAGACTACGATGAAAGAATCCAAAAGCAAAGTGAAACTGGTTCTGGCAACTTGCTTGAAAGAAAGAACATAGCTTTGGAGGTAAGAGGACCTGAGTGTCAATGCAAAACTCACCACTTACTAGTTATGTTCTCCAACAGCTTAAAAAAAAAAATCTCTTAAAATTCTACACTTACGGTTCTTCCCTAGTGGTACAGTGGATAAGAATCCACCTGCCAATGCAGGGAACATGGGTGTCATCCTTGCTCCAGGAAGATTCCACATGCCATGAAGCAACTAAGCCGTGTGATCTAGGGCCTGAAAACCACAACCACTGAGCCCACGCACCACAACCAATGAAGCTCGTGAGCCCTAGAGCTTCTACTCCTCAAAAAGAGAAGCCACCACAATGAGAAGCCCTTGCACCACAATGAAGAGTAGCCCCTGCTTGCCACAACTAGAGAAAGCCCACGCGCAGCAACGAAGACCCAGCACAACCAGAAGTAAATAATTTTAAAAATTCCATCCTTATTATCATTGTCCAGATGAGGAAACTGGGACTCAAAGGAGTTAAGCAACTTGCCTGATGTCAAAGAGCTAATAAACAGGGAGTATATATAGATGACTATATGTGTGTGTGTGTGTGTGTGTGTGTGTGTGTGTGTGTATAATGAGATCTCTGCTAATTTCTCTCAAGAGATTCCTCCTTCCGAAGCTATATATAAACATATAATAATATATAACTATATGTTTATAAACATCAATATTATCGAGCAGAACTCAAAACTAGATTGGTTTGACTTTCGTGTGTGGTCCTAACCACTGTACTACCCTGCTTTCATTCCCTCATTGATCACATGCCTCTTCTGTAGGATCTCTGGCTGGGTGCTGGGGATCAAGTGCTAAGCAAGACAGAAAGGTCCCAGCCCTCACAGACCTGGCATTCTGTAGGGCAGCGAGACATAAAATCGCCAGTTACCACCATTACTAACTTAACGAAAGTTATAAGTGTCACAAAGGAGGGGGGCACTTGATCTTGGTCAGGAAGGAGGAGTCAGAGAGTGTGGAAGGGAGAAAATAGTATTAAGATTGAGCTTTGAAGCATTCACAAGCATTAATTTTTTTCAATGAATTAGAATTAAAGTGTTTGCCACTAGATATGATTTCAATGGTCCACGAATGAACACTTTTTGTAGTTTATTTGTAAATGATTTCATAAACATTATTATTTCATAGATATTATTACTTAGGATGAAACTGAAGAAAGAAGAGGAATGAATTAAAACATTAAGTACAGTTATTCCCCTATATTTGCATGACTTCTGTTCTGAGAGCACATTCGTGAGTCCAACAAAGTTAGCCTAGGTATCCAACTAACATCATTGGCTATATAGCACTGTCCTATTACAGGTTTATAATACTTTTCACACAGTAATACATAACAAACCAACACAAAAAATAAAACATTAAAACAAATTATTTATTTTGTTATTTTTGATTGCACTGGGTCTCTGTTGCTGCCTGCAGGCTTTCTCTAGATGCAGAGAGTGGAGGCTACTCTCCAGAAGTGGTACTCTCATTGTGGTGGCTTCTCTTATTGCACAGCACAGGCTCCAGGCATTCGGGCTTCAGTAGTTGTGGCACAAAGGCCCAGTGGCTCCACAGTATGTGGGAATGAACCTGTGCCCCCTGCACTGGCAGGTGGATTCCCATCCACTGCACCACCAGGGTACAGAAACATCCAAGAAAATGTTTCTTTTTTTAATCTTACAGTATAGCACCTTGAAAGGTACAGTAATACAGTACAATCGCTGGCATACAGGGGCACCTTTGCGTCTTTGAAAGTTCACAACTTGAAGGTTCATAAGTAGCAATAATAATAAAGGAAGTGGTAATAGATTTAGGAAAATTCACAAGGGTCACGCTTGAATTAAGCCAGTTATTCAGGATCTTGGCAGCTACTTTAAGAACTTTGAACTTTGTCCTAAGATGAGAGAAGTTGTGGGAACGGATAGTGGTTAGACCTGGTGTTGAAAGAGCACTTTGTCTACTGCTGCAGAGTAGCTGTGAGAGGGCCAGAAGGGAAGTAGGGATTCCTGTTAGAAATGTAAGAATTCAAGCAGGAGATAATGCACACTTCACAGGTGTGTGGGTGAGGGAGAGAGGCTTGAAGCAATGCAATCAGCTGGACTTCTGAGAAATGGAGAGGAAGGTGTGCAACGTGGAGCTTTTCTAGCTGGGGGGCTTACCAGGTGGCTCAGGAGTAAAGGATCCACCTGCCAAAAGCAGGAGATACAGGTTAGCTCCCTGGGTGGGGAAGATCCCTTGGGGGAGGAAATGGCAATTCACTCGAATATTCTTGCTTGAACACCTGGCAGGCTACAGTCCACGGGGTCACAGAGTGGGACAGGACTTAGCGATTCAGCTCGCAGGCATGGTGGAGGAAGAAGGCAAGATAAGCCTTGGAGAAACCAGTGAGGTATCCAAATGTAGATGTCAGGAAGGTTAGTAGGTTCTTATCTCTGACACTTGGACTTCCCTGGTGGCTCCGATGGTAAAGAATCTGCCTGCAATACAGGAGACCCAAGCTAGATCTCTGGGTCAGGAAGATACCCTGGAGAAGAGAAAGGCTATCCACTCCAGTACTCTTGCCTGGAGAATTTCATGGAAAGAGGAACCTGGTGGGCTACAGTCCATGCGGTTGTAGAGAGTCTGACAGGACGGACCGACTAACACATACTCTCTGACACAGTTTAACTTTAGCAAAATAGACGACCTCACGGAGCTATTGTGAGAAATGAGAGCGGAGAGCACAGTAGATACGCCATAAGCCGCGGTTCTTTCTCCAATTTCTCCCCGCTATGCTTCGCAGCGCGCTAAGGACACAGCGGGGTACACAGTCAGGTAGTGTTTACCCCGTGATTCGGTTCCATTCGGCTCCTACCCCACTTCTTTTCTTAGCACAATTCCTGGCTCAGGGATATTTGAAGTACGCACAAACGAAATCAGGCCTCCTGTTACTCGGGACTACACGTACGGGCAGAAAACTGGGGCTAAACCAGACCTTTGGCGGGTTGAACAATTTAAATACATTTTAAGAAGTGGGCGTGCTATCATCCAGAAGTTGGAAGGCCTGGACAAAGGCTCCCTCCAAGCAGCCTCGGGTTCTGGTTAGCGAGCGAAGAATAGCTGGTGAGAACTTGGGGACCCCGGCTGCCAAGGTATTTGCAGCTCCCGGAAGATGCAGAAGCGTCTGGGATGTCAGCTCGGCTGGGGTCTGACGCTGTCCCGCGGCGGCCTTTAAAGGCCCACCACGTGGCCGAGCTGCCTGCCCAGGCCGGGAGGCGGTGTCCCGGCTGCGCCTGCGCACTGCCCAGGGGAGGGATCTGGGTTCCGAGAAAAGGCGAGGGGAGTAGAAGAGAAGGTTGCTCTGGGTGGGCGGCCGTGGGAGGAGTCAGTTCCTTATGCAAATCACAGAGGCGCGCGAGGGCTAAAGGGGCGGGGCTTGCGATGCAAAGCCGGGTCCCCCCTGAGGAAGCGCGAGGGGGCGGGCCCCGCCACCGTCGGCCTCCTTCCGCGAGTCTCTGACGTCAGCGACGTCGCTTTTAAAAGCGGCCGCGCAGGCGCCGTGAGCCGAAATGCGAACTTAGGCTGTTACACAACTGCTGGGGTCTGCTCTCGCCGCCCGCCCGGCAGTCAGTCAGCCTCGCCGCCGCTGTCGCCGCCTCAGCGGTTCCGGTAGTCTTAAGCCCGCCCCACCACCTTTTCCCCGCGCCTCCCGGAGCCTCCGGGTGTCTCCTGTCCGCCCGCACAGGCCGGCCGCGACCGTCTGCGTCTTCTCGGCGCCCCTCGCCTCTCCGGCCGACATGAGTGGGGACCATCTCCACAACGATTCCCAGGTACGGCCCTGCCAGGCCCGCCCGGGCCCCCGGCCGTGCCTCGGCCCTCCACGACCCTCGACTCAGAGGCCCCGGCCTCGGCCCGGCTGCTTTGACAGGCCAGAGCCCCTGGCCAGGGGCGGCCAGCCGGCGGACGTCGGCTCCCCAGGACCTGGGCGGAAGCCGCCAACTTACAGTTTGGGGGTGCTGGCTGGCCCTTCAGGCCGTTCCCGGGGGGCGCAGGGTGGGCCCGGCTCCCGGCCGCGCGCGCTTGCCCGCCGCCCGCGGGGTGAATGTGCCTGTTGTTTCATGGTCCCTCCTTTTCTCTCCCCAGATCGAGGCGGATTTCCGACTGAATGGTGAGTGCGCCCCCCTTTCCGACCCCAGACTCCGCGGCCGCCGGCCCCGCGCCTGGCCCGAGCCGGGTAGAGGACAGACATGGCGTCCCAGAGACTAAGTCCCGGCTCCTCGCTCACCGGCCCCATTGTTCCCCTCGGGCCGCCTCTGGACCCCTTTTCCGGGGACCCCAGACCCCCCAGATCGCGGCCATCCCAAGAGGGGGCTACGGACACCCCGCGTCGCCCGCCGCCGGGCTTCGGGCAGCCTTTCCGGGCCCGGATTCCTCCCGGGAAAGTCGCCTTGTCGACAGTCGGGACTTAGTCTCTGCGCCATTTTCTTTTTCTCTCTCCTCTCCTTTCTGTGCCTGTGTGTCTTTCTCTCCCTCCCTCGGCTCCTTCCTTGAGCTGCCCAGAAAGAGCTTTCTGCGGAGCAAAGCCGTATAAATCACAGACTTCACCAGAGGGAAGGGTGCGAGCCTGAATTGTTACTATTTTTGCCCAAAGAGAACTTTATTTGGGGGGTTGTCCTGCTTACTGCTTCTCTTGTTTCCTTTTCTGCTTCCAGAATGAAAGCTGCCCTTCGGCAACTGTTGGTTTTTTTGTTGTTTTTTTTTTCTTTCCCCCTTCCAGAGTAAGATGTTTATGGTAGGAAATGGGGCTCTAAAACTAAAGCCCTCCTTGTGGAGTGCTTCGTATTTTGAGGTTGCTTTCCCCAAGTTGTGTTCTTTGCAAAGGTAGTGGTACCTCCCTTCAGAAAGTTTGCAAGTCCTCTATGGGCCATCCATTGTCAATGTTGGGCTCAGGCATATTGATTTCCTTTTTTTTTTTTTAAATTAAAGTATTACTGACCAGAACTTTTCAGTGGGGCTGAGGTTCCTAAGACAGTGTTTTTTTAGAAATGTAATTTAGTGTAGTTGTCAAGAGGAGAGGTTGTTGAACATCTCATCTGGCCTGATGTGTTAGCCATTTCTTGTGGGCTGTGGGGCAGGAAAAAAAAAGATTTTATTTATTGAAACAAAGAGTGGCCAGTACCCACCCCTGCTTCCTGTTCATTCTTTTTCAGAAGTGGCTGTTTTTCAGGAATTGAGAGCTAACTGACTTTTGCCAGATCTTTATGTTTTTGAACCCTTTTCAGCCAAATCAAGGCATTTATTCTTTGAGTATTTCTACTTCAGTTACCCTGTGAAGATTCCCCCACTAAAAAGCTCACCCTGTGAGCTTTTCAGCAGTCTTACTGAAGGAAAAGGTAACTTCTATGCTGGGAATTCCCACTGATTCTGATGGTACATAATCCTGCTCAGTTGAATGTGGGTTCCGGGAACCTCTCCAATGGGAGAAGCTGACTAGCTTTTCTGATGTTGTAATCAGCAGTCCATGGTGTTAGCCTACTCTACAGAGAGCAACCTTATGTTCAGATTTCCAAGTGGGGCATCCAGCAAGAGATGTAATCTGCAAGGAGAGAATCTGGGTAAAGTGTAGCATTTCTTGAGCACCTAGTATGTGCTAAAGCACTATGTTTAGTGCTGGAGCTGAACCCCTCGGCACCCACAGTGCTGCTCCTGCCTTCAGTCTGTTTGGGGAGACAGAATTAGTTAATTATAAGGTAGGTGCTGGGGCAAACCTGTACCCCAAATGCTGCGGGAGTGACGAGGGAATTTAACTTTGTCTGGGGGTGGGGAGATTTCTCAGAGGAGGGAGCTTCTGAGCTTGGTGTTGTGCAAGACTAGGTGCTGAGTGTCAGGGCTTGGGGTATTTCTTAACTATGTTTAGCCAACCTTATTTGAGTTTTAAAATAGGGAGGTGAGGCTCCTGCAGTTCAGCAAGCCACAGTGTGAGACAGGTTTCTTTGGGATGTAGGAGCAGAGAAAGGATGTGGCAGGTGAGGATAGAAGAAGTTCTTTTGACCTCTCTTGGAGGAAAGTAGGATCTTAATACATGAGAAGTGTTCTTTTTGACTCAGACTGGGCTGAGTAATCTATCCAGTAGTAAAACGAAGTGTAGTGTATAACCTCACCGCTATTGAATTTGTGAATGATTGTAGGCTGGGTAGATTTTTGCCATTTTTGTAGAGACCAAACTTTTAGAATGTGTTTTTTCACTTGTAACAGCAATAATTGCTAAATATTTATTGAATGTTTACTGTCTGCCAGGCAGGCATGAGTCTCATCAGTTCTTCCCATTGGATCATCTAGTTTAATTTCTTCCTTGGAATAACCCTTACGAATTAGGTACTGTTATCTCTATTTCCAGAGAAGAGGAAACTGAGACTTAGATCTATTTATTGACTTTCCCAAGGGAAGTGAGTTGGGCACTACAGAGCTCACAAGTTTAGCTGTCTGTATATGATTCTAGCATGAAAAAATTAAAAGCTGCACATCTCTACTTTCGTACAGAGCTGAAAAATGCGAGAGGGAAAGAGTTGATAGTTTGCTTACTTTTTATCTCAGCCTGCTCCTTCATGAGAAGAAGCACTGTAACTGCTTCCCCACCGCACTGAGAGTCTGACAGAGTATTATCTTTGTAAATATTGTCTAGAAGATGTGGTATTAGTAGCTGTGTGCTTGTTAAGTAATACACTGGTAACTAGTGATTGATTTATGTAAATATGGAAGACAGTTTTTAAAAATCAATGTTTAATTATGCTCAGAGAAGTTGTTACTGATTTTTGTATTAAGAGTTTGCTTAAGCATGATTTTAAGTGGACCTAACCCATCTTACAGATTGACTGTGCCAATTTCATACGTTGAAACAAAAATCCCTCATTTGCCTGCCCTCATCCTCTAAGATTTAAAGGATTTTTTGCCTTTGGAGTTCATTCTTTACAATAGTTGAAACTGTTGCTATTGTGTAGAATTTAGAACATTCTGGCCTATACTCAACTGCTGGGAATAAATCTGTTACTGAAACATACTTACATTTATGTTTAAAGTATTGCTGTGAGTTTGGGGAGCAGAAACCATGAAAGAAAAGACTACTTTTTGTCTAAGAGAAAAGACTTCCTTTCTAAGTGTTGGTAGCACTAGTTGAAGTGGGGCTGAGTCATTACTACAGTACTAAGCAGACTGCTAAACTGTCTTTAGAGTTGATAATGGTAACATCAGGTTGGGGGTCAGTGGTCCTTTTGCCATTTCAAGGGCTTGAAGTTTTTGCCCATGTACTCTGGAGTTGTAGGGTTCTTCCCTCTTTGGCATGAGTAGAGTATAATGCTTGGTTTCATCAGACATCAGTGATTATTCTCAGAAATGTCATATGGGATCATTGTTTGACATTATCTTGTGTTGATTCTAGTTAGTTTAGTGGATTCAAACTGGATGGTGGAATTAAATATAAATTGTTTTTGATGCTAATAGTTACACTTCTGTGCTGTTGGGCACTGGTTGGGGTAGCAGGTGGAAAGGCTAATGATGGGGCTATCTGAAAATTCCCATCACATTTTAAAAAAGCAAACTGATGGCACCATCAACTGAAATCTGGCACATCTTCTTACTCTGTCCGGAAACACTTAAGCAAAACGTTGTCTTTCCTGCCACTGCAGCCAGATTCCTTGGGGGCACCTTTTCAGAATTAGTGAGCTGCTGTAGAATCTTTATAGATGAAACAGAATTGCTTGTCAACACTGTGCTTCTTAGATTACCAACATGTCAGAACTCAGAAACATTTTAAATTCCAAAGTTACCGGTAAAATGATAATATCCAGGAGTTACTAAATCGGAAATAGCTCATGGTTTGAAAATTAAAAACTAGGTGATATTGCTTACTGTAATCAACCCATACTTGTTTTTGGTAAGTGTGTGTGTGTTAGTTGCTCATTCGTGTCCGACTCTTGGCGACCCCTTGGGCTGTAGCTCACCAGACTCCTCTGTCCATCTAATTCTCCAGGCAAGAATACTGGAGTGGGTTGCCATTCCCTTTCCAGGGGCTCTTCTAGACCTGGAGATCGAATCCGGTTCTCCTGCGTTGCAGGCAGATTCTTTACCAACTGAGCCACCACTGGATAAGTAAAATGGAAGATAGGAATTCAGGATCTGTTCCAGAATCTCATTTTAACCAATAGTAGCAAAACAAGAATCGAATCTGGGTCTTTTAACATCAGCGTAAAAATGGGAAATTGTGAGAATTTGAAGAGAAATCCATTAGTTTATTCTGGATCTCAGTGAGTTAGTAATCATTTATACAAATGCCAGAGATCCTTAACATGTCTTAAAGCTTATTTAAAATTAGGCCTTTGGGGTTTTTTGTTTATTTTCCACGTGTGTGAAGGAGTGGTGCAAAAAAAGTCTGACTTTTAAGTCTAAATATGTTTGTGTTGCATGTTAATGATAGTAGCAGTTATCTGTTGTTGCTAATCGTATGGCAAATGATTCTGTTGTGCTTTCTGGATGTATTTCTTTCAGGCATACTGTAGTTGGCTGTGAGTGCATATGTTCTGTTACGGATCTTTAGCAACTTTTGCCATCCTCAGCGCCGAATACTGATTTTCTTCAAATCCTAAGTTATTTCTTCGGAGGTGTTTTGTGAGGGATTGCATCTTTTCCGTATGAAACTATGTTGAACTCCAATAAAGTTTTTGGTTCACTTGGAGAAGTAGATTCGACTGTAATTATTTACTTTCGAATGAGGCAGTGGAAATGCTTGAAATGAGTATTTGATGTGGGATCCTGAAGTAAAAAACTGTCTTTGAAAGAAAGGTAGAATATGGTCCGTTCATTGTGTTTGGATAGGGAAGAGAGTCAGTTCACTTAACATTTTTGTATCTCATAGTTAAGATGATCTGACTGCCCCTTAATTATTTCTGAAATCATTACCTTTGCAAAATGAGGGCATTTGGGCAAGAAGTGGAGAATTTGGCTTCTTAAGGTAAAAAGTTTGGGATGGTCCTAATCTGGTCCTTTAGAAGTGAATGAGATATTGTGTTTAAAAGAAGCTTTTAGATTGTGTTTAAGCTTTGAGTAGTAATAGTTGAAAGAAGTCTTTAATATTTCCATGCCTTGTAAATTGAAGTTTGTGTAGCAGCTTTCCATCCCCATGGCTTCAGGCCAGTAGCTAAAGTAGGAAATCTAAAATAGAGGCCATCGGTATGGAAGAATAACATTTTGCCAACCTTTGCCCTCCCCCTACAACCTGCCTATCTAGGTGGGGGCAGTGTGCTCTGTGTTGATAGCGTAGGGCCTGGGTACCATGCAGGGGGATAAAGATGAGGGAGTGGTATGGTGACAGTGGGTGTAGCCTTGGTTTTATTAGGTGGGAAGAAGCTTATAGTGGAGTATCTGTTAGATATTAATGGTGTTTTGGTAGTGTTGTGGGAAATGACTAGTAGTTTGCTGTAATGATTTAGTAGCATGTAGATATTATTTAAAATGATACTTATTTTGTATGTTCAAAAAAAATTCAAAATATTTTTCACACTGGGAGAGAAGTGACTCAAGTGTATGTCTAGGGTACATAGATTGTAGTATCATCAAGCAAGACCACCTTTTATCAACTTTTGGATTGTGTCTTTATCTGTCATTTATGTTCTAAGTTTTAGTTAAAGATATTGGTAATGTAAGTTTTAAATTTCTTTTTGGTAGATACTAGTTTTGAATTTGTTGTCATATTTTTAGATCCACTCAGTTATCTCCCTGCCAACTTTACCTTTCTGGATGTTCTTGAGAGTTTTTCTGAAACGTATGGTAAATATTTTTATTTACAACTCCCTTTTGCCTTCTCCAATAGATTTGGGTAGAGGTGCATCTCTACCAGTCTGTTAAAATTCCTCTCTGAGCCTTTGAAATTAACGTTTCTGTGGATTTAAGGAACCAAAGAACTCAGTTCATTAGCATTCCTGAGACACTAGATAAGCTTCAACGAAAGGTGTTTAAGCAATCAGCATAATTGAGGATTTGTCTTTGCTGTTGAGAACAAGTTTAATAGATCCCTGGGCATGATGACATTTTCTTGTATTTTTCTCAGCACAGCCTAGGAAAGATAGAGGCCAGGAACCTTCCTTGGAGGAGATATTCTTGGCTATTTGGAGTTTACCAAAACAAACAAGCAAAAAAACAGTTTTTAAGGTTATTTCTACATTAGAATACACTGAAATATACCCTTTTGCCAGTTAGTAAAAGTCAGATTTTAAGCTTGCTACCAGATGTGACTGCTCAGATTTATAAAGCTTTGTAGGCGAAATGCTGGTCGGGCAGAAAACTGATCTAGCAGATTTCAAGATCAGTGGATTAGGAAATCTCATTGACTAGCTTTACCCAGCTCCTGTAAGGTAGCCCCGTTATTTCTTTGCAGTCAGCTGAGGGCAGCAGAAGGTAAGTGGTAGGAAGGGAACTAATTTTGAGAGTCTGGTAGACACTTTTTTGTATTCATTAAGTCTGAATTTAGTGAAAATAGTACTTGTTTGTGGGAGAACCAGAGGCCAAAAAAGGAAATTTTCTTTTCTTTTTACACCTTCTTATCTCCCCTTTTTGTTAGCATACTGTGTTGGCCCAGATTCCAGAAATCTCAGTCAGGTGGTAGTTGGTAAGCTTCTAATGAGGTATCATAGCCTGACCTTAATTATATGCTGGTAGAGATAGCTTAGACCTCTTACATCTTCAAGAGATGCTATGGTATTAAGACTGGAATCAGATTGCTACTGAAGTAGGGGTATAGGTGATGAAGAGGGAGCCTGTGGGGAAATACTATGCCCTTGAACAGCTGTGGTAAAATAGAAAGTTGGAATAGAAATCAGAGAAGTCTAGATAAGTCCCTGTTCTTACTATGAAACTTGCCCCACTGTCCCCTGTTTTCTCATCTATAAACAAGGATGGTATTTCTATGCTTCACAGACTTCTGAGATTTATATGAGTATATGATGGTGTCTCTGTGCCCACATTTTAAAGTTTAAACTTTGATCAAACATCATCTGCTCTGAGATGGAGCTTTATTTTGAATGTTAGGTTTGAAGTAGTGAGTTGGTGGCTCTTTCCTTCCTTCACTGATATTCTCTGTTAACATTTTAAATCTTCTGACATTTGCACAGTGAACAGTAAGTAGCATATGACTAGAGTTGGTAGAGTCTTTACCTAACCAAACTGCGTGGTGTATGCGACTCTCTTCTGACTATTAACCAATCCCGGTAAAATAAAAGTTGGTGTATCCATATCTAGGTTTAGACTAAGAGATCTTATACCATGGATCAGAAAGATTGTCAGGGAACTGTCACAACAGGAGCAGACTTCAAAATTAATGTTCAGTTAAAGATAGGCCAGAGAAAATAAATTTGTAGGGTCAAAATTATAGCATAGTGTCTAGTTTTAAAGAGTCTCAGAGATAAAGTCTTGTAAAGATAAACGTCTCAGCAATGTGTGGTTCTTAAAGTACATAGGAAAAAAGAAAAAAAAACCAGTGAGAAAGTGAATATAATACTGCATGGCTCTGTTGCCCTCAGTATGTCAACACGTCAAAGATAGGATTGGGTTTAAAAGTCTTCAGAGCTTTCACCTCTTTCTTTTATATAATTTTTCTCTGATTCAGAATTTGAATAGTCTTGGGTCAGGAGGGTCCCCCCCCACCCCTGGCCAAATCAGGTAGCCGTTAATATAGTGGAAAGGACATTTCAGTTTGAGCTCTTGCACTTCTGCTCAATAGTGTGGTCTTTGAACAAGTTAAATCTCTGAGTCTTAGTCCTTTTCCTGTAAACTGGGTCTATTAAATAGCATGTGAAGTTCACTTTAGGAAACGTAAAAACTTAAAACAGAATTTTGAGTTCCTTGACAGTCCTTAAAAACAAAAAACACCGAAGCACCTTTTCAAAGATTGCTTGAGTAGTCTTCCGAACAAAGGGAACGTCTTCACTTTCTTTAAATTTGGGTATTGTGAGGTTTTACCCAAGAGAAGAGTCACTTGGGCACCTTGAATATGATCATGTTGCTGTGAATCTGAGATGGGTAGGACTCAGGAGAGTACTGACTTCCCTTGGCTTTATGACTGTGCAGACCACTTTGTTTCTCATAAGATAAATTACAGTTTAAGAATCTTCACCAGCGAATAACTTTCACCTCTTTCCCGTTGGGATGGGGCAGTATTTAGAGATCTGAAACTAAAAGTTTTGTATTTAATTACAAATAGAAATTTTAATTTTCCGTATTCATTTATTCAAACATTTAGAAAGTAAATACCTGTAGTGACTAAATACAGATGAACTAGACAAACCCATAGAGTTCTCAGAAGAAATACTTTGAAGTTAGTAAATTGTACGCCTGTATACTTACTTCCTCTGTTGGGGTTCCATATTTTTCATTGGGCCTCTGTACAAAGGCTCCTGTTGTACCAGGGTAAGTGGGCATGGAAGGTGCTTTCTGGCAACTAATGCTTCATTGTCAGTGAAAAAGAGTGATGTCTCCATTTATTTCCAATCCTAGGAGATTTTTTTTTTCCCTCTCCCTAACAAAAAAAATGGGAAATTAGGACCTTAGATTTCCAAACGTGTCCAAACTTGTAACTGTTCCAGAAAAAAAAATTTTAGGATACCTATAAACTCATTATACCTTTCTCACCTGGAATAGAAAAATAAACTAGTTTTAAGTTTTGTGACTTTTCCGTTATATTTTTTTATCAGACACCTGTTTTGCATAAATTTTAGAAGATTAGTTTTCGGATTTCCCTGAACAGGTGGATTTGCCACAGTGACTGGAAACAGTCACATTCCGTGCTGGAGATTCATATGACAATGGCTAATCATATATTTGCCTGAAATAGTTTAAATCCTTGAGCTGCATTGCCTGAAATAAAGGCTGTGAAATCACCATCTTCTTAAATTTGGAGAACTGAAATCTTAGAGGTTAGACTCGGTACTTAAAGTCCTGGGAAACTGGGATGAGTTGCCATTTCTTCTTCCAGGGGCTCTTCCTGACCCAAGGATCAAATCCACTTCCCTGGCGTCTACCTGCATTGGCAGGCGGATTCTTTACCTCTGCGACATTATTATTGTTACTCCTTGTTAGTCCATGAAATGTCATGGGCAACACACGAAAGCTATTAAACTCCTTAGAGAAGGTTCAAAGTACGTAGTAGTGTTATGTATGGTGATTTGAACACTAGAAAAATGATTGAGACTAAAGGTTAGATTTACTCTGCCTTAGTCTTACAATCAGTGTGCTTTTGCAGGAATAGATGCAGCAACAGTAGTTCTTGCCATTTAACATCAAAATTTTCAGTTTTAGTTAACCAGGAAAGAAAACAAAAAAAGGGAGGAGAAGCCCAAGTTGTCTAGTCTTTATCTGCCGGCTTGTTACACTTCACTTTGAAACTGAAAGCTCTCTAAGGCCACACACCCCAGCTCTGAAAGGAAAGGTCTCCCAGTTAACTCCCTTAGCGTACAGAAGTCCAGGACAGATAGGGTGGCCTCATCAGAGATTCAGCTGGTGATGGTTTCAGTTCAGTTGGTCAGTCATGTATGACTCTCTGCTACCCCATGGACCGAAGCATGCCAGGCTTCCCTGTCCATCATCAACTCCCAGAGCTTGCTCAAACGCATGTCCATCGAGTCGCTGATGCCATCCCATCTCATCCTCTGTTGTCCCCTTCTCCTCCTGCCTTCAATCTTTCCCAGCATCAGGGAGTCAGTTCTTTGCATCAGGTGGCCATTGGAGCTTCAGCATCAGTCCTTCCAATGAATATTTAGGAGTGATTTCCTTTAGGATTGACTGGTTTGATCTCCTTGCAGGTGATGGTTTGACTGTAATTAATTAACTCTTTCCACCTAAAAATCAAATCACCTTCTTCCCTTAAGTACAGTGTGATATAAAAATCAGCACTTCCACAGAACTTTATAATCTTTTACAGATGTTAGCATCCTCCTAATCTCAGAATGTCAGGGAAGTTGTCTATTAGCAGAAATGTGCTTGTTTTCTCTATGGGGAAAGAGATTTTGGTTGGGTGAACAAGAGGCTAAAAATTTTCCTTGGATAGTCTGGAAAATGTTAAAGAGCTTATTTAGGACTGGAGCTAACTCCTGGTATTGAGATGTCAGGTAGTTTGTGTTGAGCTCAAGTTCTTAGGGGAATAGTTTAAAGTACAGTATGATGAAATATGTTTCTAAGTGATTGAAAACAGTGAGTGTTTGCATAAAAAAGACTAGAGGACTATCAAACAGAATCCATACTGATTGCACATGTGTAACTATGCACGCCTTTAGGTGTTGTTGTACAAAAACAAAGATAATTTTGCTCATGGACTTCCCTGGTGGTCCAGTGGGTTAAGACTCTGAACTTCTAATGCAGGGGCCTCTGGTTCAATCCCTGGTTGGGAATGCAGGCTGCACACTGCCTGACCTAAGACACGAAATAAATAGTAAAGTTTAAAAAAATTTTTGCTCAGTGTATTTATTGAAAACTTTATTTCTTTTCTTAAAGGCCTTCTGCAGCAACCTTATTTCCCAGAAAAAAGTTCAGTGTGTGTGTGTTCTTCTCCCACAAGTCTGTAATCATGTTTTGTTCTGTTAAAATGTTCCTTTTTACCCAGGAATACCTCTTTAGTCTTTAGAATTTGGTGTCTGTGCACGCTCAGTCACTACCCCATGGGCTGTGGCCCACCAGGCTCCTCTGTTCTTGGAATTTCCAGGCAGGAATATTGGAGTGGGTTGTCATTTCTTTCTCCAGGGCATCCATTTCCTGCATTGGCAGGTGGATTCTTTACTACTGTGCCACCTGGGAAAGCTAGAATTTGGTATTCCATCTCCATTTTCCTACCTGTTTTTAGGAAAGCATTAAGTATTGTAAACTCCTTGGGGGTTAGAAACATCTCAGAGCCTGTTTCAGTGTTGAAGACATAGCCTTAATACTCAGTTTCCTTTCCAGTGAAATCTGCCTGCAGTCAACACTTAAACCCAAGCCACAAGTAACCACTTTTCTGTGGCTTTCACTGAGCCCTTTATTGTTCTCTTCCAGTTTTTCATTCTGGAGGAATAGACATAGGCTGGAGAAATTTACATGGTTTGCCCATTACTTACAAGGAAGTGGGCAAGAGCACTGTCTCATTTTATATGGTCAATACAGATGGTTCTGACAGATGTTTAGTTGTGAAATGGGATCCTCCCTCTCTCCTCGTTCACCAACTAGTTGATGATCACCTGAGGAACACTGAGAGCTTTACACTTTTTTCATTGTTCTCAAGCTGATTTGCATAAGAATCACCTGGAGTGCTTAGTGAAACTACAGAATCCTGGTCCTTTGCCTTGAAATTGATTCTGTTGTGGTGCTACTGAGAAACCTGCATTTTTAATATACCTTTTAACAGTTCGAAATGATTTTAATACAGGTAACCCATAAATCACCTTTGGAGAAACTGATCTGTTTTATTTAGCTAAGGTCTCCTTTGTTTCATTTGATTAAGGTACTACTCCATTGGTCCAGCTGTTAAATTTATAGAATATTTAAAAAGGGACCAGAACAGTGTGTTCAAATCTGTTTATAAAAGCTTGTTACTTATCCCCATTCTAAATATCTTCTACCTTTCAACAAGCATTTAAATAAATAGCAGAGATAGTTAACTGACTTTGCAGCTGTTTAACTATGTGTCTCATCAAACTTCTGATCCTCCTGCTTCCATAGTTAACTAGCCTCTATTTGATCCTGATGTCATCTTTTAAGATTGGGTGACTAAGGGGGCGCTCAAAGAGGGAGGGGTGGTTTTCAGACTAACATTCCTAGGATGGTTAAGGCAGGCTTTAGAAGGTTAAGTGGAGAATAGTTCAGTGGAATGCTGGGGATCTAACCTGTGGAGTTCACTGTCTTCAGATTAAACTAGGGGTCTAGTTACTGATGGCACTGATTGAAGTAGCAGGATTTGAATAGAGCACTCGTTCTTAAAGTGCAGTTTCTTGATCAGCAGCAGCAGCATTGTCTGAGAATTTGCTGGAAATGTAAATTCTTGGCCTCATCCAGACTTACTGTCTCAAACTCCGGGAGCCAGGGCTCAACCATCTAGGTTTTACAAGTTAGCCAGGTGATTGATACACACTGAGGTTTTAGAATTGATGGAATAGAGTAAGATTTTAAGTTCACCTTCTCCCATTGTGCCTCACATTTTAAGAAGGAATGAAAGACAGTTGACGAAGTCCACATCCTTACCAGTGAAATACAGACTTTGGAGTTAGATAAACTTGGTTTCAACTGTCAGTAGTTGGGTGACCTTGAGCAGATGACGACTCTGATTCATATGAAGCCTATAATTAGTTTTGTAGTAATTCAGCCTCTTAAACAGTGTTCATTGTTTTTTCACAACGCCCATAGCTGAACCTTAATACTTACTCAATTTTTGTACTTTCATATACCTAGGAATTTGGAGTAATTCATAATGGGACCAAAAAAGGAGTCAATTACTTAGCACCAGGAAGGCTTCTAAAGAGCATATACATATTCAGGCTTACACTTTGACAATGCATTTCAAGCACAGTCAGTAGTGATATTCTAGACAAAAAGGCCCCTCGTTTGAATTAGTAATAGGATGTGTGACTACTGGATACCTTTGTGGTCAGGCAAGGTGTGGACTTGGGGCTCTTAGAGGCCCACACCCTTTGGAAACAAGGCAGCTTAGGCTGAGCTGGTGGGCCATTGTAGCATAGGAGGTTTAGAGTCACTTTCACTACTTCCCAGGTGTTCAGGGCCTACTTACTAGAAGCAAAGGAGGACAAGCTGCAGGAATGGGCCTGTCCTAATTGAGCTGGCCCAAGAAGGTACATTTTCAGGTTAGACAAGTCCTTTTTTCTTTTTAAGCTCTGCCCCCTGGGAAAGAAGCATTTTCACTACAGAGATGCCCTTGTGGAAATGTTACTCACTATTGAAGAGTATGTGAAATGGGAATCACCATCCTGAGGATCTTGTACTGGTTAATTACCTCTAGCTGCTGCTGCTGCTAAGTCACTTCAGTCGTGTCCAGCTCTGTGCGACCCCATCCCTGGGTTTCTCCAGGCAAGAACACTGGAGTGGGTTGCTATTTCCTTCTCCAATGCGTGAAAGTGAAGTTACTCAGTCGTGTCCAACTCTTAGTGACCCCATGGACTGCAGCCTACCAGGCTGCTCTGTCCATGGGATTTTCCAGGCAAGAGTACTGGAGTGGGGTGCCATTGCCTTCTCCGAATTACTTTTAGAGGCAAAGGTAAAAACTACCACTTTGTCTTGTATTTAGAGAACAAAGACAAGTTAGTAAAATGGGACTTCCTTGCCATTCTCCTGAAACTTAAAATCACTGATTTGACTGATGCGTTAGTGGACAAATACCTCAATTGAAATGCCCTCTGGGTGACCCTCACTGAGATTCTGATTCTCCAGGAGCTCTACAGAAGTGCCCTGCTTTTGAGGTGGCAGTTTAGCCAGGTAAACTTCTGCTGACCTTAAGGAACTACATAGCATAGTGTCTTGCTATGTAGGGCCAAGGCCCCCCACAGGGCTCCAGCAGAGGAGTCTCTGGTGGAGAGGAGAGTGCTAGGTAAGGAGTCAGGACAAAGGAAGTCTCAGTCCTGGTTTTGTCAGCTGTGATGAGCAAATCACACAGCGTGGTACCTCATGTTCTTTACTAGTGAAAGGAAGGTGTTGACCTGGATTCAGGATTTTCAGTTAGCACTGTCTAGTAGAATTTCTCTCATGATGGAAATTGTTCTCAATCTGTGCTCTTCCACATGGTAGCTGCTGGCCATATGAAGCTGTTGAGCCACATGTGGCTCATGTGGCCGAAGAACTTAATTTTCAAATTTTATTTAAATGTAGCTACGTGTGACTAGTGGCTTCATGCAGGACAGCACAACTCTAGATAAAATTTAGGTAAGAGTAAAGAGATTTGAATTTAGATTTTGCTTGGAATATGGGAGGCTGGGGCTCTTGGAACTTTAAAATCCAAAACAGGTATGAATTTGTGTTATGAGTTTGAATAATGAACTTCCTTCTGTATGTCTGCATTGCCTTATCCTGGGTGACATGCTAAGGGTATTTATGACTGGTAAGTAGAGTTTACCAGAGCAGTTGTAAAGGTCAGACAGCTTTCCATTTTACTTGACCCTTTTAGTGCTACACAGAGATGAACATTTAAGGTGCTTTGGACTGAATAAATTTTCATTTTATCTCAGCAACCCTGTGAGATAAGTCATGTCTGTTTTGTAGCTGACAAAACAGATTAACTTCATTTGCATGTGTGCACAGTCATATTTGACTCTTTGCAGCCCCATGGACTGTGGCCCGCCAGGCTCTGCTGTCCATGGGATTTTTCCAGGCAAGAATACTGGAGTGGATTGCCATTTCCTTCCCTAAGAGATCTTCTCAATCCAGTTATTGAATGCAAGTCTCCTGCATGTCCTGAATTTCAGGTGGGTCTTTACCTGCTGAGCCATCAGGGAAGCCCAACTTCAGTTCAGTTGCTCAGTCGTGTCCAATTCTGCGACCCCATGGACTGCAGCACGCCAGGCTTCCCCGTCCATCAACTCGCGGAGCTTGTTCAAACTCATGTCCATCGAGTCAGTGATGCCATCCAACCATCTCATCCTCTGTTGTGCCCTTCTCCTCCTGCCTTCAGTGTTTCCCAGCATCAGGGTCTTTTCCAAATGAGTCAGTTCTTCACATCAGGTGGCCAAAGTGTTGCCCAAAGTATAAGCCCAACTTATGTTTACATATATCTTTATGGATCACTGTACTTTAAAATGGTTAGTTTCAGCCTACAACGTCATTTGAAATTGCAAGTTTTTAGCGTGTTGCAATACCAAGATGTTGAAGCTGAAACTCCAAGATGTTGAAGCTGAAACTCCAGTACTTTGGCCACCTGATGTGAAGAGCTGACTCATTGGGAAAGACCCTGATGCTGGGAAAGATTGAGGGCAGAAGGAGAAGGGGACGCCAGAGGATGAGATGGTTGGATGGAATCATCGACTCAATGGACATGGGTTTGGGTGGACTCTGGAAGTTGATGATGGACAGGGAGGCCTCGCATGCTGTGGTTCATGGGGTCACAAAGAGTCGGAAACGACTGAGCAACTGAACTGAATTGAATACTAGGAAGTTAATTCATATTTGTTCAGTTGTAGTCAGTAATAAGTAAATATCTGACTGTAAGTGGTAGAGAATCTAAGATTGTCCAGGCAAGCAAATAGCACCCAAGATGTTAACTCACCCCACGTGTTGCTTATAGTAAAAGCAGATCAGAACAACTTCTACGCCCCACTTAGGGTCTTCCTGTTATTTGCGTGCTCACAGTGAACATGGCGAGTGAGTGTTGACTTACTTATAAGTAGGCCCATCGTTAGCCAGACAGCCTTAGCCTGATGGAACAAAGTGGGATTTTGTAGGCTTGACCACTGCCATATAGTAAACATGTGAGGTCTTAGGAAATAACTTGAGTAAACTGCTTAAAGACCAGGGACAGATCCAATTTCCTTCACCTTTAGCTTCAATTATGATGTTATTTTTGGTGTAGGATGATGAAATGGAATTGGTATGAAATAAATAGTTGAGTTTTGAACACTTTACTTTTGAAGAAACTGAGGCTCAAGGCTGTATAGTTATTAAGCGACACAACTGGGAGGCTCATCAAAACCTGTCTGATGCTACTGCTTGAGTTCTTAAATGTAACACAAAACAAGGTAAGGGGGAGCCTGGGTGACTCAGTTGCCTCCTAGGAATTCTGGGTTGTAATGGTACATGTGGTACCAGGCCAAGGAAATGCATTTTTTAGAGCACTTACCTTCATTTACAGTGGAGCCTTACCAGGCTAGTTTCATTGACTAGAAGGCTCTGTTGCACTTTAATGTATAATCCTTTTCCTATTAAAGAAAGCTTGCCTACTTGTGCAGCAAAGACCCCTGGATAATTTATTTTTTAGCAGTTCAGCTTGTGCTTGGAACCAGTTACTCCCAGAAATCAGTAAAACCTCTGTTTATCCGAGTACTCAAGGAAAAGGATCTTTTTTGTTAACCAGGGATTTACCACCCCCTTATTTTAAGAAGGCTCTCTGAAGTCTGCCTATTTACTAAGGAATCTTACTGGAGGTGGTTAGGAGTATGTAAACAAGTGTGATGTTGTTCTCACTTCAAGAGGAATAAATAACAAATTTAACTAGCTTGCTGCTTAAGAAGCAGAATTAGCAGTGGGCTAAGTCTTGGCCTCCTCTTCAAGAGTTTTCCTTTTTGTGACTAACTTTGTCTAGGTTTGCAAGAGCAAGTCGATTTTAACCACTTTTAAATCAAGTTGAATAATAGGCATTCATGGGCTGTTTGAAAGGAGGGAAGAAGTGGGAGCCAGGTTGAGCATGGATATCATTTAGGAAAAAGCCTTAGGTAAAGCTTGGAGGATTCTGTTCACTTACACACAGAACTTCAGAACAACAGCACTGTCTCTACCTGGGCATTGGGGATAGTTACTAGTCCCTGTTAAGTAGCTGCAGAGTTCTGCAAACTGTGCCTTCTGTTGTATGACCCATGAACTATGAATGGCTTTTATATTTGCCTTAACTAGTTGGGGAAAATTTATTACATACACCTAAAGCTAATATAATATTACATCAGTTACACTTCAATTTAGAAAAAGAATATTATTTACTATTTCATGACACAGAACAATTATATGAAATGCAAATTCCAGTGTCCATAAATAACGTTTTATTGGAATGTAGTCATGCTCACTCATTTACATATAATCTGTGGCTGCTTTAAGTCATTTTTTTGTAGTCATTCATCTTCACAACTGAGTCCCAGTGGCAGGACTTGAGTTACCTATCTGTAAGCATGACTCTGCCCTGATGTCCAAACAACAAAATTTCTAAAGAGTCTTGCTACCCTACTCCTTGTCTAAGTTACAGTAGCTGTGTCATCCCTTATGTAGCTCTTCCTTCTTCCTCTCAGGGTAGGGGCTAGGAAAGTAGCAGGTGAAAATCTCTCTCTTCCTCAATTGTAGAGACTCAATAGTCTCAGCTGTAAATTAAAAAAAAAATCCCCAGCAACTGACTCAGCACCTTGTGCCTGCCCTTTAAAGGAACAGAGAGATCTAATTAAAATAGAAACTGAAAATCAGTAGCCTGTCCATTATTGTAGGTGGCTGGTGTTTGGTATGAATCATTGTTCAAAGGACCAAGAAACGACAGTGCAGGGTTTTTCAAAATATGTTTCTAGATTATAGTTACCTAGAGACCTTGTGTTAAAATAGACGTATCTGAGGATGATCTTATTCCCAGGTCTCATAAACAGGAAAGTTTGAGAACTACTGCTCTCAAGCATTTATATATATATATATTTTAATATCCTAATCTCTTTAAACCAAAACAAATTTTAAAGGTCATAAAATTATTAAGACTGGAAGTGTAAGAGATCAGTAGAAGTTATTTTACAGATTAGAAACTTTGAGACCAGAGCAGAGAAATAAGTGTTACCTAGGACCCTGTCATGACATTGCAGGTTTTTTTTATTTTTATTGGAAGATAATTCCTTTACAGTAGTGTGTTGGTTTCTGCCATATATCAACATGAATCAGCCTCAGGTATACACATGTGTCCCCTCCCTCCTGAACCCTCCTTCCAGCTCCCTCCCTACTCCCACCCTTCTAGGTTGTCACAGAGCACTGGGTCGAGCTCCCCGCGTCACACAGCAAATTCCCACTTCCTGTCTCTCATATGGTAGTGTTATGTTTCCACGCTGTTCTCTCTGTTCGTCCCACCCGCTCCTTCCCCCGCCGTGTCCGCAAGTCTGTTCTCTGTCTGCATCTCCGTTGCTGCCCTGCCGCAATGGAGAGCAGTGTGGAGATTGCTTAAAAAGCTAGAATGACTGTGTGACCCAACAGTCCCAGTGCTGGGCATACACCATGAGAAAACCATAATCGAGAGACGCATGTACCCCAGTGTTCACCTTGCAGCACTTTTTCACAATAGCTGGGACATGGAGGAACCATGTTCATCAATAGATGAACAGCTACAGAAATTGTGGTACATATATACAATGGCGTATTACTCAGCTATTAAAAAAAAACACATTTGAGTCAGTCTTAATGAGGTGGATGAACCTGGAGCCTGATATACAGAGTGAAGTAAGTCAGAAAGAAAAAGATAGGTATTGTATATTAATGCGTGCATATGGAAGCTAGAAAGACGGTACTCATGTTTTATTTTTAATGTAATCAATTAATTGGTCCCTGGGAGTGGGAGCCAGAGGAAGAGAGGAGGATGAACTTGAAGGAGCATAATAGGAGTAGGATGGGAGAGGAGGTTATAAAACAAGTTAAAATAGGGTACAGAGACAGGAAGGGGCTGAAGAGACAGATTAAGGTAATTGTAGTGTTGTAAAAGCATAAAAGGAGTCCACTTTAAATGCGGAAGTGGACTGGAAGGAAAAACATCCTGTGACCTTAACCCTTTTTTTTGTATGAGATTGAAGCCTAAAGCAAACCTGTTGGCTGCTTCATGTTGTGTCTTCCGTGGCAAGGACATGAAAGAACAGCTGAACACTAATCTTAAGGGTTGCTGATGTTCCAGAACCAAGATAGGTTCACCTAAGTGTTTTTAAGTTAGTTTCTGGCATTTCTTCTAGATTATGTAGACATTTGAGAAAATGATCCATTTTTAAAATTTGAAATTGTGTTGCAGAACTGATAAAAACAAATGGGAAATGCTGTAGTTAAAAGACTCAGTCTTTTAATGCAGTGGACTACCAAGTTTCTGGTGATGGACTTTTGTGAAGTATTGAATATTGAGGACAAAAACTTAAGCACTTTGCAAAATACTTGGCAACTTCATCTGATTGTCTGACCCTTTCTTTGACTTGGCGTCCATAACATTTTTGTTTTTTATAATTTGTTGGATGGGTGGCATCACCAACTCAATGGACATAAGTTTGAGCTAACTCCGGGAGATAAGTGAAGAACAGGGAAGCCTGGTGTGGTGCAGTCTGTGGGTTCGCAGAGTTGGATGACAACAGCAGTTTGCCTCAGGTCTTAGTTGTGGCATGCAGAACCTTTTTAGTTGCAGCATGTGACATCTAGTTCCTAACCAGGAATCAAACTTAGGCCCTCTGAATTGGGAGCCTGGACCACTGGGGCAGGTCCCTTCATAACTTCTTACGAAGGTCTTTTCCAGTTGCAGAATTAAAGTCTGATGGTGGAACATCATGGGGGTGTATCCAAGGAAAACTTGGGCAGCTGTGGAGACCTCCCCCCTCCAACTTCCCGTTTTCAGAGTTACTTAACAGCTGCTGCTGCTGTTGGGAAGGGTTGGGGTGGTTATGATGCTTTTTATGGAGCTTCAGGGGAGACCAGAGACTTGGCACTGTTTCCTGCTGTACTGCCACACCTAAAACAATGCCTGACACAGAGTTGGTACTCAGTAAATATTTGAATGGATGAATATTGTAAACTCCAGTTTCGTAAAGGAGAGAAGAAGAAAAACTTTTTCCATCTGCTGTCTTCTCAGCTGGTGTTTTTTTAATTTGTGTTATTAGCTTAAGAGTACGAGGTCCCTAATGAAACCCCATTAGTTTCAGTAATGAACAAGTCTGTTCATGACAGAAGGTCTTGTTATATACAGTATACATCTGGGGAGAACAACTGATAATTTAGACTTTAAAAGTTGAAAATGTTACTAGTCCCTTCTCTCATTCTTGAGTTTTGAAGGATTTTCTTTAGAGCTGAATCCTCCTGACATTTTTCTCTTAAATCTGGAGCTCTTTGAATTTTTAGCCAGATCAGCCTCCGTCCTACATACTTTGAAAGGCTATTAACTCTGCACTGGAATTTTGGAAATGTTCTCAGTGAGAGTCAGTATAAAATATTGATAAGGTACATGTATTTGTATGGCTGAGTCCCTTTGCTGTCCACTTGAAATTATCACAACATTGTTAATCAGCTACATCCAATATAAAATTAAAAGTTTTCAAAAAACAGTAATAAAGACTCCTCCATGGACTACAAATTGAAATCAGCCACCCATTAAGGTGGATCACAGACTAGGTTTCCTGGACTGAAGCTGCATCAACATTGGTCAAGTCTGAATTTAGACAGCTGTGTTGGGGAGAGGGAAGGGTAGAATTCTTTTACCCCTCAACCCATACGCTCTTCAGTGACAGACTTTCAGCCTTCCTGACTCCTTTTAGTTCTGCATTAAGTTGCTGAGGAGATTCTCACACACCCCTGATACTGACCACACTCCGGATGTCAGTCTTTATCATTGAAACCAGCTTGTTATCTGTCCTAAGCAAAAACAGTCTTAAAATGTTAGAATGTACTAGATGTAGAGTGTGTGTAGAATAGAGATTTTGTTTGAACTCCAGCTTCTGAGAAAGTGGTATCCATGGATTTGAAGGTCAAGGAGGAAGAAGGTGCAAAGACTTATCCCAATAGAAGTGGCTTAATAAATGAGCATATGATAAATATCTCCTTTAGAAAATTAATTTTTTCACCAAGTATTTTCACCCAAATCGTTCCACTGTCTATTTTCTTAATGCACTGACTGTATTTTTGTGTTAGAGTTGAGCAAAGGTTGACTGTTGTTTCAGGGCTTCTTTGGGGAAGACATCTTTTGGTTGAATAAGCATTCCCACCTCCCGTCCTCTCCACATGACTATATTTGAAGGAAGAACCCATCATATTATACAGTTACTTCTTTAAGTCTCAAACCCTTTGTCAAAAGTCCATGTAAAGAGGTCTGCCTCAAAACATGGCAGTGAATCCTTCTCTGTACCAGAGAAACCTCTGCTTTTGTTTATAAGGAAGCAAAGGAGTCTCTCTCCTGCCCTGATCTGATTACCCTAATCATTTAGAAGAATGGTGAAGTGAAATCCTTAAAATCACTGTGTTAGTCTGACTGTTTGCAACTCCATGGACTGTAGCCCGCCAGGCTCCTCTGTCCGTGGAATTCCCCAGGCAAGAATACTGGAGTGGGTAGCTATTCCCTTCTCCAAGGAATCTTCCCAGCCCAGGGATTGAACCCTGGTGTCCTGTATTGCAGGCAGATTGTTGTCCTGTATTGCAGGCAGATTGTTTACCGTCTAAGCCACCAGGGAAGCCCATGATCATGGAATAGTTGCTAAAAGGGTCAGAAATGTTGCCAATTTCTTAGCATTTTTTCTCTCTTAACAAAGTGCTTGGGTTGGATTGTAGTTGCATTAGAGAACCTGGGTGGAAAAACTTGGCAACACTTTCAGCTGCCTGCTGATTGCTGCTAAACTCATGCAGATATTTCTACCTGGGGGTGTTAACTGGTGTTTCTTAAGTCCTTCTCTTTCCTGGATGCAGATAGCCTTTTAGTCATCATTGGCTGGTCAGACAAAGTGAATGGGCCTGGATTGCTGCCTTAAATGCGTGTATAAAACCTGAACCTTAAGTTATTTGGACTGATTGGGTAGGCTTATTTCAGTTTTATATAAATTAATCATGCAGAAGATTCAGTAATAATTGTACCTTGTTGACAGTTGTCAGTGTGCTTGGAATTTTGTAGAAATTAGCCAAGAATTCTGTTACAACCACACACAAAGAATTTTTTAAATTAATTAATTAATTTATATGCAGCATGTGAAATCTTAGTTCCCTGACCAGGGATTGAACCTGCACCCCTGCAGTGAAAGCACAGGTTCTTAACCATTGGACATCCAGGGAAGTCACAACCATATATAAAGAATTTGATTTAATTTGAAATAAAATTATTTAAGGTCACTTAAATTTTCTACATCTCAGTTTCTTCATCTATAAAAGAGGTAAATTTACCAAGATCACAGGTCTCAAGTCAATGAACATATTTGAAGCTCTTACTCATAGACTTATGCTGCATTCTTACAGACCCCGTAGTTAAGTGACTTTCCCCCAAGGTTATACAGTCACCAGTAGAACAAGGATTTGAATCAGATCTTCTCCACTCTGTTGAAACAGTCTGCTTCCTTCAGGGATTGCTTCCAACATGCTGTGCTTGTCTGTGATGTCTCTGATTGTCATTAGGGTTTAACCGTGATCTTTTGTTCTAACAGCATCGTTCTTGAACTTTTTTTTTTGGCCGTGCTGAGTGACTTGTGAGATCTTAGTTTCCTGACCAGGGATCAAACTCAGGTCCTTGGCAGGGGAAGTGTGAAGTCCTAACCACTGGACTGCTGCGGAATTCCCATTCTTGAACATATTTAACAAGGTGTTTTATTGGCTTGGCTTCCTTTTTCATGTAATTTGTATATGTGTCTGGTTTCCCTGTGAGGAGTGAACTCTTCATCTTACACCTCATTGGATGCTGTTCTAGCTACTTGGGTCTGGTTCTGTACCTGGTTTCCAAACCTGCAGTTTCACTGTTACCCGAGGATTAGGCCACCTTTCAAGTACTTTAAAACAGTTGTATCAAATTTTGCTGGATTTGTTTGATACTGAAGTTTCTTATTCCTAGGTATTTTGTAAGCAGAGGATTAGGACTGTAAAGCTACAAGCAGTAGGAGTGTTTCTGTATCTTTTTTAAGAAACTGCTTTTGGGACACATGGCTTTAGACAAATTAAATATAACTCTGGGATTTTAATTCTTATATATACGAATAAGAATCAACTCTAGCGTTTCCTAGCTGGCAGGAAGTATATCTCACTTGGTTTTGCTCAAACATGAGATCAGTTTTTCAACAACAACAACAATAATAATGACAATAATAGGTTGTCTGCTTTCACGGCTCATCTGCCAAGAATGCCCTTTGTCTGTCCTCAACCATGCTAACTCCCTCTTAGCCTTTAGTAAGACTTAGCTCAAACACTGCCTCCTCTGTGTGTGCTTAGTTGCTTAGTTGTGTTCAACTCATTGCCACCCCATGGACTGTACCCACCAGGCTCCTTTGTCTGTGGAATTTTCTAGGCAAGAATGCTGGAGTGGGTTGCCATTTCCTTCCCCAGGGGATCTTCCCGACCCAGGGGTTGAACCCACACCTCCTGCTTCAGCAGGCAGGTCTTTAACACTGAGCAACCTGGGAAGTCCTTCCTCCTCCAGAAAGTCTATGTTAAATACTTCTCTGCCCTCTTGGATCCTAAGCTTTTTATTTCTGTTCTCTAGTGGAATTGTTTCTCCTCAGTATATAACTTTTCACTTGGAAACAAAGGAGGCAGGTAACCCAGATTCATTATTTTTACTCTTAATACTATTTTTCAAAATACCCATAATCGTACTGCCACTACTCTTTCTGAGAAATAACAGCAGGGCAGAAAACTTGAAAATTCTGCCATCGTGTAAGAGCCAGAGGTAATGGCACATGTCTCATGTACAGACATTTAGGAAAATGTCTATTACCTTTTTAAATGTAGGAACATCATGATGCAGTATAAACACTGTTGCTTTAAGGTCGTTTGACATTTGAGATTTGGGGAGGAAGGAAAGGAATTTTAATCCATTCCAGCAAGTCTAAAATTAAAAATTTCTTCTCTACTGACCTAATTTGCTCTGCCTTCATATATACATAGACCAGCATAAATTTTCTACCTTCAAATTGTATCTTCAGGCTACATTCCTAGATATGGCTGGCTGGGTCAAAAGATGTATGTGTGCATGCTAAGTCACTTCAGGCATGTCTGACTCTTTGTGATCCTATACAGGACTGTAGCCCGCCAGGCTTCTCTGTCCATGGCGTTCTCCAGGCAAGAATACTGGATGGAGTGGGTTGCCATCCTCCTCCAGAGGATCTTTCTCACCCAGGGATTGAACCCACACCTTTTATGTCTCCTGCGCTGGGAGGCAGGTTCTTTACCACTTTACCACCTGGGAAGCCCAGGGTCAAAAGTTAGTATGTATTAATAGTTTAGTTCTGCTGAATATTACCAGATTCCCCCTCTATGGGGGTTATATGAACTATATGCACTTTCCAGAGATGTTAAGCAAAAATGTATATTAGATTTGGTAAAATCAGTACTGCTCAGAGTTGTGAAAACTGGAGATAATACATAAACATACTACCTTGTGCAGAATGTACCCTTAGAAAGAGATACTATTGGTCTTGTGTGAAATGGGAATTGTACTCCTTTCCTGATTTGGAAGCAGTCTGTTGTTCCATGTCCAGTTCTATCTGTTGCTTCCTGACCTGCATACAGATTTCTCAGGAGGCAGGTCAGGGGGTCTGGTATCCCCATCTCTTTAAGAATTTTCCACAGTTCATTGTGATCGGCACAGTCAAAGGCTTTGGCATAGTCAATAAAGTGGAAGTAGATGTTTTTCTGGAACATTCTTGCTTTTTCAATGATCCAGCGGATGTTGGGAATTTGATCTCTGGTTCCTCTGCCTTTTCTGAGTCCATCTTACACATCTGGAAGTTTGTAGTGATATCTAACAACTATTCTTGCAAGTGGGAAAGACACAGATACTTAACCTCTTTTGTCATTTGGAAGTCTCTTTAGATCCCCTGGAGAAGGAAATGGCAACCCACTCCAGTCCTTTTCCTGGAGAATCCCATGGAGGGAGGAGCCTGATAGGCTACCGTCCATGGGGTCGCAAAGAGTCGGACACGACTGAGCCACTTCACTTCACTTACCACAGAACATTGTTGACCTTAGGAACACCTTAGATAACTGTAACAAAAGATGTTGATTCCTGTTCTCTAGCTTTATTCATTTACATATCTATCCTTAAGTTAGAGTGAAAGGAATTAGTTGTTAATGTCTTCTGTCTTCTCAAGGATTTCAGTGGTCTTCCTCCTGTGTCTTCATCTTATTTATATATTTGAATTCTAGGATTTGAAACATTTGTTATCAGGAGGGTGAATGAGGTTTTCTAATGATTTAATATGCAATGATGAGATGGCTGGATGGCATCACGGACTCGATGGATGTGAGCCTGAGTGAACTCCGGGAGATGGTGATGAACAGGGATGCCTGGCTTGCTGCGATTCATGGGGTTGCAAAGAGTCAGACACGACTGAGTGACTGAACTGAACTGAACTGAATATGCAATGGCTTGTGCCTTTCATTTCTAATCTGTTAGTCAAAATCAACACAATTCTTGTTGCATTTAACAGGTGCATTAAGTGGCAAGATCCTTTCTACAAAACATTTTTAATAATATCTATTCTTAGATGAACTCCAGTTAAGGGAAAGAGTATGTACTAAAAGTAATCTTCAAATCCGTTAGTATGCTGTCTGCAAACATTTTCGCCATGGGGTACATACATCATTGTGCTCTTATTGGCTTCAGTTTCTACTTACTGACTTCTCTTCTGTCCACCATTTTTAAACGTCCCACTGTTACCTTAAATACAACAGGACTTGAGTTAGTTTCATCATTTCTTCAGTCTTTTTGTTTTCCTCATTTTTGTCCTGCACAGATTTCCTGTGTCTTCTTCTAAGGCACCTTGTTCTAGCCGCCTTGACCTAGAGTCTTTGAATCTTCTTTGACACTTCTGCGTTTATTGATCACACATCCCATGAGTTCCTAGAACTGGATTCTACTTCCATTTTTTTCAACATGTTTTTACATTTTTTTCTTAGTCTCTTTGCTATCACTTTTTTCTAGATTGATTCAAAAACACTAGCTAGTTATTTTGCTCCTACTTTTACCTTCTACCCACACTGCCCTTCAATTAATCTTCCTTAAGTATGGCTTTCATTTTGTTCCTTTTCTCCTTGAAGTGGCTCCTTGTCATCCTGAGAATAGGACACCCTGACTCTTAGGTTAATTTTATCAAGCTTTATCTCTTACTGCTCCTTAACACAAATCCTCTCTTGGACTAGGCTAGTCTTCTCCTTGCCGTACCCTTATATAATAAGAAAAAAATAGGGGATTGGAAGGGACAAAGCTTAAAAATAGGTGTTTAACTTTTTATTCTGAAGTTTCAAGCCTATTTAAATAGAGTAATAACAACGAACTCCCATGTGTCTTATCTGCCTCTTCAATAACTATTAATATCAACCTCATGCCAGTCTTGTTTTATCTATCCCCATATCCCCCCATTTTGCGGGGAGGGGGCGCTGACAATATTTTAAAGCTAATTGCAGACATCATTCACCTGGAAGTATGTCCGTATGCATCTATAAAAGCTATCCATCTGTTTACCTAGTGCAGATCTACTCTGATGGTTTCCCTTTCTGTTGGTTATTTAGCTTGTTTACACATTTTTGTTGTTCAGGAGATCAGCTAATTCCATTCTGCCCCCCTGTCATTTCTCCTCAGAAGGTCCAGCCTCCCCTGTAGAACTATACTACAGCTATTAGGATATTTAAAGTCATTGACATATGTTGGTTTTCTACCCATCTCAGCACACATAGCACAATTTGAACATGTAGTAGACATGTGGTAACTTTTAATAGGGACACTTGGGGTTCATATCTTTGACCTAGGTCTTATTTGCACTGGTGGAATTTTCAGCTACAGCTTTTAAGTTTCTTACCAGACATTTTGGTTTTATGTTTTTAGATTAGCAATAGCTTTGAAAGAATTGGGGATTTGGCTTTAAAAATCAACTTCGAGGTTTTGCACACTTAAAACAATAATGTTTTTGGCAGACTGGTTATCTAAAACCTACCTGGAATTATTTTCAATATATCTTTTACTTAGTTTTCTTTTTCTTTAAAGCTTTTTAGTGAGTTAATAATACTACTTTTTCCTAGTGTACACCAGTATTTGTTTTTGTCAACATAAAGTTTTATAGCCTGGTAATTTTTTTAACTTATGTTTTTTATTATGAAAGTGACTCATCTTGGGGAAAAAATTGGGGGAAAAAAAGGCAAAGTATACACACAAAAACTCAAGTTACTCATAAATTTACCACCCAGACTACTTTTAACATTTGGTGTCTGTCTTCTAGTCTTTTTCAGACATGTTTATGTGTTTGTATACACAGAATATTTTTTTTTAATTACATTACTGCCATAGCCTTGGGCCATAATAGCAGATGCTCCTGCTCTGTTGTTTGTTTGTTAAATCTGGCCTGTAAACAAAGTCAAACAACACAGGCTTCATTCTGGTTGTAGTGCTAGTGGCATGGTTTGCCATTTATTATGATTTTAACTGTAAGTACTTGGTGGGGGCAGAAGAAATCAGGGTATTAATTATTATCAGGTAAACAGGGGCTAACAGCTTTGTATCAGATTGACAGCATTTTAAAATTTTGGACTTGAGATTTTCAGAAGTTGATGGGTTCTCTATGCTATGTGAAAGATTGGGTTCTGATACCACATGCTTTTATTTTCCCATCTCAGTGAGATGAGTTTCTTATAGCTAGGGAAATGGTCATGCAAATTCTGTTTCTCTAGGGCCTGGCACAGAATAGATACTTAATGGATTATGCCAAATGTGATTTATTTTTGCGGTGAGCAAGAAGTAGTGTGGAACACACACGTTGTCTGTATATTATTGTTGTCTGTTGTTATTAAACATGTTATCTCAAAATTTGGCACCTTAAATAACAAACATTTGTTTTCTCATACAGTTCATGTGAACCAGGAATCCAGGAAGAGCTTAGCTGGGTGGTTGTGGCTCAGAGTCTGAGTTGGCAGTCATCTGAAGGCTTAACTAAGACTAGAGGACCCACTTCCAAGGTGGTTCATTCACACACATAACTATTAGCAGGAAGTTTCACTTCCTCACTAGATAGGCCTCTCCATAGGGCTGCTTGAGTGTCGTAACAGTGTGGCAACTGTCTTCGCCCAGGGCAAGGAGAAGATCTAATCCCTTTGATGGCCTGCCCACTGACATTTCCACTTTGTCCTGTTTTTAGGGGTGAGTCACTACGTCTAGCCCATACTTAAGGAGAAGGAAATTAGGCCATAACTTGAAAGGAAGAGTATCAAAGAATCTGTTGGACATATTTTAAAACCACCACATGCATTGAATACATGAACTTCCAGTTGATTCACAGTCAACGTTAAGGTGGCCTGACTCCAGTGAGCTGCATTTTTAATATGCCTTTGGGTTAATTCTGATACGCTAAAATTTGAGAGTCACTAACCTAAAAAAGTAGAAAGAGATACCATGTTCATGGATCAAAGGACACAATATTTTGATGTCACATCTCTGCAAATTGTCCTGTGAACACAAACTCCTAGCTGGCTTTTTTTTTCTTTAGGAAATCAACCAACTAAATCTAAAATTTATATGGAAATACAGAAGATAGAATAGCCAAAACAATTTTGTAAAGGTACAAAGTTAAAGTACCTATATTATCTGATCTCAAAATTACTATTGGAAAAAAGCTCTCCTCTGAAGCTTTAGGAGTTAATACACTCTGTGTTGGGGTCTAGTAACAGATCTACAATTTTATGGTCACTTCATTTCCAGTTAAGAGGCCCAAGGCAGTTCAGTGGGGAAAAGGCAGTCTTTTAAAACAACAACAAAAAATGGTGCTGTACATCATTATAGATTTTAAAAATGTTCCCTGCCTCTTACCTCTGTATAAAACTCCTAGAAGAAAGAATATTCACAATACTCATGTCTAACCAAAAAATTGTAATGCATGATATATAAAGAACTTGTGGTGGTGATGGTGTAGTTGATAAGTTGTGTCCAACTCTTTTGCAACCCCACGGACTGTAGCCCACCAGGCTCTTCTGTCCATGATACTTCCCAGGCAAGAATATTGGAGTGGATTGCCATTTCCTTCTCCAGGGGATTTTCCTGACCCAGGGATTGAGCCCTCATCTTCTGTATTGCAGGGGGATTCTTTACCGCTAAGCCACCAGGGATTCAAATAAAGAATGCAGTAATAAGGTAAACAAGTTTTTTTAAGTGGAGGAAAGACTTAAAGAGATACTTTACCACAGAAGATATGAGTGGCCAATCTGCATATGAAAAGACGCCCATCATTTTAATCAGTAAACTGGATTAAAACCACAGTGAGATACCACTACATACCTGCTAGAATAGCTAAAATTAGACTGATTTTATTAGATATTGGTGAGAATTTGTAGCAGTTGGAACTCTAATCCATTGTTGATGGGACTGTATAATGGTATAATCACTTTGCAGTACAGTTTGGCAGTTTCCTGTAAAGTAAAACATACATTTACAGGTGACCCTGTAACTTCATCATTAAGTATATACCCAAGAGAAATTAAAACATGTCTACACAAAGACTTGTATATGAAAGCTCATAGCAGATTTATTCATAAAAAAGCCAGTGCCTGAAAATAGCTCAAATGTCCATCAGCAGATGAATGGATAAATAAATTGCAGTGTATCCCAACAATGGATTACCATTCCAGTAAAATCTAATCAACTACTGATATATCCAACAACATGGTTGAATGACAAAAATATGTGGAGTGAAAGAAATCAGACTCAAAAGAGAATATCCTGTAGTTCCATTTATGTGAAACTAGAAATTTAGACAAGTCTAATCCATTGCGCTAGCGGATCAGTGGTTGCTTCAGGCTGGAGGTAAAAATGGGGATTGACTAGGAAATGGGCACAAGGGAGACTTCCAGGGATGATGGAAAAATTCTAAATTTTGATTGTGGTAGGGGTTATGTCTGGGCATATGTCTGCTGGACTTACTACTCTGTATCTTTGAAATGTATCTTACTGTGTAGAAATTAAACTTCATTAAAGTTGATTTAAAAACTCATGTCTCTTAAGGTTTGGATTTCCACAAGTTACATAGATAACCATCTGATCTTGAGATGTGGTGTTCAAGATTTATCCTTTGAATCGTTTATGGCCTAGTCTTCCTGGTACCAGGTCTAGGGAGAAGAACGCCAAACTGTTATCTTCTTTTACAGTAGAATTGGCTTCCCCTTCGCTTCTTGCTTATTTGTAACATACCTTGGTTTTAGACGTAGGGTGATGGGATACGTTGTCTGGGCTGGTTTGTGAAGTCTTTTTCTCCAGTGGAATAAGCTATTATAGATAGCTACCATGCCGTTTAAGTCCTGTCATTGTGCTTCTTGACCAGCTCATCAAGGTAGATGGGCTGGAGATAGCTCACGACTCCTCTATAACTGACCCGTCTCTTACGGTTGCAGATTCTCATAAACACAAGGATAAGCATAAAGATCGAGAACACCGGCACAGAGAGCACAAGAAGGACAAGGAGAAGGACCGAGAGAAGTCCAAGCACAGCAACAGGTAAGGGCTGGACCATCAGGCCCCTCCTCGTTCAGGTCCCTCATCATGCAAGTGGGCTTGGCTTACTTGGAGTGGACCTTAATTTGATTGATATTTTTCTTCTTTCTGTACTTTAAAGGGTTTAAGTTTAAAAATTATTAACTTAGCCTTCCATGGTCTATTAGTCCCTGAAATCATATACAAAAGGTTGGGTATATGAGATATTCCTGAAGTGAGCATTCCTAGCTTTCATCAGTTTACCAGAGGGGTTCAGTTCTCACAAAAGCCAGTGACCACCAGTGTAAATGAAACTCAGAGGTGTTGCTCTCAGGGATCCAAGAGGGATCAGAAAGGTGTTTTCTTGTTCATTTTTCCTCATTTTTTTGGTGTAGGTGGCAGGTGATTAAGCCCAAAGACATGGTATCTTTGGGTATAGGACTACTTATTGAAAATGAGGACTTAAACTTTCATTTTGAGTTAAAAGCAGTTGTTGGGGGAAAGCTGTATGATAGTCCCATAATGACCTAAATTTTGTGGGAGGGAACTTAAAGCGCAAGTGCCTTCAACCTAGAGTCTCTTAGAACTACTTCATTAGGGTGGCTTATTGTCTATAGACAAGATATTTTTAACATAAATATATGGTCAAAAGTTTTTATCCAGTGTATACAAAAATCTACAAGTAAATAAAAATGAGATAGATAATCCAGCAGAAAAATTCATGAGAGGATGGAGCAAGCTCTTCATAAAAGAAGATATCCAAATAACCAGTGAAAACACTAGGTGCTCAACAATGTTCATCAGGGAGTGCTCGCTTTGGCAGCACATACACTAAAACTGGAACGATGCAGAGGCAATTAGCATGGCCCCTGTACAAGGGTGACACACACATTTGTGAAGCATTCCATATTTTTATGCTGTATCAACCCAAATATTAACTGATAGCATTTCTAGTAAAATTTCAAAATATAAATAGGTTCACAAGAGTATGTGCTGTTGTACAAACACAAGACCAGTTTAAGAATTTAAGATAGAATAAAATATACCAACATATCAAAATTTAAAAAAAATTAGGAAAATACAATTTAATATTCTACACATTGTAATAATAACTAATTATTAAAATAATGCTAATACCAAGACCTTCAAATGATGTGGAGTAATCCTGTTTCTAGTGGGACTATAAATGGTTGAATCATTTTGGGGAAACTACTTAGCTGTGTCTTCTAAAATTACCATATGTATACCCTGTAACCTAAGAATTCCATTCCCGAGTATATTTGCAACAGAAATGTGTGTATATGGGTACCAAAGGGCAGATAAAAAGTTATTTAGAGCTGCATTATTTTTAATAACCCCAAAGTGAAAATCTCCCAAATGCCTGTTAGTAGTGAAATGGATAAAGTGTGGTATATTAGGATACTATATATAAATAAATATGAAAGTAATAAACATAGGTGACTTCCACAAACCTGTGTTGATTGAAGGAAACTAGTCAAAAAAATACATAATGTATGCTTCAATGTGTTTGAAATTCAGAAACAAAAATTAACCAAGACCTTTAGAATCCAGGGTCATGGTCATCTTTGGTGAGGAAGGAAAGGCAGCAGTTGTAGAATGGTGTGAGGGAACTTCTGGTGTGGCGTCAGTGGTATTTTTCTTGACTTTCGTAGTAATCACATTGTAGCTTTATTTTGTGATAACTCTTTGAACTCTGCATTTTATATATATGCTACTTTTATTTTTAAAAATTATTAAAAATGAGGCTTATGGAAGAGGCACAATAAAGTGAATTCTTTGTCTTTATAATCATTAAAATTTTTTAAATGAAAATTTTAAGGGAAGAAGTCTTTATGAATCATTAAAATAACCAGATTCATTTTCTGCAGTGAGGCTGTTTCTTCAGGAATCATCTACCACTCCTGTGGTCTTTCCCCACAACTTGCTCATTCCTTGTCACTTGATCATCTAGTTTGCGTTAGCCAGTAAATTGAGTCTTAGGTACTAATAGTTGAATCCAGTTCACATGCATCTTTTTTCCAGTTTGTAGTCATCTTCCTAATATTAATATCTGTAGATTTGAGAGCAGCGATTATTACCAAGAATAAAGAAGTTCATTTCATAATGATAAAAAAGGGGACTCATTAATCAAGAGGACATAACAGTTATGAAGCTTCCCTGGTGGCTCAGTGGTAAAGAATCAGCCTGCCAATGCAAGAGAGGCAGGTTCAATCCTTCGGTCAGGAAGATCCTTTGGAGTAGGAAATGGCAACCCACTCCAGTATTATTGTCTGGAAAATTCCATTAATAGAGGAGCCTGGCGGACTAAAGTCCATGGGTTCGCAAAGAGTTGGTCATGAGTGAACAGTAGCAAAGAGTATGAACAGTTATAAATGTTAATATAATCAGTTAGAGTCTCAAAATAGATGAAGTGAAAACTGTTAGAATTGCAAAGAGAAATAATATTTATAGTTAGATTTTACTACCTCTTTCTCAGTTGATGGGAGAATCATTACGGATATGGGAGACTTTAAATATTATCGACGAACCTGATCTAGTTGATATTTATAGACTGTTACACTCAGCAGTAAAATACACGTGGAACATTCGCCAAGATACACCATATTCTGGGCTGAGGCCTTCTTGAAACCAGCTTCCCCTGGCTTCCCACTTGCTGGCTACCTTTTTCATCTTCTCATTCCAGTTCGCAGAGTGATTCTCAGTCTGGTTGCCTTTCTCTGCTGCATCTCTTGTGATTCACCCTTCTCTCACCTTCCATTTCCAGTCTCCCTTAACTGCTTTTCTGTTCCTCAAACAGAGTGTCTTCTGAATATGTCTAGGTTTTCAAATATGCTGTTACTGGTTCTTAAAGACTGTTGCTCTCCTAATAACATTCTTTTAGTTGCAGCTTAGAGTTCTTCTTTCAGGTATCTTTTTCTGCCTGTCCCCCCCGCCCCCAACCCCCATATTAAAGTACCATTTTTATGTCTTCTCTGGCACCTTGAGTATATCCCTCTCACAGCCATTACCAAGTTGTCGTGGTGGTGTAATTGTCTCTCTACTTTTCTGTGTGACCTATTTATTGGACTCTTGATGGTCCCTGGGAAGAACATTGGCTTCTGTTGTATTCATGTATGTCCTCAGACTTAGTATAGTACCTGACAGACAGGTGATTCTTAGTAATATATATGTATTGAGTCAGTGAGTGGTTGACCTATGGTTACACCAGTTACCATCATCTCTCTCCTTTTCACATATTCTCATTATTCTGTAGCAGAGTTCCCTTTGGCCATCCCACATTTCAAACACCATTTTTTGTGTGTGTTTCTGTCTGAAATATGTATAACATAAAGTTTGTCATTTGGGGGAAGTGACATTCACTAGATTGTGCAACCATCCCTAGTATCCATCTTTAGAACTTCATCATTCCAGATAATCTCTGACTTCTTAAATAATCCCTCCTTATTGCCCCTTCTCCTACCCTTTAGCAGCATCTATTTTCGGTCTCTGAATTTTCCCATTCTAGCTACCTCAGGTAAGTGGAGTCATAAAGTACTTGTCCTTTTTATGTCTGGCTTATTTTCCTTGACATAATGTTTTCAAGGTTCATCCATTTTATTGAATATCAGAATTCCATTCTTATTTGTAGTTGAATAATATTTCATTGCATGCCTACCACATTTAAAAAAATTCTTTGATCTGTTGATGGATGCTTGGATTGTTTCCACCTTTTGGCTATTGTGTATAATGCTACTATGCACCTGGGTGTACAAGTGTCTGCTTGAGTCCCTGCTTTCAATTCTTTTGGGTATATACTTAGGAGTAGAATTGCTGATCACGTCAAACAAGAATTTTTATCTTTCTTCCCATATTTTTGATGTGCTAGTTAATGTGAAGGGCCAAAAATATATGAGATAGTCTTGACTATGAAGAACTTCATCATCTGAGGAAAATGGCTTACACATGGATCAGATGAAGAAAAACTAATTTTCATGTTACCTGAAATCTGTCCCAAAAAAGACTTTAAAAAGATAGAAGTTAATATTTAAACCATAAGCTTTTAAAAATGGATGTCTTATTCTCTGACACATCTTACTTCACCAACCATAATTTGCCATTTGTGATGGAAGAAAATAATTAGGTAGAAGTGGCCCTGTTTTACCAAAATCTTTTTTAAAATTTTAGGATGTAATTTTTTTTTTAAAGCTTTATTCATCTTATTTTTAAAAGTTTTTAATTATGGTGGTGCTGGGACTTGCATGGGCTTTTCTCTGTTTGTGGTACGCAGGCTCCTCATTGCAGTGGCTTCTCTTGTTGTGGAGCACAGGCTTTAGGGTGAGCGGGCTTCTGTAGTTGAGGGACGCACAGGCTTAGTTGCTCCGTGGCATGTGGGATCTTCCCGGATCAGGGATTGAACCCATGTCTCCTGCTTTGGCAGGCAGATTCTGTGCCACTGAGACACCAGGGAAACCCAAGGATGTAATTCTGACATCATTTTTTCTTGAAGTCCACAGTGGCTTTCTTATGTCTATCTAGAAGAAAGTCTCCTGGTTCTGGTCTCTCCACCTAAGTGCCTTGTGATGTTGACTAGTTTACTTAACCTTCCTCAACTGACTTTCTTGTCTTCCTTAAAAGCATACTTTTCCAAGATTATAGGATAGGCAAATTCACGAGTTTATTCTGTGCAGTTTTGTGCTTTTTAATATTTTCTTTATTTTCTAATCAGAATACTTGAAAAATAATAGCTTGTTTGCCAAAGGGCATTGAAAGAACCTGCCCCTAGGTTTTGTTTACACATGACTAAATCTAGCCCTGGATTTCTAATTCACATGTGAGTAAATTTAAGACAGTTTAACCAGATGATGTGTTGTAAGCAGACTTTTAAGTACTTCCTGTTTTGACCTCTGTTGACACACTGCCGCTTTGCAACAAAGCAAGTGTATTGGTTATGGTCCAGTAAAATCCTGTACACCGTGTTCCTTTTTAAATGATTTCTGATCTTTCTGGTAGGTTTGGGTTTCTTTTTCTTCTTCAGCACATTAAGGGATCCTTGAGGATTGTTCAATCACCTCTGAAGCCCAGAATAATTAAGATTTAGCATGTTCTGTTGCAAAATGCTCTATTTTAAAACTTTGCTCATCGACCCTGCCTACTTTTGTGGCCATCTATTATGAAGAAACAAGTTCTACAGTAATGTGTTTCTGTATTCCTTCCTTCTCTGCTAGATCCTAGCATCAGTGATTTTTCATTAGGTTACACTTAGGACCCAAGTCCAGGAGGCCTCTTTTTCCTGCATAGTTATATTGTACTGCATTCTTAGAGTGTCAGAGAATTGGAAACAAGCCTTTCTGAGACAGATGGGATTTAGACCTACCTCTCAGGAGATCCCATCTTATTCATGTACTTCCTTCTTTTATTATTCTCATCCAAGGTGCTCCATAGGGGAAGTGGGGTATTAAAGGTCATTCTGTCTCATGTCTTCTGTATGTGGACATGAGTCTGAGGTGATGGACCTCAGGTCACACAGTAGTGTGGTCACAGTGAGGCTGAGAAACCAGGGCTTCTGAGTCCTAGTGTGACTTTAAAGGATCTGATGTAAGTAAAGCAAATCTCTCTCCTTAAGGAACGTTAGTTGTGTAGCTAAACTGTCTGTGTTTAAATACCAGCACCTCTTTCTCATGCATATGGTAGGCAACTTAGGTTTTACAATGCCAGATCATTTCAGATGCTGCTTTTTTCTTTTTGGTCCCAGATCCCTAAACGTTTTGGCACTAGAAGTATTAACATTATTAAATTCTGATGCTGTGAAGACCCCATCTCTGACTATCTGGCCTATAGGAAATTTATACCAACATCAAATAAAAATAATTTCTTCTATTATTTGTCTCTGATACTGCTTTTTTCTGTTAGCATTGATATTTAGCACTTCCAGTCCTTTAAAGTGAAGTGAAGTCAAGTCGCTCAGTCGTGTCCGACTCTTCGCGACCCCATGGACTGCAGCCTACCAGGCTCCTCTGTCCATGGGATTTTCCAGGCAAGAGTACTGGAGTGGGGTGCCATTGCCTTAAAGCAATATATAAATCCTCTCTAAAGAAACAAAAGGAATGCTCTGACTAGATCCTAAAGAATCACTGAGCTTGTAGGATTTCACCCAGATACTTCTCTTGAAAGGTTGCATTCTTAGCATAAATTATCTTTAATACTAGACCTGTCATATATACAACATCATTAAAAGCAGTTGTGGGGGGGGGCTTATTTTAGAAAATAAAGGACTATCACATGTGAAACATAAAATTTCTTCTGCCAACTTTTGACTGTATGCATCTCTTGTCATTTTTAAACCTGACCCTCAGAGTGGAGTGAAAAATTTGTGGAAATCCAGGGAAGATAGAAAAGCAATGCTGTGAAATATAGTAAGGGAAGTGCTTTTTCAGCCCTGTTGGTAGTACTAATGTATACAGTCAGTGTGAGAATAAGGATGCTTTTGGTTTCTGCCTTCCCTTCAGTTCCAGATCCTACCTGAATTAAAGTTGAAAGAACATAGATTTTTAGGAAAATGCACGAATTAAGCAACTGGTTCTCAGATTAGGGAAATTTTTCTGAAAGTAATCGCATTTAAAAAGATGTGTTTACTGCTTTTCTTGGTGGGGGTTGGGGGGAGCTCTTGCTGAAGCCCTCTGTTTATCTACACGTTCTCATAGCAGCCTGTCTCGGGGAAATGGACAAGTTAACATAGGGAAGTGGAAGAGGTTGGGTAGTTAAGAAATGAGACTAGAGTATCACCGCCATTCACATGGGAGTCCATGTGATGTAGTGAAAAGCACACTGAAGTAGAAGTGCAGGGGCCTGGTCCTGTCGCTTACTAGCTGTGTGTCCTTATCCAAGGCGCTTAACTTCTGAGTCTTTTTCCACTTTAGTTGAATGTTAATAGCAACACTAGCCTGGTCAAGCTTTCAAGTGTGTAGGGGAGAATTCAATGTAAGTATGCATATAAAAGCTGTTTGGAAACTAACATACTCAGTAATTGAGATTATGATGAGTACCACAAAGCCTGATAGAATTGCCATTCTAATAAATTGAAGCTGTTGATTCTGGTAGTTGAATCTAATTTAATAGTTACTTATTGATAATAGCAAATTCGGTGCTCTAGTTTTCAATGATGCCTAGCCCTATTATAATGACCTGTAGTCTTTTTTTTTTTTTTTTTAGCCATTTCATGGTGGAAAGGGTATTTGAACTAGCCATGGAAAGATGGTTAAGATCTTGACAAGGGAAGGTGATGGCTAGAAAGAGTGACTTTCCAGTCAGTGAGAAAAGATAAACAAAATATGGAAGGGCTATCATGTACTTTGCTCTGGGGAAAATCCAGTTAGGTGGTTGCCTGGGTTAATAGGATGGATTAGAAAATGGGGCCTCCAAAAAGTTGCTTGATGCAGAACTATTAGATACTATTTCAAGAAGCTGAGATTTGATTCTGAAGGGAGCAAGAAAGAAGCCACTGAAAATAGTTGAGAACGAGAAATAGGACTTAGCCACAAGTGGCATGAGGGAGGGTGTCTAAGAAAAAAGGATTCCTAGCTTGAGTAACTGGGTGACTATTTACCTTGTTAATAGAGAGAAAAAACTTAGAGGAGAAATGGGAGTTCTGTAAGATTCCACTCAACTCCCAAGTTTTAATAATTACTGGGATTTTGTTTAGTAACCTATAATGGTGGATGAGCATTAAGAAATCTGGGAATTTCCTTGGTGGTCCAGTTACAAGTCTGTGCTTCCAATGCAGGGGACCTGGGTTTGATCCCTGGTAGGGGACTAAGATCCCATAGACCCCAAAAAAAGTAAATAAAGAAATCTTCACTTCTTAAAGCCTTTCAGAAACTAGTTTCTGTGTTTTTTTTCAGAGGCAACTTTAGAATTCACCTTAAGTAAAATTTTTGATTTAACAAACATTACTTAAGCTTTAATTACCTGCTTTCCTTTGAAGGGCCATAGATCTCTTCCTTTCACAGCTTAGAATTTTTCTAGGCTCTCCCAGAGGAATCCCCTATGACCCCATTGACTGCAGCCTGTGGGGGGCTGTTGCCTTGAGGAAGTGGGCAGGTTGCTGGAATGAGTTTGTTCTCTTAGCCTTTAGTGGCTAGGTCCTATTCTTAGAAGATAAAGAGGCTCCCCCTACTCTTCCCAGCAGTGTTTCCTTTTTGCCTTATTTGGGGAGTAAGGCACCAGAGTGGTCAAAGACATAACTTCCTGAGTTTAAATCCTAGTTACTGCTCATTAGATGGGTTTTCTTGGGTGAGTTACTTAACCTTCCCGTGTCTCAGTTTCCATATGTGTAAGATGAAGATACTTATCTCAGAGTTTTGTTATGGGGATTAAATTGCTTAGAAGAGTGCCTGGGCCTTTGTACTGTTTTAAATGTCTGCTAAATATTTTTATTAGTGATCGAGGACAGACCACTGTTTTAGTTTTCTTTAGCAGATTTAAATGGTTTCCCATAGCCAACATCCTAGCTTCCCAGAGGATCAGACCAGGGTTTTTTCCTAAAGAGGCAGCAAATGCCTTCTCGAGGCAGAAGAAGAATATTTTTCTGTCTTGGGCTTCCTGCTGCCACCCCTCTACTTCAACCGTCTCTCTCATCCTTCTTCGTAAATGCCTAGGGAAGCCTGAGTCAACTCTGTTTTGTCTGCACAGGTCCACCAAGAGTCGCACAAGAGGTGTGATGGATACAGTGAAATACAGCTGGATCTCTTTTGGAAGCAGCCAGAAGGGCAGTATAGTGGAGTGGTTAGATGCATGGGCTTCAGATGGCCTGGGTTCAAACTCTGGCCCCACTAGTTGCCAGTTGGACAAATAATTTAACTTGTGTCTCTTCCTGAATTTTTTGCTTTTGCTGTGCTGAATCTTCCCATTTATTCTCTTTGGCATTAACTTTTGCTTGTCCAGACTCTGATGTTTGGTAGATTTTATCTCCAAAAAGATATGAGCCCTGAGCCAAGGAGTCAGCTTCAGTGTATACCCAATAATTGGATGAGTTCCTGATGATGAAGTTTATATTTTATCTGAAAGTGTGACCATTTCAGATATTCTAGGAATGGCAGCTACTGTCTTTATTTTAGTGTTCACCGTACCCCAGACCAAACTCAAAGTGTATTTGTTCTTCACATCTCTGGGTTTCCTTATTATGATCATTATTAAGCTTTTCTAGTTTATTTTTCTTATTTAGCCACACTGAAATTTCTTCAGTATTGGAGTCACCTGTACTGCTGCCCCAAACTGGCCAGTATTCTAGTCCTCAGTTATATTTACAACCCATTTTGTGACTTTTACATACTGTGTGTATTGTGTCTGGAAAAGTAGCGGGATCAGTACATAGACATGGGTTAATATCTCTTAAAACAGATAGTCAATGTATGAACTTCTCTTCTGCAGTGGTCAAAATTTCCATCATCTCACTATCAACAGTGGAAAGGTAATGCCCTTTAAGCTGCTGTGAAAGTCAAGCCAGTTTTAAGTCTTTTGGAAAAAGAGGTACATGTTAGGAAATCCTGAATGATGATGAGTCAGCCTCACTGATCCCAGATCGGCTGCATTTCTACCACTGGCCAAATCCTGCTTCTGACTTGCATGGCATGGCCTTCAGCATGCTTCTGTGTCACAAGACTTTGATCTCCAAAAGCATCTGCTACTCACTTCCGGTAGATGCCTAGGAAAGACTGACACTGGGGTTTGGTCTTTGGCAGCCCTCTGGTCTGTGTCAGGTTATGGACGAGAGGGTAGGACTCCCAGTACTCTGTTCTGTTTCTGGAGGCAGGGACAGGAACAGCACACGACAAGTAGACAAGATGTTAGCATTGTGTTCAGAGACTTAATACAGCTTCATAAACCACATTTCTAACAGTCCCCAATGGAATGCCTTGTTACCACAAGATGTTCCTTAACTCTGAATCTTCTGAACTCAGTATAAAAATACAAACTTTTCTTCTATCTAAACAATTGGGAATAGAGGAGAGTGAGATGCCTTTGAAAAGTCAAGTTGGTAGTTTCATCTCTTTGTGGCTTTGTGATTAATTGTACCTACAAAGGGATTACTACACTAGCAGAAACTTTGAATTTCCTGGATAGATTTCCCTCTGGTTAGCAGGCAGAGGAAGTACTGACTTCTTTCACTTTCCTGGGGTTGGCCTGAGTGTCCGTGCCACTGCCATGTCATCTTTTGGCTTCTTTTCCGTGATCTCTGTGTGGCGTGATAATGAATAGCAAAGCTGAAAACTGGAGGCCTGTGCGTATACTCATGGTGCCCATGCTGTGATTGCCAGGAGACCAGAAAGCCAGTTTTCTAGTATAATAGAATCATGTTCTAAGAATTGCTTTCATTGAGAAAGAGAGCAAAGCAAGTAGGGGCAGTGGAGGCAAGGAGGTGGAACATAAAGGAATAAGGACTGTGGAGCATTTCTAAACTCAGATTCCTGAATCAGCCCTTTAGTTTCATGGGAAGACAATCAGAGGTAGCTATCCCAGAGTTTTATCATTTCCGGTGTCCTAGGTCTTATCTAGAAAGTTTTCACTTGATAGTAGAGAAAAATCTTTTAACTTTATACATTAAGTCTTAGAATGCCCATGCGTTTGTCTCTTAACACTAGGCTTCCCTTAAGTGGTGGCTGTCAGCTTCATGGAAATGTAATGATACTGATCTAGCGGAAAGTGCTCTGAACTTAGAGATGGAAATGCTGAGTTTAAATCCCAGCTGCCCTTCTTTCTGAATACTGTAACTTGGAATAAGACTTTGAACCACTGGCTCCTCTGTTTCTGAATCAGTAAGGGAATAATAAAGACTCCTTCACAGGGGTGTTGTGAGAACTGAGTGAAATAATGTACGTGAAAGCACTGAACATATTGCTTGCTTAAATTTGTCCTTTTTTCTTATTCTGGGGGGAAAGTATATCTTAACCATTAATACTATGGATGTCATTGTTTCAGATTTTTTGCTTTTAGGCAGGAACTTCTTTAGATGACCATTAATTCCTCTTAGAGTTAATGTTCAAAACAAACAAAAGCTGAAACTTCAGTACTTGTATATGAGTAAGCTCATATATTTTGCTGGTAGTATCAAAACCATGGGCCTGTGATTTCAGATATGTAAACTCCTGAAGAATCAGTTGCAATCTTGACAGCTACTTTTTCACCATTCTAAAGCTGAAAGAATTCAGGAGAACTAAAAGTAAGAGCATTATTGTAATTGGGAGCATTTTGTACAAAATAAAGAATAAGTTATTTCTAAAACACTGTGCTGTGGTGAAAACAGATTATGAGAGTACATTGAGTAGAGAGTGACTTCGTAATAATGCTAAGAATAACAAGCATGGTGGGAAAAATTGATCATCATGTGCTAGCACACTAGGATTTTTTTTTTTAAACTGTACTTACATAGAAATCTGTTATTTTCCAGTGTGTGGCACATCTAAATAACAACCTAATGAGAACAACACAGAGGGAGGAATATATAAACCAAGGAAAGTGGACATTGCTGTATTTTTCCTCTATTGATAGTTCTGGGTCTTCCCTAAACCTGTAGTCCTGTTTATACTCATTCCCCTGCCCTCCTGGCTGGATTTTATAGTTTTTGCTGATTAATTATCCAAACCCCCATCATTAGTTGGGGCTCCTTTTGTCTCCAGAGATGTGGTTGATACTACTTGCTGTCCTGCTCCAGGTTCTGGGGCTCTCACCTGACTGGTACCGTCATCTGTTTCTCCCTTTCTGGCCTTGGGTGTAGCTGAAAATGCTAGCCAGATCTCTTTAGGACAAACTTCATGGAAAGGTTGTAACCTAATGACCTCATTGCTGGTAAAATCTGTTTGTTTGTTTTTTTCCTGGGCTGAATGTGGTAAATGTGAGAGATGGGAAATACAGTCTATGGTAGGAAAGGCAAGAGCCTATGCTGCCTGTGGGATTGGCTGTCTGTCAGCTGGGGTGGTTGTCAGCTGTCCTGTTTCTAGGGATGACCCCCGATTCATAGCCCTTGAATTCACATTCTCTGTTGGTAACTTGTGGAATATGTTGGCTGCTGCAGTGAGCAGGGACCTACGCTGCCTGCCCAGTGCACGGAAGAAAATAGTCATCCACTGTCCTGCTACTTTAAAATACAGCTCCTGAATTTTGCTCTTTAGTTATTGTTCACTTGCATGTTTCTATGTAACTGCAGTTATTTTATATATTCCTTTTTTTTTTTTTTGCTTAAAGTTATCATGTATATTTACAGGACTCACAAATTATAGCACAACGGCTAAATAATGATAACTGTCATGTATAGCTTTGGTATATCACAGTTTCCCCCTCTGATTATTTACCAGGGCTCTATCTGGTTTCTTGGTGGTCTTTTATTTGTTTGTTCTTGTTTGTTTTTTCATTGTGGGAAGCATCAAAGTGAACGTCTTTCTGTAATGCTTTTCCCAGAGAGACACCTCCAGGAGCTAGACCCCAGGGTATGAATATTTGAATGGTTCTTGTTTTATAATGTCAAATTTTGTTTTCCTGAGGAGTGGCACTTTTTAAATTTTTTAAAATAGTATTACCAGTGTGATAAACGCCTTTAAAAGCAAGGCTTTGAAAAACAGGCCCTCAAAGCACCCCCTTGCTTTGAGATAGGCCTTTTCTCATTGTGAGGAAAGGACCAAGCAGGATTTGTAAGCCCCTTGTAGAAGTGACTAGCTTTAGCTTTTCCTCGGCTGGCAGGGAAGTGTTGACTGTGTTGGGCTGCTCACTGCACAAAGCCCAGGCATGGCTACATCTGTGGTATGTCTCCAGTCTGGCACTGAGCCACTGAATGATTTTTGGCGAGTTGCTCTTAACCTCCTCATATCAGATGTGAGTGCTCAAGTTGGAGCTGTCATTATAGTTTTTTGCTGGTAGAATATTGTAGAAATACTATGGATTTGCTGTATCATAGACACTTTAAAAAAAATGTTCTGGTATGTTTAGAATAACTGTTTTTCCCTTTTGATTCCTTTGCTCTTTGAAAAGCTTAAGACATTAGGCAAGATAAAGTCTGATGTAGTGAAGAGCTTCTACTTGAACTTTCTGTCAGGACTGGTTATTTGAAGCATTGTAAGTTTCCATGGTTCATGTTATCTCAGGGTATCTTGTGAGTTAATCTTGTGAAATGAATCCTGTGGTCCCTACTCTGGGCTTACTGTTTGTGTCTTATTTTCACAGTGAACATAAAGATTCTGAAAAGAAACACAAAGAGAAGGAGAAAACCAAACACAAAGATGGAAGTTCAGAGAAGCATAAAGACAAGCACAAAGACAGAGACAAGGAAAAACGAAAGGAAGAAAAGGTACGGAACATCCTAGTGGAGAAGGAAGAGGCGTGGGGTGTATTTTTCATTTTGTTTACCTTTGAAAGCAAGTGATGAAAGTACCTTCATTGAGTAGTAAGATCCTCTGGCCTTTTTTTTTTGAAGGAAAATTGCTTTACAGAATGTTGTCATCCCCTGACCTTTGAGTGAAAAAGTCTGTGTCAAGAGATGTCAGAACCTACCAGAGTCTTAAAGGATAAAAACCAAACTTTACCACTGTTTTTCATGTACCAAATCTACCCATGTCATTATCTTACTTTGTATGGTAAATTAAGGGATATAGGATTTCTGGAAAAGTCAGTTTTCTTTCATGGGGAAAATTAGTTTTGTTTTTGAGAGAAGGCCTAATACCACACTGGTCCTCTGTTGAATGAAACTCCTTCCTGAGTGAAAATTTAGTGACACTGGTGCTCTTTGTGGCTTTTGGTTCCAGTATAACCAGCACAAGCCTTCTCAAAATAGGCTCATCTGGCTGTGAATGAGTAGTACTGTGCCTAGGCTTTTTAAAAAAGTTTTTTCGTTTCTCAGAAAGTAATGCTGGATGGACTTGGTAAATTCAGACAATATAGAATAGGGGACAGTAGTGAAAAATAATCTCCCTTTAACCCTCAACTCACTGTCCTCCATCTTTCCCTTTGTGGAGGCAGCCACTGTACTTTTTTTTTTTTTTTTGTATTCTTCCATTGGTACCCTGTGCGTGTGTCTTAGGTGTATATTTTTGTCTGAAAAATTGAAAGAGGGTGAACATTCACCTAAGTCAGTGAAGGTGGGAAATAAAGTATTCCTTTTCATTTGGGTTTGTTTTTTTATTTTCTGTCTGCACTGCCACGGGCAGATCTTTGAGAAGTGGAATGTATTTATTGAGGGAGGGGACCTACCCTCATTTAAAGGTAAAAAGCCACCATTTTGAAGGGAAACACTTCCCAGTAAAGAACTGTAAAAAAGGAGTCTTAGAAAAGTGTCAAGACCTTTGGTTCACCTGTTCGGTTTTGCTGATAAGAGTCAGTCTGGGATCAAGATTTCCCAGGAGTAGAGGCCAGATCGTCTCAAGTACGGTAGAGACTTCTTCAGCTTTAGTCCTTTAAGGCACTAATCAGTTACTGCTGTTTTACCTTTCAGATTAAAGCTTCTGGGGATGCAAAAGTTAAAAAAGAGAAGGAAAATGGCTTTTCGAGGTAAGACTGTGCTGCCTTGGCTTCTCTTTCTCTCTGTGTGTCCAGCAGGCCAGCTGCCCATGTTGCAGTGTTGTTGGAGTTCACCTAAAATGCACTGACCTGGCCATCTCCAGGTTTTCAAGGAAGTTGGCAGTGAAAGGACTTGGTCTTAGCCAGTGAGAGCATTTGTAGAGTGCCATTTAGCAAGACCGACCAGCACATTTTATAGAAGGCTATTTTGAGTGGAGAAGGTTGGCAGGAAGAAGTTTTTTTTTTTTTAATCGAGATATAATTTACACTTCCATAAGATACACCCCTTTAAAGTGTACAGATTATTGGTTTTTAGTTTTTCACAAGGTTATATAACCTCCCCCAATACCCTCTATCTAATTTCAAAACATGTTCATCACCCCTAAAAGAAAGTCTGTTCTTAGTCAATAGTAATTTTGGAGTTTCCTAAAAAAACCCTACTCTGAATTCCTTGGTATTATTCCTTGGTAGCTCATATATAGAAACTGATTTGACCTGCATTTTAGGGACAGGTGTAGATTTTACAGGGGCAGAAGTATTTCATCTCTTTTCCAGAGGAAAGGTCACTTTTCCTTTCCTTTGTGGGGCTGTTTAGATTCTGTTTTCCTCATCAACTGCAGCGCCCTAAAATAAATCCAAATGTTTCAAAAAAATAAATAAATAACATATTCTAATCTCCACTGAATGGCAGAATGGATTTACCAGGAGTTGTTGGGAGTGTTTGCCTTTTTATTCAGGGGAAAATGTTTTGAGAGTTTTGCTTTCTTGAAATTTTGAACTTTCAGTTTCATTTGAGAACAATTTTGAAATTTGTGCCATGTACTCTGGGTTTCTTACCCCAGGAGAAGCAAGTGCCCTCTTCAGGCATGTTCTGTAACCGTTCCAGGAATGCAGAATAATAAAATTCAAGAAGCGTTAGAACTGTAAGCTAGGCATTCTGATTCCTTCGATAACAGTGACTGAACACAGGGCAACTATTTTCTGCCAGGAGATGGCCTTGGACTTCTATTAAACTAAGATATGATTATAGACTCTCTGGACTTGGTATGGAGTCCTGGATTTGATTTCAGACTTTCTGGGTTAGATGATCAGAAGCACACCCTTTGAGGCCATGGTTGCTGTGTTTGCTTTGCTGGTCTGCTCGCCACCTTGCATCTTTGTCTTGGTAGAAAATCCACATGCCTCACTGAATTGGAACAGTTTTCTAGGGTTTTAAAATTTTTTTCTTCAGGCCTAGTAAGCCTTCCCGTGTGCCTTTAAAACCTCACTTATGATAGTACTAGGATCTAGCATTTACTTAACTAGTTGGGTAAATGACAGCGTTGCTTTCTTTCTGGTGCAAAGCTTTTGGAGATTTTGAACCCTTGGGTCAGTATCAGTGGTTTCTGTGGAGGGGAGAAGCAGCTATAGAGGTTGGCCTTTGGGGAGTGTGCATAAATAAGGAGAGAAAGTTAATCTCTTTAAATGCTCAAGTTCATTTGCAAGCAAGGGCATCCAGTATGCTTGTGGGGAAGGGAGAGGCAGGGGCAGCATTGAAACCCTGTGAATATGCTGACTTTATTTGACAACTAAATCTGGATGCTTATCCTTTGGCCCCCTTAGAGATGAGGTGACTTTCTTTGTGTCTGGAGGCCATTTCTTGTGCTGAGTGAGTTAGCCTTGTGGATGCTTCTGGCTGTGAGCAGTGAGGTTCTGACAATATGTGCCAGGCCTGGAAACACCTCAGGCTGTGGTGGTGGCTGGCCCCTTTGGTGTTTTAACTTGTCCTCTCCTCTTTTTTAGTTCAACATAGTCATCTAACAGAATCATCTTTTTATATTGAGAAGGCAAAATGCTAACAAAAATAGGACAAGGTACTCTTCTGTGTATAAAGTAAACCGAAGGAGGAAGTTGAACAGTGAATAGATTTGGCTTAGAATAACTTCAGTTTTTTTGTTCTGAGCCTCAAGTTTGGGGATTATATTTTTATTCCTTTTTTGGTGAAAGCTGTATTTTAGCTTTGGAGCACTAGAATAATCCACTCAGATCACTTGTAGGGTCAGATACACAGTAGATCCCTCAGATAAGGGGAAGAAACAGCTTAGGTTTGTTCCTACTGTAATGTGGGTTGTGTTGGCAAAGACAACCAAGAGGCCATGGATACTGACTGAGAATGAGGGGCTCTGATCCCTGACCTTGATCTCACCTCTTCATCTGTTGCGGTGAGAATTAAATGAGAAAAAAAGTGCTCATGGAGAACCTTTTAATATGTACACATGTATGTCATTTATCCTTCTGTTAAGCTTCTTCTCCCAATTCTGCATTACTTTTGTAATGTAGATTTTCCAACACTCACTGGCTAACAAATTTTTTTTTCTCTTCAGTCCACCACGGATTAAAGACGAACCTGAAGATGATGGCTATTTTGCTTCTCCTAAAGAGGATATAAAGCCATTAAAGAGACCTCGGGATGAGGATGAGTGAGTATTTCTTACTACTTTTGAGTTTTGAAAACAAAAAGGAGTTATTAGGAAAATAGTACACAGAACCTTCTGCATTAGTTGAGTTTTACTCTTTAGGAATTTGTGATTAATAGACTGGGTGACTGATTTCTCTTTGAATGTGTATTTATACTTTTCTCACATTTTTTCTTATTAATAAGGTAATGTATGTTTATTGTTGGAATTTCAAATAATCCAGAATTCATGAAAAATATTTAAATTATTAAGTTACTTTAAGTGTGTCATCACCTCCCACAGAAAAGTTTTCATTGTTAAAGCAGTTTTTCCTAGAATCTGTGCCCGTTAATACCTTCTTAGTGAAGTTTCCATGCATAGAAGTAATAAAATTGCTCTTACTTAAAACACGTATTTTGAGGCTTATATGTGCCTCTTAGGTTCAGTCAGTGAGGTTAAATCCTTTTCATTATTTTCAGCCTTGTGAAATTTATTATGTTTTGGGAATCTACAAAGGATTTATGGTAGAAAGTAGTTGGAAGGGGAGGAGGGAAATACTTAGCTCATTTGTGTGCGTTTAGAATTCATAAAGAATTTCTCTCTTCCCCTTCCCCGTCCAGTTATTACTTTGTGGTAGCCATTGTTGCACTGTGTGTTGGCCTCCCAGATTTCCACCTTCTAGTACTTTCTGTTTCTGTGCTTATACCCCTGCTCCACCTCCCTTCCAGGCCTGCATGCAGTATGAAGCTGTTTGTTTTGTTCTGCATAGGGTTATAACTATTGGTCCTTGGTCTGGCGTTCTTTACTTTCTCCATTCCTGTTCTTGACTGTAGAATGCCCAGCCAAGAATAATAGCAACCACGCCTGCCTTGGAGGCCGCCAAGAAGAGTTTGGAAGTCCTAATCCTACTGGTGAGAAGTACTGAGTCACAGTTGTGTTAACTGCATATTCATGTTCCCCTTTCTAGTGCTGATTTTAAACCTAAGAAAATTAAAACAGAAGATACCAAGAAAGAGAAGAAACGAAAACTAGAGGAAGAAGAGGTTAGTAAAGAGACTTAGGCCCTTTGGGACTTGAATTTGGAATAGGGAATTTTTTGATAAAATAACTTTCAAAGGCAAATGGCTTTTAGGAGTTTATTGCTCTGTTGTAGAGGAAACACTGGGAAAACTTACGTGTGCCACAGTGGCTATGGCACTGTTAGTTTTAAGGTATTAGCTTCCTGGGTGTCCACTCATAGCTGTGCTGCCACCTGACATGTTCTTAGAGAAACTACACCATCTTCATACATACAGAAAGAAATACTAGCAAGAAATCATATTTTGGCTTAAAACCAGGAAGAGTTTTCCCTAGGAATGTTTTTCAGCATTTTTTTTTTTTTTAATCTAGCAGAGCTTGCCTGTCACTCATTTTGGGTAACTCTCCCTATTTAAAGTCCTTTAATGGGTGTTGCTTGCACATAGCTTGAAATCCCAGTTCCTGACCACAGCTGCTCCCTGGGTCTTGTGCCTCTTTAATTTACCTAGTTCCAGCCTCACAGACCTTTGTTTCTTTCTCACACTAGATTCTTGTGTGTTTCAGGGCTTTTTGTAACACGTGCTGTGTTCCTCTTTTCTTCATCTCCTACCTTATAGCTTTCCTTAAAATCTCAGTTTCAATTCAAGTACTTTTCTAAGCATTTTATTTGATGCTTGTGGTAGATTTAACATATAGTAATATGGTTACTTCTTTTGACACTTTCGATAACTTGTACTAAAGAGTGTGGGCAATTAATTCAGAAAAAGATGTCAGAAATTCACAGGGGAATTCGTCTTGCACTCCTAAGGGAAGAAGTGGTTGAGTGAGTTCTTAGCTTTCATCCTTTATTTGAGGTTAGCCATTGTCTTGGGCAAAATGGATTCACAAATGTAAAGTCCACATGGAAGTATCGTCAGTAAAGATAGTGATCGTAAGGGGCAGTGAGTCTTTAAGAGTGTAAGCTATATCATAGTAGTAGCAGGATTGATAATTCAGATTTGGGGAGTTCCCTGGTAGCCTAGTGATTAAGATTCTTAACTTTCACTGCCATGACCTGGGTTCAATCCCTGGTCAGGAAACTGAGATTCCATGAGCAGTGCACACACCCCACCCCTTGCCAATCAAATAAAATGTGCCTACTGTGTGCCAGGCACTCTTCTTCATGCTTTATAGCTGTCATTTAATTTAATCCTTACAACAGCCCTTAGAGGAAGTATTGTTGTTATTATCTCCATTTTACACATGCAGAAACTGAGGTATGGCGAGGCGAAATCTTTTGCCTGAGGCCACACAGGTACTAAGTGGTAAAACTGGAATTTGATCCCACGTGGGTTGATTCTAAAGCCCACACACTAGATGCCATGTCCTCTTTCATGTGGGACTTTGCTGATCCTTTAATTTCACAAGGAGGGAGGAGGAGTGTCGAATGAAATCATATGAAACATGAATGAGTAGGTGAGAGATCAGGGCCTGGATTTAGGGAATTGTAGTTTTTCTGACAACTAACCTGCTCTAGACACAAGTTCAGGTTTATGAGAGATACCTCAAGGAACCGAGCATGAAATGTTGAGTAGTGATTATGGTAGTCACTCCACTCTCATGTAGACTGTTAGTACAGACTAGTCAATAAGAAATTCACTAAAACTTCAGCTTTCTATGTGTTCTCTATTGCCTTTATGCTTAGGTTGCATTTATATAATAATACCTTTCTCTGCATTTCGAAGAGATTAGTAATAACTGTTAAAGCCATTTGGGAAAAGAATGCTTAACTTCGTTTATTTATCTTAGCAAAACATCTCCCTAGAGGGGCAGGAAAAAAAGCAGGCTGAAAGACTGAATCAAGACTCAGTCTTACTGTGGTAGGGACCACAGATGGCAAGAGAAATCATTAAACCTCTCTGCTGGCCATGGAATTTTTCATTTCTGGGAATTGTTCTGTAGTCCCTTAGTGACTGATAATCTCATTTTGAGGCTTGAGGACATATGATGGAGCCAGTAGTTTCCTGATGGAACCATCTGAATGCCTGTCAGAAGCTGTTCAGAGAATGTCTTAACTGAAAAGCATTACCCTTTCCTGTGGGGTGTTTCAGCCTAAACAGCAAACATTATCTGAATTCATGCGATCCTCTAGTATTTTCTCCTCCCAGACATACTTACACATTTATATTCTCTAATTCTGTTTTAAAATATGTGTAGTACTGTAGTCTTTCCCCTTCTTTCTACACCAAAGGTCATTTTCTTTCCCTGAGTTTATCTTGATTGCCATCCTACCACGTATTCCTAGAATGTTTATATATTTCAGTCATTCCCATGAGTCACATTGTTATTTTTCTGGTAAACTTGGGCTCTCATCATGGTCAGTAGCAGCTTTTTGACCTTGACCAAGTGACAAAACATCTGTCTCAGAGTTTCCTTGTCTGTAACTGGAAGAGGTCAAACCAAACTGTCTACAAAGTTCTTTCAAGTTCTGTCATTCTGTAACTGATTTTAAGATGACTCAAGCCACCTTTCAAAACTATACAAATCTTGCTGAATAAAAGCTTAAATTATATTGAATAGTTAGGACAAAGGAAAATATTCTTCAGCAGAGTTCAGATTCTATAAGCAGGACTCCCTCACCTGGTAAATACCTCATTTTTATCTGTGTGTGTGTGTGTGTGTTGACATTTTTATATTGGTATATGTTCTTTTCCTGTGCCACTGTGACAGCTCATCTCAGGTTACAGTTCAAAGAAGTACTGTGGTAGGAATCGGTCATTGTTGTAGTACTTCCCAAGTACTTGCTTACTACTTCCTGAATTTGTGTATGCAAGCGGCATTAATAAAGTATTCCCCCCCAGACTTGGTCAGAAATTCCTTCCAAATTGTGTATTTAATACATAAAAAGTCTCCGTGCCGATGATTTGATGGTATTACAAGAGGTTTAAAGATGCGGAGATTTTAAAATAAGTGAGGATAGTACACTGGGCTTATTCTCCCTCTAGCAGTGCTGTTCCAAACTCCAGTGAGGCTAAAACAAAAACAATTTCCTAGGCTCTTCCCTTGCAGAATGAGTGTTTTTAACTGCTTCCTCAGATAATCACATGTCTGGGAGTTTTAGGAAATATTGCCTTAGAAAAAAGTACCAGTAAATTTTTATTCATTTACCTCATTGAATATTAGACTTACCCTCTCCAGTTTTAATATTCCATGATTCCAGTTTTTCTCCCTAATGGGCCCCCAGAACTACTTTGAGAAGTGTGATTGGTCCTTAGTTAAGTGCTCTCTCACCATGTTTCTTTGTAGGATGGTAAATTGAAAAAAACCAAGAATAAAGATAAAGATAAGAAAGTTCCTGAGCCAGATAGCAAGAAAAAGAAGCCGAAGAAGGAAGAGGAGCAGAAATGGAAATGGTAATATCTCAGCCCTGGGTTAAAATGGTAGCTCTTTGATTCTACAACCTAATGAAACAAGAATGTTGAGTTAGTAAAGTTAATAGCCTGATATTTTGGGGAGGAGGGAAGTACTTGAATGAATCTCTGTGGGCTAACATTCTGAAATAAGTCTTGCAAGTCCCAGTAAGACCATTAACTAGCTCTTTCCCTATTGGATCTAAAAACTGGATCCCACTCTGTTGAACAGAGTGAGCTGTAGAGGAGCTATTTTTTTCGTGTTAGGAACCCTAGCCCATTGTATTGCAAACATTTTCCCTTAGGGTTGTTTTCTTTTCTTTCTTCTTTTTTTTTTTTTAATGACATGAGTGTATTTGCCATATAGAAGGTTTGAATTTTGATTTATCAGATTTACAAATATTTTCCTTATGTTTTGTTTCAAAAGGTCTTTATTATCCTACAGTTATAAAAATATCCACCCAGGTTTTCTTGTGGAGGTTTTTTTTTTTAACAAATTAGGCAATTTCCCCCATGTGATTTATAGAATAATCCATCTTTTTCCTCTCATTTTAAATGCAGCTTTATTCATATGCATGTTTCCATACACACATAGGATTTCTGTAGTTTACTCTTGTCTTTTAAAACAAGTAGTGAAAGGAACAGTCTGATAGAAAAATGAGGAAAAGACAGTTCATTAAAGAAAATACATAGCAAGCATCTTAAAATATGATCAACCTCACAAGGAGCAAAGAAATGCAAAGAAAAATAATAAATAATACATCCTTTTGTTTAACATCTCTCAGATTAGGAACAATTAATAAGTATCAAAATACGTGAAAACAGCCATTCTTCAGTATGGGAAATGAAGATTCAGACAGTGAAGACTATCTTCAATCGAGGACAGTTTAGCGGTAACAGATTACTTCTAGGTGTTTAGAGTTTTGAAATACATCTGTATCTTTAATACTGGCTTTTCTTAAAATTTTAGCTACTACATCTATATTATACATGATTTGTATTTATGCTGAAAAAATTCCAATGATTCAGAGGTATATGAGTTAAGAAAAAAAGACAGTTCCCTTTCCTTCTTTCTCCCATTCCCATTTTTCTTTTCTAGCTTTGAGGGAACCACTGTTTGTAGTTTGGTATGTAGAGTTCCAGACCCACTGGTATGCATTTACTCTGTGGCTTTTGTAATAGAGAGCAGTGATCTTGCCAGTCCCTCTGAGGAATGAGGAAACATCCATGACCAGGGAGGTGGCTGAGAGGAGCAGAGCTGCAATGACGGAAAAGCTCAGCACAGCTGTATGATCAGCATTGTTGGTGTGACCTACATGGTGAAATGAAGTGCAGAAAAGGAAAAATACAGAGCAAAGGCAATCTGGGCTTCCCTGGGGTCAGAAAACTAAAGAACGTGTGTTTTCATTTTGTCATTTTTATTTCTTTTTCCTTTGAAACTAATCGAAGTTTTTACTGATAGGATATTGAAAGGTTTTTATGACCTCTAATAAAAGAATTCTTTTTAAGATGAGATGAAATTATTATATAAGTCAGGGGCTGTTATTGGGAGTGGTGAGTTAGTGATTCATCATCTGTTATATCTCTTTGGGTTCTGTGGTTGGGTGCTCAGTAAGTTTGTTGAGTGAACAAGTTCATTTCTTTGTCATCACGTGCTGTCTCCCCCTTCCTTTGGAGCCCTGGCTCTTTTTGGGCCTGGAGGCAGATATACTTTTGTTCTGGTCCAGCCTTGTGTGTGTGAAAATAAGTATCCTTGAGGGGTCTAATAGCCTAATTTTGGCTCTGTGGTTGAAATTCTTATCACTGTTAACACATGTTAATTCTGAGAGACTGTGACCTATGGTTTTCATTCTTGTTTTGGTTCAAGTGGAATCACTGAAGATGGTAGGTTTGGGGCTGAGCAGTCTTTGCTGCAATCTCCAGTGCATGTGTTTCTCAAGTCTAGTTGTTAAATTGTGCACATTCTCAAGCACAATGCTTGAACGTACCACTGTAAGTTTTTAAAGGTGGATAACAGGAATGATTGGCCTCTTACTGATTGCTTGTGTTTTCTTGCTGCCACTGTAGGCTTGCTTCTTAGACTCTGAAGTCGGTGGTCCAGTCCTCAGTGACTGTCCCTGACAGCCTAGTCAGGGAACTTAAATGGCAGGTGCTCTCATTTTTAGTACTCCTTTTGCTGTCTCACTACAAGAGTTACACCGTTTACCAGTTTGGCAAACGTACAGGTCTTTTGCTTCAGGGCAAAAGAAGACTTGTTCATCCCACCACACATACAGCCAACTGTGAGCCTTTACCCCCTCTCCTTGGTGATTGTGGGGATGGGAAAATGGTCAGGATCCCTGTGGGTTTCTTCACTGTTGGCAAAATAATATCTCTGCTTTTGAATATGCTATCTAGTTTGGTCATAACTTTCCTTCCAAGGAGTAAGCGTCTTTTAATTTCATGGCTGCAATCACCATCTGCAGTGATTTTGGAGCCCAAAACAATGAAGTCTGACACTGCTTCCACCGTTTCCCCATCTGTTTCCCATGAAGTGATGGGACCAGATGCCATTATCTTCGTTTTCTGAATGTTGAGCTTTAAGCCAACTTTTTCACTCTCCACTTTCACTTTTATCAAGAGGCCTTTTAGTTCCTCTTCATTTTCTGCCATAAGGGTGGTGTCATCTGCATATCTGAGGTTATTGATATTTCTCCTGGCAGTCTTGATTCCAGCTTGTGCTTCATCCAGCCCAGTGTTTCTCATGATGTTCTCTGCATATAAGTTAAATAAGCAGGGTGACAATATACAGCCTTGACGGACTCCTTTACCTATTTGGAACCAGTCAGTTGTTCCATGTCCAGTTCTAACTGTTGCTTGCTGACCTGCATATAGGTTTCTCAAGAGGCAGGTCAGATGGTCTGTTATTCCCATCTCTTTCAGAATTTTCCACAGTTTCTTGTGATCCACACAGTCAAAGGCTTTGGCATAGTTAATAAAGCAGAAATAGATGTTTTTCTGGAACTCTCTTGCTTTTTCCATGATCCAGCAGATATTGGCAATTTGATCTCTGGTTCCTCTGCCTTTTCTAAAACCAGCTTGAACATCAGGAAGTTCACGGTTCACGTATTGCTGAAGCCTGGCTTGGAGAATTTTGAGCTTAGCTTTACTAGCGTGTGAGATGAGTGCAAGTGTGTGGTAGTTTGAGCATTCTTTGGCATTGCCTTTCTTAGGGATTGGAATGAAAACTGACCTTTTCCAGTCCTGTGGCCACTGCTGAGTTTTCCAAATTTGCTGGCATATTGAGTGTAGCACTTTCATAGCATCATCTTTGAGGATTTGAAAGAGCTCAACTGGAATTCATCACCTCCACTAGCTTTGTTTGTAGTGATGCTTTCTAAGGCCCACTTGACATCACATTGCAGGATGTCTGGCTCTAGGTGAGTGATCACATCATCATGATTATCTGGGTCATGAAGATCTTTTTTGTACAGTTCTTCTGTGTATTCTTGCCACCTCTTCTTAATATCTTGTGCTTCTGTTAGGTCCATACCATTTCTGTCCTTTATCGAGCCCATCTTTGCATGAAATGTTCCCTTGGTATCTCTAATTTTCTTGAAGAGATCTCTAGTCTTTCCCATTCTGTTGTTTTCCTCTATTTCTTTTCATTGACCACAGAGGAAGGCTTTCTTATCTCTTCTTGCTATTCTTTGGAACTCTGCATTCAAATGGGTATATCTTTCCTTTTCTCCTTTGCTTTTCACTTCCCTTCTTTTCACAGCTACTTGTAAGGCCTCCTCAGACAGCCATTTTGCTTTTTTTGCATTTCTTTTCCATGGGGATGGTCTTGATCCCTGTCTCCTATACAACGTCACGAACCTCTGTCCATAGTTCATCAGTCACTCTGTCTATCAGATCTAGTCCCTTAAATCTATGTCTCACTTCCACTGTATAATCATCAGGGATTTGATTTAGGTCATACATGAATGATCTAGTGGTTTCCCCCACTTTCTTCTATTTATGTCTGAGTTTGGCAATAAGGAGTTCATGATCTGAGCCACAGTCAGCTCCTGGTCTTGTTTTTGCTGACTAATAGAGCTTCTCCATCTTTCGCTGCAAAGAATATAATCAATCTGATGTCGGTGTTGACCATCTGGTGATGTCCATGTGTGGAGTCTTCTCTTGTGTTGTTGGAAGAGGGTGTTCGCTATGACCAGTGCGTTCTCTTGGCAAAACTCTATCAGCCATTGCCCTGCTTCATTCCATATTCCAAGGCCAAATTTGCCTGTTACTCCAGGTGTTTCTTGACTTCCTACTTTTGCATTCCAGTCCCCTATAATGAAAAGGACATCTTTTTTGGGTTGTTGACCATGATGGCTACTCCATTTCTTCTAAGGGATTCCTGCCCACAGTAGTAGATATAATGGTCATCTGAGTTAAATTCACCCATTCCGGTCCATTTTAGTTTGCTGATTCCTAGAATGTTGACTTGCACTCTTGCCATCTCCTGTTTGACCACTTCAGATTTGTCTTGATTCATGGACCTGACGTTCCAGGTTCCTATGCAATATTGCTCTTTACAGCATTGGACCTTGTATACGTATATTCCCTCCCTCTTAAACCTCTCTCCCGTCTCCCTCCCGACCCCACCCCTCTAGGTTGATACAGAGCCCCTCTTTGAGTTCCCTGAGACATACAGTGAATTCCTGTTGTCTATTTTACATATGGTAATAAAAGTTTCCATGTTATTATCTCCATGAATCATCTCACCCTCTGCTCCCCTCTCCCCATGGCCATAAGTCTGTTCTTTATGTCTGTTTCTCCATTGCTGCCCTGCAAATAAATTCTTCAGAACCATCTTTCTAGATTCCGGTATGTGTTAGTATATATTTATCTTTCTCTTTCTGACTTACATCATTCTGTATAATAATCTCTAGGTTCATCCACCTCATTAGAACTGACTGAAACATGTTGTTCCTTTTTATGGCTGAGTAATATTTCATTGTGTGTATGTACCACAACTACTTTTTCCATTCATCTGTCAGTGGACATCTAGGTTGCTTCCACGTTCCAATGAGTTCCTTTCTATGGCTGAGTAATACTTAAAAGCTTTTGCACAGCAAAGGAAACAGTCAACAAGATGAACCGACATCCCTCAGAATGGGAGAAAATAATTACAATTGAAACAACTGACAAAGGATTAACCTCCAGAATATACAAGCAGCTCATGCAGCTCAATACCAGAAAAATAAACAACCCAATCAGAAAATGGGCAGAAGACCTAAACAGACATTTTTCTAAAGAAGACTTGTAAATGGCCAACAAACATGAAACGATGCTCAGTGTCGCTCATTATTAGAAAAATGCAAATCAAAACTACAGTGAGGTATCACCTCATACTGGTCAGAATGGCCATCATCAAAAAATCTACAAACAATAAATGCGGGAGAGGGTGTGGAGAAAAAGGGAACCCTGTTGCACTTTTGGTGGGAATGCAAATAGATACGCATTCCATATTCCTACATCCACTATGGAGGGCAGTATGGAGATTCCTTAAAAAATGAAAAATATGACCCCAGTTTTAACTGTTACCCATCATAGCTTTAGAGGGTTTCAACTCTGCTTTGAACTGAGTGTACTTTCGTGTTAGGGTTGAGCCGTTGGAACATTTATCCCATATTTATTCTAAACAGATGATTCTTCATGAAAAGATCTAGAAACTGGGGAATTTGTTGATGGGGTTAAGTGTGATGAAGTACATGTTTTTCCTAACTTTTTTGATGAACTGTTGATGGGAGCCAAAAGGCCAACGACTGTTATTGTTATTTCTATACTAGTAGTTGTTGATCCAGTGATAGCAGCGTATGTCATAGGATACGTTCTTTCTCTTTAAACTGAGGTTTAGTGTTGAGTGAATCTCTTAATTTGCTTAAATGCTTAAGTTATCATGAGCCCTTCAGATGAACATGATGGAATTAGGAGGAATTATAAAAAGCTGGAATCTTAATTTTAAAACACTGGAGTTGGGAATTCCCTGGCAGTCCAGTAGTTAGGACTCCAAACTTTCACTGCCTGGGAAATCTCACGGACAGAGGAACCTGGTGGATTACAGTTCATGGGGTCACATCGGGTCAGACATGACTTAGTGACTAAAGCACCACCACCGCCACTTTCTCAAAGGGTGGTTTTCCCTGTACCTTCACCCAATATCTCCATTCCCAGGAGGCCTTTTCCTTTGTATCAGTATATAAAATAATGTCTCCTTCATGTACACGATTGTGGCTTACTTTTACACCATTGTGATAAAACAGCTGTGATCATTGCTAAATAATGAGCTCATATACTCAATTTCTTTGAACTAAACTGTTGAAATGTGTTTTCCTCCATTCACCTGAGTAATCCATCATCTTTGTTGTAAGCGTTGGCTTTTTCAAAGTGAAGGATGCTAGTTTTTTTGACACAGATCTTGAATGTGGTAACCAGAGTCATTCCAGAGCACCAATCAGTTGAGCAGATAATTATTTTGGTATTTAATCGGTGATAATCTCAATATCAGGTAAAGTGATCACTAAATGAGGTTGTACTTTGTCTTTTAAAGGTGGGAAGAAGAACGCTATCCTGAAGGCATCAAATGGAAATTCCTAGAACATAAAGGTCCTGTATTCGCTCCACCATATGAACCTCTTCCAGAGAATGTCAAGTTTTACTATGATGGTGAGTTGTTCCAAGGTTGTCCAGTTCTTGGCCAAGCAAAGAGTATGTTCTATTTAGGAATAGAAAGTGGGGAAGCATCTTGTTCTGTATTATCCTTTCTGTTTATTTCATTCTGTTCTCATGTCATTGTATGGTTTGGGGAAAGGGCCATCAGGCGTTAATCCTTAAAACCTCATTTGGTACAGGGAAAGTTCCGTGAGAAAGGAGCTGTCTTATCTCCCTTGTTTCCCTTTGAGTCGTGGTCTCAAAAAGGTCCAGCTACATAGGTCGCAGCCAGCCCTTGGTCCACAAGCTAAATGTTTTTATCTGAGGGACATTTCTAAGGAGCTACTCTTTATAAGAGTTCTTAGAAAAGGCTTACTTCAATGGTAGTATTGTATTTTAGTGATATAATGCAAGCTCACAAGCTACTCACTGCTAGAAATAGAATTAGTGCTTGGTTGAGCACTAATTAATTAGCCTGCCATCAACCTCTAGGTAGGGCTGGTAGGTGTCTATCACTCTATGGCATAACACTGTGCAGTTGTCCTTTGTGCAGTCAAGTGTGATGAGCTGCTCTGAGGAAATATTCTGCCTAGTTCTTTGAGAACACCCTTAGACCTCTGTGCTTGGGTTGAAAATTTTGAGAGTAGTCCTTGCTCCCTTATTGGCGTAAAGCAGTATGCAGATGGTAATTCTCAACTTATTTCCCTTATTCCAAGGGTTTTCTCCAGAAATACTCAACTGATTTCCCTCATTCCAAGGATTTTCTCCAGAAATAACCAGAGTATTATTCCTCAAACTCTCAGGTGCTTTAGATTTACCAGGTGGATCTGGGGTCATTTAATTGATATTGAGTGATCATGGGTGCTTCTGAACCAAGTGGTCTGCTGACCAAACTTTGAGAAACTAAGCCAGGAGAACTGCTGAAAAGCACGTCTCTGTCCACCAGCAGTGGTTTCGGGCCATGGATGCTTAAAGGTCAAGGGGTAGTAGTTTATACTGAAAGGCTGGGTCTTGCAAATGAAGAACATGTCAAACTTTTAAAACTGGAATTTGTTGTTTTAAACTGTATTTATTCAACGTGCTGTATTCAGACACCAAGACCCAGCAGTGGACAATACTGACGAATCTCTGGTCTCATGGAATGTGTGATCTCGCAGGATTTTATAGCCTCATTCTAACCTGTGTTGACTGGAGAGCATGGGACAGAATTCTACTGTTAGCCCTCATAGTGGTCATTCTGGAGACTCTGCAATGTAACTCAAAGCCAAAACTCCAATGATAAGATAGAGCCTTAGCTAATCATAAAAGCACAGATATTCTATAGCCCTAGTATAGGTTTACCTTTAGAGTTGAACTTTAGGAGACTCAATTGGTGAAGCCTAACTTTGAGGTCCAAAGTGATTTGAAGGAAAGCTGGGTTCCTTCCTTTAGCCTTTGGGTTTCCCTTACTTTCAGAAATGGGAAGCCAAGGCTTGAACTAATCATTACGGGTCACCCTGGTCCCTTCTACATTCTTGCCCTACCGGAGCTCCAGCTCCAGGGCTCTCACATTTTCTCATTTGGTCTTTCTCGAATTTCTTCCCTTTGATTAGGTAAACTCCCACACTGCAGTAAGTCAAAAAGTTGTATTTGACTTACTACCAAGTTGATAACTGTCAGTCCTGCCTACTCTCTAGGGAAGAGACTTCTCAGACTCCTTAAGTGCCTGCCAGGGAGGAGGGGCACAGGCTGGCCGAAGCAATGAATGACCTCTGAGAACCTCCAGTTTTCAGCTCTGACTCAGCAGTTTCTTATTCCTGGAACTCAGCCATTCCTACAAAGCACTACTCTTGCCAGGAACCTCTAAGTCATCCTCCTACTGTTCTACTGCTGGGAGCTGTCATTTCATCTTTTGGCAGCTCATCTAAACAGGAGGTGTCACAATTGCTTTCTCTATTGGGACAGAATTCAGCAGAATTTCCCAGAGTATACCAAATGTATGGGAGAATAGCTTACATTCTTTCTTGCCTTTTATTTCATTTGTATTATTCTTAGTGACTTACTGGTTTCCTTTATATCAGAAGCGTGTTACATCTTAACTGGCAACACTGGTTCAGACTTGAGTGAATTCTGAAGTGCAGGAACCTCTTGAAAAGCCAGCCTGTCCTTCCCAAGCTGTGTTGTCTTTGGAAGGAGCTGGAAGGTTTAGAGGGGAAGTGGTGCCACCTGTTGGCCTTCTAAAGTTATAGATTTCAAGCAGGTTCTTTCTGTCTACCCTGAAAATTTCAGTTTAGAGCTGCAGTTCCCTGTACCATCCCTGCAATCGGGGATGAAACTGTCTAACCATCATGAGATGAGATATCTTCTGAGTTTTGAAATACATGGAATTTAGGTTAAGTTTTCGTTTTCTGTAATAAATGTGAAAATCCTTGGTGAATTGCTAGTATCTATGTAACAGGTAAGGCAGTGGAAAAATGTGTATAATGCCACGAACCCCTGTCATCCCTGTGTTCTGGATGAGTCCTGTTTCCCTGAAAGAGGCAACTTTATAATAATGCCTGTGTTCCAGGGCATTTCAAACTCTGGTGTGTACACTAGCCACCTGGGGGTCTCATTAGAATGTATGTTCTTGGTTCAGTCGGTCTGGGGTGGGGCCTGAGATTCTGCATTTCTGCCAAACTCATGTGATGTCAGTACTGCTGGTCCATGAACCATACATTGAGAAGCAAAGTTGTAGAGGAAGGTCTTACGTAAATTTTTTCATATGGGATATCTGGGCTTGCCTGCTATGAATATATATATTTTTTAATTCATATTCCACCCACCTAACTTTGAAGAAGAAAGATGCCTATTTCTTTTCCCCACAATTCCTTTCTTCCACTCCCTGTCCTATCCCTTCCTCCCCTTCTTGAACAGAAGCTGTTTAGCTTAGCAGTGGCAGGAGTCCCTCTGAGGATTTGATTTTTAAAAACCATTGAAGAGGTGTAAAGGACCCTGCTTGCTGAAAGGAAAAGGAAGAGTGACTGGGCCTCCCCCAGGTCATCCCTGTCCTGAGCAGGCTCCTGGGAACAATTTACTGGCATAGTCTCCAGAGAATGACCCAGGTAAATATCTACTAAAGAGAAGGAAAATTCATACAAGTAGATGTTAATCGATAATACTGTTTTGTTGTTGTTGTTACCACGCGTCACCAGACCTTTATATATATACCTTCAGAAGGTAAATAAACCATTATGAAAGAAGATGTCTCCAGAACCTCAGTGTTTAACCTCAGAACATGAATACCTCACCTCATTTTTTGGAACCACTTTTGTCTCTAGGTAAAGTCATGAAGCTGAGCCCCAAAGCGGAAGAAGTAGCTACGTTCTTTGCAAAAATGCTCGACCATGAATATACTACTAAGGAAATATTTAGGAAAAATTTCTTTAAAGACTGGAGAAAGGTATTGTAGCCCATGTATTAATATCCTAGCCCCTTAACAAAAACACTGATCTCTACTACTAAGTAATAAATGATAATTTAACCAAAAGAATTCCCTGATATACAATTTGAGTTTTATGAATTTTATTATATTGAAAGTTGGGGTTCCCCCCCTGTTCATTTACTGTATTATATAGGTTTTCTTCCAATAAGAATAACTGTGTTTCTTTTCCTCTTGGCTCTCCTGCGGCTGTAGCCGGGAGAGTTTATCAGATAGGTCAAACAGAAACCTCAGCTCCAGTTGAGCAAAGGAAAGTTTGTCTCTCGGGACTGCCCACTGTCTGCTATTACAAAGAAACATACATTAGCATTGTCCTGTTCCCTTTTGATTCATGCTCTTTGGCTTTAGGTACTTTCTGCTCTTAACACCACATATCCTTTGTCTGCTGAGGTGATTTTAAACAATTTCCTTATTCTTAACTTGGAGAATGTGAACAGAGGCTGAGCTGAAGTTCACTTTCTGAATAGCTGTAAAAATAAGATTTAATAAGTGAATAGAGCAAGGATGTTTCTAAGAGAGAAGGAACGTGGAAATGTTTCATCACTAAATGATATATATATACTTGTGTTTCTCTAGCCGTGGTATTTATGCTTAGAAGATTGTGGCAATGTGCTAAGGAGTCTAAGAAATGACATGAGTGTTACCCTTTTCAATGTTGTTATCCTAAATATTTTTCTACCACATGCATATTTTATAATAGAACAAGGAAACAAAAGCTTCTTTTTCCCCCCAAAATTCTCAAGTTTAGATTGACTGCCTCAGATACTCTTGGACTGAGAACATGATACTTTGCTGTAATTGTGGAGAAACTTGAGGGCTTATTAGTTTATTTACTGTCTTTTTCTGTCTCCCCCTTTTCTTTTAACTAGGAAATGACCAATGAAGAGAAGAATATTATCACCAACCTCAGCAAATGTGATTTTACCCAGATGAGCCAGTATTTCAAAGCCCAGACAGAAGCTCGGAAGCAGATGAGCAAGGAAGAGAAACTGGTACTTCAGAATTTCTTAAACCTCTGGAGAATTTTGAAATAGTGATTAGTTTAATTTTCTGATTCCTACACTAAAGATTTAAGATTCTTGGCCTAGTAAAGTCTCGATTTTTTTAAGCGTTTCACGTAGACTAAAAAATGTGAATAGGCATTATGTTTAAATGGCTCAATATGAGCTGGTGTTCTGACCTAAAAACCAGCCAGTAACCTCCAGTAATACAGTGTTTAAGGAAGAGCATGTCTGACCTACAGTGGCTCCTAGATGTTAGGGACTTAAGACAGATAAAATCATATTGGCCACATCTGTGTACACACACAGACACAGACACACAGACACAGACACGCACACGCACACACGTTCTCTTTCTTTGACCTGTTTTTAGCCACACTCATCCAACTACATCTTCTAGCTGTGGCCAGCCTCATTTCTGAAGGATCTTTCTAGTATCTGAAAATGGATGTCACTTTGTAGGATGTCACTTTCCTCTAGAATATTGGTAGGCAAACTATAGATAGGCTGCTCGTTTTTGTACAAAAGTTTTGTTGAAACATGCCACATCTAACTTGTTTACCTATTATCTATGGTCGCTTTCAGCAGTGGCAAAGTTGAGTAATTACAACAGAAACCGTATGGCTCTCAAGCCTAAAACATTTTCTATCTAGAAAAAGCTTGCCATTCCCCGATCTAGAGACTCAAGGCTGGAGTTTGACTTTTTTGGCTCAAAGCTGGGATCAAAAAAATGGTTAGCGGAGGTCTGGAAGTTAAGTATTTGATATACCTGGCAGTTAAGTATTTTAAGGAATTCTTGGCACTTCGAAGCCTTAAATTTCAGTATCTTAGATTTACGTGTTTATATAATTTAGGCCATTGTCTCTATATAACTCACTGTTTGAGCGTACCTATTTGACCTTTAGTTTAAAAAATTAGTTACTACAGAGATGGTAAGAATGATACCTGCACCATGCTTTTCAGTCTCAGTTTAGTCATCTCAGTATTCCAAATTAGTGAAATTTATTTTATTTTTCACTTCAGGGGTGTTTTTCAAACTAAATCCATGTCAGGAGGTTTTATAAGTATCACCATGTCAGAGCCTTGCCAAGGATACCTGTCACCAGCAGGTGAATCTTTATCTATGCCCAAGGCAGCAGGACTTAGTTTCAATCTAATGGTTGAGTATAATATCAATATGGGGGAAGGGTTAGCACAGGCTAAGGAGGCTCCAAATCTTTCTGTCTTTTGGAGAAAGGATCGCAGTGTGAAATACATGTACCGATATACTAGTAAAGAATCAATAGCAAGTGTCTTTGTGCTGGAAACCCCGTGTGAAATAATGTTCATATGAGAATTTTAAACTTTTAAAAAACTCTGGTTTTCCAGAAATTCCTTGGTGGTCCAGTGGTTAGGACTCTGAGCTTCTACTGCAGGGTGCCTGGGTTCGATCCCTAGTCAGGGAACAAGGTCCCACAAGCCATGCAGTGAAAAAGAAAAGAATTTCATAGGTTTTCCTTTATCTGAATTTGTTTCTTAGTGATTTTTAGACTTTTCTCTACCTGGACCTGTTCTTGTACAAGAGCTAAGAAATGTGTAAGTAGAGAACAATAGATTGAATCCCCTTTGAGTACTTTTTGGCTGTCTTCCAGAAAATCAAAGAGGAGAATGAAAAATTACTGAAAGAATATGGCTTTTGTGTTATGGACAACCACAGAGAGAGGATCGCCAACTTCAAGATAGAACCTCCTGGGCTTTTCCGTGGCCGCGGCAACCACCCCAAGATGGGCATGCTGAAGAGACGAATCATGCCTGAGGATATAATCATCAACTGTAGCAAGTGAGCACAGTTCGTCCTTTGGCCAGAAGTGAAGTGGGTGGCTTCCTTTGTTCTCGGTAGTTTGGATTTTTCCCCCACATTACAGAAGACTGGGAGCAGCATGGTATTTCTGTGTATAGATCTTCAGGTGCTTATCATATATTGTCTGGTGAGGAGGAAGCTTGGAAATACACGCTCACAGATTCATCCACTTCCAGTGATGAAAAGTGAAATTGGTCACTACTTCCCACCTCACTGCTCTACTGCTTTATTTCCACAGAGATGCCAAGGTTCCTTCTCCTCCTCCAGGTCATAAGTGGAAAGAAGTCCGACACGATAACAAGGTTACTTGGCTAGTCTCCTGGACAGAGAATATCCAAGGTTCTATTAAATACATCATGCTGAACCCCAGCTCACGAATCAAGGTAAGTGGTAGCCAAGAGCTGCACCAGTTAGTGGGGCTGAAAATCTCGTCATTTTATTTGAAATCTAATGTCCTCAGCCTCTAGAATCACTTTGAGAAATTGAAAACCATCCCCACCCACAAAAAAGGGTACTTTTCATAATTAGCATTATCTGGTGACCTCCCTAAGATGTTCCCATTTTCTACATCACATTGTAATCTTATTTATTAATTTGCAGATACTAATTGAAATCCCTGTATGAGCCTGGCACAGTGTAGGCATGGTGCTTGGAATTACATTGGTAAATAAGACAGACACACAGTCCTTGCTTTTACATTGCTTACTGTCAAGTGGTCAGACTAATGAAAAATGTGGTAAATGTATATTGGTTTCTACAGCTAGTTATCTTCCTCTTCCTCACCTTTCTGGGCTCTGAAGAAAGGAATATAATTTCTCTGAATCCAGAAAGAGTTGTAAAATCTGGAGTCTTACATACTTTGTCTTCCTAAGTCTTCATCTGAGTAGATTCCACTAGGACTTAATGGGATAATGTTTGGGAAAGCATATCTTCAAACTGTTGTGTACATGTGTGTTACTGTTTATTGATACTGTTATTGAAAAGAGAAAACTCTCTTGGAAGGACTATCAGTTCTTATTAGCCTGCTGGGCATACCCTGCTTGAATGAATCCCTCAGATATACTGTGGAAATATGAATGTCAACTTAAGAGATGAGTTCCGCAAAAAAAAAAACAAAAAAAAACAGAATTAGTTCTGTATAGACTGACTGTTTATATTCAGGGCACTGAGAGTAAAGCCCCTCTTAATCTTGGTTTATAGTTTATTAAACACTTGTTAATACTTGAAAGCCACAGCTCAAAAGGCCATGTGTCTTTTCAAGACCAGACTGCACATTTTCTAGCTTATAGTCCTGTGTCCTAATGAAAAATGCCCCTGTGCATATGTTCTTCAGTGTAATTGGAAAATGACACTGTTCTTAGTTTAAAGTGAGCATGGAATCAGAAAGAGAACCCCCATGGCAAGTAAAAGTCAAAATCACTTTAAGAAACATGTTATATTCCTGTTCTGAAATACCACAGAGCTATAGGGTGACCAAGGTAGATAAAAAGTGGTTTTAGCCCTGAAAGAACTTACGGCCTGCTGGGCAAATTGGGTAAGAATTCAGTTGTATTAGAAAGGTAAATGTTAAATGCTAGATAAAGGGAGCAGTTAGAGAATAGGAACAACTTTTTAAAGGAAATTTGGTTGCAGTTAGGTCTCAAAAGAGAAGTATTTCAAAGAGCAGTGTGTCGTATGGACAGAGAGGAGGGGTATGAAAAAGGAGTAACAAAAGGAATGATCAAGTGATGGTTGGGTAACATTGTAAATACGCTAAATGTCGCTACTGTTGGGGTGAATTTTATATTATTCACACAGTAAAAAAAAATGATCAAAATGAAGGATACTGGATTACTGTTAAAAAGTATTTTCATGTAAGTTGACATTTGATTCTTTTAATAACCATGCCAGACATGTACTAATGCCACCATTTTACAGATGAATTTAGTCTCCGAGAGGCCAGATTGTGGCCAACCTTAAATGCCGCACTAAAGTGACTGGACTGTGTTCTGCATTTGATGGAGAACCGTTGACTTGGAACAGAGGAGTGTCTTGATCCGATATGCAGGCAGAATGCATAATCACATTAGTGAAAGTAAAGTGTTGTCAGTGCTGCAGAGGATACAGGGCACCATTTGAGAGTATACCAGAGCACCTGATCTGGCTTCCAGGGCCTAGGAAATGCCTTTTTAAGGAAGTAATGTTTAAAATGAGACTTGGGTGAGTAGGATTTATCCATGGACTTCCCTGGTGGCTCAGACAGTAAATTGTCTGTCTACAATGCAAGAGACCTGGATTCGATCCCTGGGTTGGGAAAATTCTCTGGAGAAGGAAATGGCAACCCACTCCAGTACTCTTGCCTTGAAAATCCCATGGATGGAGGAGCTTGGTGCAGGCTACTGTCCATGGGGTAGCAAAGAGTTGGGCACTTTTTCTCCAGGATTTATCCATGGAAAGGATAGGGGAATGGGCATTTCAGACAAATAAAGTAGCGTTTTGAAATCCCTGAAGAAAGAAAGAACTGGTGGTCTCAAGGACTGTAGTTTGAGTAAAATGATCAAGAGAGACAACGATGAGGAGGGGACTGGAGACAGGGATGCAGGCCAGATCTTAAAACGCTTCCTTCAGTTTTTTTTTATATTATCTAAATCCAGTAGGAAGCCACTGGGTTTTAAAGGGGAATGATGCCAGATTTGTGTTTTAGAAACCTGTGATATAATTGATCATTCCAACTACTGCTCTGTGGAGACTGGATTGGACCCAGGAAGTAGGGAGACCAAGAGGAGGCTGTTGCAGTACTCCAGCCAAGAAGTGGCAGTGACTTAGGATGATGGCAGCAGGGGTCAAGAGAGACGAACAGATGCCAAATACACAAGGACTGTGTGCTCTCATAGGCGGGATTCACACTGATTGTAGGAGTCTCTGGGGTTGAAAGCCTTGTTAGATAAGCTGAGTGGAGTTCCCTAAGGGCAGTTATAAGCTGAGTGGAGTTCCCTAAGGGCAGTTCAGTTCAGTCAGTCGCTCAGTCGTGTCCCACTCTTTGCGACCCCATGAATCACAGCATGCCAGGCCTCCCTGTCCATCACTAACTCCCAGAGTTCACCCAGACTCGTGTGCATTGAGTAGGTGATGCCATCCAGCCATCTCATCCTCTGTCATCCCCTTCTCCTCCTACCCCCAATCCCTCCCAGCATCAGAGTCTTTTCCAATGAATCAACTCTTCACATGAGGTGGCCAAAGTACTGGAGTTTCACCTTCAGCATCAGTCGTTCCAAAGAACACCCAGGGCTGATCTTCAGAATGAACCGGTTGGATCTCCTTGCAGTCCAAGGGACTCTCAAGAGTCTTCTCCAGCACCACAGTTCAAAAGCATCAATTCTTCGGTGCTCAGCTTTCTTCACAGTCCAACTCTCACAGCCATACATGACCACTGGAAAAACCATAGCCTTAACTAGACGGACCTTTGTTGGCAAAGTAATGTCTCTGCTTTTGAATATGCTATCTAGGTTGGTCATAACTTTTCTTCCAAGGAGTAAGCATCTTTTAATTTCATGGCTGCAATCACCATCTGCAGTGATTTTGGAGCCCAGAAAAATAGTCTGACACTGTTTCCACTGTTTGCCTATCTATTTCCCATGAAATGATGGGACCGGATGCCATGATCTTCATTTTCTGAATGTTGAGCTTTAAGCCAACTTTTTCACTCTACTCTTTTGCTTTCATCAAGAGGCTTTTTAGTTCCTCTTCACTTTCTGCTGTAAGGGTGATGTCATCTGCATATCTGAGGAGAGCCAGCCAATTCATTCAGACAACATCCAGACACCTCTTATGCACTGTAAGGACTTAAGCAGGTTTCTGAGTAATGGTTATGGTAGTAAACCTAGAAAGTCACATAGATGTAGGCCCTGCCTAGAACCTTATACCCAGTGCAGAGTGGCTCACTCCAGCAGCTGGGTTGCGAACCTGAGTCATGAAAAATTGTTAAAGGCTTGGAGAGTGGTACTGTTGAGGGGAAAATAAATGTGATTTCTTAAGCTTTCTGCCTGTCCTCAGTTATCTCCAACTCGGAATAGATCTTCAGAGGTTGAGGTTTTGACAGTGTGTTAAATAGTTTTTTTTTAAGTGCATTGCCAGCAGGAGATAAGAGTCTCTTTTTAGATAAAAGTAGAAAGATACAAGCAATAAGGATTTTATTTTCAATGATATATTTCCAATATACAAAAATAGATATAACAATCATTTATATAGCACCCTCCATCTGCCCGTGTCAAACCTTAACATTGTGTCCTATTTTTTCAACTACTTCATTTCATAAAAAGTATTGTGATAAACATAGCTGAAGCTCACTAGGTAACATTTACTCTTTCCCTGGAGAATACTAAAATGAATTTAATGTTTTCATTCTTGTGTGTATTTTTAGTACATTATGTGTCCATGAACACCATGTAGTATTGTTTTACAAGGTTTGATTTAAAGTTGGATATTTATTGAGATCATTTTGCAACTTATTTCACCACCCTTTGGTTTTGAGAGTTTATTATCTTGATACATATTTCTAATTTACCCATTTTTATTTGTTACATAATATTCTATTATATAAAAAGTCATCTGTTCTCTTGTCAACAAACATTTAATTAGTTTACAGTCATTTCCTAATATAAATAGTGCTGGAATAAACACATTTTCCTTAGGTATATAGATGAAAATTTTCTTTAAAGAGTCTTTATTAGATATTTCCAAATTGTTGTCTGAAGTACTGGAACCAGTTTACCTTACCACCATCCTCCCAACATTGTGCTCAAGTTTCTCTTTTTTCCATATCTCTGCCATCATTTCTGAAATTTTGCTCTTTAAAAGATGTTTGGATCTATGATCCATTAGAATGTATTTTTGTAGATGGTTTGAGGTTGAGATACACTGTATTTTTTCCAAATGCATAACCAGTTGTCCCAGAACAAGTTAATTGTGTTTACCCCTCTCTCATACATCACGTTTCTACAAGTATGTCATATTGTTTCTGGGCTCTCTGTCCTGTTGTCTGTTTTTTCATCAGTAGCACACTGTCTGACCTACTGTAGCTTTATGAAGTCTTACTATTGAGTAGGACAAGTTTTCTTTGTCTCATTCTTCAAAATTGTCTTGGCTCTCTGCTTTTTCACATTAATTTTGAGATAAGTTTGTCAAGTTCTAATGAAGGCTATTGAGATTTTTTTATAGGATTGCATTGAAATTATAGATTTTTTAAAAAATATGTACTTTGTTTATTTGGCTGCACCGGATCTTAATTGCAGCATGCTGAATCTTTTGTTGAGGCATGTGAACTCTTAGGTGCAACATGCGGGATCTAGTTCCCTCACCAAGGATTGAATCCAGGACCCCCTACATTCTGAGCACAGAGTCTTAGCCAGTGGACCACCAGGGGAGTCCTGAAATTATAGATTAACAGGGGGTAAATATTGAGATTATTTTATTGAATCTTCTCATCCATGAACCTGTTACATGCCTCACCATTAATTCATGTCTTTGAATGTATCCTTCAATATTATGTCCTAATTTTTTCCATAGAGGTTTTACACGTTTAAAATCTTTTCTAAGAGGCCTTATAGTTTCTTGTGCTATTGAATTTCAAGTATTTGTTGTTGTTACTACATTTTTGTTCGTTATTACTGGAGTAGTAATGCTGTTGATTTTTTAATATTGATCTTCTATCTAGCAACTTTGCTGAACTCTTATTCTAAAAGTGTCTGTGTCTTTTGGAGTTTCTATATAGACAGTTAAGTGACCTACAAATAGAGACAGAAATTTTTACTCTTCATTTCATATATATATATATATATATATATATATATTTTTTTTTTAAGTACAGATATAGTTTTAAATATACTCAGTCTAGACTGTCAATCCTAGGGCTTTATTTATTTTAGAAAACTCTCAGCCATCATTTCTTCCACGGTTTCTAGACCATTCCTTTGCATTTTATTTCTTTATCTTTTTAGGTCTGATCTTCATTTGGGGAGAGTTCCCAAGGACTTACTTCTACTCACTAATTCTCTATTTGATTATATCTAATCTAAAATTTACCCCTCCTGTAATTTGCTTCAATTATATTTTTTCAGGATTTCTAATTATTTTTATTTCAAATTTACTTGATTTCATTTCATTTAAGGCATGTGCTTATTTTATCACTTTTGGAGTCCTTTTTAGTAGATTTTTTTTTTCTCTCCTGAAAATCTTTGTTTTTTAAGTGTTACCTGAAGTGAATTCATGTACTAATTACTTTTGTTGACAGTTCTAACCCATTTCCTCATATATTTTGGAGTTAGTTTGTAAACCCTGTCGACTGGGAAGTAGTTCTTGTTTCTGTACCACTCCCTTTTCTTTCTCTTCGCTCTGTACTTCTCTGCTCACTCCTCTTGTCTTAGAGGGAGTCTAGCCCAGCTCAGCCCAAGTTGACACAGCCCCTGGCTTCAGGTTGCGTAAAAAACAATAAGGCCCCTTTTTGCATGAAGCACTTCCATTGCTGTGTGTTTGGAGGAAAGTGATGATTAAAGCATGAATTCACTGACCTGATCTGACCCAGAGGTCTATAAAGAGTACATTTTTGTCAAAGAGGGTGAAGGGTGGTAATTGGTAGTTTTACTTCATGGAAGACTTTGGGTCCAGTTTTATAGGAGGCTACCATCATGGGGCACACCTTTCTGCTGAGCCTCCTGAGATTTCTCCTAAGATTGTTTGCTTGTTTTTGTATCTATATTTTGTTCATTCATTTCTCCCATGTAATATTGCTAGACCTTTCTACTCCATCTCTGCTCCATCAAGGAATTTAACTCAAGTATGATGTGACTTATGGATTTTTGATAGTTGAAAACTTTCGGTTTGTGAAAGGTAAAAAGCACAGCTGAAATGTGTCCTTCTGATGTATCCTGTCTTTGCCCCTTTTTAGAAACTTGGATTGGTCTACTTGCAGTCATAACCAGGGTTACAGTACTTGCAGTCTCACAGGTCATTGAAAGGATCAAGACTTTTGAGAGTCACAGTAACACATGGTCCAGCTACTGATAAGATTGTCCTGAGCTCATTCACATCTGTGTGTGCTCATCTTGGTTTGTTCTGCTTTTTCTCCCAGGATTTCCATTAAACAGACATCTTCTTGCAAGTGTTTCCATTCCTTTCTTCTTCCACTCTGTACTTGGTACCCGTAGAATCTGAAATGGCAGGGGAAATGATAGCTCTCTGGAACCTGTGTTTTCAACAAAACTCTATGATCCCAGATAAACCATGGATATAGAGATTACAAAAGGATTGCTTATAGTAGGTATTCAACCACTAAGTCCAACCTCTGCCAAGCATTATCTGGTCTTACAACCTGAGGTTCAGCCTTAGTAAAATTAAGGCTCCTCAAACCAGTTTTAACTTTACAAATAAAATTCATAATTTTACTTGTAAATGAAGTATAGCAACCTTCAGGATCACTGTTGCTATCACACTGCATTCAGTCATACTAAAATATTCTCAGTGCCAAATACACATCTCTGCTTTTTCTCTTTAGAACCTATAATTCTGGGCTTTCAAAGATGTATGTATCTACAATCTTTTAAATGTAACCATCTGGGGATTACAGGCTGGAAGAAAAATGCCTTTATGAAACTTTATAGTCTTGGGAAGCTCTGATTTTGGTGTGTTTTATTAGAAGGAGAAAATAAGACATGCTTATTTTAAAAAATTATGTTCTGAACCTGACTTTTTAGTATACAGTTCTAAATTTTAAAGCATAAAAGAGCTAGAAGCTAGACCATTAAAGCTTCTAGATGATGTCATGGCAGAACATCTTCATGACCTTGGAGTAGATTTCTTGGACACAGAGTAAACAATAAACAGTTGAAACAGTGAACTTCATTTAAAAATTTTTGTTCAACAAAGGACACTACTAAGAAAACAAATACACAGGTAACAGGGAGAAAACATTTGCAACATGTATAGCTGACATAGGCTTGTATCCTGTATATACAGAGAATTCGTATCATTCAATAATAAAAAAGATAAACATCCTCATAATAAAAGAGCAAAAGTTGGATGCTTTAGAAGACAGAGGAACGGCCAATAACAAAGCACGTGAAAGAGCGCTACTCATCGTCACTATCTGTCAGTGGAATGCAAATTTAAGCCGCAGTAAACTACTGTTTCCAGTTCCAGGTATTTCTGCTGCAAATAAAATGAAAACATATGTCCGCAAAGACTGCACAGCAATGTTCATAATGCTATATTAATGTGAGTCTAAAACTGGAAACATCCCAGGAGTCCATTGTCAGAATAAATACAGTACAGTGTAGTCAGACACATTAGGGGTCACCATGGAATATACCATATATATACATATGAGGGGACTTTCTGGATTGACAGAAATATTCTCTTAACTTGATAGGGTGTGGGTTACATGTATTACGGATTGTCAAAACTGATCTAACTGTATACTTAAAAATGTGTAACATAAACTTTTTAGAAGATTTAGAGTGAAAGATTGAAAGGAAGTATTAGAAGAAAAAATACTACTTATATCTCAAAAGGATTTGAATCTATAAAGAACTCTGTAAATCAATAAGACCATGATATTTAAGAATGGACATGTATGGAAAGCTGGATAGATTTTATTTTTAAACATGGTATAAATACCTAGGGCCAGTTTATTGTCTTTTGTTTAAATTACTTGTGTTTGGGGTTCAGATTGCCATTCACTCTCTGAATTCTATTCAGGGAAGCTGAACACTGCAGGGATAAGCATACTTCCTAGAAGCCAGCCCTCTGCTGTTAGACCTAGTTCAGTTCAGTTCAGCTCAGTCGGGTAGCTTCTCCCATCACTCCCTTCTCTGTGTCCTTATTTGAGAGAATCCTGGATCCGTGTGCTAGGAGCCTAGCCAACCTGTGAAGAAAAGTTGGTCTGGTGGTTATGGCCTGTGACTGACTTGTTAGGTTTGTAAACTTTGCTTCAGTGGTGTGGCTAAGGAATGGGCAAATGAAGACACAGACTCAGGTTTTGGTAGGCCTGTGTGCATCAGAATGATGGGAAAGAGCCTGCTTCTGAACTGGCGACTGTGCTGTTGCAGATGAGCCTTTCGTGTGTGTAAGACGGGTTGTGAGGGAGATTCATTACTGTCTTGAGATTTATTACTTACAAGAGGAAAGCTTCTGTCACACCTTTTTCTTATTTGCCCTCTTCAGTGTCAAAGTAAACTTAGAAGAACCAGAGAGAAATTTTCAGCTTCCCATTGTCAGCATATAGAACTTGGATATTTCTCCTGTATCACTCAACCACTAAATCACCCACCCACAACAACAGGTAGTTAAGGAATCGCTTGTTTTGTAGCCAAACAAGCACACAGCACTATACCACACACAGTTGGGGGGAGAGTGCTGATGACTCATCAGAGTAGCTGGGTAAGCTTTCATTTGTGAATGTTTGGAACTAGAAGTAGCAGACATTTCTTGCTTTGTGTGTCCCACACTCCTGCATGCTCAGAAGGCCAGAGGCCTTGACCACAGGTCTTAGGCCTCAGAGACCACAGGTCTGTGTCATAGGTAGAAATCACTGTGGCTCTTCTCGGTTGTGGGCTGGGGGAATTAAGAGCAGAGATTCTTGAGTTCTTAAATTCTATCCCTGTGTCTATGTCATACAGTCTGTTTCTGGCCTTGTAATAATCCCTGGCCATTTTGGATTTCTCCGATTTTCTTTTCTTTTTTTCCCCTTTCCTTTCTCACTTGACATCATCAGTCCTTGCTTGTGACTTTTTCCATTTAACAAGGTCACAGAAATCTTCCCTTGTTGTTGATTAGACTGTCTTTTCACACCCTTTTAAAAACCTTACATTGGCTTTAGAATCAATTTTTAAACCTGCCACCAAAAGCTCTAATGTTAAAAAAAACCCATCTTCACAATAACAGTTTCCCTCAGTCTCATCAAGAATACTTTTAAATGCAGAAGTTAGAAAATGGTGAATAATTGTAGCTGTTCCTGGAAGTCATTGTGTTCCTTAGTAATTATAAGCTGTAATCTTTGGTTCTGCTTCCTTGACAGTTCCATCAAACTGTGAAGGATTATCTTGAATTTAATGAAGTTCAGTCCCAGCAAAAAACTGCTCTTGGGTCACAGATTCAGCAACAAGACTGTGATGCTGATGTGGGATTAGGGATGTTTATACCCTTTGTATTGACAGAAGTTAATTTGGGGGACATATCGTGGGCTTTCTTAAGAACATAAAACATTTCACAAAATGAAAGCCAGAGGCTTTTTTAGCAATCAGACAGGAACCAGTTCTGCCTGTCAGGGAATGGGACAGCGCACATCGTCACCCAGTAAATGCCTTGCTTCACTGAAGCTCGAGTTCCTTCTCTTTGGTTCAGAGCTCTGAAGTTGGATATTCAGTGTCTGTCTTTATTCCACTATCCCTAAGCAATCCGCCCTTGGGTCTGGGTCTTTGCAGGGTGAGAAAGACTGGCAGAAATATGAGACTGCTCGGAGGCTGAAGAAGTGTGTGGATAAGATCCGGAACCAATATCGGGAAGACTGGAAGTCCAAAGAGATGAAAGTCCGGCAGAGAGCTGTAGCCCTGTACTTCATTGATAAGGTGAGGGCATCTTCCTGTCACACTGCCTACCATGTTCATCTTCATGAAGATGGAGGAGGCATGTATTTCTCCAGGCCCTGTGCTTTAAGTACTGCTGGAGAGGCAGTGACAGCCCAGTAATCTGTCATCCTGCTCACCCAGTCTCTAGCCTAGTAAGGAAGGTAGAAGTGGCGAGACAGGTGTTCAGTGTCAGACTGACTGCTGCTGTCTCCAGTCTGTCTAATAGAAGGACTTCCATGAGTCTGAATGTGCCAGAAAGACTGACATTTGCAAACTCTTTGACCATGTGCCACCCCCCAAAATATTTTATATCACAACCCAATATATAAGTATATTTGTGTTTGTGTATAAGTGAAACATATGTCACACAAAACAGTGCTCAGCCTTTCTATGAGCAGCAGATTCTTACAGGTTTTCCTCTGTTCCTTATTTTTAAAAAGAATGGTTATAATCCTTAAAACTGGTTAAATAGTGCTTGCTTCGGCAGCACACAGAGTAAAATTGGAATGATACAGAGAAGATTAGCATGGCCCCTATGTAAGGATGGCACACAAATTCATGAAAATTAGTTAAATGATCGCCAATGTATCACAACTACAGTTTGGAAGACAGTGCTTTCGAGATCAGTTTCTCACACTGTTTCAGGAAAATAAGGTTTCATGTTTTCCCTTGGTTTTAGCACGGTTTATGTTTAACACAAGTTCTGAATTAAACATTAAGAAAAATTCAGAGACTAGCTTTTTGAGTCTGATTGCCCACAGTTTTAAATATCTTCTTTCCTCCATTCCCATTTGAGAGGACAGAGTAGAGAGATGTTTTTTGGGGAAGGTTAATAGCCCTTGATTCTCTCTCCACACTGTATTTGATCAGGGAAGAAGCAACAGTGCAGATTCAGAATTCCTGAGCCTTGCAGACTGATGCCCTGGCCCCAGAGAGACTCGGGATGCTTCTGATTTGGGTTTCCTAGACAGTGTATGATACTGAAGTTCTTCATTCGTGCTTATCTTCTCTCCGCACCCCACCCCACCCCCTCCCCCCCTCCACCCTGCCCCGCAATCTCCTCCCGGGACAGCTTGCTCTGCGAGCAGGCAACGAGAAGGAGGAAGGAGAAACAGCGGACACTGTAGGTTGCTGCTCGCTTCGTGTGGAGCACATCAATCTGCATCCGGAGCTGGATGGTCAGGAGTACGTGGTGGAGTTTGACTTCCTGGGAAAGGACTCAATCAGATACTATAACAAAGTCCCCGTGGAGAAGCGAGTAAGTTCATGTGGCCTGAGCTCCCTGGCCTGCTTTTGCTTTCATTCCTTGTTTAGTGCTTTTCCTGTGCTCTGTGTTTTGCTGAATACTAGAAAAGATGGTTTGAAAGAGTGAAGAGGTACTGTTTGGTGTCCTGTGTACCTCCTTTTAGCCCTTTACCCCTCACCTGTGCTACAGAGCATGCTGCAAAAGAGTTGGTCCTCACCACAGCTTGCACATTATGTTTATCCCAGTGTGTTGTTTTAATGATATAACCACTCTTTAGTATCCCTTGGTTGTATTGCAAATTTGTCACTTTTGTAGCTTTGCTCAACTTTCCCCCAGCTCCTGATTCAGCAAAAAGGTAGCCCTTGAGTCTCTGGATCCCTCAGCCCAGAGCTGAAGCGGGTGCTGCAGTGCCATGGCCCCCCGATGGGTTGTGCCTGACCCACAGAGTGCAGTACCCCTGCAGTCCAGCCCTTCAGCAGTCTGATATTTCATCAGTAACTGGGTTTTGCTGGCTGCAGAAATGTTCCAGATTAAATGAAGCTGAAGAGATCTGACAATTAATGTAATACCTGAGTTTAGGTTGGATTCTATACTGGGGAGGTGAGGAACATCAATGGGTCAACTGAAAAAATAGGAATATGAACAAGATTGGATTAAAATGTGTCCTTCTAATTGACAAAGCTGAGAAGTTGTGTGTGTATATAAGAAAATATCTCTGTTCTTAGGAAGTACACTGAAATACTCAAGGGTAAAGGGCATAATTATGTAAGTACCCGGAAATAGCTCTGAACAAATAATTGTACATATACACATATAGATGTAGAAAGGAAATGAGTGTACATGTACACTGCACAAATACGAAATGAGGTGAAATACTAATGGTAGGTGAATTTCGGTAAAGGATATGGATTTGGTTTTGTTTTTTGCTTTGTGGGGTTTTTCTTTTTTTGCAAGCTTTGTTGTAATTATTTTCAAAGTAAAGATAATAATTAGGCTCTGGTTATTTCTTTTAGGTTTTTAAGAACTTACAACTATTTATGGAAAACAAACAGCCTGAGGATGATCTTTTTGATAGACTCAATGTAAGTGGACAGAGCCCACTGGGTTGAAGAGGGGCCCAGCCAGAAGCTCCCAAGCTCCTGAAGGAGAGAGTTACCTGGGAGTGACTGGGGCTTTGCCCTTAGCCTGTCCCAGGGCACCCTGCATGCCCTCCCTTCCTCAGGCACACACAGATCCATGGCCAAAGCCCTGGGATGGGGTGGATGAACCCTGCCTTCTGTCCTCCTCTGGCTTCTGCATAGCCTTGGCTGGAAGCTCAGTCACCATTGCTAGAGACCCAACACCTGTCCCTGAAATCTTACTGGGGAAGATCTTAATAGGGAAGGATACATATGCTTTATTGGTCTGCTTAAGATCAAAGTGTTTCTTAGGGAGGTAGGTACATGCAACTCTGTATTCTGGAATTCTTCTCCCTTTTCCTATCCCACTGGCAGGACAGTTAACTTGTAATTGTATAAATGTCCTAGAGCTTGCCAGGAAGGCCTGGATGGTATGGCTTTTACCTAAATCCCATCCTTTTTGTTGCTTTGTCTCTTCCAGACTGGTATCCTAAATAAACATCTCCAGGATCTCATGGAAGGCTTGACAGCCAAGGTGTTCCGTACATATAATGCCTCCATCACGCTACAGCAGCAGTTAAAGGAACTCACAGCTCGTAAGTACTGCCTGGCCAGACAGGGACCACAGCCTTACTGCTGATGTCCACTATCCTTAGTTGGCTGAGTCCTAGATCTGTTCCACTTTTCCTTCTTAACATTGTGACTGGAGACTTTTCCCCTCCACACCTTGAATAGAGGGCTGAGGCTTATTTAGATGGCTTAACAGATCAGTTCTGTCTCCCTCATTCCTGTTCTTCTAGATTAGCTTTAAGGAATGCTGACAGGGGCTTTCTCTCTGCTCTGAAAGTGCCTGTATTTTGTTTATTGTATCTATGTTATATAAGAGCTCACCAAATGAAGATAAAGTGTTGTGATGTTCTATTAAATTGGAGAGAGTAAGGTTGTCATGGTTACTAAAACAGCATAGGAGCAGATCCTTTCCCTGAGGTTTCTTTTTGTCCCCCTTTAAGAGTAGATAGTATTCTCCTAAAAACTGGCTGCTGAAAGCATCACCAAGATCCACAAGCTTTTTTTCTCTGGAGTCTAATTCTGATGAATTTCCATTGTCCTCTAGAAACATGTCAAATGGTATTAGAAAACGGTGTGCAAAAAGTCAGAGGTGGGTGTGTTGAGGGTCAGTAGTTTAGGGTGTGGTGAAGAAGGCTACATGACACAAGTGAAAACATTTCTCAGGTGACACTTTATATTTTCCTTTCTGGAAGATACAGTACCTTGTGGTTTTAAAATGTAAAACTTATGGACCCTTCATTTTACCCACCTCTCTAGGCTATTTGTCCCAGTTCCATGCTATTTTGGGTGGTTAAATGGGGGAGGTGAGCACTGGGGAAAGCAGGTGATGCTGTTGACTCTCAGATTTTGACCTTGTGCCTTGGGGGAACCTGAACTAATCATCTGAATGAGATGAGGCCCAGTAAACCCTGAGGATGGAGCGCATGTGTGTTCTCTCTTGTTACACAAATTGACTCTTCATCACCATTTTTCTTTCTTTTCAGCTGACGAGAATATCCCAGCAAAGATACTGTCTTATAACCGTGCCAACCGAGCTGTTGCAATTCTTTGTAACCATCAGAGGGCTCCACCAAAAACCTTTGAGAAGTCCATGATGAACTTGCAGTCTAAGGTATTTTGGATCTGGATGGTGGGAGGTAGCAAAATCGAAAGAACCATGTCTGCTATGACGATTTACACTCCACCCTCTGGGCTGGGCTGGCAGGTGGACAGTCTTGGGTCTGTTCTGGAAGAAAGCTTCATACTAAAGATATGTGGAAATATGATTGTAGTTAGTCCTGGTCGAGATACTGAATATCGGGTATTCATTGTCCAGTGAGTATTCTGAGTTGAAAAGCTAAATTTAATGTAGCCTCTTTGAAATACTGCTAATTATTGTCCTTCTACATAAGGAAAATGGATACAAAGATAGTCTTCACGATTCCTTTCCACTGCCCAGAAATACAACTGTTTCCAAATTAGATTGTTTTAAATTGAAAGGATGATGAAACGATATTTAATTTCCCCTAATCCTAGCACAACTATTTTTATTTTTACACATTCCACATGAATCATATTTTTATATAGCTCATCGTCAAACATCTGTTGAATACTGGCCGTGTGCCAGAGCTGCTGCCCTAGAGGGATAGACTGACATGCAAACAACGAGATGCTGTTCCTCTCTCCTTCCTCCAGCTCTGCCTGGTACTGAGCTTTTAAGCTGCAAGGCACTCAGCATTTGATGATGATCATTTCTATGTTACCTGTGGGCACATAACTAATCCATTCTAATGTATTAACCCACCATGAGAATTTGTAGCTATTTCACTACAAAGTAGATACGTGGGTTACAAAGTAAACCAATCATCTTAAAATATATTTACCCCAAAGTCTGATATAGTAATAGTTTTACTAATAGGTGGGTCTAATAATTGTAAATGTCAAGGTAGTAATGAATATAAATACTTTGATTTCTGCAACAATTAAAATATGAAAATGTACATACTGTCTCGGTGATAAAGTCATAAGTATTACTGATAATACTATGTTTAGTTGCCCACATCCATAACTGAAGAAGAAATGATGAGTTTTAGCTGCTGCTGCTAAGTCACTTCAGTCATGTCTGACTCTCTGCAACCCCATAGACGGCAGCCCACCAGGCCCCCCCATCCCTGGGATTCTCCAGGCTAAGAACACTGGAGTGGGTTACCATTTCTTTCTGCAATGCATGAAAGTGGAAAGTGAAAGTGAAGTCGCTCAGTCGTGTCCGACTCCTAGTGACCCCATGGACTGCAGCCACCAGGCTCCTCCATCCATGGGATTTTCCAGGCAAGAGTACTGGAGTGGGTTGCCATTGCCTTCTCCGAGTTTCAGCTAGGGGTTAATTAAACTACAGATTGCTTCTTTTCCGTCTGTGTTCATGAATACTATACCTGGACAGCTGGAGTTCAAAAACTACTGCTGTGATGAGGCTGCATACATGTTTCCAGGCCCAGGGTGTTTTCCTTCTGTTGAAATTTCTTCCAGATACGTACCCAGGTGTGGGTCAAAAGACACATACAACCTGCAGTTCATGCTTCATATGCCACCTGGCTTTGCTGAAGGGGTGCACACATCCACAATACGTAAGAATGTGTCCACAGATGTCTCAGATCCTTGGACCATGTGACTGGCAGGCAGGGAGCCCATCCAGACCTCCCATCCTTGCACCTCTGTTAACAGTGGTCATGTGGTGCCATTTACTCTCCTCATGCTATCATTTCAAGCCAGAAATAAAAGCATGAATATTCAGGTGGTGTTTACCTAATTCAGGAGACCCATCCCTGGAGCATGAGGAGGCCTTTTGTTGGTCTCACTCTGGAACCACTGTTTGGGCAGTCCAGGCTGCCTGCCAGACGAGCCCTCTAAGCCCAGGAACCCTCTCCTGTGTGCCCAAGAAGCAAACACACACCCCTGTTTGCCAAGTGAATCAATGGGGTCTTTAATGCTTTGAGAGAATTTGACGTAGCCTGCCAATTTAGTATTCACAGAAATGGTTAAAAGATCGTGGTTTGTTGCATTTCTAGCCTAAGAATCTGGCTAGTGGTGTCTGTGACGCTTTTGTATAGAGTCAGTTCCTTCATTTTGACTTTGGACAACATAGATGTTGGAAGTAAGCCATTCGTAGTAAAATGCATTTAATGATTCTCTCACAATGCTGGCCTCTGTTTCCAGTCTTGGGCTGTGTGTGTAAATCTAACAGACAATGCCAGGCTGAGAGCAACAGCCCAGTGTATGTGAGTCGGGCGTGCATTTATTCTGCAGAAGTTCCCTTGATCTTAGGGTTAGCATGGTGATAGCAGGTCGGGGTTCGCCTGCCCCAGCTGTGAGCTCACCACTCTGGGGCCCCAGCCCCACGGTGTTGCCTGCTGCTGTCCTCAAGTGGGAACTGAGAATGCAGAACCGGTACTCTCAAGCAAGAGAGGCTGCAACTGTCTTTTTCTCCTCCTTTAACGACTGGGGCCCCAGGAGATTTCATTTGGAGAAAGAGCTCCATAGCTAAAAAGTTTTCATATCTGCTTTGAATGATAACTATTTGAATTTCCTTCCTGTCTCCGCTTTCTCACCTTTTAAAAACAGAATGCCAAAGCTAGGCCATGCCACGTATTGGCTTGGAACAGATGAGGCTAAGTGGTTTGGCTTCCTGGGTACCTTTTAATTGCCATTTTCTAGTCCCTTGGGTATTCTCTTCAGTGTGTCTTTTTTTTTTTTTTCTGGAGGAGTTAGCAGCTCTTCTCAGAGTGCTGGTAGAATCTGAGGAATGATCTGAAGTCAGTAGATGTAGGGACTCTTGTCTCAGCTTCATAAACAGTATCTCCTGCAGGATTCTTGGGATGGAGGTGACAACCTGGCACAGGATCCATTTGATAAACAGCTTTCACATGTCATCCTCTTCCCAGTATCTAAAACCAAAGTGTTCTCTGATTAGCACCCACACTCAGAGTCCCAATGGGTTCTTTCCCTGAGTTTCTGGATTAATGGGTCCCAGAGTCATTGCCATAAAACCTTCATTTCTTCAAGGGTGACTGAAGAATATAAACGGTCAAGTAGCACTGGAATTCAGCACCCGCTGCATATCCACTCTGTGCCGTCATAAAGCCACCCCTGGGCGTTTTAACAAGAACAGCCTACTTGGTGAAGACATCTTCTCTTAAGGAATCCTATTTTCTCTCTCAACTTATTTTATTCCTGAATCTTACTGTTGTTCTTCTCTACACAGATTGATGCGAAGAAGGAACAGCTAGCAGATGCCCGGAGAGACCTGAAAAGTGCTAAGGCTGATGCTAAAGTCCTGAAGGATGCAAAGACCAAGAAGTACGTGCCTGATGTGATGCAAAGCTGGGGGTTGGGTGAGAGAGGAAAAGGGTCCCAGCATCAACCAGAAGTCCTAGCTTTCCTAGGGTTTCTGAGTGACATTCTAGAAATGTCTGGGCCTGTGGCTTTTCTGCTTTTACCGCCCCTGGGTGGCAATGTGGGGATACGGTGCTCCTGTCCAGAGGCCAGGCCCAGTTCCTGATGACTTCCTCTCTTCCAGGGTTGTAGAGTCAAAGAAGAAGGCTGTTCAGAGGCTGGAGGAACAGCTGATGAAGCTTGAAGTTCAGGCCACAGACCGAGAAGAGAATAAACAGATTGCTTTGGGAACTTCTAAACTCAATTATTTGGACCCAAGGATCACCGTGGCTTGGTAAGCACCACGCCCTTCTTGAAGGCCACCTACTGGCTTGGGAAGGGTGATAGGGTTCCAAGAGCATTGTCAGCTCTCACACACAGTTCCTACACTGCACACTTGAGTGTCCTCTGTCTTCTGCTGTGCACACTGCAAATGCATTAGGACATCCTGGGTGGTCTGAAATGGTCAATACTGTTACACCACTTTGGAATGTTATTATGTCTGCTAAGGCAGGTATGGTCCCCACCCCTAGTGGAACTTTAGGACAAAAATGGAGACTCTTAGTCCTTATTGAAGGAAAAATAAAAATGAGCCCATCTACCTAAACTTTAACTTCTCAATAAAAAAAAATTAAGTGAAGGAAAGAAGGTACAAATAAGGAGAAAAGAAAAACAAAAAATGAGAATACAGATCTGAGCAACCTATGCAGACTTTGCACCATTGTTTGCTTGTTTCCCTGTAAACTACCCCCCCCAATAAAATAATATCCAAAATAAATGACTTTTGGGGGAAGATGCTTATCAGTTAACTTGAATTATTAGTTTCTGGGCTTAAGAGGAGCAACCATTCCCTGTGGGCCAAGGGTTCCAGCCAGCTCTTGTCCCCTTTCTTTTCTCTATGTCCTGTCTGGTGCTGGAGGTTTGGTTGGCTTTGAGAGGCAATAGAATATAATGGTGAAGAGTGTGGACTCTGGAGCCAATGTGCTTGGATTCACTTTTCAGCTCCATGCTCACTAGCTACATGAGAATGAAACCAAATCACCTAACTTCTCTTAGTTTTTCATCTGTACACCTGCAATCGTACCTACTTAGTCAAGCACATGAAGCCCTAAGAACATGTCTGGTACCTTATTAATTCTCCTTCTCACCAGATGGAACAGGAGAAGGCAGCACATCCAGGCCCCAGCCCGGGGCTGGCCCACATCTCCTGAGACACACTGACCCCCCTTCTCTCTCCCTTATCTGCAGGTGCAAGAAGTGGGGGGTCCCCATTGAGAAAATTTACAACAAAACCCAGCGGGAGAAGTTTGCCTGGGCCATCGACATGGCTGACGAGGACTACGAGTTCTAGCCAGTCTTGAGGAGCAAGAGTTCTGTGAAAAGGAACAGTGTGGTTTGGGAAAGATGGATAAACTGTGAGCCTTGCTTGCCCTCACACCTGAGGGAAAGAGGCAGCAAGTCTTAACTAACATCTTTGAGAAAAGATATTATAAGGGAGAGCTGAGCCAGTTGTCCTATGGACAACTTATTTAAAAATATTTCAGATATCAAAATTCTAGCTGTATGATTTGTTTTGAATTTTGTTTTTATTTTCAAGGGGTCAAGTGGATGGGAATTTGTCAGAGTTCTGCCAGGCAAATTCACTGTTTCACTGAAACATTTGGATTCTCTTAGCTACTGTATACGAAGTCCGATTATATTGGTGCGTTTTTACAGTTAGGGTTTTGCAATAACTTCTATATTTTAATAGAAATGAATTCCTAAACTCCCCTCTCCCCCATTTCAGGAATTTAAAATTAAGTAGAACAAAAACCCAACGCACCTGTTAGAGTTGTCACTATCTATTGTCATGGGAATCAATTTTCATTAAACTTGAAGCAGTCGTGACATCGGCAGTGTTTTGGTTCAGACACCTGTTCACAGAAAAGCATGATGGGAAAATATTTCCTGACTTGAGTGTTCCTTTTTAAATGTGAATTTTTATTTCTTTTTAATTATTTTAAAATATTTAAACCTTTTTCTTGATCTTAAAGATCGTGTAGATTGGGGCTGGGGAGGGATGAGGGGCGAGCGAGTCTAAGGATAATAAATAATCAGTGACTGAAACCATTTTCCCATCATCCTTTGTTCTGAGCATTCTCTATGCCCTTTCAGATACCCATCTTTTTCATTTAAAACCCCAATCTTTCACTTGAAAGATATTATTGTATAAAAGTTCCACAGGTAAAAAATTTAGAGGAAAATGAGTATTTGGTCAAAAAAAAAAAAGGAAAAATAATCAAGATTTTAGGGCTTTTATTTTTTCTTTTGTAATTGTGTAAAAAATGGAAAAAAAAAACACATAAAAAGCAGAATTTTAATGTGAAGACATTTTTTGCTATAATCATTAGTTTTAGAGGCATTGTTAGTTTAGCGTGTGTGCAGAGTCCATTTCCCACATCTTTCCTCAAGTATCTTCTATTTTTATCATGAATTCCCTTTTAATCAACTGTAGGTTATTTAAAATAAATTCCTACAACTTAACGGAAACTTGGTGTCTGCCTCTGTGTTAGCCCAGGGCCCCGGGCCAGAGTAGGGCTCCAGGGCTGGGCCTTGGTGTGGGATGTGGTCTGCCTGCTCCCGGCTGCAAGGGTGCCTCCCTCCCTGGGAGCTGGGGCTGCATCTGTCTTGCCACCGTGGGTGTGGGCTGAAGGGGAGGGAGCCAAAGTCCACATCCTTAGAAGGAGGCAGGGCCAGGAAGTGAGGGCGGGTACAGAAAAGCTAGAACAGGTGCGGTGCAAGAACTATATTTGGAGCCTAGGGTAGGTTTATTGAGCAAAGTGGAACAAGTGTATTTGGGAAGCAGATTTTAGAACATTTCTATGTGTGCTGGTGAGAAGCAGTAAGCAGCTTCTTTGGGCCTACTTACGTGGCTAAGTTACCGTCAGGATGGCAGGAATTACAGATACTAAGCCAGTTAAAACACTGAATCCCAGAAGCTCTCTCCAGACAGACAGAGATCCTGCTGACTGAGAGAGGGAGCAGTCTGGAACCACTTCTCAGTGCTCTAGTACCCGAGTCAGTCAGGATCCCTACAAAAATTGTTCCTCCTTTCATCCTAGGTTATAGCTAAGTCTCCGATGATGTTGAAAGATTTAAGTCTCCTGGTCAAAAGGAGCAGGCGACAGGAAGGCCAGAGTGGTCAGAACCGGTCATTTAGCTAGCCCTAAGTCCTCTAGCCTGCCAGCTAGGGGTGTATTCTGGGAGGACAGCCATCTCCCTGCTGGTCTCTGAACCTCTGGCCTAGGGCTGGGCCAACTGCAGAGAATCCTGAAGGGTCCTTGGCAGCCTTTATTTCATCACCCAGTGAGGGAGGCAGCATTCACCCCAGGGAATAAAGGAGGGTTTGGAGCCACTATTCCTTTGGAGCAAGAGACCAAAGCCAAGTATTTTGAGTTCAGTGGTTCTGAGGAAGCTACACCACAGAACGCCACAGAACGTAAGGAACAGCAATAGAGAGACTTGTCCATGAGCCCTATCGATGCCCTTGAGCAGGACCTGTCACAACCAGGGGACAACCTTGGGTCACCACTGGTAACAGGACAGGAGGCCCTTGCAGGCACATTTTACTGGTGAGAGAAACCTGTGCCTACCTTTCCTGGCAAGGACCATTCTTCTGAGGGCAGGTGCAAAGCAACTAGATGCTGGTCAGGAACGGCTGTAAAGGACGTCCTGGGTGGTTGCAGCAGGCCTGGGAGAGCAAGCCAGAGTTTGGGAGAAGCTGACCCGACAACCACTGCGACAAGGGAAGAGGCTAGACAGGTGAGGGCCAGGCATGCAGGGCCTCAAAGGACGCTTGAGCATGAAGTCAGGAGGACCACCCCCTGCTTCCTAGGCATCTGGCAGGTAGGTTCCCTCCTCCCACTTCAGCCCTTAGGTCTGAGTGCAGGGTCTGCCCCACCCTCTCCTGTCCGGCCCTTCTCTGATGCTGGGGTCCAGCTGTGGGCAGAGGGAGACCGCTTCCATATGCCACCCCAGCCAGAAAGCTGGTGCTGGCTTGGCCCCTTCCTCTCTCACCGCCACCCCCCACATCCTGTCAGCAGGTCCTGTCTGTTCTCCCTGTCAAGTCTACCTCAGGGCTCTGCCAGTTGTTTTTTTTTCTTAAAGAAACCACAGCTCCCAACCCTTTTCAGCCACCACCACCTCCCTCTCTCTCTTTCACAAACAAGCACCTGGAATGAGTCACCTCTACCACGCAGTCACTCTCCCACCCCCTGCATCTAGCTCCTGCCCCATCTTCCAGTGCCCCCTTCCACTCTGACCAGTCACCCAGGAATGAGCGACCAAACCACCAACCAGGCTCTGCTGCTTCTGCATCTCAAACTCGCTGTGGCACCAGACACTTTGCAAACATCGCTAGTGATACTTCACGTGTCATAAAGTTCACCCATTTCCAGTGTACAGTGACTTCTAGTAGCTACTGAGTAGTACAGCCATCAGCGTACATCAGTTTTAGAACTTCGTCCCCTCAGTAAGATCCCTCATGCCAGGGACAGTTCATCCCCATTCCTACCTCCAGCCTCCACGAATCTACCCTCTCTATATAGGTCTGTCTGTCCTGGACATCTCACATAACAGCATCATTCCCTTACTCTGGCTTCCATGGTGCCACCCTCTCCTGATTTCATCCCTTCGTCTCAGGCTGTGGCTTCTGTTACCTCCTCTATCAGGTCCTTAGCTGCTGCGGTTCTCTCCTCAGCCTAGCTGATTTCATTCACGCTTGAATGTGATGAGCCCCACATCTCTGCCTCCAGCCTAGACCCCTCTCCTGAGATCTAGACACACACTGCCAACTACACCTTGGCAGGGATGTCCATGGACTCTAGAACTGTGTTCGGGACCTACCACGACCAGTCCACTGGGCTTGGTTTAGCATCTCAGGGAAAGGCACCACCATCCACTCTGTCTCCCAACTGGAACCGAGGGCAGCCGTCATCCTTCACACCTTTCTCTCTCGTATCCGGTAAATCACCAATTCTGGTATCACCTTCTAAATACCACATACATTGAATACAGGTATTTCCTCCTTAGAAAACTTAAAAAAAATTTTTTTCCTTTTCTGAGAAAAGGAGTTTTACTTACATTTCAGTCTTTACAAAATCCCTCATATAATGGGTCATTCTCTCAACTTGTTTTGAACCAAAAAGCACTTTTTGGAGAAAACACATTATCCTGAAATGACCCCAGTCAAACTAGTTTTGGATGATTGTAAGTAGTCCCTTGACAAAACCAGTAAACAAGGAAGCAAAGAAATTTACCACAGACTGGGCAATTATTTCTCACAATCCCAAGCACTGCATTTGAACAGGTTTCTTCAAGGTCACTTTAAATAGCAATGCACTGCGGTTATGTATATATGTTTTTAAAGCGTCTTTTAGAAAAACACTGAAATATTTATAGATAACATTATAGAGCTAAGATTAGTGTCAAAATTATACGGAATGGGTTAGTGGGTCGAGTTTGACACGAAACAAGTGGCCAAGAGTTCATAATTAAACTGGCTGATGAGTCCATTTCACCATGCTATCCTGTCTCCATTTATATATATTTAAAATTTCTGTAATATCTTTAAAGCAATACAGTCTATGTGGGGATTATGTCAATCATTGATACGTGTCTACAGAAGAAATGAAAGCTATTTAATGTTATACAGAAAAGTCATTATGCTTAGGTTAAAATTTCCAGTTGACAGCATCACATACTGATTCAAAAAGTATTTTCTCTGCAGCAACAGGGATGAATCTCAAAAACATTATACTGAACAGATCCCAGGGTACACACTCTGTGATTCTACTTACATGAAATTTTAGACCAGGTAAAACTAACCTTTAGTGACAGAAAGTAGACTTCGTGGTTGCCCACTGGGGGCAGGGGAGATCAACTTTTTTCTTTTTTAATGTGGAACGCTTCATGAGTTTGCGTGTCATCCTTGTGCGGGGGTCATGCTAATCTTTGTATTGCTCCAATTGTACTGTATGTGTTGCTGAGTTGAGCAGGAAATGGACTCTTAAAGGGCACCCAGAACACTGGGGTGATGGAAATGTCCTGTGTCTTAACTGGGTGGGGGTTACAGGGGGGTATACATTTGCCAAAGCTTTCCACACTTTACACTTAAAATGGATGCATTTTCTGTAGGGTATTCCTCAATAAAGTTGATTTGTGACGGCGAATTCCCTGGTGATCCAGTGGGCCACAACTACTTGAGCCCACGTGCCCTGGAGTCTGTGCTCCGCAACAAGAGAAGCCACTGAAATGAGAAGCTCTCATACTGCAACCAGAGTGTAGCTCCTGTTCACCGCCAAGCAGAGAAAGCCCGCAGGCAGAAGTGAAGAGCCGGTGTAGCCGTAATTAATTAACTAACTTTAAAAAAGTTTGAACATCATTATTGAAAAGGCCAGTGTGGGAAAAAAATAAATACTCATAAATTAATATATCACTTTAAATAATGTGTGACTTTAAATGTGTAAAATATGTAACTAAATGAACTGCTATCCGTGGACATCTGAATCATGTATCCCTTAAAATATTTATGCTGTCATGAGAGGCCCGCATACCACAACAAAGAGTAGCCCCCACTCTCCTCAACAAGAGAAAGCCTAATGCAGCAAAGAAGACCCAGTGCAACTCAAAACAATAAATAAACAGATAATTTTAAGTTTTCTGCTATAGTTGCAAAAATGGCCACAAAACACAAGTGGTGACCTTATTTTGAAAACAAGTGATTGACAGTCTTGTATCTGGAGCAGAATACCTCTCACTGGACTGTGCCCACAGCCACCGGCAGGTCTAATAAGGTCAGCTGTCCCTCCCCAGTGCTCCAGGGGCCCTTATCACACTGAAATGTCTTCTGCTGACAAACGACTGTTGGCATTTCTCTCTCCCCTCCTGGAGTGGGAACTTGGTCTGATTCCTTCTGCGGTCTAACTGCTACAGGGGTGGCATCGGGAATGTGTGCTGGAAGAAGGGCAGAAAAGGTGGAAAAATAGCGGGTCCGACCTGGCCAGGGCCACAGGGCCCCCTTCTCTGCCTGCAGAGAGGCAATTACAGTGTCCCTGGAGTCCAGCTCTCCTGTCTCGACATCTGGGTCCCGCGAGAGGGGCCATCAGCAGAGGGGAAGCAGGGTCTGCAGCGAGCACAGAGTCCTGGCCTGGTTTCCTTTCAAGCAACAGAAAACACGAGGCTCTCAAGGGGCTGAGAGTATATCGCGGGTGTGCAGGAGGATGAGACCTAAAAAGTGTGAGGCCTGGTGACCAAGGGGGAGCCATGGATGGATACTGGGGACCAAAGCTTTACAGCCAAGATGACAGGTTGAGGGATGGAGTTCAAGGTGCACCAAGGTGAGTACTTACTAAGCACCAGGTGACTAAGCACCAGGTGCAGGCCTAGGTGCAGGCTGACTGACTCAAACCCATGAGAAGGGCTGGTCAGCCACCTAACCTAAGATGCTACTAAGTAAAAATTAAAGAAAAGTTTAAAGAAGAGGGATAAAGTTTCATATGTGGATTAAATTAGACGCTCCAAGTATATAAATCTGCCTACCTTCAACTGTGGTAGGAGCTGCGCTTTACTTTTATACCTTCTATAGTCACTCAAGGTCATTACAAGGAAGAATGAAAACTGGGTGGGGATTTGCTGTTAATCTGCGGACAACATTCTCTACTATTTCAATCAAGTAAGTGTCCCCTTGAGAAACTTTCCTTATCATTTAACCCCAGGAAAATCTTTCCTCCCCAAGGAATCAGTTATCAGAATACAAAGTTTCTGCTTTGAATACCAGGAAGCTCAATTTGATTTTCAATCACTGCAGCTGTGCTAACCCATATTCACTGAATTACATTCTTCCTTCAGATAACAGCATATCCCATTTTTATGGTACCATATTTTTGAAAAAGGAGTACATCAAGGCTGTATACTGTCACCCTGCTTATTTAACTTATATGCAGAGTACATCATGAGAAACGCTGGACTGGAAGAAACACAAGCTGGAATCAAGATTGCTGGGAGAAATATCAATAACCTCAGATATGCAGATGACACCACCCTTATGGCAGAAAGTGAAGAGGAACTCAAAAGCCTCTTGATGAAAGTGAAAGAGGAGAGTGAAAAAGTTGGCTTAAAGCTCAACATTCAGAAAACGAAGATCATGGCATCTGGTCCCATCACTTCATGGGAAACAGATGGGGAAACAGTGGAAATAGTGTCAGACTTTATTTTTGGGGGCTCCAAAATCACTGCAGATGGTGATTGCAGCCATGAAATTAAAAGATGCTTACTCCTTGGAAGGAAAGTTATGACCAACCTAGACCACATATTCAAAAGCAGAGACATTACTTTGCCAACAAAGGTCCGTCTAGTCAAGGCTATGGTTTTTCCTGTGGTCATGTATGGATGTGAGAGTTGGACTGTGAAGAAAGCTGAGCACTGAAGAATTGATGCTTTTGAACTGTGGTGTTGGAGAAGCCTCTTGAGAGTCCCATGGACTGCAAGGAGATCCAACCAGTCCATCCTAAAGGAGATCAGGCCTGGGTGTTCACTGGAAGGACTGATGCTAAAGCTGAAACTCCAGTACTTTGGCCGCCTCATGCAAAGAGTTGACTCATTGAAAAAGACTCTGATGCTGGGAGGGTTTGTGGGTAGGAGGAAAAGGGGATGACAGAGGATGAGATGGCTGGATGGCATCACCGACTCAATGGATGTGAGTTTGGGTGAACTCCGGGAGTTGGTGATGGACAGGGAGGCCTGCCGTGCTCGAATTCATGGGGTCGCAAAGAGTCGGACACGACTGAGCGACTGAACTGAACTGAACTGAGGAAACGCTCGGAGTACTTAAGACTGAGAAAGAAGACATCTGTGGCACCCACAGGGATGTGCCACTCAGATTCCCCTTTGGGGAGTGCTTGTTGCCAGGAGACCATCAGCCCCCTAAGACCACCATGGTTGCAGACATCTGAGGCTGCGCTTGGCCCAGGACAGGCCACGTTCAGTGGCTGGTGGAGGGACTGCAACAAAGCTCCCTGGGGGCAGGCTGAAGCTGCCACCAGACGGGCATCACAGCTCAACTTCTCCCACTGCCCCCTCGCATTTCCTTCCCTCCCTTCCCCAGTGCTGATCCCAAGGACATGTGCTGAAAAAACACCCTGCACACTAACCTCCGTCACAGAGGCTTCCCAAAGAACCCAACCTGGAACAAGACGTAACCAAACAACTAAAAATAGAAAACACATCAGGTATGGGTACTACAGAAAGGGTAAGAAAATAGTGAAATGTTCATACCCAGGTGGAAGGCAACATCATGTGGACTCTGGATGGGCCTGAATCCCATCTCTGCTGCCTCTTAGCTTAATCTCTCTGGGCCTCAGTTTTTCCTTCTGTAAAATGAGGGTAATAGAGTACTTATCTCAGACTTCCCCGGTAGTCTAGTGGTTAAGAACCTGCCTGCCAATGCAGGGAACGCGGGTTCCGTTCCTGGTCCAGGAAGATTCCACATGCCACGGGGCAACTAGGCCCGTGAGCAGCACCCACTGAGTGTAAGTGCTAGAGCTCTGTGCAGGACAATGAGAGAAGCCAGCGCGATGAGAAGTCCGTGCACCGCAGCCAGAGAGTAGCCCCTGCTCTCCGTAGGTAGAGAAAGTTCACATGCAACAATGAAGACCCAGCCTGGCCATAAATAAATAAATAAGTTGTTTAAAGAAAAAAAAAAGTACTTATCTCAGGGCTGTCATGAAAAGTAAATGAGTCACCAGGGGTAAAGCAGTTCTATGGGGCTTACTATATGTCAAGTGACGCTCTAAGTGTTTGGTAAGTAAACACCCATGGGGTCAGGCTCACAGAGCCAGAGGGGCAGCTGGGCTGGGACTCCACCTCCCCCCCACTTCAGGCACAGGTACTGGTGTCACCAGAGCATGCTGAAGCATGAGTGTTGACAGAAATAGGCTCGAGTGAGGCGAGCCTGGGTGATGTCATGGGCGTGTGCCTGGTGTGGGTGCTGGGCTGTGCCTCCCAGCCAGCGCAGCTGCAGGCACTGCCAGTAACACCCACGTCCCCATATATATATGCTGAGCTGGGGGAAGCCCATACCGGTCACACCCTCGGCTCGCCCTGCTTTTCCTGAGTCTCCTTGGGTGGAGGCAGGCACCTGAGGCCTGGGATGCAGGCTCAGAAGTCCCAGGAGGAAATGGGGCCCTGTTTCCTGATTGAGGGCCTGACAGCAGGCTGAAAACATGAGCTCCTGTTGGCAGGGACTGCTGGAGCCCCTGGAGGCCCAGCCCCAGAGGCAAAAGCAGAAGCCAGGAAGCCTGGGCTACATGTCGGGAAGCTCTCAGAAAATGGAGATTTCTAAAAAGCATCACCGCCCACCAAGCTGTGAGGGCTACAGCACTTAGGAGGCCTCCTGGGAAAACGGATAAGATCAGATGAGCAAGCAGGGGCCCAGCCAGGCCCCCACTTGTCTTCCTGGCCTCACCAACCCCGCCCCCCACTCCACCTCCCCTCTCCATGCTCCCTCTTAGTAAATTCTAGCCTTCTTTCCATTCCTAAACTTAACTAAGTTCTTTCTGGCCTCAGGGCCTTTGTACATGCTGTTAACCTTGTCTAGAAAGGACTTTCCTCCAACCCACCCCTAATAATACAGCCAGCCATCTCCTCACATCCTTCCAGCCACTGCTGAGTCCCACAGAGGTCTTCCTTGTCTACTAGATCTGAAGCAGGTCTCCCTAATGTTTTAGCTCATAGCCCTCTGTTTTTTCCCTCCATCACAATTGTCCCTACACAACAGAGTGCTTGCCTGTCTTAAATCTGTGAGTTCCTGGGGACCCAGCGCTGAATTTCTCTTGTTCGCCCCATTCATGGCACTGACACTGAGCCTAGGGAAGCTCAAGGCTGCAGACAGGGACAAGCGCCCCAGCAAGCCCCAGCAAGCCCAAGCCACACACTATGAGCACTCAAGTTCTGCACTCAGGCTTCCCGTGCCCAGGGCCAGCCATGCCAAGGGCCTCCCCTCACCCGTGCTGAGTAGCCAGCTGTCCACCGGCACCTACTGAAGCCAGGGGCTCTCCTGTGAGGAAGAAAATGCATGGTATCAGACTGGGGTTCAAATCCTCACTGGTTAATTATGTGGCCTTAGGGCAAGCCGCAGAACTTCTCTGAATCTGTTTCTCATCAGTAAACTGGGAACAATGATCCCTAATTAGAGTAATTATAAGGATCAGGTGTGACCACATGTTGCAAAGCTTGTAACGCTGGGTCAGGCATTGGGTCAACTTTCATTCCCTCCCTCCTACTTTGAAGGTCTGTCACTAGGTGGCAGTCCATCTCAGCCACTCCACCTCCCCTTGGGTGACCACAGCCAACTAGCATAAACGACTGCCCCAACTTCAGGCTGAATTCTCAGGTCCTTGTGGGCTGCACTTGAGGGGATCAACACACATACACACGCTACCACTACAACAAGACAAGTCAAAGGCAGTCCCCAGACATTAGTCATCACCCAGCTGGGTGGCCTGCCTGAGCACATACTCTTATATACGTACTCACACATTCCTGGATGCCTGGATCTTTCCCTAATCTTTTTTTTTTCTTTATCATTTTTTGGAGGTCGCAAAGAATCGGATACGACTTAGTGATTAAACAACAACAGCACGTGGCATGTGGGATCTTAGTTCCCCGAACCAGGGATCAAATCTGTGCCTCCAGCATTGGAAGCATGGCGTCTTAACCACTGAAGTCACTTAACCAGGGAACTCCTTGGATCTTTCTCTAGCATCAGCCGGGTGCCCCGATGGGCCTCTTACCTGTAAAATGCAGTATGCTGTCCTGCTTTGTCTGGCTCAACATCCGTCAGACAGGCTCTACTGTGACTGAAGGTGTCTTTAGTTTGGGCGGTGTTCTGTGACAGGGCAATTAGACTGCCCGGGGTGCGTCTAGGGAGTGGCTGTAGCAACACAAAGAGTACAGATTAATCGAATAATCACCAAAAGAACTTGTGCCTGGAGAATGGAATGAAAGGGAGGTGGTGAGAGATGAAGTGGGATAGAAAGGGGCCAGACCATGCCGGACCTGCTGGGCCAGGTAGGGGATTTTGTGTGCCATGGGAAGTTCTGGATGATTTGAGCCTGGAGGTAGGGAGTCAGGATTTAATTTCATTTTGAAGACCAGAGCATAGGGCCTTCCCTAGTGGTCCAATGGCTAAGACTGCACTCCCAACAAAGGGGGCCTGGGTTGGATCCCTGGTCAGGGAACTAGATCCCACAGCCCCCAACTAAAAGATCCTGCATGCTGCAACTAGGACCCGGTACAGCCAAATTTAAAAAGAAACAAACAAACTAGAGCATAGGGAATACATGCAGGCAAAACCAAGGAGGGTAAATAGTCTGGATGAGAGAAGATGGGCCTTGAGGTTGTGGGCAGAGCGGAGACATGGGACGGCAGACGGAATGGGAGTTGACGGAGTGCTGTGGGGTTGAGGGAGAGAGAGGAACCAAGGCTGTCTCCATCGGTTTTAGCCCAGGCACCTTACCAGAGGCATGTTCTGAGAAACCGAAGACTGTGGGAGAAGCAATTTGAAGAGATGTGAGATGTCTGTGCTACGTGGGGTCGTGGAACAGGTAACGGGATGCAGGGAGGGATAGAGCTTCGGCGCTCGGGTGCCTGAATTTGGCAGAGGGCGGGGGGCAGTGACACCGAGAGAAGGGTCAGGCCGCCTTGGGAACTGACTCAGGACCCACCCCAGAGGAAGAGAAGTTGCTGAGGTGTCGAAAGGCAGCGGCCAGAGACCGAGGAGGAAAACAAGGATAGAGTCGGCCCGGGAAAACCAAAGCTCGGGAGAGCATTTGCAGGAATGGTGCGGAGCCGTAGGGCCTGAGTCCCCATCCTAGTCGCGTGGATACTCGCGGCGTGGGGGTGCGCAGTGTATGGCCAGGCCAAGATCACTAGAGGGCTCGCAGGGGATGCTCAGGCCTGTGGGCTACTCCGAATAACGGGACTCCCCACACACACCCGCGAGGCCACTTCGTTCGCAGGGCCGGGAAGATCGTGGGTCCGACGGTCGCAGGCGCTGCCGGCGGGGCCGCCCCCGGCTGCCCGGGGAAGGGAGGGGGGAGAGGCGGGACACGCAGACTGTCCGTCAGAGCCTGCCGACCAATCACCGGGTGGCCCCGCCCCCGCCCCGCCCTGGAGAGGGAGCGCGGAGGACTCGCCTCCTCCTCCGCCGCCGCCGCCGCCGCCGCCGCCGCCGCCGCCGCCGCCGCCGCCGCCGCCGCCGCCGGTCTAAGGCGGCCCGGCCTGGCCTGGTTCCCTCAGCCGGGCAGCCCTCCCAGGTACCGGGTTTGACCGGCGGGCCCCGGGAGGCGCCCCGGGCCTGCACTTCTTTTCCCGGTGGCCGCGCGGGCGTCGCCCCGCTAGCGGGCTTCGGAAGGAGCCGCCGCGGCCGGGCCTGTGCGGGACGGTGGGCTGGGCAGCCGCCTGTGCGCGCGCGACAGACGGCCGGGCCGGCGCGAGGCTGCCGCGCGTGACGGGACCGGCCGTGGCAGCCGGGCTGTGTCCGGGGCGGCGCGAAGAGACCCCGCGGGGCCGTGGGCCCGGCTGGCTGACTGCGGGCGGCGCGCGCGCGCGTGCCCTGACGCGGGGCCTGCCCGGGGGGGTCTCGGGGCGCAGGCGCGGCGGGCGGGGGTCCTCCCCACGGGCGCGCGGGCGCCTTTGTTCCCGGCGCGCGGGCCGGGGCGGGGCCTGCAGGGCCGCCCCGCCCCCGCTCAGGCCCCGCCCCGTCTCCGCCCGCAGGAGCCGCCGCCGCCGGGGTCCGCTCGCCCGCCGCCTGCGCCGCCGCCAGCTCGCTCCCGCCGGGCCTGCGCCGCCGCCGCCGCCCCCTGCACCCGAGCCATGGCGGGCGCCGCGTCCCCCTGCGCCAACGGCTGCGGGCCCGGCGCGCCCTCGGACGCCGAGGTGGTGCACCTCTGCCGCAGCCTCGAGGTGGGCACCGTCATGACTTTGTTCTACTCCAAGAAGTCGCAGCGGCCCGAGCGGAAGACCTTCCAGGTCAAGCTGGAGACGCGGCAGATCACGTGGAGCCGAGGCGCCGACAAGATCGAGGGGGCCAGTAAGTGCGCTCCCCCTCTCTGCACACCCCCGGCTCCCCGGGCCTGCTGCGCGGGCGCGCGCGCTCGGGCGGCGCGGGGTCTGCGCCCCGGCTCGCGCGCGCCCGGGGGCCGCCGCTGGAGAGACTCGGGCAAACTTTCGGGCCCCGCCCCCGCCTCGGCCAGGGTGGTCACTGGGGGCGGGGGGCATCCGGGTCCTCAGTCACCTGACAGGACACCCCCTCCCCTAGCAAGGGGGGGAGTGTTTCAGGCGCTTTGCCCGGAGGCCTAAAAATCCTAGCGAGTTGGAGACCAGCGGGGCCGGCGTCGGGTCCCCCGACACCCCGGGAGCGGTGTCGGCCGAGGCAGTGTCCTCTCCCCGGCAGCCGCGGAACCGGAGGCCAGACCAGATGCACCGTTTTTCCAAAAAGAGCAATCTGGTGCACCTCTGGGCCTCACGGCCGGGCTCCTACTTACAAAGGAACCTTTGCGTTCCCCAAGTAGAACTTAGGCAGCTGTTGGCGTAGGGCTGGTTTTGGAGCGGAGCCGGGCCTACTCATCTCTCTCTTGGGGCCAGGGAGGAAGGTGGTCTTGTTTGGTTTGGAAAAGCCCGAGAGGAGGCAGTGGATGTTTTTCCCGCCGCTTCTTTTGTCCTGAAGCTGAATTTTGGAGGTCTGTGTGCGTGGGCAGACTCCCAAAGCCAGGGCAGGGAAAGAGGCCAGCCTTCCCCTTGTCCTTTGGAAGCACATTCTCCAGAGCTTGGCCCCAGAAAGCCCAGCCTCGCTGCTTCGTGTCAGGTACTCTTCAAGAGGACGCAGCCAAATTTGGGGTCCAGCTCTTTGTGTCCTGCGTCCTGTGGCTGGAGGGAGCCAGGAGCGGCTACTATTTCCTGCCTCTTTGCTGTCCCAGACCTGACCTTGGCTGCTTCTGCGAAAGAGTGTGTTGGGGGATTTTGAAAAACCCCAGATCCTTCAGAGAGTGATTCCACTGAGTGCGTGCCTGTGCTGTGGCCGGATGGGCCCCCCAGCTCTGCCCTCCATTCTCCCGCCTCCAAGTGTGAGATGATGTGTCTGCAACCCCAGGCTGTGGGTTGCTTCCTGCAAGAACCCCCTCTACCCCACCCCCACCCCGAGACTGGAGTTAGAGCCAGGCTCAGAATTAGGACTGTGTAGAGGAAGAGGGTTCAGGAAGTGACACCCCCCAAGAGAAGGTCTTCCAGACCTTGGGTATGGCGTACCTGCGTGTAGATGACTGAGGAGACGGGGAGGAAGGAAGGTCTTGTGGTGAGACAGCCATCCTCAGCCACACACTCCAGATCTCACACAGCTGCTGAACTCCACACGACAGCCACCTTCCTCCGTGACCCCTCCTCGGGCCCTGGCAGCCTGCAGGAGAAAATGTTAGATGATTTGAGAGGCTGGATTCCAGAGTGGAGGAAGGACAGATCCTGCAGAGGACTGGAGGGACATCACCCCGGCATCAGACTCCAGGCATGGCCCTTCCATGTGTCTGTGGATTGCCCGGGCTCTCCTGAATTGGTAGCAGCTGGCTGAGGTTCCCAGGTAGACTTCTCCTGGCTGAGAGGCTGTGTTTCACACCGTGCATGGGACCAGCAGGCAGTTGAAGTGCAGCCCAGCGGTTGAAGGCAGGCAAGGTTGGGTTTGAAGCCCGTATGTATTAGTTGTGTATCGCCCCCAGCCAGCTAGTTCTCTGAGCCTTAGTGTCACCATCTGTGAAGTGGGAGTAATAATATCTCCACCAAATGGGGTTATTCTAGGGGGATAAAGGAGAGGATTAATGTAAAACAATATACGTGGGCTTCAAATCCAACCTTGTCTTCAACTCCTGTGCTGCTGGATACGTTCTAAATGTTTAATAAATGTAAGCTGTTTTTCATGACAACGGTAATAGACTATGACTGTCGCTCTTAGACTGGGACTGTGTGGCTGCCCAGAAGGGTGAGGGAGCAGGAAGGGAGGAGCACAGGGACCTAGCTCACATTTCACTGAGATCACTACCCGGAAAAGGGAGGAAATGGTTTTGTTTTGCCCCGACCCAACTACTAGTCGCCCCCCTACCACGTAGAGCAGGGTATGGAGTTGTCTTGAGGAGACTTGCACATCTATCTCCTGGGCGGGTGACTCTCTTGTTTGTAAGTTGGGGCCTGTACAGAAGGAAGGGGTGTGGAGAGGCAAGGGGCTAGTCCACCAGGTCTCAGGTCTTGGGGGCTAGAGGCAGGAATGCCAAGTACCTGATAACTGCAGACCCTGTGGGTGGGTCCGTCAGAGGGGTGCAAATTCAGTGACAGCTGGGATTTGAGAGGCCTGCCTGGAGCCTGGGCAGAGGAGGTAGAAGGGGCCCTGGCCCATTGATAAATTGGAGCCCAGGATTGAAGGAGTCTGGGTGAGAAGCCTGGTGGACACTGATGTGCAGTTCAGGCCTTGCTGACGGAGCCTTCCACTGAAGCTGCCCCAGAGCCGCCTGTTTGTGGGTGCACCTCATTGCTGGGTTCTGATCCCTGCAGCCGCCTCTAGGTTCTGAGGAAGTTTGGAGTGCCAGCAGGGCCCCTTGCCACCTGGCCTCTTGCCCAGGTGCCTCAGATGCCTGGCCTTTTCCTGCTGACCCTGCCAGGGTACCACACAGTGTCTGTAACCTGGCCAAAGAGCGAGACACTTGTGGGACTCTCAGGGTATCCGTGGCCCTGCAACGAGATGGGATTCAGTGAACGTGCACGGTGCTCACGGCGAGGACCTCATTCTGGCCTGACTCCGCGCCCTCTCTCTTTATCCTCCTCTTGTGAAATGGGGCCGGCAGGTGCTCACGTCGCGGGTGGGAGTTTGGTTTAAAAGGGGTGGGGTTGGTACTGGTTGTCATGGTGGTGTGACAGGAACCAGGTCTGTGTTTGGCTTTTTGTGTTACAGATACTGACATAAATGAGTACAAAGCAATTACAGACTTCCTGCTGAGTGCTACAGAGACTTGTCATCATGTTTTCTTGGCAGATCCGCTAAAGGGCCCCAGGGGGTGGTCTGGAGTGCCACCCCACTTCACAGACAAGGAAATGGAAATGCAGGGAGCGCACTGTGCTGCCATGTGACAGCCTCAGTGGGACCCAGCCCCCCGGCAGGTGCTGGCCGGCCAGTCCCAAGGGCACTCTATGCCCTGGGGTTGTGCTCTGAGTGGCCTCAGGCCCCAGTCGTGGGGTCTTCATTGATCTTCTGAAGAGAAACCTTCCTGTTCAGACTGTACCTGACGGACAGCCCCGGCCTTCCTCAGCTGTGGCTCCACACTTCTGGTGCCTTCCGGGTTGACATGTTCAGTCAGGGGTCACTGTGGGCACAGTGGCTCGGGTGGTGAATCCACGGGGGGCCAGCACGTCGGGAATTGCAGCCCTGGGTTTCCATCTTTGTTTCTGCAATCGATACCCTTTTAGACACCAGGCCTCTTTAGGTGGTGAATCAGAATAGGCCCTTGCCTTCAGGGAAACTGAAGTGTACAATGGTGGTGACAGTTCTGCTTCCTTTGATGCTAGGGGTGGCAGGGTGGCAGAAGAAAGCAAACTCCCCGGACAAGGCAGGCAGGCTCGTGGGGGAGGCAACATAGGGCCCCGCAGTCTGAGGCCTGGCCCCTGTGGCTGTCAGACCGTGCAGGAGACAGACCTCAGGGTCAGCTCTGAAGGCTGAGCCCAGGAAGGGCGGGCCTGTGTCGTCGGGGATTTTCCTTTGCTGCCTGCCGGGTTGGTCCCCGTGGGAGAGGGGTAAGAGCACGTGTCCGGATCTCCACAGCTCACCATCCTCGCCTGTGTGTTTCCTGTCTGACTATAGTTTTTCCAGGGGAAGTCAGAGCTCTCAGTGTTTCCTCAGCCCCCAAGGTTTGCCCTGATGTGTGGGTTTCCAGGCCAGCCTGGCCAGGCCCCCTGTGCAGCTGGGGCTTTGTCTTCCCTCTGAACTTAGGGATGGGGTTTGCTGTGCCTGGGAGAGCTGAACACACCACGCCGGGGCCCCCCAGCACCTCCAACTTCTCCCCTGTGTGTGCGCCGGGGCCCGCACATACGTACACAAATGCACAGGCTGGAGTCATCAGTTAGAGAGCTTGGCCGCTGGCTTGTTTTGGGTCGCCCCTTGGAATGAGGGGCATTTGCTTGCTCAGTAGATACTGTGTTGAACACCTCCTGTTTGCCCAGTACTAGGCACTGAGAGTTCCAAAGATGAACAAGACCTGGACTGGGCTGTTGAGGAACAACGCTTGGAAGAGGCAGCTGTGGGGACGTGTAATTATAACCCCACGTGTTCCGTACCATAATAAAGGTCCGTGCCCAGAGCTTCCTGTGTGCAGAGGAATGAGCTCTGCCCAGCAAGCGGGGGGTCTAGAGGAGAGAACCAGGAGGGCTTCGTAGGGGAGGTGGCTGGTGAATGGGCCTGAGTGGTTGGGGACCTTGCCTGTGCCCTGGGTGAAGCCCCGAGGACCACTGCACAGGGTGGGTTAGGGGGCAGCGTAGGGAGGGCCGTGGCGTGCCAAGCCTCGTGGGTCGTGCTCTGTCCTGGAGCAGAGCTGTCACCAGAGGCTGAAGCGGGATATTGAGGTTGAGAGGTTGAGGAGGGGGACCCGGGAGCCTCTGCGGGAGAGAGCCGATGAGCACGGCATGCCTTGTCTCCTAGCGGGCAGGCGGATGAGCGGTGCTGGAGGCGTGGGGTGGTGTCTGGAGGCAGAGGAGCCGTAGTGGCTGGGCACCGGGGCTCTGAGCGCTGCGCTGCCTGGGTTAAAATCCTGCTGTGCAACTCACTTGCTCTGTGACCTTGGGCATGTGACTTTCTCTCATCTCGAAAAGAGGGATAGTAACACACACATTTTTCTCGTAAGGGTTTTGTGAGGATTTGTTGAGAATGTGTAAGGTGCTGGGCATCGAGTGTAGCGTGTAAGTGCTTCACACGTGGGAACCCTGACGAGGAGGAAAGTGAAGGTTAAGTGGCGCAATAGGACCCGTTAGTGGCAGGGAGCAAATGTCCATGTGGTGTCGAGGGGGCTGGCTGCCACGCACTTGGATGTGGGGACCAGGAGGCCACTTAGCCCCTCTTTCTTGTCATCGGGGCTGTTTGCCACCCCTGGCTTTTGCAGGGTGTCAGGGCAGCTGACTAGGAGCAGCTGCTTCGGTATCACACGAACACATCAGATTAGTCTGTTTCTGAGAACTTCGCCCTGATAAATGGTATCCGAGTCCATTTTTGGGAGACCCCTGACTGCCAGGAAAGGCTTCAACGCCGGCACCTCATTGTGCTAGGGCCTGTTTTTGCCTCTCCTGTTACTATCCGTGTTGGTCTCTATTAACTCATGGTGTCTCTTCCTATTCTGCCCTTTTCTCTGATGTGGCTTCAAAGAGGTCAGTGAGAGCTAGCGCTGGAGGGAAGAGGTGAGGCCTGCTGTGGCAAAGGCCTGATTCTAGGGGACAGGAGACTTCCCCCACTGCCGGTCCTGCTCTTGGAACTGCAGAAGTCAGTGGGGACTTTGAGGGGAGTCCCAGGAGAAGTGGGGCGGGGAGTGCTCGAGCTTCCCCAGGGGGACATCTCTGAAAGCAGCCTGGTAACAGGTGAGAAGACTCCAGGCCTAGCCCAGGGTGAGGAGTGGTCCCCAGCAGCTGGGGCCAGAATCAGTGAGATTTGGGTGAGAGTCTCAGCCCTTCTGTGCCTTTGGATACCAGGCATCTGAAACTGATCTTCAGCTGTCCAAGTCATTTCCCCCTCACAGAGCCGCCTGCTGACAGTGGTCAGGTGAGGTCCGTCTGAGAGTGAGAGGTGGCACCTGCCAGTGAGTACAGCACGGGGCCCTCGTGGGTGCTTAACGGCTCTTGGTTTCCTTTGCTTTCACCGTAGCTAACCACAGAGCTCCGGTTCTTCCCACCACCACGCTGGCCTCAAGGCCACTCCGACAGCCAGGGGCTGGAAGTCTGTTTCTTACTTCTTTGTTCCCTCCCTGAGTCTGTTCACAGAGGTCACAGGCAGGAGAAAAATTGGGTATTTGAGTAGCGCATTGGTTCACGGAGCATTTTCTCATCCATGGGGTGTTAAAACTCCACCACACCTCCCGCAGAGAGGCAGGGATGCCAGGCTCCCCCTTCCAGAGGAGGAAACCGAGGCCCCAAGGCGAAGGTCACCCAGCACGTTCATGGTGGTGCTGAGACCAGGGCTGGAATTCCCGATTCCCTTTGCAGTGTTCAGTTGATCCCTCCACTCTGGGGCAGGTGACAGGTGGGTGTTGTAGAAGAACAGGGTTTTTATTTACCTGGATGGGGCTGTCTGATTTCTCTTCCGCCCCTTGGCCACATGCGCTGTTCGGGAGCCTGGGCTTTGGTCTGGAGTGCTGGACTCAGTGGTTCCCTTGAGAGACTCAGGCTCCCTCTGCAGTCCCCCCATCGAGACGCGGTCCCCTCTGCTGTGTGTGTGGGGTAACCGGAGACCTGTGCTCTGACTTGCTCTCCCTGGGTTATTGATGACAGCTGCCCTGAGCCCCTGCCGGAGAAGTGGGAGCCTGGGGCTTCGCGCTCGAGGTGCTCTGAGAAGGGCCTCTGTGGGACCCAACGACAAGCCGAAGCGTGTGCCCTCGTCCGCGGGTTCCTGTGCTCATCCCACGTTGAGCGTGGTCTTCGTTCCCATGTTCGGAGCACACCGAGCCGGACGTGGTCGCTCCCGCCTCTGACCTGTCCACTGAGGCTGCATCTCCAGCGTCGTGTGCTTTCCATGTCACCATAGCTACCCTTTCCTTTAAAAAAAAAAAGGCCCGAAAACAGCTTTCTTGGGCCCCTGTGGCACATGAGCAGGTGAGACGCTGCTTGTGCCCCCGACGGGACGCTGGCATTCACTGGTGTGCCATGTGCCGTGGAGGCTGACGGTAAACGTAGGGGATGAGGCTCCCACTGCCAGAAAGGAAAAATGACGAGAGGTCTGGGTGCTGAGAGGGACGCAAGCCAGGGCGGCTCTGTAGGTCTGCAGGGGCGGGTGTGCCGTGTCCATCCCCATGGCTGACAGCGGCCGTGGCTCTCCCCCGTGTAGGTCATGTGCGCCTGTGTTTGTGCAGAGGGTTCTCAGTGGTGCCGAGTCGGCCCCGGATGCAAAGCCAGAACACCTCGGGCACATGAGGCCCGAGGGGGTTGGAGAAGGAGGCCGGGGGGAGTTAACTCCTAACACATGGGCACGGGGCACAGGAAGGGTGGCCCCACGGTTGTGGCAGGTAGATTGCAGCCTGTGGGGGTCAAGAGGTGGCCTGCGCTGGGGTCTCAGAAACAGGGAACTTGGTGTTCCGGCTCCGAGACATTGCAGCTTTGCCCTCGCCTGATTGTATCTCCTCCTTCACCCCAACACACGTGTCCCTGCTCACGCCGCCACAGCTTCCTGCCATCGGCCCAGGGTTTTAGGGCCGCCCTTCACAGCTGAGTATGCTGGGTCTCCAGAGGGAGTGGGCCCGAGGCTGCCTAGAGACGGTGCCCTTGGCCCCAGAGGGGAGGAAAGACGTGGGAGGGGACCCGGCCGCGCGGATGCTGCAGGTGGTCGCTTTGGGGGAGGCCGAGGCCTCGGGGGTGTGGCTCAGAGGCCCTGCTCGCCTTCCTGCCTCTGCTCTAGATGGCCTCCCTCTTCTCGTGCACCCAGTGCCTTTCGAGGCGGTGCTCGGCTCGCCTTTGAGAGGCTGCAGTGGCTGAGTGCCCAGCACAAGTCCCAGCTCTCCCCGCCACCCCTCGGCACCCCCTGGAAGGGCCGTCCTGGGGGAAGCAGGGAGGGCTCCTTTTTATAGCCCACATGTAGGCTTTGTATAGGCTCTGCGCTTCCTTCCGGGCCCTTCCCGGTGTTGGCCGGTGGCCCTGGCTTCAGCAAGACTCAGGATGCAGAGTGAATGGGGCAAAGCTTTCTTTTGCAGGACTGGCATCTCCCTTGCGGAGCCAGGCCTGGCACCGAGCAGCCTGGGGTTAGGAGGCAAGGAGAGAAGGTGACCTGTTCCTTGATCCTGGGAAGCTTGCAGTTTGGAGCGTGCGGAAAACCATGAGAGCCCTGGGCCAGCAGGAGACGGTTGCACCCAGTGCTGTCGGCTGAGCCTGGGGCTCCAGACAGCATCAGCCTGCCCTTGTGGGTCGCTCCCCCTGCTGGCAGGCTGGCGTTGGCTGGAGGGTCAAGGCGTGGGCTCAGTGAGGAGTGGCTGTCTGACCGAAGCTCCACCCGACCAGACTGGTGAGGGCTTGGGCCTGGGCGCGTTTGACCACTTGTTTGTGTGAGATCTAATTCTAACTCAGCAAGGGCGGGCCATGCGTGTTGCGGCTGGCTTCCTGTTTTCCTGGACACCTGGGGATATGGCTGAGCTGAAATGTCCTGAGGGAAGTGGTGCTTTAAGAGGTGTGCCCCGCCCCCCCCACCGCCTGGTTCACAGTGTCCTTGGCGTGGCCTTGCCCGTGGGGGGAGTAGGGCATTGACCATCCTGGGCCTCTGGCTGTGGGTGTGTGGTGGGTGAATTCTAACGCCATGGGATGAGTGACTTCAGCCTCAGGCCTGGAGAGTGTGGGCCCGGGTTCCTGAGTGACTAACCCTAGGAAGGAGGGGAGGGGGGCTGGGCACAGGTCCCAGAGTCTTCTTCCCCGCCTACTCCAGGGCAGGAGGTCAGTTGGGAGGTTGGGGAGCGGCAGGGACAGGGGCTGACAAGAACCTCTGTGGGGCTCTGCAGACCACGTGCCCCCATTTGTCATCCAGCTGTTAGGTGGTAGCTCTCCTGTGCCAACCCTAACACAGTAAGAGGGTAACATGCCTGTGTTCGCTCGTCAGCTCCTAGCTGGGACTGTGGCCCTTCTTGGGAGCTCTGAGCATGTCCACGATGGAGGTTAGAACAGGTTGCATAGGTAGCTCTCTCAGGGGTCACTCGGGCCTGTTGAGGCCAGCAGTGAAATAGAGTTCCCTCCAGTGGGAACCCCTGACCCAGGCTTGTCCCTGATGGCGTCTGGGTCCTCGGCCTGAGGACTGGCCCCCGCTGGAAGGGTGCGGCTCTACAGGCCAGAGCAGGAGGCTGGGAGACAGCTGTCTGTGCTGAGGAGATGAGGCGGGAGCTGTCTTAAGAGGGTGGAAGTAGGGAATTAAAACCAGGAACGGGAGGTCCCAGAGTAGCCACCCCTCTCAGCAAGGGGGTTGATTTTGAAGAATCTGAGCGGGTCTTCCCAGGGCGACGGGGAGCGGGTGTTCCCTCTCACCTTGGAGGGGGCAGTGTCCTATGTGGTGTGACCTTGCAGGGCCTCAGCTCCCCCAGAAGCAAAGGGAGGACAGGTGAGTGGCCGGGCTTGGGCTGCTGTGGCCCAGAGGGAGTGGCCCAATCCTGAGGCGAGGCCGGGCCAGCGGGTCTGAACTGGGAGAGCGGGTCAGTGGGCAGAGGAGAGCGTCGGAGTGAGCGGGCCTGTGACGTAATGACCCTTTCCATTGTTCAGAGTGTCTCCAACCGGGACATTCAAGGTTGACCTTGTTGGGGATTTAAGGGCTGGCCCCACATTTCCCCCCGTGGAGAGAAGGGCCTGTGCTGGCAGTAATACAGAAACCAGAAAGGCGGGGAAGCAGCATGGGTCAATGAGCTCCACAGGGGAAGGCCTCCGCCATTCCCCGCCCTCACCGTAGCCCCTTTTCAGCCCCCAGCCAGAGGACCCTCTCACTTCCTTTTGGGGGTGGGGGGCAGGCCCCAGATTTTTTCTTTCTTCTCCTAACGCAGTCCATTCCCTGCTAGGCACTGGGGCATTTGGTTCACGGCGTCAAGGACCTTATGCTCCAATGGAGAAGGTAGTCAGAGCCATGGTTCTCACTCACCTAGGTCCTTGGTAAACGTGGTTGTTAATATAAATAAAGCCAGTAGGGCTTGTTCAAGGATTAGATTGGAGAGTGGTGAGAGTATACGGAGTCTAGTTTAGGCACCTCTTTGGAGGTGAAGCTGTTAACTGGCAAGAGGTGTGGCAGGAGGCCTGGTTTTGGTGAGGGGTTGACTGAGGTATGTGCTTCCCAGGTGGCGCTAGTGGTAAAGAGTCCCCCTGCAGGGCAGGAGACACAGGAGATGTGAGTTCGATCGCTGGGTCAGGAAGATCTGGAGAAGGAAATGGCAGTCCATGCCAGTACTCTTGCCTGGAGAATCTCATGGACAGATAGCCCATGGGCTCACAGAGTCGGACACGGCAGAGCGACAGAACACATACACGTGTGACTTTGAGGTGAACAAGCAGAGAAGGCAAGTAGGCAGTTGGCTTGAAGGGTCTGAAAGCTTACAGTCAGGGACTAGAGTAGGGCTGTGTCTGTGAGTTGCCTGTGATTGGCAGTGAAAGCTATGGGCCTGTGTGACGCTGACTGGGGAGCCTGGCAGACACAGGCCAGCTAGAAAGAACTTGGGCAGCATCAGCCTGTAGAGGGGACAGAGGTCAGCATGCAAGGGGCTGCCTGGGGAGTCCTGTGGGCCTGGGCAGAGAAGTTGAGGCAAGCCCCTGCTGCACTTGGCCCCCTGTGATGTTGCTGGCCAACCGTCCCTCCCCTCTCATCCACCAAACTCTGAATGTCCTTTTCCCCAAACATTTGATGCCTTGGCTTTCGTGCTGGAGAACCTGGGCGGGCTGGTCCTCCCAACCTGCCTTCTGTGGACAGAGTGGTCCGAGACTCCCGAGTCAAGCTGCTCACTTTCTCTGGCTCCCAGCGCCACCGACACCTCCCTGTTCCACCCTTTGTAGGCCCTCCTAGTTATCTGCTTCCCCATCTGTTTCCTCCACTGGGCAGGGGCTTTCTGACTTTTTCAGGGGCAGGAACTCCAGTGCCTTATTGATCTCTGTTTACCCAGGACCCACCCTGGGGCCTGACCTGGAGTTGGTGGAGGTTTGGTGCATGTTTGATCTGGGTGATGGAATGAGAGAATAAGCCCAGTAGATAGCTACTCACCTCTCTCCTGGCTTTGAGTTCCCTGGGTGGGGGCCCCTTGCCCTTCCTTCCTTTGGGGCCCAGGCGTGCTGTTCCCACCTCTGAGATGAGTGGGATTCATCTCTCATCCTAGGGAAGAGGGCTGCCTGCCTGGATAGTGTGAGGGCTTACTGGGATGGCCCTGCTTCTCCTCTGCAATCCCAGTGTCGGGGTGGCTGCTGCTAGGTAGAGGGTCCCCATTCTGCTGTGAACTACCACGTGACTGTGACAGGACTCCTGGGAGCCTCCCGTTTCCTCATTGCTCCAAAGAGGGGATTCACCTAGAATCTAGACTCCAGGCGTTTCCCAATCTGGCAAGGATCCTTTACAGCTGTGACTGAAGCAGTTGCATGGCGGGGGCAGGGTCCCATGTAGGAGGGTCCACAGACCTCCATTCGGCTCTCTGAATGGTCTTTTCCTGCTCTTATCTGTCAAGTGTCTGGGGAAGGATAATGGGCAAAACTCTGCCAGGAGCAGATGCCGAGCCCTGCCTAGGGTGGACCTTGCAGTCCAGGGTTCTGCTGGGGCTTCCCTGGCGTGCTGGTCCCACCTCTGAGATGAGTGGGGTCATCTCCTGAGCGGGGTCTAGTCCCCTCTCCCCTGCTGTCTGGTCTGCAGGTGCTGCTGTAGCAGGAAGGAAAGCGGATAAAGCCCAGCCACACCTTCCGTTTGCTGCCTGACCTGTGACCCTGGGTCTCCGAGTTTGGATCCTGGTCCTCTGTGAAATAGGCCGAGAGCTGCCCACCCCTCGGGCTCTCACCTTTCTCCCTGGGAGCTGCTCCTGACCCCTGCTGGAAAAGCAGGGGCCGGGGGCAGGGTGAGGACCCTCACTCCTGGTCCTTGGGCAGCAGGCAGCTGGTGTGGAAATTGCTGGCCGTCCCATCTGTGTCCTGGTTGTCTTGTCTTCTCTTTGGCCACCTCGGTCCTTCTCCTGAGCCGTGAAGCTCCAGGCGCCCTGGGGTGCAGAGCCCCTCTGTCGCTGGCTGCTTGGGGTGGGCAGCAGAGGTGCCGGCCGAAAATCAGCTGGCTGGCAGGGCGCTTCCCTTTCGTCCTCTGGGGAACAGAGCTCAACTCCATTTGTGCCCCCGCGCCCCCGGTGTGGTGTTCTTTGGAGGGGGGTGCAGGAGGCCACTGACTTGGGGGGTGGGGGCTGGGAACAACCTGGCCATGTATGTGGAGAAGGCGTGAGCGATGACAGGTCATTTCTGGGAAGATCTGTGCAACTCTCCTGGCACCTGGGACCCGCTCTTTTCAGTCTCCTGGTGGCCTTGGCATAGAGCCAAGCAGGGCATGGTGCTCAGGGAGCCCTGCCTGTTCTCTTTTGTTTTCCCCAAAGCACCATTAGCTTCCCAGGGCTCCCACCGCAGGAACCTTTGTACAGGAACCTCCCAGTGTTTGCAGATTGCTCTGGCCCCCAGGGGCAGGGTCCTACCCCCACTGGGGCTGTTCTTTCTCCTGTCTGCATGGTCACCTCACTGACCACTGCGCTTGCATATTTGTTGTAGCGCCTCAGCCTTTGTTACCCCACTGCAACACCTCTTCCAGGAAGTCATCCCTGATACCATCTTTGAGCATCTGTGGCCTCTTAGATAATTAGCTCTGGTGTCTAACTCTCGTGTTCATTCCCGCTTCTAAGCACTCACTCAGCATGTTGAGGCCTCCTCAGGGACCTGGGAATAGGCAAGTGTGGTTTTTTCCCTTGTGGAACTCAACAGATCAATGACCTTGACACCAAGGAGGCACCAGACAGTGTGACCAGAATAGGGAGAACCAAATATGCTGCTGGACCAGGCATGATGGAAACTTAGGTGAAAAGGTGGGCCTGGCACGTGCAGGGTCTCAGAGGTCAGAGGTGTGCTCGGAGCTGAGGTGCGATGGGGGTCTCTGGGTCTCGTGACCTTGACCCGACTTGGGCCCTGTTGAGGGGTGCTGCTGGGCCTTGCACACCTTCCTCAGGTGCCTGTGGGGCTGAGCATCCACATCCCACAGGCAGGGGCAGTGCCAACCCCAGGGGGAGGGACCTGTCCTGGTAATGCTCACCTCTGTCAAGTTTTCTAGATTAAAAAAAACTTCATGTTTATCATGACTTTGTTATTTTAAGTTGTAAAATATATTCACATGCATTTTTTAAAAATTGGTATTATTTACTCATTGGCTGTGCTGGGTCTTCGTTGCCGCTCGGGCTTTCTCTAGTTGTGACGAGCAGCGGTTTCTCCAGGTGCAGAGCACGCGGGCTTGTTGCTCCATGCCGTATCTTCCCAGACCAGCAATTGAACCGGTATCCCCTGCGTTGGCAGGTGGCTTCTTAACCACTTGACCACCAGGGAAGTCCTACATGAATTTTTTCTACACTTAGTGTCTTTTGCAGTTTCTACCAATTTACTTACGTACTTTTCAAACGGAAAATGCTCTTAAGAGAAATGTTTCAGTGAATGCATCTTTCATGTCCAGAAATTTCCGTTTTTGTTCTGTGGTGGTGGCTTTCTTGACCAGATCGTCGTCATTTGGGGGTTTAGTTTTCAGCGTGTCCTCATGTCCCTTCCTAGCGAACTCACCTTCCTGTTTGTGTAGTCCTCTGTCTGCATGTGAAGGGTTTGCGGCAGGCCCACCCCTCACTGAGGCCTTCAGTTTATCCCCACGCCACCCGAGAAGAGGCAGACTCGCTCTAGGCCCGAGCTGTATGCTTGGAAACAGGATTTGAAACTTGGCCTTTGTGATTTCAGACCTGTCAGTGTCCTGTTCTGGTCCCTCACCATAGGCACGGTGGGGGTGGTGTGGGGCTGTGGCTGCAGCCGGCCGGGCACGCGTTCTCTGGCTTAGAACATGTGCCCAGATGTGAACTCGGAGGCTCCACGAGTCCCTGTCTTCCCTCACGGTGCCCCATCCCTGTGAGACCGCATTCGGAGCTGGGAAATGGCTGTTGGATTCTGTTCCTTGGGCCCAGGCAGTGGTGGGCCAGCTTCACCCTGCCCAGGCTCGGGTTCACTGCCAGCGCTTTGTCTCCCCTGCCGCTGACTCACGTGGGCCCCGTGTCGGTGACCCTAGGCACATAGGAGGGGCTGTCAGACTTCCCAGGACTGGTGGCTCCTGGCAGGGCCCTTGTGCAACCCTGTGAGGTGGGAGGAATCCCCAGTTCACCAGTGAGGAAACTGAGGGCAGAAGAGCGTCTACTGCCTGGGGCCACACAGCTCGAGGGCAAGCCCTGTGTGGTTCTCCTCTGCCAGGCCCGGGCAGCCTTCAGAGAGGGTGGTCAGAGCAGGCTGGCTGAAGGAGTCGGGGGAGGTGGCCTGGCATGTGAGGCCAGTCCTTGGCCCGGGCGCGGGTGATCCCGCATTAGCCCAGAGCCTCTCAAGGAGGGCTGCTCTTATTTCTTCATGAGAGTTTGTGGGCGGTTAAATGCCAGGGACCAAGCCCCCCTCCCTGCCCAGGCAGCTAATCTTGTCACTGTCTACCATGGCCTTGCTTGGAATGGTGAGGCCCACACTGTTCCTGAAGCCTGGGAGCCTCTGCGTGGGCCTCGGACACCTGGTCCCCAGAGGAGCGCTCGCTGTGGCTTCTGACGGGCTGAGGTGGTTGGGTTGTGCCGGTGCAGCTCCAGGCCCCTCTTGGGGGTGGGTGAGCTTGGGGGTGGGTCTTCGTCATAAATGAAAGCCGCGCTCCCTCCTGCGGGACGCCAGCCCAGCCTGGCTTCAGGCCCTGGGTGTGGGAGCCTGCCCTTATCCTCAGAGTCCCCATCTCCAGCCTGGCCAGGACCTCCCGGCGCGGCCAGGCTTTCTTCTCCCCACGTTCCTTGAATGTTGTTCACTGAGGTTGTGTGAGGGGTGAGTGCTGGGTCCTGGGTCTCCTGCCTCCCCACCTGCCCTCCCTGCCCCCAGCTCCCAAGTCCTGGGAGAGTCTCTTCCTGCTGTCCTGTCCCGCTTCAGGTCTTACCCAGACTGTGTCGGGGTGGGGGGGGGAGGCTCCTATCCCCTCCCTGAGACTAGGACAGAGGCCACGCATGTCCCAGGGAGTCACACCCCCCACCCCGGGCTTGGTGGCCGTCCCTGGCTCTCAGGGAGAGGACCCTGCTGTATTTATTCTGGGAGGCAGAGGGCAGGGGTGAGGCAGAGGGTGGGGGTTGGGGGTGAGGCCAGAGGTCACACAGGATGCAGCTTTTAAGAACCTGGTAGAGCCTCTCCCCCATGTCTCGTCCTTGCAGTCTGCGGTTGGCTTGATGGCTTTGAAGGGCATCGGGCCCAGGCCGACAGCTCCAGTGAGGGCAAGTGCAGGGTGTGGGCAGTGGGAGCCTGGGAGACGCGGGCACCTGGCCTGGGGCTGCGCTCTGCCTGCCTGGTCCCGTCCCGGGCGGGAGCGTTCTCTGCTGCCAGTCTGTCACAGTGGATGTATCCTGGAGCACGGGGCAGGCCGCAGAGTCACCCAGGACCCTCTGGCAGTGTGTCGTGTGGGGGCACCGCGGCGGCCGCCCAGCTGCAGGCCCTGTGGTTGCCCGCTGGGCGGTAGCCACGTCGTAGACTGACTGCCTCTAGTGACTGGTGGGCAGCTGCGCAGAAGGGCCCAGACTGTGGGCCGCGAGGCCTTGTTGGCCTGTGTGCGCTGCGTGTGAGGTTGTGTGCCTGTGTGAGGGGTGGGGAGCATGGCAGCAGCCCTGCACCGGAAAGGCACGCTGGCTTCTGTCTCAGGGCAGGGTTTGTGGTTATTCTGTAGTTTCTGATCTGGGCATTTCCCGTGTTCAGCTCTTCCTCCCGTCCTGGGAGCCCTGTCTCCTCAGGCTGGGTCTCTGACTCAGTCTCCCTCCCTGCCCCCTGTTTTCACCTGAGCATAACTCTTTATTTTAAGAACTCCACTCCCGTTTTTGCTGCCCCTCCCCGTTGGGGGTGCCTGCTTTTCCCTTGTTTGTTCAGTCGTTCAGCAAGCTCTGGATGGCCTTGCCGGCCCTGGGAAAGATGAAGCACACACATAAGCGCCCTTAACGGTTACTGCAGGGGCTGTTTCCAGAGTGGATCTCTGGTGGCAGAGAATGGCGTCTGGGAGGTGGACCGTCCCTGGCTGGGGACCAAGGTGAAGGGACGGACAGGAAACGTGACTGCCCTTGGCCCCAGTCCAGCTGGGTTGGGATGGAGCAGAGAAGGTGGGCGAGCGGTAGGGCACTGAGCCCCGTCACAAAGTCCCTGAGGGCCGAAGGGGCAGTGGGCCCTCCCTCATGAGCCACCTTGGGAGGATCAGAATAACGTCTACACAGATGCAGGGGCTCGGGAAGGATGGCTGGGTGGTGAGAACTGGAGGGCCGACAGGAAAGCAGGGGCTTCCAGCTGGAGGACCAGGCCCCGGGGTTGCTGAGGGCGTGGAGTAGGGGTTGGACCAGCAGTGCTATAGCGGGGGCTGGGCACGGGCCAGAGTGAGGCCACCGTCTGAGGTGAGGGGATAGATGGGGCACGGGTGTGGCTAGAGGGACTGGGCGTCTCAGAACTTTCCAGCCAGGGTGGTGTGTGCTTGGGCCAGGAGGGCTCGTGGGAGAGGTGGGCCCGGCAGCGTGCTGGCAACGCTTCTGGCTCCAGGTCTTCCGGGCCAGTCTGGGTCGAGAGCATCTGAAGAGGCTCCGGAGCCAAGGGAGCACGCAGACATTTCTGGCGGCTACGCCAGTCTTCCCTCTTTTGACCTCCCTGAGTCTGTGTCTTCATCTGGCCTGGGAAGTCTGTCCTCTGCTTAGGGTCCCAGCCTGGGGACTGTGCAGCTGTGCCCTCTCCAGGCCTGGGGTCACCGCCTTTGCACCTGCTCCAACCGCAGACCCCCAAGACCCATCAGGGAGCTGGAGGGAGGCTTGAGTGAGCGCCCACCACATGCCACCTACAGGGCTGGGCTCTCCGGGCTATTGGACTTGGGAACTCAGCAACCCCTCCTGGTGCCGCCGTCCACCACCTGCCTTCACGGGGACACAGAGGGGTCAGAGTGGTTGTCCCTGTGCCGAGGTCACGCAGCTAAGGTGAGCTGGAGCTGGGAGTCTAGTCCTGGCAGGCCCACCCCCGAGTCCACACAGGTTTCTTCTACCACCCTGCCTTCTGGAGGTATTCAGTCAAGCTCTTTGCTCTAGAGATAGTAAAACCCAGTTGGAGGGAAGTTAAAGGAGGCACTCGGCATGGTCTGAGTTAGTGGCTGAGGCGGTTTGTCTGCTGCTCGGATTTGGTGCTTCTCTGGTCTGAGCTGGGTGGCCAGGGTGGGAGCCATCTGTGGGCAGCCCTGCTCTTGCTGGGACTTGCTCGGGGATGTTTGGGAGGGGGGTCATTGGGGTTGCACCAGGTCTGTTGGCCCAGTGCCTGCTCCCCGCCTTGGATTCTGAGACTCGTTTGGGCTTGCCCCTCCCCAGCAGGAACCTTGGGACTTCACGATTCAGTTGGTGCACTTTTGTGTCAGGAAATGGTCCTCACAGACTTGCGGCCGCAGGTCCCCGTTTCTTGTTCTCGAGTCCGGCTTTCTCCAGGTCAGAGTGACCCGCCTGTGTTGTCAGGGAGGCAGCGTGCACAGCACAGAGCTCCCTGTTCCCCCAGACCCCCAGCTTTTAGCAGAGCTCTGCCTGTAGACTCAGCGTAGCTCTCTTCCCTCCCCGAGTGGGCCTGAGTGGTCTTGAGTGCCCCCGAGGGGCCGTCTCTCTCGGTGGTCTTCTCTGAAGAGAGTGTGGGAACGAGCAGGGAGCCCAGGCAGCCCTGCTCACCTTGGGAGGCCTGAGCCTGACCTTGGCCTCTCCCCTGCCCTTCCAGTTGACATTCGTGAGATCAAGGAGATCCGCCCAGGGAAGACCTCACGGGACTTCGATCGCTACCAAGAGGACCCTGCTTTTCGGCCAGACCAGTCCCACTGCTTCGTCATCCTGTACGGGATGGAATTCCGCCTGAAGACCCTGAGCCTCCAAGGTGCAGCTGAGGGGCCAGCGGGGGTGGGAGGCTGGGGGGCGCAGCCCAGCCCCAGGCTCAGCCCTTCACCCCCTGCTCACAGCCACGTCTGAGGACGAAGTGAACATGTGGATCAAGGGCCTGACTTGGCTGATGGAGGACACGTTGCAGGCAGCCACACCCCTGCAGATTGAGAGGTGAGAACCCCCTCCTGACGGGTGAGGTCAGGGCGCCGGGCCCTCGGGAGCAGGGCAGGGACTCCCGGGCCTCTGCGCCCGAGCTGCCTGCTGGTCTCCTCCCCAGGCCTGGCCTCACTTCAGGCTCCTTCTCTCCCACCAGGTGGCTGCGGAAGCAGTTCTACTCCGTGGACCGGAACCGTGAGGACCGGTAGGTGCTGAGCTGGGGGCCCTATCCCGGCAGGGTGGGTTGGGGCGACCAGAACAGTGGCCCCACTTCAAGAACCGGAGGACCTGTCTCAGCATGGCCAGGGGTGGGCAGGCCTCTGGTACAGGCACTTTCTGCAGTCAGCTGTCCGAGGGCCTGTGCCAGCTGGTGGGGAGGCCAGCGACGATAAGCCAAGTGCACCGCCACTGTGGGCAGAGGCAGGTGTGCAGAACCAGCTCTGGGTGTGCTGTAGTGTGTTTGAGGGGTGCCTTGGAGCTCACTCAGGACTTCTCTGGCGGCTCAGACAATAAAGCATCTGCCTACAATGCAGGAGACCTGGGTTCAATCCCTGGGTCGGGAAGATCTCCTGGGGAAGGAAATGGCTACCCACTCCAGTATCTTGTCTGGAAAATCCCATGGACAGAGGAGTCTGGGAGGCTACAGTCCATGGGGTCACAAAGAGTCAGATACGACTGAGCGACTTCACTTTCCTTTTCCTTTTGGAGCTCGTGGCTTTGAGGCCACGGTGTAACAGCCAGAGGGGCTACAGAAGTGTGGGACAAAGGCCAGGTGGTGGATGAGGAGGACCGCTGACGGGGGGAGAGGCGGGCACCCCGGAAGGTTTTGAAGAGAAGTGTGACGTGACCTGAGGTCAAGTGCACAGGGCGGCGGGTGGGTGGAGAGCTCACTTACTAGGAAGTGGCTCCAATGCTCCCAGTGAAGACGATGGTTAGTGGGGGTGTTAGGAAGGGGTTGGATTTCGGCGGGGCTATATTTTGAAGATAGAGCTCAATGGAATTTGCTAACATCAGTTCTGGAGCATGAAGGAGAGTTGAGGATTATATTAAGCTTTTTGGTCTGCGCATCTAGAAAGGTGGGGTTGCCGTTGACTGAGATTGGGAAGGCTATGAGAGGGACGCATTTGAGGGGGTGAGTCCCGTGATGCCCGTAGATGGTCAGGTAGAGGGGTTGAGCAGGCAGGTGGGTAGAACGAGCTTGGGAACAAAGTGGGCCAGAGATGCGACCTGAGGAGCACAGCACGCAGGGGGTTTGGGAGGCTGGAGGCGCCTGCAGGCAAACACAGCAAGGAAAGAGAAGAGGGCTGGTGGCCGATCCCAGCCTGGGCTGCTTGTCCACTGGGGCCTGGGGCAGTGAGGAGCCCAGGAAACCCGGAGGAGGCGGAGCCCTGGAAGCCCAGAGAGGAGGGACTGGTCAGCTGCGCCACGCCTTGTCACGTGGGGACGACTGAGAGCTGTCAGTGACCTCAAGGCTGACAGTGGAGGAGTGCACGTGGGGTCCGGGGAGTGAGAGGAGCCTGGATGGCTCCTTCAAAGCACTGCTGTGAGGAGGGGCAGAGAAGGGGCAGCTACTGGAGAGGAGGCAGGGCAGATCGGCGTTTTAGGGGGAGTGGTTTCAACCTGCGTGTGATGCTGGTGGCAAGGAGCCCACAGAAGGAAGGCTGGGTGAAGCAGATTTCCTAACCCACCCCAGGAGGGCCCTGCCAGCCCCCTCCTGGGTGACGGAGGCCAGGCGAGCGCTGGCTGGAAGAGAGCAGGACCGCCAGGGAGGGAGGGAGACATGCCCGCCTTCCCTTCCATGCCACCCCCTCCCAGGAGAGAAGGCCTCCCTGTCGCCATCTTTTTCTTCCTGTTGCCTGGCCGACCAAGCACGGTCCTCTGCCCCATCGTTAGGCAGGTTGCCTTGGAAGGCAGGGCACTTCTGTGAGACCCTGGGACCGTGCCTTCTCACCACTGCTGGTGCTTGGCTGAGACGGGTTTTCCTCTCCTCCCTGAGGAGGCCCCAAGTCCCTGGGCAGTGGGCGGGGAGTCCTGCGAGCTGCCTGCCCGTGATGGCACCCGGGTTTGAGAGTGAGGCTGAAGGGGCCCCGGGGAGCCACGCAGGGGCTGCCTCCCTCTGTGCCTGGAAGCCTGGGAGAAGAAGGGCCTTCCCTCAGTCACCTCTGGCTCTGAGCCAGGCTCACCATCAGAGCTGCAGGGCCCAGAGTGGTGGTGTTTACCTGCCCAGCCACAGGTGGACTCGGCCCACAGGTCAGAGGTCGTGAGAGGTGGGGCTGAGGCCGCTGGCGGGGTCCCTGTCTCCTCAGGATATCGGCCAAGGACCTGAAGAACATGCTGTCCCAGGTCAACTACCGGGTCCCCAACATGCGCTTCCTCCGGGAGCGGCTGACGGTGAGGGCCTGCGGGCTGGCTGCAGGCGGGCGGGGAGTGCAGCCGCCCCAAGCCCCGGCGGGCCCTGACCAGCAGTCCCACTCTGTCTCTAGGACCTGGAGCCGCGCGCCAGTGACATCACCTATGGGCAGTTTGCTCAGCTCTACCGCAGCCTCATGTACAGCGCCCAGAAGATGGTGCAGGAGCCCCCCCACCCCACTCCCGCCCTACCCTGCCCTGCCCCGCCCCCGCCCCGCTCTGCCACACTCCATGCTCACGCCCCGCTCCCGCGCCCCCACCTGTGCCTGCGCCCCCACCCCTGCCCGCGCCCCCCGCTTGCCTCAGCCTTGCTTGGGGGCGGTGGGGTGCCGTGCCTCCGGTGCTTCTCCCTGTGAGGCCTGCCCCTTTGAATTGCCCCAGCCTTTCTTCCCGAGAGCCCCTTGCCCACAGGGCCTCCCTGGGTTCTCGCGCTGACCTGGTTTTGTCTCCTGCAGATGGACCTTCCCTTTCTGGAAGACAGCGCCCTGAGGTTTGGTCTGAAGTGGGGAGGTGGGCTTCTCCCCAGGCCCCCACGTCCCTCCCCTGGTTGATTCCCCGTGGATGGTTGGGGGTGTGGGACCCTCCTGGACCGTTCTGGGTGCCGCCTTCTGAGGGCACCCCACTGTCCGTGGTCCGCGCTAGCCAGCCGGCCGCCGGGCGCTTCCTTTCTGTCCTGCAGGGCGGGCGAGCGGCCGGAGCTGTGCCGGGTGTCCCTTGCTGAGTTCCAACAGTTCCTCCTCGAGCACCAGGGGGTAGGACCCAGCTGGGCTGGGGTGCTGGTGGGGGTCCGGCTCCCCAGCGGCTGGAGGCCTCTCACGCATCCCCCTCTCCCACCCCATCAGGAGCTGTGGGCGGTGGACCGGCTCCAGGTGCAGGAGTTCATGCTCAGCTTCCTCCGAGACCCCTTGCGAGAGATTGAGGAGCCTTACTTCTTCCTGGATGAGGTCCGCGTGCCCTCCTTCTGGACTGACCCCCTACCTGTGCCAGCCGGTGCTGTGGTGCAAGGCAGGGGCTCATCTTCTGTTTCTCCACATTTGTTCCCGGATAGTTCGTCACCTTCCTGTTCTCCAAGGAGAACAGCATATGGAACTCACAGCTAGACGCGGTGTGCCCCGACACCATGAACAACCCCCTGTCGCACTACTGGATCTCCTCCTCGCACAACACGTGAGTGGCGCCCTCAGCCCCTGGCCCAACCCCAGGAGGTGGGGCTTGCCTGACTCCCCGCCCCCTGCCTCCCTGTCTAGGTACCTGACCGGGGACCAGTTCTCCAGCGAGTCATCCCTGGAAGCCTACGCTCGCTGCCTGCGGATGGGCTGCCGCTGCATCGAGTGTGCGTGGGGGCCTGGGGCGGGGCGCCTGGGGTGGGGTGGACGGGGAGATGGGGGGTGGAGCCTGCCCGCTTGACTGTTGTCGCCTTGCTCCCCAGTGGACTGCTGGGATGGCCCAGACGGGATGCCAGTCATTTACCACGGACACACTCTGACCACCAAGATCAAGTTCTCAGACGTCCTGCATACCATCAAGGAGCATGCCTTTGTGGCCTCAGAGTGAGCGGCCAGGGCTCGGCTCCACCTCTCCTGGGTCCCTGTGAAAGCCCCCCCAGGCCCCGGCCCTGCCTTCCACCTCCTGCCAGCTGCTGGAGCCCTTGCTGCCGGAGCTGCTCACTTCCTGCACCCTTGGCCCACCTGCCTGCTCCGTGGGCCCTGCTCCTCAGCCTGTGGAACACACTCAAGCTCTTCATCTTCAGAGATCAGTCCTGTAGCCCTGGGCCTGGGAGGTTGTTGTCCTGCCAGCTCCTTTCCTGTCAGAACCCAGAGAATCATCTGTGCTCCGCGTGTTTCACTCTGCAGTTCTTATTGTTTCCCCAAACCGTGGTCACTAGCCTCTCCCACCTCATTGAGGGGATCACCAGGGGCCCCCAGTAGCTAAACTTGGGGGCTGTTCGTCACCACTCCTGACCTGGGTGTAGGATGTCCCTCCTTGCTGCCGGGGCAGCTGCATGAAGGAACCAAGTCTAGGGATGCCTGTCTGTGGCAGTCCCAGTTGGCCTGGGTTTTTGCTGCACCCATAAGTCCGCCTCTTCTCTGGGGTAGCTCCCCTCTAGGGAGAACCTTGGGCCCTAGGCCCCTGACGCCTCACTCTGGGAGGGTCTGAGCCATGACCCCTGGGAATCACAGGGTCTCCTGTGTTACACGCTGTTCCCCTGCCCTGCAGGTACCCGGTCATCCTGTCTATCGAGGACCACTGCAGTATTGCCCAGCAGAGGAACATGGCCCAGTATTTCAAGAAGGTGCTCGGGGACACACTCCTCACCAAGCCTGTGGACATTGCGGCTGACGGGCTCCCCTCCCCCAACCAGCTCAAGAGGAAGATCCTTATCAAGGTAAGTCTTGGTGAGGGGGGCGTGCCTTTGCTTCAGTGGTGGGTCCTCCAGGACTGGAGGAGGAGGTGGGGGCCTGGGATGCCAGTCCTGGCCTGTCGCCCACAGCACAAGAAGTTGGCTGAGGGCAGTGCCTACGAGGAGGTGCCTACATCGGTGATGTACTCTGAGAACGACATCAGCAACTCCATCAAGAATGGCATCCTCTACCTGGAAGACCCAGTGAACCATGTGAGTGCTGGGCCAGGCTGGGCCTGCAGGGCAGCCACACAGAGGACTCTGTCACAGGCCCCCCCGCCCGTCTCTTCCAGGAGTGGTACCCCCACTACTTCGTCTTGACCAGCAGCAAGATCTACTACTCGGAGGAGACCAGCAGCGACCAGGGCAACGAGGATGAGGAGGAGCCCAAGGAGGTGAGGGCTGGCCCAGGGCCGGGGTCCGGGTTGGGGTCTGGGTCACCGAGCGTCTCTGCTGTCACCCTCCGCCTTGCAGGCCAGTGGCAGCACAGAGCTGCATTCCAACGAGAAGTGGTTCCACGGGAAGCTCGGGGCGGGCCGGGACGGGCGGCACATCGCCGAGCGCCTGCTCACAGAGTACTGCATTGAGACCGGGGCCCCGGACGGCTCCTTCCTCGTGCGCGAGAGCGAGACCTTCGTGGGCGACTACACTCTGTCCTTCTGGTAAACCTCCTGGCACGTGCACACGTGGATCTGACACCACCAGGGGCACCGTGGGTCCCGGGCACGCGCGCAGACACGTGCGGTCGGTGTGGAGCCTCTGCAGGGCCGCTCGCACCTGAGCCATCCTGAGTGCCTCCTGCGGGAGACCTGGTGCCCTCTGGTGGGTGGCGTGTGGGCTGCCGCCCCGCCTGCTGCTCACAGCCTCCTGTCCCCTCAGGCGGAATGGCAAAGTCCAGCACTGCCGGATCCACTCCCGGCAGGACGCGGGCACCCCCAAGTTCTTCCTGACGGACAACCTCGTCTTCGACTCCCTCTATGACCTCATCACGCACTACCAGCAGGTTCCCCTGCGCTGCAATGAATTTGAGATGCGCCTGTCAGAGCCGGTCCCGCAGACCAACGCGCACGAGAGCAAAGAGTGAGGGAGGGGCCTGGGGCTGCGGGGCGGGGGCGCGGACCTGGGGCGGGATGGGGGTATGGGCCTGGGGCAGGGTTGGGGCGCAGACCTGGGGTGGGATGGGGGTGTGGGCCTGGGGCAGGGTGGGGGCGCAGACCTGGGGCGGGATGGGGGTGTAGACCTGGGGCGGGGTGGGGGCGCAGACCTGGGGTGGGATGGGGGTGTGGGCCTGGGGCAGGGTTGGGGGTGTAGACCTGGGGCGGGGCGGGGGCATGAAACAGGGTTGGGGCGGGAGTGTGGGTCTGGGGCAGGGTGGAGTCGCGGACCTGGGGCTTTGGCGCTGGGCAGGGCTGACACAGATTGTCCATCCACAGGTGGTACCACGCCAGCCTGACCAGAGCGCAGGCCGAGCACATGCTGATGCGTGTCCCCCGGGACGGGGCCTTCCTGGTGCGGAAACGGAACGAGCCCAACTCCTACGCCATTTCCTTCCGGTGAGGGGGTAGCCCTAGGGGGCTGGAGGCCGTGCAGGGCACTCCTGGTCCCGGCCCACTGACCCCGTGTGGCTCCTCTGTCTCTGTCAAGGGCTGAGGGAAAGATCAAGCACTGCCGTGTCCAGCAGGAGGGCCAGACCGTGATGCTGGGCAACTCAGAGTTTGACAGCCTTGTTGACCTCGTCAGCTACTACGAGAAGCACCCACTGTACCGCAAGATGAAGTTGCGCTACCCCATCAACGAGGAGGCTCTGGAGAAGATTGGCACGGCTGTGAGCGCCTGGGGGCAGGGGGCAGGGCGCAGGAGACCTACCGGCCCTCCGGGAACTGCCAGGCTCACCGCAGGGCAGGCCAGCACCCAGCAGTCCCTGGGTGGATGCGAGGGACAGAGCGGCCCACGTGCTGCCGGGGGGCCAGCCAGCCCAGCGGAGACCCAGGGAGGCGTCCCGGAGGGAGGGCCTCTGTGTGTGTCTGTGAGGCTAGGACGGTTGTGTGGGTGGGGAGGTGGGGAACGGGTTTCAGCAGAACTGTCCCTATGGGCCAGGGGGTGGGGTGGGGAGGGGAGGTCCCAGAGTTCACCCAGGTAGGGGGTCCACCTGGGGGGTGGGAGCACGGCAGGGGCTCATAGGCTACAGAGATGTGTTTGAGAAGGGCAGGCCACGGGGAAGCCAGCGTGAAGGCAGGCTGTGGTGCAGGAGCCAGGATCACGGCCGCAGCGAGGACAGTGGGGCCCTGGCAGAACGTCCACTCCAGACTCTTGTCCTCAGTGGGCCCAGGTGGCCAGGGCGAGGGCCGCCCGCTGGGGCTGGGGTCTGAGAGGAGGTAGGGGTGGAGGCGGCTTCTGGAGCCGCCTGGTCTCAGAGTCGTGGACAGGGTGGCCAAGATAAGAGTGAGGAGAGAGGAGGGGTGTTCTAGGCCCCTGAGGTTGGGAACCCTGGCGGACCAGGTGTGTGAAAGGGGCGGACGGGCGGCTTGGTGAGGCGGGGACACGGAAGCCAGCAGCTGCTTTCACTTCTGGGCACTAACATGGCCTGACCTGTCCCATTTCCAGGAGCCTGACTACGGTGCGCTGTACGAGGGCCGCAACCCTGGCTTCTATGTGGAGGCGAACCCTATGCCCACATTCAAGGTATAGCCTTGGGCTCTGGGCGCAGGAAGCTGGGGAGGGTCCCCAGCTGTGGGGTGCAGGGCAGCCTGCGGTCTTTGTGCAGAAGTGGTATTTGTGGTTTTCCGAGGCCCAAGAGGTGTTGCGAAGTGTGTGGTTGGTGTGTGACCACAGCTCTCCTGGGGCTGGCCCCAGCCACTGTCCCAGGGGTCAGCACTGACCCGTCCAGACTCCTCCCCGGGGTGACCCCCGTTTCCTCCCTGGTGGCAGCAGGCGGGGGTGGGGCACACTGGCTGCTGCTGAGCTTCCTCAGATAGGCGGATCTTCCTCTTTGGGGCTTTGTTTCTAAGGGGTAAGGATCTGGGCTCTTTTCCTCATTTTTCCTTATCAGTAGGGAGCTTGGGACCAGATTCCTTCTCCTACTTTGAAGCTGCTGAATGGTGGAGTGCCAGCCACACCCCAAGCCATCCTGGTCTTAGAGGAGGCGCTCAGTACCTCCCATCCCAGCTTCCCGGTCTAACTCCTGGGGCCCAGGGTGGGGGCTTGCGAGGTCTCCCCGAACCCAAAGGAGCTTCCCTCCAGAAGCCCTGGCTCACCTGTCCCCTTTGCCCTGGTGCCTCCTGCAGGCCCCGGGGAGAGTGGTCACAAGGACTGGTGCACGTGCAGCCATGGGTGGGAGAGGAGGAGCGGGAGGCCTGTCTGCTGGACCAGGGCTTCTCTCCCGCAGTGTGCCGTCAAAGCTCTCTTCGACTACAAGGCTCAGCGGGAGGACGAGCTGACATTCACCAAGAGCGCCATCATCCAGAACGTGGAGAAGCAGGAGGGAGGCTGGTGAGCCCTCGAGAGCCCCTGGTGCAGGCCAGGCGTCCTGGGTACTGGCCGTGTACATGCGAGAGGGGCTTGGGAGGCAAGGACCGGTGTGGGCCCCGATGCACCCGCAGAGCTGCTTCCTCTCGGGAGTTTGGGGTGGTCCCTGGGGTCAGCACCCTGTGGCTTCCACAGGTGGCGGGGTGACTACGGTGGGAAGAAGCAGCTGTGGTTCCCTTCAAACTACGTGGAGGAAATGGTCAGCCCGGCGGCCCTGGAGCCCGAGAGGGAGGTGAGAGCAGGGCCTCGTCGGTGGGAGGGGATTCCCGTGTCCAGCCTCCTGCACGGCGTCCACCCCCCCGCACGCGCACAGCACCCCCGTGGTCCCATCACCACACGCAGGCCGCAGTCTGATGAACATGGGCCCCACGCGTGTGGTTTCATGTTCGTCTGTTGGGTGTATTTCTCACGTGCATGCAGGCATCCCCTCATGCACACATCCCCTCATGCACACAGCAGACTTGCTGACTCTGGGCTTTGCCTCCCTCAGCACTTGGACGAGAACAGCCCGCTCGGGGACTTGCTGCGGGGGGTCCTGGATGTGCCAGCTTGTCAGATAGGTGAGCCCCAGCCCTTTCTCTGCCCCTCAGGTTCAGGCTGTCCCTGGTGGCTCTCTCCATGCCCAGAGAGAGGAAGCTGAGGGTTGGACCCCACAGGCTGTCCTCGTTCTGAGCTCTCCCCACTCCTGGACGCCTCGGCACCCTCTGGCTCCCCATCCCCTGCCCCCCCAGCTCTGAGGCCTGCGTGCTCGCCCTGTGCAGACACTGGGGATGATGCTGCTGGCGAGCTGAAGTCCATGGTCTTGGAGGGCTGGTCCTTGGCTGAGACAGGCTTAGAGGTGGGGACAGGGGCTCGTCTCTGGGCTGCCCATCCTCCACCCTGAAGAGGAAGGGAGTGAGCTCTGCCCATGCCTGGGGTGGGGTGGGGGCTCAGCCCCATGTCCCCAGCTCTCCTCTCCTCCCTCCCTCCAGCCATCCGTCCCGAGGGCAAGAACAACCGGCTGTTCGTCTTCTCCATCAGCATGGCCTCAGTGGCACACTGGTCCCTGGACGTGGCTGCCGACTCACAGGAGGAGCTGCAGGACTGGGTGAAGAAGATCCGGGAGGTGGCGCAGACGGCGGACGCCAGGGTGAGAGCCTGTGCTGGTCCTCCAGCCGCGGGGCAGCCCCCGCTGCTTGGCAGGGGCTGGAGGGACACGCGTGCTCCACAGTGTGGCACGTTAGGGGTGTGTTGAGTTTGAGGTATACCCAAGACGTTCCTGAGTGGCTCTGCGTAGTGACCAGTTGGTATCAAGGGCAGAGGCGAGAGGCTAGGTCCTGGGCTGGAAGCAGGAGTAGGTGCCCAAGGTTTAGGGTGACGTGGTACAGGTTGGGAGCAGAGCGTGACCTCTGAGGACGCAGGTGTTGAGAAACGAGAGGCTGGGATGAGCAGGCCAGCGAGGCCGGGTGTCTGACTCGAGGCAGGCCACAGAGCAGACAACAGGGCCAGAAGCTCAAAGTGCTGGTTGTAGACGGCCGTGGCTGTGGGCGGTCACGGCTGGGTGGTATGGCAGTGGGCCTCGGCTGGTGGAAGGCAAGGGCGCCGCCTGTGCAGGGCAGGGCGGTGGAAGGACCAGCTTCTGGAGGTGAGAGGAGGGTGTGCTGGCCGGGGTGTGGGAATCCTGCAGTGGGGTGGAGGGGCTGCGGGACACACCGTGGCTGCCTTGGAGAAAGGACGCCCGCAGGCCAAGCCGAGAAGGCTGGGTGCGGAGGACTTAGAGTCAAGCAGGGCCTGGAAGGACCAGGCTGGAAGGATCTGGTGGTTGAAGGGATGCATCCTGGGGTCTGGGCTATGGAGGGAAGGAACAGCTTGAGAACAGGAGCTGCTTCTGGAAGGAAGCGGGCCTCCACGAGTTCGAGGGCCGCACAGGGTGCTAGTGAGGGATGTGCTGGGGCTGAAGTCTGGCCGTGGTGGGTAGGTGGTGGTTTTGAGAAAGGAGAACTGCGAGGTGAGGGGTGAGGCTTCTGGGCCGGGGCTGGAAGGATGGTCCCAAGGACCCAGAGGACTGCGCCCACGTTCCCAGTGCAGTCAGTGCCCGTGGCAGGCCCAGAGCTGAGGACCAAGCAGCCCTGAAGTGCAGCCGGCCCAGTGCCCTGAAGTGTCTCTGGGGCGCAGGTGGTGTGAGGATCCCGGCCTCTGAAGCTGGGAGGGTGTGTTGTCCTCAGGACGGTTTCTGGGGTGTGACTGAGGACAGCCGGGTCTGGAAGGTGCGAGTGGGCATGCCCAAGGTGGCCGGGGGCTCCTCTCCCTGGGGGCTCTAGCCTGGGCTCAGGACCCATGTGTCCCCAGCTCACCGAGGGCAAGATGATGGAGCGGAGGAAGAAGATCGCTCTGGAGCTCTCAGAGCTCGTCGTCTACTGCCGGCCTGTCCCCTTCGATGAAGAGAGTAAGGGTCCAGCCCGGGGTTGGGAGGGGGCTGGCCCCAGCAGCACCTGGATGGGCGGACTCTGAGCGCGCTCCCTGTTGGGCCCAGAGATTGGCACCGAACGCGCCTGCTACCGCGACATGTCGTCCTTCCCGGAGACCAAGGCCGAGAAATACGTAAACAAGGCCAAAGGTAAGAAGTTCCTCCAGTACAACCGCCTGCAGCTCTCCCGCATCTACCCTAAGGGTCAGCGGCTGGACTCCTCCAATTACGACCCCCTGCCCATGTGGATCTGCGGCAGCCAGCTTGTGGCCCTCAACTTCCAGACCCCAGGTGAGGCAGCGGCCGGGGGCAGGGTCCCGCCAGGCACTGGGGCTGGAGTCCACTGTAACCCACTCTTGCAGACAAGCCCATGCAGATGAACCAGGCCCTGTTCCTGGCTGGCGGGCACTGCGGCTACGTGCTGCAGCCCAGTGTCATGCGCGATGAGGCCTTCGATCCCTTTGACAAGAGCAGCCTCCGCGGGTTGGAGCCGTGCGCCATCTGCATCGAGGTGGGAAGGGGGCGCTCTGCTGGGCTGGTTCCAGGCGCCAGGGCCGGGGGGCTGGCTAACGTGACATGGGAGGGGTGCTGGACAATCCTGGAGCTTGAGGGAGACGAAGCCATTCTTTGAGGTGGGCGTGGGGCTTCAGGCCTGCACCAGAGGACTGGGCTCAGTGTGGCCAGTTCTTGGCTCTCAGGAGTCATGCGGTCCAGTAATAGCAAACCATGGATAGCCACTGCCTGGCAGGAGTGGGCAGAGACAGGCAGGGAACTGGTGCCCCTGCCACAGGAATCGGCTTGATGGTACTTGCTAGAATGGGGGCTTGAACAGCACTGAGCCCCCATGCCGCCCTCTGGAGGCCCCAGGGGAGCAGGTGTGATGCGGGCAGCTTGCTGCTGTGGGATGCAGGGGTTGTGGGCCCGAGTGGGTCTCAAAGGAGAAACGAGGACAGAGTGGGGGTGACCATGTCTTTTTTCCAGAGATTTCTACTTTTTTGTCCCGGGGGGAAGTAATTTAAACATTTTCGTGTTAAAATGCACATGGATTTAAGGTAGGTTAGAGTGCAAAAACTCACATGGGACTTCTGGGCAGTGTCCTGAGGGCCCAGCAGAGGGCGCACTGCCTCCGCCGCTCAGTGGGGACCGGGTGTGAGTTGGAAGGACCAGCCCAGGCCCATGCTTGCCTGCCTTACAGGTACTGGGGGCCCGGCACCTGCCGAAGAACGGCCGAGGCATCGTGTGTCCTTTTGTGGAGATCGAGGTGGCTGGAGCCGAGTATGACAGCATCAAGCAGAAGACGGAGTTTGTGGGTACGTCTCCCCTCCCCACACCCCCAGGCATGTCGGACCCCCTGTACCTGTGACTCCATCCTCCTGGCAGTGGCCTGAGGCCTTTTGCCCTTGCTTTTGCAGTGGACAATGGACTGAACCCTGTGTGGCCAGCCAAGCCCTTCCACTTCCAGATCAGTAACCCCGAGTTCGCCTTCCTGCGCTTCGTGGTCTATGAGGAGGACATGTTTAGTGACCAGAACTTTCTAGCTCAGGCTACCTTCCCAGTGAAGGGTCTGAAGACAGGTGAGGGCCCTTCCTCCACGCCATGCCCACCGTGATCCGGCTCAGGGGTGGGGCAGCTTGCCGGCGTCCCCCTGGGCTAAGGACCAAGCTTCCTCCCCGCAGGCTACAGAGCGGTGCCTCTGAAGAACAACTACAGTGAGGGCCTGGAGCTGGCCTCCCTGCTCGTCAAGATTGACGTCTTTCCCGCCAAGGTACCGGCGGGCGGGTGGGCGGAGGGGCGGTGCGGGGCCCGGCAGCCACTGAGCCCTGTGTCCCTGCCGAAGCAGGAGAACGGCGACCTCTGCCCCTTCGGGGGTGCGTCCCTGCGGGAGCGGAGCTGCGACTCAGGCCCGCTGTCCCACGGCCGAGCCCGGGAGGGCTCCTTCGAAGCTCGCTACCAGCAGCCCTTCGAGGACTTGCGCATCTCCCAGGAGCATCTCGCAGACCATTTTGACGGTCGGGATCGCAGGTGAGGGGTGGGGGCGAGGTGGCCTGGAGGAGGGGTCCTGAGAGGCTGAGGGGGTTGCTGGCTGCCCTCAGTTCCCCTCGCCCATCCCCCTGGGCTTCAGCCTGCCGCCCGTCAGGATGCTCTTCCTCCTGCCCAGGGCCCCGCGCAGGACTCGGGTCAACGGAGACAACCGCCTCTAGCTGTGCCCCAGCCTCGCAGAGAGCAGCAGGTGCCGTGCTGTGCACGGAGAGGGGGCCGTGGACTGGTTCCAGGGAAGCGGCCTATGGGGCCGCCCTTCCTGGCCTCACCGCCTAGAGCCCGGATTCCAGCCGTGGACGCTAGACGAAAAGCACGCCATTAATGAGATGTATTCCTATTCTGGGCCTCCACGTCCCAGCCTTGGGTGAAGGCAAAAAACTGTACTGTCTGGCCTTGAAGCACACACATCTGGCCCTGCCTTCTGGGGATGGAGCCTTCCGTCTTGGGACCACCACGGCCACTGCCTCTCGGAGAGAGAGGCTGCCTCAGCTGGCCGCACAGGAGGCTCAGGAGCCGCTGACATTCCTGAGAGGAGCGGAGCAGCAGCAGCCTCGCTGGGCTCTGGAGTCAACGTTTACACAGTCCTGCAGCTTTAAACCCCAGCCAGGCAGGGAGGGAGGGGAGGTGTCCTGGAGCCCGGGCGGAGGAGCACAGGGCCTGCCTGGAGAGCAGAGCACAGCACAAGGGCACGCTGCCCACGACCAGGAGCGCCACCCACCTGACTGACACAGAGCCTCGCGTGCAGGGCAGCAGTATTGGGCAGCCAGGCCGTGAGGGGCCTGTGGAGGAGGCTGAGGTGGCCCAGGGTGCCACCTGGGACAGGGAGAGCGATAGTGAGTTGCAGGGCCACAGCTGCAGCGCCTCGGGGCCGTGGGAGGACAGCGGCCCTGGGGCACCCACTGGGCCGCAGTGCCCCCTGCCTGCAGCCTGAGCGCAAGCCTGAAGGACCCGCTCACCAGGGGGCACATGTCTGTGGGCACTGGGCAGCAGGCGGCTCCTCCCACATCGTCAGTGAGGACGTGCCTGTGTTTGCGTCACGGCCCCCCAAGAGCCAGAGCAAGAAGCCAGCTGGGTCAGGACTGATGGGCACCTATGGGCCCAGAGTGGAAAGGCCAATCCCCACAGCAGAGGTCCAGCTGGGCACTGGCCGCCACGCGTTCAGGAAACGCCCTCTCAAAAGGGACATGTCCTCCCACAGCAGCTCAGCAGGCCAGCCGTGAGTCCCAAATCAGAGTGAAGACCATTTTCCCTGTCACACGACACCTTGGATCGGAGTCTGCCAGACGACCCTGCAAGAGGACGCTGTCTGGGTGATCTCGAGCGTTTGTGAAATCAATCAGGTCCTGACAATAGACGGACATGATGTTGGAGTATGGACTTGTAAAGTTTATTTTTGCACACTCTGTCTCTCACGACCTTCATTCCTTCACGTAGGATGTATGATTTTCTATGTCTTCCACTTCTGACCTGAAAGCTGCTTGGTGGGGGGATGGGACTGGGCAAGCAAAGTGAACGAACTTATCTGCGCACTGTGGCAGACCTGTTATTTTTACGGATTTACAGCTCAGTTAACAGTGTTACCTTTTTAAGATTTCTATATACTCTTCAGAAGAACCACTGAGCCATTCAAGCCTTGTTATTATCTGATCCCAATAGTGATTCCATTTTCTATAGCTTTTAGGATAGACAATAAATTATTTAACATTATATTAAAACTTTCCATATCGTGAACTGTAAACTGAAGGAAATCACAGTTTCTCAGAAAATGTATTGATTTATTTAAACTAATTCTGAAATGGTATTTCAAAGTACCACCTCCCAATCAGCTGTCCATAGCAAACATGTCTATATATGGTTGCCAGCGTTTCATTTATAATTTAAATGTTAATAAAAATTTTAAATTTTATTGAAAAAGCTTTCCTTCTGAAAAGGACTGTAAAAAGTGGAATTACTTCTCAATGGCACCATGACGATGTTCTGCTCTTCCTGCTGCTCAGCCTCGGCGGGCGAGGGGCGGGAGGCGAGGACGCGGAGCAAAGCCAGCCGATGACGCAGGTTTCTTTAAAGGCAAAGATGGCGCGGGATGCTGTCCCTCAGGAAGGAAGGAGGAATGAAGGAGCCGCTGGCTTTGCAGGGCACAGGCCGTTGGTTATTGATGGACCCTGCTGCACCCATGGCAGGTTCTGCCTGGCTGGTGGAGAGATCCAGGGCAGGTGTGGAAGGCTGGAGGGGCGCAGCCCCACTTCTAAGGACAGGGGCCAGAGACCCAACCTGTGGGCACGAAGGTGCCTCAGAACAGCCAGCCCTGAGCTCGCGCCAACCTGCCGCCGAACCCAGGCTTGAGGCTGGTCGTTCACTACGCTGCCCGCTTAAGATCTAACTGCCACACAAAGTTATTCTCATGTCTTTTTTCCTGTAACTTTTGAGTTCTTTCTGAGGCGCGGGAACACCTGCTCCTCTCCGGAGACGTGTTAACCAGGGCTGCTTGCCTGGTGGTTATTCTGCAATAGAAGCAGGTGAGGAGGTTTTTTACTTCCCAGGTCCAGCAGACCTTCCCTCTGAGCTGCAGCGCGGTGTGAGGCCACCCTCTCCCCCAGCTCACGTGCCGAGCGTGAGGCAGCGTAGAGTGCTGCCCGCCTGCAAGCAGCCAGAGTCCCTTCTCAGTTCCACAGAAACCGCTGCTTTAAAAACAAGGCCCACGCAGCATTCAAGTGTAGGTTTCTGGGATATACTCGGGTTGCCTCTAGAGCTTGGGGCCAAAGTCTTTGTGCCTAGAATATGGTTTAAAGGGCCCTGCTCTTCCCTTCCTGTGGCTGTTTTTGTAGTGGTCTGTGCTGGTGGATCAAGAATGATGCTGTACAGAGAAGAGAGCTGCCTCCCTGTTGGATGCATGGGTGGGGATGGGCGTAATATGCCAGCCCAGGAAGCCTGAGGGTGATCATTGAAGAGACACAGGTAAGTGTAATCAGTTGGTTCTTAAAATGGTCATCATGTGACATACGGCCCTGGTGTGTGCAAGTATGTAGGTATGCAAGTATGGTCCCTGGCTTTGGAGAGGCCCAAGGTTTTGAAGACGAGCTCAAGACAGGTTTTTTATAGAGTTGACAGTTCAGAGTATCCCTTTCCTATATGACAAGTCGGACCAAGACATGCATTTCCCAAGTTCTCAGATTTGGGGCCAGTCCTGGTCCATTGCAGGCCCCTCTGAGCACCACCCACTTGGAGAACTGGGATCGCAGTTTGAGATCCTTCCTGTTGTCCCTGAACTAGATGTAGCCAAAAGCCCTGCTCAGGTTCTCACTGTCGCCTCGGCTTTCTTGGCGCTTCATGGTCTGACTCGGAGGAGGATGTCTTCCCCCTCGGACAAGAAGGTGGTAGGCAGGGATTAACGCAGTCTTCCTGACCCGTGTGTTCCCAGATTCTCACAGGCAGGAGCGAGCTTTGCTGACCAGCGGTGGAAGGTGGAGGGGGGTGGGGGGGGGGACCTGGGCTGGGGCCCGGGCGCGCTGTCACGGGCCTGCCCACTTCGATTTTACCCAGCGGGCCTGCTCTTTCACTGGCTCTGCTGTTGGGCGGCCCCACTGACTGGAGGAGACACCTGCCTTCGCCCTTCCCTGTAAGTTTCTTGAGCCTTCTTCCTAGCAGAAAACTTGGCAGCAGATTCGCGCAGATTCACAGATTGAGCTTAACCCGAATTCCTCCAGACCTGACAATGGTTGAGTGACCAGGAGGCCCAGCATGGGTGTGGGGGCTGTGGGGGAGGCCCTCACTTCGGGTGGAAGTGTCCTGGCCTGCAGTGGGGAGTAGCCTGCTTCTCCACCTGCTCACACACAGCACCGACTGCAAGAGCAGGGGCTTTCTGCATCCAGAGCAACCCCCGACCCCTGCCCCCCCACCCCCACCTTTCCTGCCAGGAGGAGGCCTGAGTGGTTTCTGACCTCAGCCAGGGACACCACCCTTGACAAGGATCTGTGGTCTTGGTGCTGAGGGCAGGGCCTCCCTCCTGACCAGGCACATCCTGAACATCATTGCCCAAGGCTGGGCCTGGGGCTGGACACTCACTGGCCTTTCAGCTTGAGCTCATCCCCTCCCACCATTTCAGTTCTTGGGGGAAAAACAACTCTTAAGTGGCATTAGGTCACTGCACCAAAGGAGCTCGTAGAACAAAACAAGGTCACATCAGTTAAACTGATAAGTCTGGTCTCAGCCCGAGGGCCCTCAGTGGCCCTTCCGGGGCCTGACTGGGGTTCTGTTCCCTGCTGGAGGCCTCTGCAGCTGCCTCAGGACACCCGCAGTGACCCCTGGCCACCCCTGCTGTCTACTCCGTCCACATGAACGGCCGAGCCTGCAGCCACCGTGGGTCGGCTGTTCAGGTTCTACACTCAGCTGGTCTTCCTCCCGAAGACTTTTAGATTCCACACGAAGTTCCTTCCCTACTTAGGTCACCTCCAGAAGGGCCAGGTCAGGACCAGGACCTGGGATCCACCTGGGATCCCTATCTCTCTGCCCCTGGGGCTTTTTCAAGGGTCCTTTTTTCCTTTTGGCACAGGCCTTTAGGATCCCCCGTGAGATTCAATCACTGTGAACATTAGAGGCTGGGCTTTAATCCTGTTCCTTCAAGGCCCCAGGGCTTTAGGCTCATTTGCCAACCTCTCCTTAGCAAATGACAAGTTTCTCAGTATTCTCCTCCAGGAAGTGTCTTCTCACTGGATGCCTGACAGCTCTAGGTCTGACTCAGTTTCCCTCTGTTTAGCATCAGCCCATGGGTGCTGCAGTCCTTTATCTAGTGACCCAGCCGGCTGGACATGGCGAGCTGGAACTTACCCGGAGCGCCCGAGGGAAACTGCACTGCTCGTCCCTCCGAGTTGCTGGTCTTGCCTACAGAGTAAGTCCAGAGATGTCAGTGTTCTCAGCTTTTTTTCTGATTCCCCCACAAAACAGTCCACAGGTTTGAAATGTATTTACATTTTTATTTAGGAGCAATCAAAAGATTTAAAGTACCATTTCGGCCCATTTCAAATTGTACAAGCAGTTTGGCCCTGTTCCCCTCCCTTATCCAAATCCACAGATACAAAATCTAGGAAATGTGCAATTTGCATCTTAGAAATAGCAGCATCCCCACAGGGGACCTTGTGAGGCCTGGAGACTCAGCCCAGAGGGCAGCCCCCTCCTCCTGGCCCAGCACAGCCGCCGTCCAAAGGCAAGTTCCAACTTTCTGTTAAAAACACCTTCCTGGGGTGAGGACTGCGCTTCCGCCAGGCCTGGTGACAGCCCACGTGGGCCTGTGCCTCCCTCGCCGGAGGAGGAGGGCCCTGGACGGACAGAATAGGGCAGTGGCCTCTTAGCACCAAGATGATGGCTGCTGCGGCGGCTCCGGGGCAGGAAGCGCACCTCCAGCCAGCTGCCCCTGCCCTCCCGGCCTTCCTCCCGCAGCCGCCCTCGCCCGCCCTCAGGGAACAAAAGGTCTGTGCTGAAGACCAGCCCGTGAGTGGGCGGCAGAAAACCAGCCACCAGAGAGGCAGACAGACCCTGCTCGCCTCTGGCAACCTCTGGCCTGGCACAGAGGCTGCGCTCAGTGCACTTTCAGTCGACTGCGCAGACAGGGATGAGGGAGTCTCCAACAACGATGGCACAGTCCGGCCCCCTGGACACACTGAACAAAGTGGTGCTGGGGAGCTGGGCAGGAACCCACTGCTCAGGGGTGACCCCCTCTCCCCTCAGCATCACCCTACAGCCTGCGACCAGGCCGCATCCACCCAGGGGGGCGCTGGCTCTCCAGGCCACAGGGGCAGCAAACTGGACGGGAGAGCTGGTGGGGCAGGACCCAGGGTGAGGGACAGCGTCCCCGAACACGAATCGCAGGACAAGCAGGCACCCTGAAAGGGTCCTGACCGGGAAGGACCAGACTGTGGGCCTGCAGCTTCCTGTCCTCTGTGACTCCTGGACTGTCCACCTCCCGCTCCAGTCACATGGGGGCCTTCAGACCGTCCCCTCACCAAGGGGAGGGACAGACATCGTAAATTAGCCTCAGCTGAGAGATGCTTCGCACCTCCCCTGCCCAGGGGGGCAGAGCGGACTCCTGGAGGAAGACGCACTCTCCAGGTAAACGCCCAGACTACCCGCAAGAACCTGCCTGCCAGGAGACACAGCCAGAGAGGCTTGGCCGGGCGAGGACAGCAGGGGAGGGGCTGCACTGATGCCCCGCGTCCAGCAACCCAGGTAGGACTCAGCACCTGGGAGAGCTGGAGCCAGGCCCACCCTCATCCGCAGAGCCGCCAGCGCCAGGCGCCCACCTGCTCTGGCCTCTGCCCCACGCGGGCTCCCACTATCGGGCTCCAGTCTGGTGCTGGCCAGGGCCTCTGTGCAGAGGAGGCCAGGTTTGCATGCTGGTCACAGGTTTAAGAGCAGGCGGCCTGTCCTCTCCAAGCAAGCGCTCCTCTGCTCCTCCTCCCACCCAGATGCCAGGTCAGCCCTGAGGGGAAGCTGCGTCTGCCCTCACCTCCCTGCCCCCAAGTGTGACCAGAGCTGGGGACACAGATTCCAGCAGAAACGAATTGCACACGAGGCCCGTGGGTTCACCTAGACCTAGAGCCGGGCAGCAAGCTCCATGCTACACAATCACTTCATCCTCCACTCCACATCCGTTCCGTCTGTCGCGAGGTCGCCTGTAGCCACCCCAGCCCGTGTCACCCGGCCCGGCTGTTATTAATGGAGCCAGGAAAGGCACGGGGGGGACCCCAGACTGAAGCCCTGCTTGGGGAGGGGACTGTTGAGGAGAGAGGGGGCCCTGCTCACCCCACGTTTCCCGGTGTTGGTGCTTCTGTGCATGCAGATGCCCTCTAGCCCCCAGGCATGGGCAGGCGGGTGGGGAGGGTCTGTGCTCCTGGGAACAGAAGCAAAGGCAGCGGGTGTGGGAGCACAGGACGGGGGACCAGTGGCTGAGAAGAGGACACAGCCCGCGACTCTCCTGACCAGGGCAGCTGCTGGCTTCGGCCTGCAAGGGCTGCCCGCGTCCAGAGGCCTTTTCTCTAGCACACAGCTGAGCCTTGCACAGTTTAGTCATCACACAAAAGGTAAGACCGGCACCCCGGGTGAGTCTAAGCATAGAAAAGGGGGGAAGGAGCTTTAGGAGGAGCCCAAACTCCAGGTTTTATGATTTTTTCCTTGGCTGGCTTGTCTCTCCTGCAAAGTGCATTTATCCACTTGGGCTGCAATCTTTGAATGGACAAAAGCCGCTCCAGCTGGAGGAATTTGGTCCGAGAAGAGAACAGGGAGATGAGGCAGCAGGGCCCGGGACAGGGCAGCAGAAGCAGGGAGCTGTCAGCAAAGATGTGCACACAACGGCTGACGCTGTGCCTCTGCAGAAGGCAGCCTGGCACGCAGGGAGGGGACACAGGACCTGCCACGAGACCACAGACTGAGCTGGACAGAGCCCACGGCATCTGTGTCTTGGCCCGGACAACACGTGGGCCTTCAGGTGGCAAGGCCTCCCAGCCCGTGAGTGCCTGCAGGTGCCATCTACGCCACCCACCCTCGCCCACCTCCCACCTGTGCTCCCAACAGTCAGCCTTGAAAGGAGCTTGGGTCACACAGGGCCACCCTCCCCAGGTGCCACGAGTGCCCCAACCTGGCTTTCCACTTCAGGACCCCAGGGCTCCCGACAAAGAGAGCCCACTTTCCAAATCAAAAAGCTCAATAGTCAAGAACTAAAATCCATAATCAAAGTATGAAAGTATATGTAGCATAAATCCAGGTTTCCTCTATCAGAATGGCAATCTGGTCTCACCTGTTCAAACTGGATCTACAACCCCGTGTAAAAAATACAATAAACCAAACATGTACAAGACAGGCAACAAGAAACACTGACATGGTTCACCATCTCTGACGAGTCCAAGTGCAGACAGAGAAGAGGGGAGAGATTAGTCACCTTACAAAAATGGGCTTTTCTTCAGGAGAGACTAGCCCCAGCCTACTTCCCTGAACTCTGCAGCCCAGAGACTGCCTCCTACCAGAGGCGACATCACAGTCTACCCTCTGCTGGGGTGCAAACCCGCGGTGACCCGCCTGGCCACGGGGCCCTCCCTCTGCACCCCGGCTCTGGCTGCCATGGGTGCGTCTCTGCCCAGTTGGCTGTGTTCCTGCTTTTGCCCCCAGGGCCCCAGGTATCTTCAGACACCCATTCGATGACCCAACTATCTCTGTCTCCCTTAAGCAATGCAGCCGAGCCCCCACCTAAGTCACTCAGATCCAAGAGCACAGGAAGGAGGGTCTGGCCAGCTTGGGTGGTCTCACCGCTTGGGTCGGGGGGAGGTCGGGCAGGGCCCGCGTCTGTGAGAAGACCTGCCCGCAGGTAGCACTGTGACTTTCCCACCTTTTAAGGACCAGCTGGTGCTGAGGCAGGGTCACTGTGTCCTGCATGAACTTGTCCACCATGTGATTTATTTTCTGTGCTTTGCTGTTTGGGTTGTAAATGACATGTGAATACAAAAGAAGAAAAAAGAAGATCCTCTCTGAAGAGACAGCCCTCGGCTGGGGCACACAGGGCTCTGGGACGCAGCCATTGGAGCTGGCTTCGCACGGCGGCCCCGCCCACCCCCAGCACCCACGTGCCACCACGGTCTCGTGTGCACGCCAGGTGTACACGTCACCAGGAAAGCATCAACTGAGCATCCACTGCATATGGGTATATGTGAATTAATCTGCATGTACATAAACACTACAGGAAAAGTTCTAGGCGTCTGTTCTCTGATAGAAGGCAACCACTTGCCATTCTTGGCAATTCTCCACAGAGGCTTTGGGGCTAAGTAGCTTCACACCCAACATGAAAAGGACACAGAAACAGGTTGCAGAGCACGCCAAGCCCTCACATGCGACCTGTTTATCAAAGGAGAGGTGGTCCCTCATGGGACGGGCAAGTGGGAGAAGACGGGAGGAACAGTGGCTCTGGGGCTTTTGGTTTCCACAGAAAAGCCTCTCCCGGAGGCAGAAGGGGCGAGCACCACCTCCATGCTGGGAGCCACGCCCATGCGGTGCCTGCCTGGCCTGGTTCTGGGGGGCAGGTGGGGAGGAGGGCCGTGGAGAAATACCCCTAGTATTTCTCACCACAGCCCCTGCCATCCCTCTGGGGTCTCCTGATGCTGCCTACTGGCCTGGGCCCAGGAGGAGGACCCAGCCCAGCAGGGGGTTTCTGGGAGCTTCACTCTTTACCTGCTGCTTGCAGAGCGGCTGGTCTTGGGGATACAGGGATTTACTGCTGAGCACAGCTTTGTAAGCAAGTTTCTCAGGGTTACAGAGGCACCTCTTCCTGTGACTTTTCTCAATTAAAAAAGCGGGTATGATGGTTCGGCTAACATAGAGATCGTGTTTCCAAGTTCGGGGATATAAATACAGAACTTTAAAAACCTCACAAAGACCTGTCCAGCCAAGTCCAGCACACCAGCCAGGCCCCAGGTGTGGGGCCAGGACTCGGACTTTGTCGGGAACCCCACACACAGGTCTCTGTGCTGAGGACCACCCCGGCTCTGATGGTTCCGAGAGGTCCCCGAGCCCCGCCAGTTCTTGCTCTGACAGGTTGAGCCTGGGTCTTCCTTCCCAAACCAGAGGCGGCTGTGGAGTGAGTATCGACAGGGCTGTGGAAGGCCCCCAGCGGCTGTGGCCTTCACTCCCATCGCCCATCCCTGTTTCTCTTGTCATTTTTCCTCTCTAAAGATGTCTAGACTGAAAAAAAAGCGGCACATAGGTCAGGACATCAGGCTTGACCGGTGTTTCTTTAGTCGATCTGATCACTGAAGAGTTATGGTCCATGAGTCAAACTCTATGAAAAAGCAGAACTGCTGTAACAGCTTACGAGAGTGTGAGCATCAGACACTAACCACATATCCGCTCTGTTTATTAAACTGCCGGGAACACAGGCTCTGCAGTGATCATCCCAGGAGTCGAGGCGAGCCCACTGTGCGGTTTGCGGGTCACCGCTGAAAGGACCAAGGTCTCTTCAAAGGCACTGCCTTCCTCGAGGACCACAAAGGAGGCCCGCGGTTGCAGATGTGGTGACCCCAGCCCGACCGTGGAAGGTGTAGGCACGCGTGGCCCAGCGATCTTCAGAGAGCAGACACGGGGCGTTTCCAGAGATGATGTAAGAGACCATGGACTGCTAACCAGAGTTTCTATGTAATAAAAGTGTCTGCAATCTGACGTTTTACTAAACGTGTATAGGCAGATTTATATGTTAAAAACTTGATTCTGTGTCTATGAATATGAAATCTGAACTATTTATTCACTGGAAGGCAAAGGAGAAGTCCTACATTGTGGGCAGGAGAACTGGCAGATGCGTCTCCCCGCTCGCGGGCGGTGGCGGGCTGGGTGGTGGCAGGGTTGGCTGCATGGAGGCCTGTGCAGGCCAGGGGCTGGTGTGGCCTCGGCCTGCGGCAGCAGAGAGGGACTGGGCCCTTCCGAGCGGCGGCAGCCTCCCAAGGGTGGCCGGTCCTTCACAGCCATCAGTTCCCGTTCAGTCTGTTTCTGAGGAGAAAACACAGGCCTGTCACCTCCACGTGAAGCACCAGAACGGCCCGCCCTCCCACATCGGGGACTTCATCCAGAAGCTCGGCCTGCCCACCAGCCTCCCTGCCCTCCAGCCCGAAGGAAGATGGGGCAGAGGACAGGATGCTGGCCGCACCTAGCAGGGCCTGGAGCCTCCCTTCGGCAAACCTAGGCCTGAGGCTGGGCTGGGAGCCTGACTTTCGGGCCATAAACCCTTGCCACGCATCGCCTCCCCTTCCACCGCTCACTCGGCAGGGCTGCTTCCTGACATGTGTCCCACTGATGCCTTCATCTGTTGTGGGGCAGGGAGCGACTGCAGAGACCCTCACCCAGGATGCTTGCGGGAGGTGAGGGGGGGCAGTGTTGAGGATGGCTCAGAGGAACCAGCTACAGAGAGACCAGCCCTCCCTGTCCCCCTGGGTGCCTGTCTCGGCCAGAAGAGGACGATGCTACGAAGGCACGGCCAGCCTGGCCACCCCTGCTCTGACTCACCCAGGACACCAGCTCTTCACTCACAGTTGGAGTTACCTGCTGAGGGGAGCCAGGGCTGGTGATTCAAACCCATTTATCCCAAATCCAGGTTATCATTTTTAATTGTGGTCAAATACACATACCATAAAATCGACTGTTTCAACCATTTTAAAATGTACAGTTAGGTGGCATTGAGCACGTTTCATAATCGTTGTACAACAACTACCAGGCTATTTCCAGCCATAAGAATGTAATTCAGGGGAATAGCAATTAAAAAAAAAACCTAAATAAATTAGTGGGTTCTCATCTCAACAGTCTGCCATTTTGTTGGCAGAGCCAAAGCCAGGGGTGGGCAGGCATCATGCTGGAGAAGGTGCCTGAGGCAGCCAGGCCTGTGGGCCCATGCCTGTTCCCTGGTGCCCATGACACCCGCCGTGGTGACCCCAGACTCACGGGGGCCTGCAGAAAACAAGGCCGCGTCCAGAAAAACCCAGGCCTGGAACCAACTTCTGAAAGCCCACAAATTACAGAAGCTGAGAATTCAGATACTTCCTTGGTTTCCACAGCCTCCCACAAAGAGATGAGAGAGCTGGACCATAAAAAGGCTGAGCACTGAAGAGCTATGCTTTCCAATTGTGCTGGGGAAGACTCTTCAGAGTCCCTTGGACAGCAAGGAGACCAAACCAGTCAATCCCAAAGGAAGTCAACCCTCAATATTCACTGGAAGGGCTAAAGCTCCAATACTTCAGCCACCTGATACAAAAAGCCAACTGTGGAGAAGATTGAAGGCAGGAGGAGAAGGGCACCACAGAGGATGAGATGGTTGGATGGCATCACTGACTCAATGGATACAAGTCTGAGCAAACTGGGAGATGGTGAAGGACAGGGAAGCCTGGGGTGCTACAGTCCAAGGGGTCGCAAAGAGTTGGACACGGCTGAGCGACTGAACACCACCTTGCTCCTGGCCAGCCTGTGACAAGGCCACCTGTGAGGAGGGTGGGGAGAGGAGGGAGAGGCCAGGAACTCAGGGGTCAACACCTGAGAAAACCAACACCGGATAATGTGATGTGTCTGAGGTGTCAAACTGTCTTCAGTAAACAACCTTCTAAAGCTTTCTTTCAAGTACTAGTGTCCTGATCCAGAGAAGCTGAGAAACAAATTCAAGCTTTGGATTCTGTATATCTAAGACGGAAGAGGAGTCTCCATGTCCTCTACATCAGGAAGAAATACAGAAATGCAAGGTACAGGATTTTTCACCCTTTTAAAAAAAAAGCACTTCATGTATCTAAGGTCAGTGAAAGGCTCCCTCTGCTTTTGTTCCCCACTTTGGGTTGAATTTCCTCATCAGGAATAGACAGGCCTATTTTGTCTCCTGCCTGGTAGCTTGTCTGGCTCAGGTGATGCTCTAACTTATTCTCACCTTTGGCTAAGAAATGACTAGAGAAGTGTGGATTCTCTGTGCTCCTTCCTCTCCCTGCACATGTTTAACAAATGCAAAATGAAACAGACCCAATAGTCAACCCTTCATCACAGATGCTCCAATGGGTTCTGCTGCCTGGTGTCCCTGGAAGCAGCCAGACAAGGTGGTCCTGCTGTCAGAGAGCCTGAGAAATAGCAGCTACCCCAGCCCTAGACTCAGCTCCCCGCCACCCAGTGCCCTGGCACCCTCAGAGGATGGCACAGTCCTGGGGGGCTCCTTACCCAGCTGAGGTCCAGCCTGGGGACTCTGCGTGTCAAAGGGCTCTGCGCTGGCCTCAGGGGCGCTGGGCTCCCACGACTCACTGTTTTCAGACACCTCCACATAGGCGTCACCCAGCCCTTTGTGAAGGGCCGCAGGGTCACCGGCGCAGGGGCCCTGGCCCTCGCTGCCCGTGTCGGCCACAGCCCGGGTCTCCTCACCCATCTTCTCGGCAAACCACTGCTTGACCTGCTGGGCGCTCATCTGGGTCTTATCGCACAGGCTCTGCAGGTCCTGCTCATACAGCATCCTGTGGGTCACGTAGTAGTCCTGCAGCAGCTCCCGGCTGCCGGGCGCAATGATTAGCAGCCCGGGGGGGAAGTTGCCCCTCTTGTAGTCTTCGTACCACTTGAGCTGGCCGTTCTTCAGGGCGTACCGGCTGTCCCCAAACCAGCGCACCACCTCGGGCCGCGGCAGGCCCGTCTGGGCCATGATGGAGTCGTAGTCCTGGGTGCTGGGCCACTGCGTCTGCACGAAGAGCTGCCGCAGCAGGTGCCGCTGCTGGGCCGTCTTCTTGCAGCCCGCCTTGCCCGGTGGCTGCTCCGCCAGCTTGCCGGGCGCCTCGTCCTCAGGCTCGCAGACGCCCAGCCCCACAAGCTCGCCCTTGCCGTTGGCCTCTGTCACCCGCAGGTTCTTGAGGTTGATTTTGATGGGGCTGACTTTGCGTTCGGCCAGCAAGTGGCCACTGGGCGCTTCTGGGGAGCCATTTTCCCCGGCTAAGCCCTCCTCCCCCTCGGTCTCAGCGGCCTCCTCCTCCCCTGGAGAAGCCCCCTCCTCGGCCTTCTTGGCCTCCTCGGCACTCACTTTTTTCCGTCTCTCTGAAAACCAGCCATCAATCTCCCTGCGGGTCATTTTGGTCTCAGTCCTCAGGCGGTCCAGCTCCTCATCCAGGGGAAGGGGGTTTTGTGCAAAACTGCTCTCCAGGGCTCTGAGCTGCTCGGGGGCCCGCTCCTTGTATTTGGTTGGTGTGAAGTCGGGGGTCTGGTGCCAGGACTGTCGCTTGGCAGAAGGTGGGGTGGCCAGGGTGGCCGCTGTGGGGAGGCAGGTCACCTCGGGGGCCTTGCACGATGGGGAGAAGGGTGCCTCGGGCACAGGGTCGACGAGCAGGGTGCCGTGCTCTCCAGGCAGTCCAGCCCTGGAGCCCTTGAGGTTCCGGCAGTGGTACCTGCGGTCGCTGAACCACTTGCGCACCTCCCGGGTGCTGAGACCTGTCACTTTGGTCAGATGCTCCACTTCGCTCTGCCCTGGGAACTGGTTCCGACAGAAGCTCCCTTTCAGAGCTGACAGCTGTTCATGAGACTTCTTGTTCTTGTAGATGCTGGCATCGAGGAAGGCTTGGGAGGTGATGCTAGGGCAGGCTGTGAGGAGCGACTGGGCGGCATTTACCACCTTCACGGCCGATGTCGTATTTGAACACACGGTGTTAATGGGTGCGACAGCGGGCGGCTTGGGGACAGAGGTGACTGCCAGGGGGAGAGAGGAGCTAGGGGCCTGCAGCCCATTGGCCATCAGAGGCTGAGTGACCAGAAGTCCCCCCGCCGCGCCCTCCGGCTGCCCCACCACATGCCCGGGCAGAGCGGCTTGGATGAGGTGCTGGACGTTGCCACTGCTGGCAACCAGGGGGGTGTTGAGGACCGTGATGGTTGGCTGGGGCACTGACTGGATGACAGTGTTGAACATCTTTTTCCGAGCGTCCTCAATCTCCTCCGGGGACCAGCTGATGCCCTGCTTCAGCCTCTGGGCGGTGAACCAGATCTTGAGCTGTTCCTCCGGGTACTTGGTGACCACAGTCAAATAGCAGAGCTCGGCTTTGGTTGGGTAGGGGAACTTGTGGAAGGAGTTCTTCAGAAAGCTGTTGGAGTCCATGGCCGTGTTGTACGTGGGAATGCTGCTCAGCGGGATCATCACTTTGGGGAGGGACCTGGCGGTGGGCAGGGGCTGCTGGGCCTGTGGGGGTGGCTGCTGCAGGGAGAGGAGCTGGGCGATGCCCGCAGGCAGCACTGGCACCGTCCCCAGCAGGGGCCCGTTGGCTGAGTGGGGGGGCTTCGCGGGGTTGGTTGAGGCCTGGCTGGTGGGGGCCGCACCGTTGACAAAGGCGTGGTCCCCCTCTTTCACCTCCGTGTCCCCAGCTGGAGGGTTTGGTAAGGCCTCCCCGGTGGGCTGGCTGGGCACGTTCTCCTTGAGCGTGTGGATCTTCTTGGCTTCAGCTTTGCCTTTCATTATCTTCATGATTGGGGTCTTGGTGATGATGATTTCCACCTGTCCATCCGTCCCCTCCACGTTTGGCTCCCCTGACAGGTCAGGAGGGCTGGTGCCCTCGGGGACACTCTGCTCCACAACCATGTGATTGTCTGGCTTGGCCACATTCCACACAAAGCTGGCTTCCCCCGAGTGACACTTGGCGTTGTGCAGAGAAAGCCCCTCGGGAGTTTTTGCCAGAAAGCTGCATTCAGTGCATACAAAGCTTGGGTCTTTGTTAAAGTCTGTGTGCTCTGAGCTCAGATGTCCCACAAACTGGGTTATGTCCTGGGATCTGAAGTCACAGTATTTACAGGCATACGCATAGCCGTCCAAGGTGCTCCGGTGCCCGTTGGCAAGCGAGGGGACATCGGGACCACTGGCGCTCTGGGTGGCCTCGGTGCTGGTGGCAGGCGCTTCCGGGGGCGGCTCCTGGGGGGGCCCCTCGGGCCCGGGCTCTGCGGGCGGGGCCTCGGCACTGGAGCTGGGCAGCACCACGGTCTTCACAGGGATCATGCATGGGGTGGTGGACTTCCTCTTGCTGGCCATGACGACGGTCGTGCTGAGGGATCAGTGGGCGACAGCTCCTCCCGCTGGGGGTCTCACAGCACGGCTTCCAGCTGCTCCATGAGGCCCAAAGGAACAGCTTCCGAGGGCTTCTTCAGTTGTTGCCAGAAAACAGGTTTTCCCTGTTAAACCTGGGGAGGAAAAAAAGAGAGGTGAGGCTCTCCCGAGCTGTGTGTGTATCCCCGACTCCCAGACACTCTGCTGCTTGCCTCCGGTCACCGGGGCCTTCTCCCGAGGAAGGCAACAGCAACTTGGATGGAACATTCCAGTCGGGAGCCCCTTAAGCACAAAACAGTGCCCCGAAGAGTGATGTGGTTCACCCCGACACCACGGGACAGACTTCAGCCATGTGTTTCTGTTTTGTGTTTCCCTCTGTTTGCTCGCATAAAATAACTCAGATTTGAAAACGACAACAACAAAAATAATCCTCTTCTGGACCTTCAAATGAATTCTGGCCATGTCAGAGCGAGAACAAAAGATCCTAGTGTAATTCTTGTTTAAATGTTTGGGCCAATAAGGGTTTTCTTTTCATAGCCTTCCCACACGAGCGCAGGACGCCGCCTCTGCCTCTCCGGCGCCAAGCCCAGAGGCCGCGTCGTGGCGGCGCGTGTCCTGGGGAGAGGGCACTGCTGCCCGGGGCTGAGCTCTGGGGACCGGCCTGCCCTGCCCTGTCACCCCGGCTCCAGGCTGCGGGAGAGGGACAACCTTAGAGTTACTGCCTGTACCCCGGACTCCTGGTGCTCAGGTAAAGCCCAAGGTCGGAGGGTCAGAGAGTGCACAGACGCAGTTTGTGGCCCCGTGACTGTACCTCTCTCCCTGGGGCAGAAGCCCCTTGAGTGGCTTCACCTTGGGTGTGCGTGCGACCTGTGACCTTGTATTGGGCTTGCTTTTTATTTCTTCTGGTGCCTTTATTGTTTCTTTAAAAAAAAAAAACCAACCCTGAAAGCTTTGATCCATTTGAAATTTATTTCAAAAGCTGAGATGATTTATTTACATGTAAAGTACTACTAATTCTTTCATGAGATGCCAGGAGAAAACTTTCTGTGATGTCTATTATTGATATTAACATACTACCACAATCATCATTACCTTTCTTTCAGCAAATTGCAATGCTGATAATGACTAAAATAACGGTTACTCTAACGCCAGAATCATATTATCATCAGTGTTTAGATTTGATATAAAAGTGTAAAAAAAAGGTAAAATACCTCCATGTAAGTTCTTAATAAATAAACACAGCAAACTACTTTTTTTTTCCTTTAAGATCTGGTGATCATGATGATAAAAAATAATTGCTAGTAAAAAAAAAAAGTTAGTGTGAGATAAGGATAAACATACGCCCAGTGCACCCACTTGTCACCATTTCCTCCACTGAAATGTTATGCATCTTTTTTAAAATAACTTTCTGTGCCTTAAAGGCTGCCATCAACAAAGTGAAAAAGACAAACCACAGAATGGGAGAAAATATTTGCAGATCATATCAGATAAAAGGGCTTATAACTGAATAAGAAGAAGACAAAAATCCAATTAAGAGATAGGTAAAGAATTTGAATAGACATTTCTCCAAAGCAGGCCTACAAATGAACAATAAGCATATTTAAAATGAACTTGGGCTTCCCTGGTGGCTCAGTGGTAAAGAATCCGCCTGCTGATGCAGGAGACATGGTTTTGATCCCTGCTCTGGGAAGATCCCACATGCCGAGGGGCAGCTAAGCCCATGCACCACAACTCTCTACAGCCAAAAAGCCGAAACTGCTGAGCCCACATGTGGCAACTACTGGAGCCCACACCCTAGAGCCCAGGCTCCGCAACAAGAGAAGCCACCTCGATGAGAGGCCCATGCACCGCAGCTGAAGAGCAGTCCCCTCCTGTTGCAACCAGAGAAAGCCCCTGGAGCAACGGAAACCCAGCACAGCCAGCAATGAATGAACTGTTTAAAAACTGCTCAACATCATTAGTCATGCAGTTCAGTTCAGTTCAGTCGCTCAGTCGTGTCCGACTCTTTGTGACCCCATGAATCGCAGCACGCCTGGCCTCCCTGTCCATCACCAACTCCCGGAGTTCACTCAGATTCATGTCCATCGAGTTGGTGATGCCATCCAGCCATCTCATCCTCTGTCATCCCCTCTTTCTCCTGCGCCCAATCCCTCCCAGCATCAGAGTCTTTTCCAATGAGTCAACTCTTTGCATGAGGTGGCCAAAGTACTGGAGTTTCAGCTTTAGCATCATTCCTTCCAAAGAACACCTAGGACTGATCTTTAGAATAGACTGGTTGGATCTCCTTGCAGTCCATGGGACTCTCAAGAGGCTTCTCCAACACCACAGTTCAAAAGCATCAATTCTTCAGCGCTCAGCCTTCTTCACAGTCCAACTCTCACATCCATACATGACTACTGGAAAAACCATAGCCTTGACTAGACGGACCTTTGTTGGCAAAGTAATGTCTCTGCTTTTTAATATGCTATCTAGGTTGGTCATAACTTTCCTTCCAAGGAGTAAGCGTCTTTTAATTTCATGGCTGCAATCACCATCTGCAGTGATTTTGGAGCCCCCAAAAATAAAGTCTGACACTGTTTCCACTGTTTCCCCATCTATTTCCCATGAAGCGATGGGACCAAATGCCATGATCTTCGTTTTCTGAATGTTGAACTTTAAGCCAACTTTTTCACTCTACTCTTTCACTTTCATCAAGAGGCTTTTTAGTTCCTCTTCACTTTCTGCCATAAGGGTGGTATCATCTGCATATCTGAGGTTATTGATATTTCTCCCAGCAATCTTGATTAGGGAAATACAAATCAAAACCACAATGAGATGCCAATTTACTTCCACCAGGATGGCTATAATCACAATGACAGATGATAACACTACAGGTGAGGAAATGGGGAGACTAGAGCCCTCCAGCATCACTGTCTGGAAGGTGAAATGGTGCAGCCTTTGCTGCACTTGAGAAAATAGTTGGGCAGTTTCTCAGAAAATTAAATATAGAATTACCATAAGGCCCAATAATTCCACTCCTAGGGGTATACCAAATAGAAATGAAAATATGTCCACGCAAATATTCCTAATGATAGCCCTGAAGTAGAAGCAACCTCAATGGCCATCAACAGGTGAATGAATAAACACACCAGGCTTTGTCCATGTGACGCGTTAGTGTTCAGCCATAAAAAGGCATGAAGTACTGACGTGGGCTACAGCACGGATAGAAAGATCATGAAGGCAGACACACAATGCCACGTAGCACATGGCTGCATCTGTGTGAAACACTCAGAATAGGCACCTCCATAGTGACAGAAGGTAGAATAGTGTTTGCCACCGGCAGGGAGGGGAGGGGAGGGGAAAATAGGGACTGACTGACCGCTAATGGGGATGAGGTTTCTGTTTGGGGTGATGCATGAAACTGTGAATACGCTGAAGACCTCTGAAAGGACTTAAAAAACCCAAGACAGTGGAGGACGGCAGGTTACAGCCCTCAGTTCTGGAGAAGAGGGCCATCACTGTCACATCCCAGATCCATGCAGCTGGCCTCGCTGATTCATGGTACTTCCTGAGCTGCCTTCCTCTTCCTCACGACTGCCCTGGGGAAGGTGAAAGCAGTGGCTGCGAGCACCAGTCAAGGCAAGAAAGGGACGAGAACCAAAGGGACGAGAACCGCAGACCTGGCGGCTCAGGAAGCAAGCATGGCCACCGGGAGGCCCGCCTGCCCAGCCCAGACCCCGACACTCAGGCCGAACTGACCTTTGTGATGGCGACTGGGCTCCAGAAAGCAGTTACGGTATGTCCCTTGTGTTTATTTACTAAGGCTAAGCAGGGGAAAACACGAAATGGAATTGATTTTAGGAGATGGTCCTAATGTCTGAATTAACAATTCAGTCTCAAGGTAGCCCCCCAACTGTCTTCCAAATCAACGATCCGGGAGAGCATCACTGCCAACTGTTCTGAGTGGCTCGGTCACCTGTTACGAAGGAAGCTGATTAAACAGCAGGAGCGGGGGCGGGGTGAGGGGACAGCAATTGCCAAAGGTCCCTGAGAGTTGACTGTGGGTAGAGAGCGTTGTAACCCGCACTCTCATTTCACTCCCACAGCAAACCCCGGCTCAGAGCGGTGCAGGAACTGCCTGCAGGGCACACAGCTGGCAGGCAGAGGAGGCTGGCACGTGGGCTCCAGAGGCTGCCCTCCACCAGTGCACGCACCGAGCTCTCGAGCAAGCACAACACTGCTGGAAGGAGGCCTGAAGGACTTTCCCGAGCTGTACTTCCCCCCAATGTTTATCAGGAAAAATGCCAAACATACAAAAAGTTGAAAGCATTTTCCAGTGAATTCCCACATACTTACCACCTGGATGACATCATCCGGCTATTTTCAGTAATACCACCCATTTAGCTAAGAGGGGCTGAGTCTATTTGTCATACTTTTTCAAGGGTATCCAATAAAAGTGGTATTGAAAGAGTAAGGCCCTATCTAGAAAGCCCATCCAGAAGCGGCTCATGGACCCTGCCGGACATGTGGGGCAGCAGTTACCCTGAGGAAACAGACTGTTAGCCAAGTCAAGCCCTGAGTGAGGTGAGCTGATAAAAATGTGAAGTTTTATGCTGCCAAAGAGATCTGCAGACAAGCACCAGATGACAATCCCAGGTTCATCATCATTCTTTGCACAATCCTTTCTCCACCCTGTCTTGAAAGTTTGTCTTGTAAATGCATTGTTTTTCTTTAATGAGGAAATAAGACTCAATATACATAACTTTCCCCCAAAAATCTGTCTTTGGAAACCAGGAATTGCTCAGTTCCTTAAACTAACAAAGCTGCAGCTAAGTCACTGTACTTCAACACTGCAAATAATCACATTTGTGGGGCTGGAGAAAAAAAAAGTGTTTGTAGATCAAATTCTTAAAGTGTTTAGCTTTATAGATAAGTCAGGAACTTTCCACTGTTGTTTTAATTCTGAGGAAGGAACTGGAAGGACAATAGGAGTTCAACAAAAGATTTCGAATGTTGAAAAGGCGACTGTCAGCAGACGCTTTCCAAGTGTTACGGGGGCCAGGCTTCGGCCCTCCTTGACATGCGACACACAATTCACCGATAGAAACAGGAGTGACGGGAGAAGCTGACAGAGCTGCAGAAACATAGTCAGTGACGTTAATATGCTCTTCATGGTTCTGAAAGCTCAAGCAGACAAGAAAGGATGAGTCTAAGACTTCCATAATGAGGATGGCTTGACAGGTTCGGGTAGTCTTGAATATCCTACACTTCATATTCTTTTAAGAACATTTATGAGACAAAGTTTCTCTCAGAAATAATGAAGAAAAGTGAAAATCCTCCCTGTTTTCCCCAGACAGAGCCACTGTCCATTATTTCAGACATCTTTTAGAGGCATAAGCTACTATAGGCAGTGTTGTTAAAAACCTAAAATGGAGTTGTATTTTGTTCTGATCCTCTCTTTTCTTCCCACAATGATGTAGTTTCAACATCTTTTAATGTCAGAACCTACCGTTTATCTCACTCTTTTAAGCAGTGTTCTAATTTATACATCCACCAAAATTTACTTAACCAATCTACCTCTTAACAGACTTTTGCATTTCCCCAATTTTTTAAATTCTTACAAATAATGGTTCAATGGCTATCCCTGAGAATATTCTTGTGCATTTGAAAGCACCTGAAATTCTAAAGTTCTCTGAAGTAGAACTGCTGTGGTGCTGATTGCTTCTCTCTTTTATTCTTGGCCGCGCTGAGTCTGTGCTGTTGCGCACAGGCTTTCTCCAGGGCTCCTCCCCAGGGGTGGTGTGTTGGCTTCTCGCTGCCGTGGCTTCTCCTGCTGTGAAGAACAGGCTCTAGCTCTAGCTCAGGGGGCTTGGCTGCCCTGTGGCATGTGGGATCTTGCTGAAGCAGGGACTGAACGTGTGTCCCCTGCATCGTCAGGCAGATTCTCAACCAGTGGGCCACCAGGGAAGTCCTGCTGCAGCATTTAAAATATTGTCAGTAAAATACAACACTGCCCTCCACATAGGTGGTACTGACTTTCACGCCCATCGGCAGAGAGTGACGTGACCTCAGTGTCGCCACATGGCATCACGACTCCTAGTCTCTGCTCATACGTACATGAAAACTGGTCTCTATTGTTTTAACTTGCATTCTGTACAGCGAGGGCTGAAAATCTTTTCATGTTGTTGATACTTTTGATAAATTACTTTCGCCTGTTTTTTTCTGTAGATTTTTAAGAGTTCTCTACATATTAAGGAAATTGGCTCTTCATCATCTATCACAGAGGAAGCTGTGGTTTATACCAAGATTGCAAGGATGTTTTAATACTAGGACATTTCTAAAAATAATTAACATCATTGCTAAATTAAATGGGAGAAACCAAAATAGCATTTTAATAGAGTTATACTCTAATTTCTTCTTGTGGTTAAAAACAAAACAAAACAAAAACACATGACATAAAATTTCCTGTCTTAACTACTTTGAAGTATACAGTATCATTAACACACCCTCACTGTTGTTCAGCGGGTCTCCAGATCTCTTTTCACCCTGGAAAAACTGCAGCTCTAGACTCACTGAACAACAGTGGGTCCCCTTGCTCCCTCCTCAGCCCCTGAAAACCATCATTCTACTTTCTGCTTCTATGAGTTTGACAACTGTAGACACCCTGTGTAGGTGGGACTATGCAGAATTCGTGTTTCTGAGACTGGCTTCTTTCACTTAATGTCCTCAAGGTTCACCCATGCGGTGCCATGTGACATGCCCCCTCGGCGTCCTTGCTGAAGACCATTTGCCCACGTATGACGGAGTTTGTTTCTGGGTTCTGTATATTCTTCTCCATAGGTCTCTGTCTGTCTCCACGCCAGCACCATGCTGCTTTGATCGCTGTCACTTTGTAATATGTCTGAGATCAGGATGTGCAAGGCTTCTAGCTGTTTTTCTTTCTCGAGATTATCATGGCTATTCAGGGTCCTTTGAGATTCCAGATGGGTTTTAGAATTATTTTCTATTTCTGCAAGAAAACGTCATTGGGATTTTGATAGGGGTTGCACCAAACCTGGTTTCAAGGCAGTTGGGTTGAGTTTGTTCTTCTTTTTCTAGTTCCTTGAGGTATAAAGTTAGGCTGTTGATTTGAGATCTTGTGGGGTTTTTTTTTGACCACACCATGCAACTCAAGGATCTTAGTTCCCCAACCAGGGATTGAATCCACCCCCCCGCAATGGACCTCAAAACCCTAACCACTGGGCCCACAGGGAATCCCCTCTTTCTTCTTTCTTCTAATGAAAGTATTTATCACTATCAATGTCTCTTGTAGTACTGCTTTTGCTGCATATCAAAGTTTTGTTATGTTGTGTTTTTGTTTTCACTTGCTTCAAGGTATTTTCTAGTTTCCCTTGTGATTTCTCCCTTGACCCACCGGTTGTTCAAGAATGTGTTGTTTAATTTCTTCATATTTGTGAATTTTTCAGTTTTACTTCTGCTATTAGATTAAGACCTATATGTACTGATGTAAATATATCTCTTAAGACATTTAAATAATAAAATATGTAATATACTACATAATAAAATATATGATTTCATCGTATAATAATCTATCTAGACTTGTATTTGCTTGAATATGAAAAGAATTCAGGAGAACAATGGATAAATATTGATCCATTAAACAGTAATACCTTTATCAGAAAGGAGAAGAGAATTTACTTTTTTTAAACTTTATGCCCTCTATATTGTTTGAATTTGTATAGTCATATGTTGCTTTTAATTTTAAAAGTAGCAGTAAGGATGAAAATAAATAAAATAAATGGTGCCAGTAAGCGGCAAACTCTGCAAATACGGTCGCCAGCACACAGAACGGCTGTGAACTGCTCATGTCCAGCCAGGAGGTTTCACTGTCACATGACCATCCCGTGCACAAGAGGCACAAGAGAGGGGCTGAGGGAGGGGGTCCTGATGCCCCCGCAGATCCCAAGGCCGTGTCAAATGGAGCCCCTAATTTGCGTCACTACCTTATCATTTACTAGGCAAACTTGCCCTGCTTAAGTCATTCAACTGGAACAATAAATTACATCTGCCATGGATTTCCCTGTGTCAGAGAGACGGAAGGGATCTGACCACTCACTGTTTTCAAATATCTGTTTCCAGTCATCAATGCCTGTGGTCATTCTGTTGGACCCTTGACACTCTGCAATCCATTAGGGCACAATTTAATTGAGGCAGAGTCCTTGGAAGTGCAGTTTTTACCCTTGAAATTAACCCTAATCACAAGCATCCTAAAGATTACCTACTTGTGTGAAGTCCCACAGAATAGCTGCAAAACTGAATGAGCCCCACGTGCTAGAAGTGTCAAAAAGTTGTATGGGGGCCAGATGTGCAAGCAAAGTAAAACCAAACACCCAGCATGTTCTCAATGTGAAGTCAGTCTGGGCTGTAAGTGACAAACCTTTCAGTCGCTGTGTGGCACGAATCAGGTGATCCCCGTCACAGCAGTGGCTGGAACTGTGAACCTGTGAACCACTGCCATAAACTCTGGATTAAATCAATGGCTTCCATTGCCAGAGACTTCTGAAGTGTAAGATAATACCGCACACAAATGGATCAGTTTGCACGGATGGTGCTACTGCTATGCTAGAAAGAAAGTCACTTCTCTATCGCCAAGTGCTCGTGGCCTGCAAAGTGCGTTCATCGCTCTCAGTCCATCCCAGTGGCCTCCAGAGTCGGTTATTATCATTCCTGCAACCAGAGCACCGGAGAGCTATTGGGCAAGAAATGGGAGGGGACAGATTCATATATGAGCCCGATGTTCTGACTTTCTGTTCTTTTTTAGGCCACGTTCACTCTGAATACTAACTCACTACCTTTCATTAGTTTTACATTATCCACATTATTAATTACATAATTTTGAGCCTTCAAAGAGCCCTAGAGGGCTCAAAGATTTTTACAAGCGGAATTTGTTGGATGGTGTTATTTTTTGAGATAAATAACTTGACGAGGCATTCATGAGCCTTCACATGTATAACATTTTTAGAGTGTGAGAAGAGGGGAGGGATTGCTTCCTCCGGAGCATGACTAGAGAGCTCTGCTACGGTGGGGCCAAGTGATTAGACTGAGGTTAGTCAGCGGGAATCAACAACAAAAAGAACATGAGGGAGATGGTCTGGCCTCAGGAACGTGTGTGGGCAGGACCCTGGCAGCCCAGCAGATCTGCTGGCTGGAACTGTCAGATTTCTGCTGAAACAAAGAAAGGAGTTACAAAGGACTGGAGTCTGTCTCTGAGCCAAGGCCTCACGTGTCAAAGCCATGTCAAGCCCAGGGCTGGCCTCTCTGGATACCTGTGGGTCACAGTACTTTCTACACTTAGGAATCACCACCCAGCGGAGGGCTTGGGGCCAGCACTCTTTACTCATTTTTCCCCTTCAAACAGTTCTTGTTTCTGTCATGTCATCAATAGAAATAGCCTGCTCCAGTCAGATGTTGTCACCTCTATGGTGAATAGTAATTCACTCTTTCTCAAGCTCAGAAGAGTGATGAGAATAAAAACACAGCAGCCTCAGAATTAAAGGGACCCTGTGCTGTGTGCTCAGTTGCACAACTGTGTCCGACTCTTTGCAACTCTAAGGACTGTAGCTTGCCAGGCTCCTCTGTTCATGGGATTCACCAGGCAAGAATACTGGACTCGAGAGACCATGTATTTCAATCGTTCGACTTTACATGAATCATCTTGAAAGTGTCACTTCTGTGGTTAGGATGGCTAACCACCCAGTTCTACAAGGTGGTTAGGCTGGCCCAGGCTTGACTGTCTCCAGAGACGGGGAGCTCCGCATCTACGGGGTTTGAAAAGATGTTAGAAATGATTCCTTATAGCAAGCACCCCCAAAAGTACCTTCCTGGGGGTTTTAGTCACTAGGTTTAATTTTTCACTCAAAAATAGCTGAAGACTTCCTATGTGCTCAGTACTATGTGCTCAGTACTGGGTATAAAAGGACTTTAAAAAAGACGTCATTGCTGTACTGCAGAAGCTACTCAGTTACTGGAGTCTTCAGGCTCTTCACCAGCCATCTGGGGCGTGCTTTCCTTCTGCACACACTGGCTTCCCTTGCCCACCTGCAGCTGGGTGTAAACGGTGAAATGTAAGCAAATGTGTCATCTCCAGGGGAAAGCATTAGGAGAAAGTACACGCTTTGCTTCACTGCTTACTCTGGCAACTCGGAAATGTTTCAGATCGTAGCTATTCTGTTAGCGTGGGTCCTAAAGGGAGAACAAAAGTTGATCTGTAATGTACATGTAACATGAGCAAGAAATAACTTTTGTGGTTTTAAGTAGCTGAGGTTTTTGGAGTTGCTTGTTACTACAGCATAATCCAACCCATCCTGACGGATACACAGTATAAGCGAAGCCAGACAAACAAATCAAAACAAACCAAACAATAACCCAAGGGTTGCAGTGGAGGCACGCACGGGACTCGGTGAGGGTGCAGGAGAAGGTTTACCACCAGCTAAGCTTCCCAGAGGACGTGGGTAAGGCCTCGGAGAAGGGGCAGCCTTTCAACAGAGGCTGGAGGTCGAGTAGATACTGCCAAGCAGACATGTTAAGAAAAGGGAGTTCTAGACAGAACTTAATGAAAAGCCATGGAGGGAAGAGAGGACATGGTCTGGAGAGAGACCAAGGAGCTTGGTTTTGCTGGCATAGGAGACTGAATGTGGTGGATTTCCCAGGAGGCTGAAGAAGATGAAGTTTCCAGGACCCTCACTTGATGGGCTCCCTCTGAGGAATGTATCTATATTTTTGTAAATGTACGCTTATATTGGGCTTCCCAGGTGGTGACAGTGGTAAAGAATCCGCCTGCCAATGAGGGAGACACAGAGAGATGCAAGCTCAATCCCTGAGTTGGGAAGATCCCCTGGAGGAGGAAATGGCAGCCCACCCCAGTCTTCTTCCCTGGAGAATCCCATGGACAGAGGAGCCTGGTGGGCTACAGTCCATGGGGTCGCCACGAGTCGGACACAGCTGAGCACCACCACCATGCTTATATTTTTGATACCTTTCCCTCCTCAGGAGACCCTCCCTCCTAATGTTCAGGTTCCACCAAAGCTGGTCTGCTTTTGAGGGGGTGGAGGGGAGCAGGAGATGACCTGAAGCCTTATTAATCATCTGCATGACACCTTCTCCCATATTTGCAAGAAGGAATCCGGTTCCCCAAGAATCTTTTCCCACCCAAGCCAAGCACTCTCATTCCTGCACGTGGGGTCATGGCTGGAACGTCTGGCATTGTCTCAACTGCTCTTCTCTGAGAGTGCTCCTATTTCTCTAGAGCTCTCTTAAGGGCGGCACCTGAATCTAAACCTACTTCTCCAGATGGAGTCATGATGTATTTATCACTTTTCTTACTGGAGTTTCATGCATCATACTTTATCCTTCCATAAAAGCTGTGACCCAGCAATGCCAGACCGTTTACACTGTGAGATTCCCTAGAACAATATGGAGACGTGCTCTTGGATTTAATTCACACCCAGTACCAGTATCAAAATACAACACTGGACTTTTCCCCTTTAGGTCTGAGAGACTTAGAGGAACAAGTTTGATACAGAAAAGAAAGTTAACTCATTTTAGAACTGTTTACTAAGTACCTACACCCTGTGCCAGGCACTGTCCTAGATGCCAGAATATGCTAGAATAGAACAAAAGACAAAAAAAGAGATACAAAATTTTCTGCCACCCTGGAGTTCACATTCTCGTTTAGGGAGGAGACAATAGACCAAATAAATAAGTGAAACTGTGTGTTAAAGAATAGTAAGAGCAGGACTTCCTCAGTGGTCCAGTGGTTAAGAATCTGCCTTCCCATGTAGGGGAATGTGAGTTCAATCCCTGGTCGGGGAACTAAGATCCCACATGCCACAGGAAAACTAATGCCACGTGGCAACTAGAGAGCCTGGATGGAACAACTACGGAGCCTGCATGCTCCAGAGCTTGTGCTCCGCAACAAGAGAAGCCTCCAGCACGCCCGAACTGGAGAAAACCCGCACGCCACAGTGAAGACCCAACACAGCCAAAAAAAGCAAAAAATAAAATAAAAATAAAAACCACCTAATGGATGACCGAAGGCAGTGGGACGGCACGTCTCCAGTGCTGAGAGACAGTGAGAGAGAGCAGTAAGTGCAACGGAGAAAAGCAAAGCAAGGAAGCGGGACGAGGAGCGTCGTGGCTGGGGAGGTGATGGAAGGCCGCGGTTTTAAACATGGGGGCTGGATGGCTCTTCTAAGCGGTGACACTGGAGCAGGGACTCAGAGGTGAGGCAGTGAGCCATCCTGCAGTTGAAGAGCGTCCCAGGCAGAGGCATGGGCTGCTGCAAGGACCTGGAGGTGGCAATGTGCCTGTTTGTTCAGGACAGCTGAGCGGGAGCAGGCGGGGGTGAGCAGGAGAGGACGGGGCCCAAGAGGTGAGCAGCAGACGGTGCGGGCCATGGTGACAACCTGGGCTGCTCTGAGTTGGGCAGCCCCCGGGGTGGCGGGGGCTAGGAGCGGAGGGCTGACGAGGTCTGACGTGTGTCCCACAGGACGCAGCTGCTGACCGTGTCGAGAACAGACTGCAGGAAAAACAAGAGGAGGAGCAGGAAGCCTGTCAAGAGGGGATGGCAGTGATCCAGGCAGGAGACGACAACAGCCTGGGCCAGGATGGCTAGAGACGGACGGGAAGAGAAGTGTCTGGAGCCTGGGACCTTCTGACAGCAGAGCTGACAAGGTTTCCTAAGGGACTGGATGGAGCACGTGAAGGAATCGCATCCACAGGTTTCAAGGATGAGTCCAGGGTGTTTGCCCTAAGCCACTGGAAGGGTGGTGCTGCCATCAACCAAGACAGGTTTGAACCTGGAAGCTTCCTATCAAAAGCCAAAGCCAACGTGTGCCGAGACTGGAAGGTCCCTTTCTCGGTTGGAGACTAGACTGAGCTGGCTTGGTCATCAGCACTTCAGGGAGGCTGTGCAAGGCTAGTGACCCAGTGAAAAGACTCTGCTCTCTGCCCAAACCTTCTCGAACCCACAGAGAAACTACGGAAAGCGGGATGGGGACCCAGGGGATGAGGAGGTGGGGAGAGAGGGAGGGTGGGGACCAACAGAGGCTACCTTGAAAGGCAACTTGTCAGAACCTGCACCGTCCAAAGTCAGTCATGTTACATGAAAACGCACTTGAAGCCCACATGTTGTCTCAAGTTCAAAAAATAAATTACTTTATTAAATTTAAAAGTAAAAATTCAAAAAAGCAAAATAGTAAATGGTTTGCCCTGGATATGGTTTTATTTCAGAATTACATTGGCTTTGTTTAAATTGAATTTACCCAGTGTGGGACAGAGACGGCAGGCTAAACAGCTTGCAGGCCTAGTGGGCATGTCTGAGCCTCTCAGGACTAAACACTCCTCTACACTGAGCTCTCCGGCTCTCCCCTGGGAGGGGCGCTGTTCCTCGCCCCTCTCCCAGGCTTGGCCTACACTGCAGACTGATGTCAGCGGTCCCACGTCAGTGGCCATGAGTTTGAGCAAACTCTGGGAGATAGTGAAGGACAGGAAACCTGGAATGCTGCAGTTCACGGGGTTGCAAAGAGTCAGACAACTTAGCGACTGAACAACAGCAACAACAAGAAGTATATGAATGGAAAATGTAGCCCGTTTCCTTAACTATGTGAGTTGTTACAAAGAGCAGCAGGTGAACAAGTGAGTGGCTGGTGGAGTTGGGCCAGAGAGCTTTGAAGATTACGTGACTGGGGGACTTCCCTGGAGGTCCAGTGGTTAAGAACCTACCTGCCAATGCAGGGGGTACAGGTTCGATCCCTGGTCGAGAAACTAAGACCCTACATGCCAAAGGGCAACGCAGCCTGCACTGTGAACTAGAAAGTTGACAACAGTAGTTACAGAGTAGCCCATGTACCGCAACAAAGACCCAGAACAGCCAAAAAAAGGAAAGGAATATGTGACCAGGGTCAGACACCACGCAGAGCTCCTTTACCCTTCGAATTTCTGATTAGTACAGATGATCTTTTGGTTTCAGTTCTGTGGTGGTGCATGAGGACACGTCATCCACAACTAAATATAATACCTACTCCTAAACATATTCCATCTGCTCCCAGCCTAAAGCCATGGTCCTAACGTAACTTCAAAACATCCAGGATGGAGGCATGGGTCAGTGCGTGCAGAGCAAATTCTTTCTCAATCAAAACCCCTACAACAACCTGTTATCCACTCTCATTTGAGCACCTCCATGACCCAGGAGCTTATTATCACTTACAACAATTTATTAAAAAGCTCTTCTCCTAGCTGGACCTGGCGCCCGGGTTTCAGACCTGCCTTTTGAATGGACACCTAGCAGGTCAGCACTCATCACTGTGTGATCAGCCCGGTCCCTCTGCGCAGCAGCCTTTCACACGGTCGAAGGTCGTCGTTTCATACTCTAGTATTCACCTCCGCGGTGCCAAGTAAGCATCCTGAATTCAACCCTCTCTCTCTCTAGTGACCTGCTCTTTGAATACCCTCTCTTTTGTCTACGTCTCTCTCAAAATGGGGCTATTAGAACCAAATGAGCGTCAGGATTTAGCCCAACCGGAGGAGAGGTAAGCCAGGCAGTGTTTTAACCATCCTACGGCCACTGCTAGTGCTACCAGAAGTCAACCCAGGGAGAAGTTCTGGTTTCTTTTTCTCCCCACACAGATGAGAAATTCGAGGCGCAGAGGTGAGGTGACCCGGGGCCCAAGGGAACACTGCTGGAATTTGGCAGGCCTGGGATTCTTTCATCACGAGGCCGTCTGGGGACATGGTTTACAGTTCTGACGGAACAGTTCTTGGCTTTCTTCCCCTTTGACTTCTACCTTCTTGCCATTTATTTTTCTTCCAGTTTTATTGACATCATTGATATACAGCACTGAGTAACTCTAAGGTGTACAGTCTAATGATCTGACTTCCTTACAGCATGAAACGATGACCGCAGGAAGTTTAGTGAGCATTCATTATCTCATACAGATGCAACATTAAAGAAAAAAAACTTTTTTCCTTGGGATGAGAACTCAGGATTTTTTCTCTTAACTTTCATATATAACGCAGAGCAGTATGCGTTATATTTATCATGCTATACACTGCATCCCTAGTCCTTACTTCTCTCGTAACTAGAAGCTTGCCCCTTTTGACCGCCTTAATCCTGGTTCCCCTCCCCTCACAGCCCCACCCGCCCTTAAGGAGGGAATGTTTGGGTTTCTCGTCCTTTATTACAGCCATGCCAAGTGGATCACAGCCCTGTGAGGCTCCTGTAGGCTCCAGAGAGCCTGGGTGGGGACGGCACCTGGGGCCCCTCCCGGCTGCTAACATCTCCCTGCCCAGGGTCACAGTCCTGGTGAGATCGGCTCTGAACACCGCTTCTAAGCAACTAAGTCGTCCCCCAGTCTCCCCCATGATCAGTCCTCTATCACAGTGCTCTCACTGGCTCCTCTCGTACCACTTACCAAAATCTGTCATCGGCTCCTCACTCGTATCTCTTCTTGCTCACTGTCTCTCATCCCAGGTGGCAGTAAGCTTGACAAAGTTAGCACCGAAGCCCCCAGTGTCTTCAGCACCCAGCACAGTGCCTGGCACACAATCACGACTTTCAGTGAATGAATGGAAGAATCGATCCATTGCAAAGTCGTTCTCAGCAAATCCGGTCGCTGAGAATGGAGTTAACAACTCTAATTCAGACAAAGCTGGGTTTGCGTCCCACAGCCCTGCTACTGTGGACTGTGTATTCCTGGGTAAATGACTGGATTCCTCACTGGTAAAAGAGACAATCTTGCCTGCCTCACAGAGCCAACATGACGTTCTGAGAACCGGTAAGGAGTGCACAGAACAACTTAGCGTGCCGCCTCGTTCACAGTGACCCTCAATAACTGTAGCAAAGCGGCTGCCCTCATTCCACCGCCTTCCCCCGGAGGCTGGCCACTGGAGGCCGACAACTGAAACAGCAAAAGGTACCTTCGCTGCTTTACCCTGCTTGCTTTTTTTTAAAAAAAGAGTTGCGGTTAAAAAAAGCACATAATACAAAATAAACCAGCTTAATACTTTGAAGTATACAGGAGGATTAACTAGATGTGCATGGTTGGACATCACATCTCCAGCCCTCTTTTCACCTTGCAAAACTGAAACTCTACAGCCACTGAACAGCAGTGAGTCCCCTCTCTGCTTCCCCAGTCCCTGGCAACCACCCTTGTTTTCTAAGAGTCTGGCTGTTTTAGATGTGGACCTATGTGGTACCTGTGCTTCTGGCACTGGCTTATTTCACTTAGCATTGTGTTCTCACGGTTCACCCAAGCTGTACCATGTGACGGGATGCCCTTCCTTTTGTAAGGCTGAATAATACTCCACTGTGTGTGGAGACCAATTTTTATCCATTTATCTGTTGGCAGACGTTCGCACTGCCTTCACCTTCTAATACTGTGAAAATTCTGCTTCATATGAACATGGATGTGCAGATCTCTCTGTGGGACCTTGTTTTCAATTCTTTTGAAGAGAGACTGCTTTAAAAACAAACAAACACCCAAGCTCTTCACAGTCCAATCATGCCGGCGGAGCAGCACCAGAGTTGTCATATCTGCCTTCACGATTCAGCTCTTGCCACCAAATCACCTCTGTCCCAAGACTGTTCCCTAGGCCTTTCTAATGTCCTCCAGGCTGCTCTACTTTTCAGTGAGTTCAGGAGGTCAAAATTTGAATTTATATCTTTGTCAAGAAGACAAGGAAGCTATTAAGCTTTTCCTTCTCCCCTCTGTTGGGAAATCTTCAGATCCCTCTCTGGAGATAGGTCCTACCCCCGACCTGGCAGGACGGAGCCTCAGGATCCCAGGGCCAGGGCAGGGCTGTAGTGGAGCCTCAGCTGCTCCACTTTATGATTAAAGAGGGTTTTGTTTGTTTTTCTGCTGCACTGCATGCAGGATCTTAGTTCCCTGACCAGGGATAGAACTCAGGCCCTGTGAAGAAAGTGCCTAGTCCTAACCACTGGACTGTCGAAGAATTCCCTATGAGTGATGTTTTGAATGCTGTTACTATCTCATCAGGAAGCTTTTCATTTCCCTTGACAGGTAAGATTAAATAGCATTCATTGGGTTTAACAGCCTTGTGACTCAGAGCTGGGGTAATTCTATGCAAGCCCATTTCCAATCTTACAATGCCCAGTCAAAGGGACCAACTGGGTGTGATCAACAAAGTTCCACGCTTTGTCACACTCTTCCAGGTCACTTTCACAATTCTGTCCTAAGGGGCAGCAGAACAGAGGTGGTGCGAGCCAGATGGAAGGGCCTTCTAGGGGCACATGGCTCTGTTCTGAGGAACCTTAGAGAGCCAAGGTCACCCGGGGTGAGGAGCAGCGAAAGGCCTCGGCACTTGCGCCTTCTCTAGTCTGTAAAGCAGTCATGGAAGTCAGATGCTGTGACAGTGAAAAGCATAAGACTCCTACAACTATCTATTCACAACCACTGTCAAGCCAGGAATAACTCCCTCCATCTCAGCCCTCTTCCTATGACCCCTGAGTGTGGATACAACTTCACTACTGGTACACTCAGGGGAGTGTCTGGGCAGGTGTAACCTCTGTTGCGAGTTAGTAAACATTCATTTTCCTTCCATGAGATTTCAGGATCCTAAATCAAAAGTTTCTAAGAACTTCTCTTGATGGTGTACATGAGAAATGATGTGATGCGCCTGCCATCATAAATCTGGTAAAAGCTGTATTTGTTTATCTGTTTTTAAACAAAAGGCTGCTTTAATATTACATGGTGGTGGTATGTCTATGATAATCTTGCACAACAGAAGTTCGTCTGACTTGATTTAAAACACCATGTAACTCTCCTAAGAACAGCGGTCGCCCCCTAATGGGCCCTCTCCCACCCCCACCCCACACCCAGCTCCCACTGTCGCGCACGCAGCCCCCTCTGCCAATCAGTCTTCGGCCCACTGCAGGCCCACTCCCTCCTATTTGCTCGAACTGCAAGTCACCAGTCAAAAGGCTCTTTCTGACTCCCCCACAGGGAGTCTCAAGTCATTCAGGACCTCAAGGAGGTTAAAACCACACCTCCTCAAGCTCCCCACAAGGGAAAAAACTCAGCCCTATCTAGCACTCTGCAATCTCCAGCCCCCAGGTGACTTCCAGATGGCCCCTGCCAGCCTGTTTACTACTGGCCAAGCTCCAAATCTCTCACATCCAAGGCCACTGGTCCTCGAAGGTTCTGTAAAACTACAGTGTCTACCTCCCCTTACCTTCGCATTCATCCCTCAAAACCAAACAAGCAAAACGAAAGATTCAGCCACCGTGTGCTCCTGCCTCGACCTTCATCTCGCGTCTCATCATCTACCCAGACTTCCAAGCAATAGATCTGATCTCCAAGTCACTCTAGCGTCCTTCACGCAGCCCTCTCCCATCCTCCCCGTATCCAGCTGCCATCAAGCCCGATAATTGGGAGAATGTTTCAAAGCTGACCTCTGTCAGCACCCTCGTGAGCCACAGCTCAGCGGTCAAGTGCATGAGCTCTGGAGCGGGACAGGCCTGGTCATGTCCTGATGCTGCCTCCTGTGAGCTCAGGGTCACTAGGCAAGGTGCTCGCGCCTTCGACATCTCCCTTACTCCCTTGCAAGTGGACAGAGCAGTCTCCGCCTTCCAGAATTGTTACAAAATGAAGGCGCGGGTGGAAGGGGTGCAGCCCCACATGTGACACCTAGCAGGCGCCCCACCGACGACGGCTGCTGGCATCATCCTCATGTCCCCGTCTGCTCTGGCCTGGAGTCCCGCAGCCGCCCCTGGCTCCTTCCCTCTTCAGTCTGCATCTGACGCGGCCACCAGGCTCATCACCAAAACTCTCAGATCTGCTCATGCCACTCCTTGGTTTAGAGAATTTCTGTGGGCTCCTTACTTGCAATGAGAAGATTCTCCACGTATGCCGTTTGGCACTTTAGCTACCAGCCACATGGGGCTATTCAGCACTTCAACTGCGGTGTGTTCAAACTGAGATGCGTTGTTAGGGTAAAACACACACTAGATTTGAAGATTTTGTACAAAAACAAATGTAAAATAACTCATTAATAATTTTCTTTAATAGAACAGAGTTCTTTATTTGAAGCAGAGATGGAATAAATGCTGCTTTAGTATCTTTTAAATCACTTTTAAACTACCTTTTTATATCAACATGCTTACATTCTTTGGTTTCTTATTTGCCTTAGTCTCTAGACTTTTATCTCATTTTTGTTCTCTTTTCCCATCTGTAATGTCTATGGTCTCAGAAGTAATTACATCTTTTTTAGAAGAAGGATTTTTTTTTTAATATTATGGTAAAGTATGTGTTTACATATAAAATTTACAATCTTAACCATTTTAAGTATACCATTCAGGGGCTTTAAGTACATCATTAAGTACATCACATATGGATGTGAGAGTTGGACCATAAGGAAGGCTGAGTGCCAAAGAATTGATGCTTTCAAATTGTGGTGCTGAACTCTTGAGAGTCCCTTGGACAGCAAAGAGATCAAACCAGTCCATCCTAAAGAAAATCAACCCCAAATGTTCATTGGAAAGACTGATGCTTAGGCCACCTGATGCAAAGAGCCGACTCATTGGAAAAGAGCCTGATGCTGGGAAAGGTTGAGGGCAGGAGGAGGAGGCAGGTGACAGAGGATGAGTGGCTGGATGGCATCACCGACTCAACAGACGTGAGTTTGAGCAAGCTCCAGGAGACGGCGAAGGACAGGGAAGCCTGGCATGCTGCAGTCCATGGGGATGCGAAAAGTCGGACGTGACTTAGTGGCTGAACAAGTACATTCACACTGTTATGTAACCATCACCACCATCCACCTTCAGAATTCTTTCCACCTTGCAAAACAGAAATTCTGTCCCCACTAAACAGTAATTCTTAATTTCCTCTCCCCTTAGTCCCTAGAAACCACCATTCTACTTTATGTCTCCATGAATTTGACTTTTCTAGGTACCTCATGTAAGTTCACCCACATAGTATTTCTCCTTTTGTGACTGGCTTATTTCATTTAGCATCATGTCTTTAAGGTTCATCCATGGTTGGGCAGGTGTCAGAACTTCCTTCCTTTGTAAAATTGAATAATAGACGCTTGTATGTATATAAAACATTTCATTTATCCATTCAGCCTTCAATGAACACTTGAGATGCTTCCAACTTTTGGCTACTGTAAATAATGCTGCTATGAACTTGAGTGTACAAATATCTCTTTGGGTCCTTGTTTTCAACATTTGAGAGTATATTCCCAGAAGTAGAATCACTAAATCTTATGGTAATTATACATTCAGCTATTTGAGTAACTTTCATATTGTTTTCCATAGTACCTGCTCCATTTTCATTCCTACCAACAGTGACGAGAGTTCTAATTATTCTGGATCTATGCCAACAACAACAACAACAATGCCAACATTTGTTATTTTCTGGGTTTTTTGATAGTGGCTGTCCTGAAAGTGTGAGATGGTATCTTATTGTAGTTTTGGTTTGCATTTCCCTAATGATTAGTGATGCTGAACACCTTTCAGATGCTTATTAGCCATTTGTATAACTTCTTTGGAAAAATGTCTATTCAAGGCCTCTGCCCATTTTATTAAAAAAATCTTTTTTTTATTCTTAAATTGTGAAGGTATGATAACACATTTACAGGAGACTTGGAAAATACAGAATGAGGTTATATATAGTTCCACTATATATTACAATTATTTTTTAAAGTGACTAAATTAAGATTTTTAGTTGGAATTTCAATATCAAACTCTCAAAAATTAAGAGGATGATCCTCTGCCCATTTTTTAAAAATCAGGTTGTGTTTTGTTGTTGAGCTGCAGGAGTTCTTTATATATTCTGGATATTAACCCTGCATTAGATATATGACTTGCAAATATTTGCTTTTATTCCATAGGCTGGCCTCCCACCCTATTGAATGTGTCCTTTGAAGCACAGAAATTTTAAATTGTGATGTAGCACAATTTATTTTTATTTTCCTGCCTATGCTTTTGGTGTTATCTTCAGCAAATCTCTGCTAAATCCAGTGTCATGAAGCCTTTCCTCTATGTTTTCTCCTAAGAGTTCCATAGTTTCAGGTCTTAAAATTAGGTCTTCAGTGCATTATTAATTAATTTTTCTATATGGTAAAAAAAAGCAAGGGTCCAGCATCTCTCTTTTGCATGTGAACATCCAATTTCTCCAGCATCATATGTTGGAAAGTCTGCCCTTTCCCATTGAATATTTGGTCTTAGCACTCTTGTCAGAATCATTTGACCACGTGTGAGGGTTTATTTCTGGGCTTTCTATTCTCTTCCATTGGTCTCTATGTCTTTGTTAATAATGTTTAATATTAAATACACATTTGAAATAATACATATTTGAAATAAAGCTGAAATAATATTTTTGATATATTGGGTTAAATACAGTCTTAAAATCAATTTTATCTGCTGCTTCTTACTTCTTCAGTGTAGTTCCTCAAACATTTTAAATCACATGTGTGGCCTGCATTACGTTTTCTCTTAGACAGTGCAGCTCTGGATGCTCTGAACTCAGGCCACCAGGCAACAGCTGACACTGGGGATTCAGAGACAGTCTGTGAGCTCCCCTCCTTTTGTGTTTATCATTTGCACTCAGGGAGCAGGAGAGTAGTGTGGTTGAGAAGTCAGGTTTCTGAATCAGGGACACAGGTTTCAATCTTCAGTACCTGCTCTGCCAATACAACAGCCACCAGCCACAGATGCCCACTGAGTACTTGAAACATGGCTTGGTGCAAATGGAGGTGCACCAGAAATACACATTCAGACTCGATTTCAGAGACTTGGTACCAAAAAAAAGTGACATAAAGTATCTCAGTAATGACCTTTATATGAATTACATGTTGAAATATTAATATTTTTGATAGAGTGGTTTAAGAAAAATATATTATTAAAGTGAATTCAAGTTGTGGGTTCATTAATTTCTAATTGTTTTTAAGAGCAGTTTCAGGTTCACAAAAAAACTGAGTGGAAGGTATAGAGATTTCTGCATCCCCCTGCTCCTGCTAGCCCACTGTCAACACCCTCACCAGATGGTACCTTTGTTACAATTAATTAACGTACAAGGACATATCATTATCACCCAACGTCCACAGTCTACACTGCAGTTCACTCTTGATGTTGTACATTCTATGGGTTTGAACAATTTTATAACAACATGTATCTACCATTAGAGGAACCTACAGAAAAGTTCTGCTGCCCTAAAAATCCTCTATGCTCTACCTGTTTCTCCTACTTTCCCCAGCCCCCAGCAACCACTGATCATTTCACTATCTCCACAGTTTTGCCTTTTCTAGAATGTCATATGGAGAAGGCAATGGCACCCCACTCCAGTACTCTTGCCTGGAGTATCCCATGGACGGAGGAGCCTGGTAGGCTGCAGTCCATAGGGTCGCAAAGAGTCGGACACGACTGAGTGACTTCACTTTCATGCATTGGAGAAGGAAATGGCAACCCACTCCAGTGTTCTTGCCTGGAGAATCCCAGGGACAGGGGAGCCTGGTGGGCTGCCGTCTCTGGGGTCGCGCAGAGTCGGACACGACTGAAGCGACTGAGCAGCAGCAGCAGAATGTCAAAAGTCAGAATCATACACTGCGCAGCCTTTTTAGATGAGCTTCCTTCACCCAGTAATAACCATTTACAAGGTTCCTCCATGCGTTTTCAAGGCTTGATGGCTCATGTCTTGTTTATTTTTTTGAATGCTGCTCCTATCATTTTAAAATAATATTTGCAGCTCACATGATATTTCTGTTGGATACTTGTTGGCTTGGAATGGGCAGTTTTCAGAGTCTGGCATCTCCCTGCTTCTCAAGCCACTCAGGTTCAAGCCTGGTAAACACTTGTTCCCTACACCGCGACACGTCAGCCTCCTTACCTTCACATGCTAAACTCTCTTTACCTTCCTTTTCCCTGAAGACTAATTCATATGCAGACCCAGTTCAAACAAGACATGTTCAGTGATGCCTTCCTAAATTTCCACTGGACCTGAAGTCACCTTTTACAGCATTTTGTACTTTATATTGTAAATTTTTATGTGCCTGACTTCCCTTTTGGATTTGAGCTCCCTGAAGCTAGGAACTATATTTTGTTCATCTTTAGGTTATTGATCCCTCGTATAGAAACTGACATTCAGTAGGCACTCACAGATGCTGAGTGAGTAAATGAGAGAAGGAAACACAATAAAATTCAGATTATCCTCCAGTAGGAGACAACATATCCACTTAAACATCATTCAGCTCAGAAAAGTAACTTAAATGCAACAAACCAGGCTGCAAAAGTGTATCAACCAACAGCTAAAATTATTTACAGACTAAAATGGTTTTTTTTTTAAGTCAAATCAACACCATAATATTTATAAAGTGCGTCACAATTAAGAGACGGTAAACCAGTCCCAAATGGTTAGCAGATTCTGACTGGCCTGGAAGGGAGGGACCAGCTATGGAAACTGAATGGTTAAAACCACATTCCATATCCATTAGCTGAGAGCCCAGACCCCACCAGAATAGAGGCCCTGAAACTGAGCCTTTGATGTAGCTTCCAAAGAAAGCCACCAAGATGATTAAAGGGTTGGAAAATGAGATTTATGGGGAATGGCCACAGGAACAGAGACAATTTTGCCCAGACAAGAGAAAAGGCCGAAGGGCGACTTAATAAGCATTTTCAATCATTGTTACTACACAGACGATGGTGACCAGATGGTCTCCGGTTTCCACCAAAGAAAAGGATACTGAAATGGACATAAGCTGAAGCATGAGAAGTTGTCTAGTCTTAAAGAAAATTTAATGGCTAAGAACTAGCACACAGTGAAGCAGACCAGGGAGTGTGTGCTATTGTCTTTATTGTGCTAAGAAAGCACAAGTGGGTGGGGTTTGTTCAGGCCTTCACAATCCTTTGTGGAGGGCAAATTCTCAACTGGCTGATCATCAAACGAATCATGTCATGCACAACCACATGAAGAGAAAAGAAAGATGCGAAAATTGAAACACAGCACCCTCTGGTGTACACACTGTCCTTCAATCAAGGGAGATTCTTGACGTATGTCAGTATCTCCCAAAATATAGGGTCCAGACCATGACAGAGTCCAGAGAAACTTCTCCCAGGCTGGTCCTAGTGCTCTTTTAACAGCAACATCCAGCTGCATCAGCCACCTCTCTGCACCTCCCCCTTCCACACCAGGAATGCTATCACACAGGCAAACTCGCGTCTGTGAACGGCGAACACGGCTGTATCCCAACCATGCTTCAATGCCAAACTCAGACTCTGAGACATCAACTGCCACATGAACATCTTATGTTGAGGCATGACGATTCTGTCTACCACATCATTTGAGCTCTGCCCTACATCCAGGAATACATTAAACACGAAAGTTAGGAATCACCCAAATGGGGTGCTCTTCTGGTATGTCCCCCTGCTCTGCCACGGTGTACACGGCCCTTCCTTTCCAATCTCTCTTTGTCTGCTGAATGCCAACAGGCCACTTTTTATCTCTTCCTAGGCTATGTGCTCCAGAACTGCCTCCATATCCCTTCCTTTTATTGTTAAGTACTAAAGGCATTCTACACACTCAGAAAGTCTGAGAAATCAGTCAGGGATGTTTTACGGTCCTCCCCATGTCTCTAGCTATCTTGCGCTCCGTGGAACCTCATTACACGACATGGATACTTCATTCACGTGACTCACGATGGTGTGTCCTAGAGGAATACAGCACCGGCCTTGTATCCAAAAGCCACAGCCCAGTGTGGGGAGGTGGGTCAATACAGGTGTCAGTCGCTGAAGCTCAGAGCTGTAAGTGCCGATGGAGCAAATAAACCAAGCAATGGAAACACCAGAGAAGTACGACCTGGGCATTCCTCAGAGCAGGAGCGGAGAACTGACATCCTGTGGGAGAAAGCCCCGAAGGGCGAGAGGCGCTGTCCACCACAGGGGAGCCAGCAGCAAGTGTCAGTCTAGGTGTACGGATCTCGCGGTCCCCAGGCCTGTCACCACCGGGAGAACCGAGCCACGTGACACACTTCTCCTCCTGTCCCAGGGTCTCCGTGAGGACGGAGAACCTCAAGGCTGTGCCTGAACAACCTGACCTCTGTGCGTTACGCAAGGTGTGTACCTACGTGGCAACCAGCAGGAACAATGCAGGCCGGGCACTGGTCTGATGACGGCGTGAACGGGCTGGCGTGGGGAGCGCCGGGAGTCACGGCATCTGGCTGGAAAGTTCCCACAGGAACTCCCGACAGCCTCCTTGGCCACCACTGGCCCAGCGAGTCCCAGCCTTGCTCCGGGACCCTCCCTGACAGCACGGTGACAACACTGTGACCATGGATACAAGCCTCCCCTGAGACTGTGGGCTGAGGCAAGAGCAGCCATTGTGTTACCACTATGCCTCCACCACCCAGCACATCTGGAGCCTGAACAAACCGGCTAATAAACGAAGTCATCGGCTCGTGTGCACGACAAGAGGTAAAAGCGCAGAGCCGTGGGCCACAATCCCAACGCCTCCCCCACACGGTTCACCTCGCACTGTTCCTCCTCCTCGGTTCTCCATCCTGGCCTGGTTCAGGCTCTCCTGTTCTTTCATTTTATCCTCACAGACCAACCCTGAGCCTCTGGCTGAGGAAAAGGCGCACATATGTGTGCCCCACTTAAGAGCAACCTATGTCACATGGAAAAGCCACCAAGCCACAGGGGTGACAGGGGAGTGGCTTCCCCCGCACGCACAAGAACGTGAACTTACCTCCTCACAAGGGAAACGGAGAAACCCGACCCAAGTACAGTGTAAAAATAGGTCACTGCCTGAATACAGCCCTGTGGGTTACTGGCAGCCGGGCCACTTCTGCCTCTTGACTCCAGGGTCACAGGAGAGTGGCGGCAGCGTCTCAGAATGAGGGCTCCATGGCCAGCTGGCTGCCTCGGCCTGGCCTGCCCACTGGCATTCTAGAACTGTGGGCAGCTCAGCAAGCCTCTGGTGCTGCCGACATGGAACGGCCAGAGACGGTAAGTTGTGTTCTGAACAAACTAGGAGACAATTCAAGGTTGTCCTTAGGATAAGTCTCTTTCGCCTGTATCCGGTCATACTTCATTCAACGGGAAAAAAGAGAGGGCACTCGGTTAGCTTGCTTATGTCGATGTGGAGCCAGCAGCAGCCTCTTTTCCATGAGAGAGTCACAATTTTGAATTACTGTAATGCTTTATTTGCAGCAAATTCTCTGGGTGTACATGACTGGGAGGGGTGTCAACATTTTGGTTCTATGCAAAAAAAAAAAAAACCACACACACACAAACTGCTGTGGACTGCCTTTAACAAAAGGCTGAGGATTACTGATCAAGAATCAAAGGAAGAACAGAGAAGATGGGAGCTCCCTGGTGCCTGGTGGCTATGATGCAACGGTTTCAGTGCTGTGGGCTGGGTTCAGTTCCTGGCCAGGGAACTGAGATCCTGCCAGCTACACAGCTCCGCCCCCCTCTCCCCAAAAAAGAACACAGAAAGAAGGAGAAGGACATGTAAGCAAGACATTTTATTAGCAAACAGCATATTTCAAAATATCAGTGATTGACATTTATTAAACATGGGTTCAGAGGACTCTGTTGGTAGAATAATTGTAAAAAAGAGTTTCCATATAAAAACAGCCCTGGCTCAGACAGTGTCTGGTGCATATGACTTTTCTCTCTAAAGAACGGCAAGGTCTCCAAGGTAAGGGCTCCGCGCTAGGCCACTCAGCTTCAGAATGGTGGTGTGCACACGGTGGGCATCTATTAAACACATCTGTTGGAGGAGGGTCCACCTACAGGGTCCTGCTTTACCAGCAAAAAACGGGGGACTGTAATTACAAGTGTTCCCATTCGATAGCCAACTTGTTGCCTGGGATCAAACCTCAGTTTGGGTCCCTTGATACTAAAGGACTCAATATCCAGTCATCGCTTGTATCTATGGAGAACTCATAGCTACAGAGCCTTGAAAAGTCAAGCTAAATCTTAATGCTGACATCTAAATAACATTAATTCAAACGTACATCTCAACTGTTTCCAACAGAAACTGAGATAACTAGCAAGGCTGAACAGAAGGAAAACTGAGTGATAAAGGATTTAGAGAAAGAACTGAGAGAGAGGGAGTGACGGGGGGAAGGGTAAAGAGAAAGAGAAGGAAAAGAAGAAAAGGGAGAGAAGGAAGGAGGAAAACACCAAAGCAGTGGCTTCTTTACCAGAAAACATTTCCACAGAAATTTACATGATCGTTTAGTATCTATTCATGTGAAAACACGTCACAAAAACCTAGAAATTCAATAGCTCTATCTAAATTTGTATATCATTCATTAAAACCTTCTGATGAATTTGAAAAATACTAATATAGAGGCAAGGAACTTCTTTAATTTGCAGAAATACATAAGCAACTCACATTTTACCCAAATGGAGCCCTCTAAACCTGGCCCCCCTCCTCCAAGGTAGAGTCTTGGTTCACAGATTAGAATCACTAATACATGCAGAATAGAAGGAAATTTATCTACCAAGTACTATTTGGATTCCACAGCACAAGCAATAAAACTCCAGTTCACAGTGGCTTTCACAATAAGTGGGGCTCGCTGGTACTGCGAAGTGGACACTCTGGAGCGAGTCTGATTCAGTGACCCTGGGATGGAAGCCAGGGCCTGCTCTCTAACGAGCACATGTCAGCCGCATCCTCAGAACGGAGAGAGGGCTGGCTGTGGGAAGACCTCTCAGAACACTGAGGAGAGCCTTCTTCCCGAAGTTCTCAGCAAACGTTCAGAAGGCCTCCTGACCTGGGTCCCAAGCCTAGTACCGGACCAACCACCCCCCTTGGCCTCCCTGGGCACTGCCACTGGGTTAATCTCTGCGGTGACCTGCGAGCGGTTGGCTGATTGAGCTTAAACACTCAAGGGCCACCCCTGGGCTGAGGGGCCAATCCCTCTCAACCAGAGGACAAAACCAATGTGGTCTGCTATGAAGTGGGCAGGCAGAAGAGGGGGGGAGGAACGGGGACAATTACAAAGTCCTCCACACCTCACCCGGCGCGGAATTTGACTCAGACACCCAGGGTCGAGGGCAAACAGGGAAGTGCATTCTGGGTGATATTTTATAAAAACGAACACGTATTCCTAAACAGAGAGTAATTCCCGTGGAGGTAAACGCAAGAAGAAACATGTCTCCAAACTCCATGTAAGGGAAAACAGACAAAGGTGAGAGAGCAGTCTAAGTTTAGAAAGACACGGTGAAACCCCATCAAATAGGCCATTATTACACTGATTCTAGAGAAGGCAGAAGTAAATCGAAACCAAGTGAGGTCACTTCAGCAGAGGGCTGCAGTGAGATGGTCCAGATGCTTCTCTTCAAATGACTTAACTTACTCAAAGAACAGAGACTGGCTAGTCTTGGACTCTTTCTGATATAGTACATTTCTAAAAATTAGCTAAGTCTCTTTAAAAATATGATCTCTAGAGTTTCTCGAGTGATTGTCATTATCAGATCATCCTCTCAGAGTATGTGTGTATGCACCTGCGTGTACCTGTCACTTGTTTGGAATAAAACATCTGAGTGCTGCTGGGTGCTCAGTTCTGTGCTAAGAGACAGGGCGGGAATGAAAGGATTCAAGGCCACATCTCTGCCCCCAAGGAGCACAACCACCGCTCCCACCACTCGCTGAGTGTCTGTCAGGCACTGTGCCAACTGCTCTACGTTTATTTCCTCATTTAATTTAATCCTTAGAATAATCGCAGGAGCTAAGAATCATCAACGCATTTTCCAAATTGGGAAAACAAAGTTAACGGTTAAGTAACTTGATTCAGGTCACACAAGCAGCAGGCCACAGCTGGGATTCACACCTAGGGCTTCCTGATTCCACGACTGCACTCTTAACCCACAGCACAAACACCCCGGAAGCGTGAGTGCACTAGAGTGAGGAGCTCAGTTCTGGGATGGAGAGCTGAGCCCCCAGGATTCTGAGGAAGTCAGAGAAGGCACGTGGTGTCAGGATGAGCCATCGCGTGCTGCCATCAGTCGTGTGAGCTGACGCCCAGCTGCTAATACACCATCTGTCCCCTGCCCTCGGACCCATGGCCAGCTCCTGGAATGTCTCTTCACTGTCAGCCACTGATAAAAATGGAAGGCCAGTGACATCTGTGCAGGCCTTATGACGTTTCACAGCTATCTCCAAGGATGGAGTGAGTTCTGTCTTGCTGTGCAAAGATCTCCTCTCTGTTCCAGAGATAAGACCATACATTGAAGGAATTAGGGCTTCCCGGGTGGCTCAGAATCCGGCTGCAGTGTGGGAGACCTGGGTTCGATCTCTGGGTTAGGAAGATCCCCTGGAGGAGGGCATGACGACCTACTCCAGTATTCTTGCCTGGAGAATTCCATGGACAGAGGAGCCTGGCGGGCCACAGTCCACGGCATCGCAAAGAGTCAGGCACGACTGAGAGACTAAGCACATTGAGGAATTAAGTCTCAAACTCTTTGGGCAAATACTGCTGAATATCGACATGATTTTTATAACCCTAGCCCCAAGGAGTATGTGAAAATGGCCTTAAAAAAATTTTTTCCCTTTTATTTTTTTCTCTGGATAGGGGAACAAGTACACAGGATACAAGAATCCAAAGTACAGAAGGATATATGTGAAAACCACCTTTAAAACCCATGAGATCAATTGTCACTAACTTCTTAGCACTGTGACAAAGTAAATGTAACACCAGGTCTGAACAAAATGTAATACTACTTCCTCTGTGCTGGTCTCCGTGTACCGGAAAGTGATGAGAGTGGATGGAGGCAGTGTCCCTCTCACGCCTCAGCAGCCCCTTTACGAAGCAGCCGACTCTGGTTACCTCAGGACAGGGTGGACCTCCCAACCTTCAGGGTAAGTACCCTTGTTTCAAGGGCCCTGGAGTTTCAAGCAACAGAGCAATATCTCCTAATACAGCACAGGGTCAGAAGCCTATGGGACTCCTCTGCATTCACAGAATCGGAGAGGGTGGGCAGGCAAGGAGTATCAATCCTCTAGTCCTTTGCAGTGAACAGGATGTGCTGGCAGCGCGGCTCCTCGTTACCGTGTAAAGAGCAATGGTGAGGTATGATCTCAAATTAAGACTGATGCTGTCAGGTCGATGGGAAACTTCAGGGTCACGTCTGGGACCTGGAATCACTTTCAGTTTCAACCTACATTTGACTGATCCCTCTGCACCAGGTTCTGAGCTAACATCTGTTCACGGCCACAGACAGTCCTGGGAAACGGACTTTTTATCTCTACTTACTTGTGTGGACACCAGGGCTCAGGCGAGTCAGGTCTATGGTCACAGATCTGGAATGTTTAGAGTAGGGACCAGACCCAATCTCCTGAGGCCAAGTCCAGCATTCATTCCATGTTGTGCAAAATTTAGGGCCTTGGAATACTATTATATAAACTGGGGTTTGGATGGTCATCCTCATTATGACCTCAAGCTCTCACTCTACTTTCTAAAGCAGGAGAATAAATCATGTGAAGGGGGCTGTTTGAAGGCCAAGGGCAGTGAGTGTTGCAGGGAATGCACAAAGTCGTGTGGAAACCCTGGGGGGAGGATCAGCTCGGACTGAAGTAGGGATGGGAAGACCTCACACAGGTGAGACCACCCTTGGGCAGGGCCTTCGGGGGCTAACAAAAGCCCCTACAAGCGCAGACGTGGAGAGGAAAGCTCAGAGAAAGGGACCTGTGCAGGAAACATCGGCCAGCAGGGTTTCTCCACCTGGGAACTGACAGTGTAGACCAGGTAACTCTCTGTTCTGGGGGCTGCACTGCAGGACATTTAACCACATCCCTGACCTTTATCCACTAGGTGCCAGCGGCACTTCCCACCCTGCCCCCTTGTGACAATAAAAAAATCAAAAAAGTCTCCTGACATGGCCAAACATTCCCTGCTGGGAAGTACTGCCTACTTAGATGGTGATGTGCCAGCAGCTGGGGTCTGGCTGGCTAGGAGTCTGAGGAAGAGCAGAGAAAGAAGGGGCGGCCACAAACCAGACAGGAGAGGGAACAGGTGCGCGCCCCATGCATCCTCTCCTCGGCTCCGGCAGGGACGACAAACAGGGCCAAACGTGACCCCAGGAGGAGGTCCCTCTGAAGGATGCCCAGCAGGATCCTGGTTGGGAGAAGAATGCTTGCGGGAGGAGAGAAACTCTAGGCCAGGCAACTGGCAAAGGGCACCCTTACTCCCATGCTCTCTTTTCTCCTCTCAGAGGACTGCAGCAAGAGAGGAAGACACGGGGAATCTACGGGAACCTGGAATTCCCAAACCTGTTTGGGAGCCACGAGGGAACCTGGAGCAGGAGGAGGAGTGAGCCACGATTCACCTGGGACAGCAACATCATCCTGCCCCTTCAGGCCACCTGCCAATCCCACACCTCTCACCCCAGGACCACGGTCACCTGGGAAAAGCAGAAAGGGACTCGGATCCTTATCCTGGGAGCAGAAGGAGAAAGGAGATGGGGGTGAAGATGAAAGAATTCTGAAGTTCAAGAAATACGCACCGACAGAGTTCACAAAGGAGACAATGTTTTTCGGCCAAGTGACAACAAAGTAGAATGGGCCTGGGGGTTCGAGGAAAGGAGAGGCAGAGAACGGAAACACAGACAGCACGAGGACCCCCGGTGCCAGTTCTGGGTGAGGCCCACCACAGAAGGGGCCGTTCAAGTTTCATACCTCAAGCAACATCTGTGAAGGTGCCAGCAGCACCATCTTTTTCTAGCAGAGAGTTAGGTACCAGGAGGCAAGGAATTTCTCTTGGTTCCCAGTCGGAGGAACCTCCCTGGGTGACCAGAGGTCCCCGGCATGGTTGGTGAGTCCCTGGCGCTGCACCTCCCCTGGGCTCCAGGGCCCACGGCCTCCTGAGACCATCAGGGGCTGTGTTCTGGGCTCTGTGCGTCCAGCATCTCCTTACATCCACTGGGGAAGAAGCAAGAGTTAATGGGAGGCAAGCAGAGGGCCGCTGCGGCCCAGCTGTGAGCCGAGGGCAGAGGCCCTGGGCCCGCCACTTACGTAAGTGCTGCTCTGGCTCTGCTCGGGCCCTGGAGCGAAGCAGGGCTCTTGCCTCCCCTGTGCTGTGTATAATCTCCACTTTGGCAGAGGAGTCCGCCACAGTTTCACAGTTCAGTCACAACAGATACTTGCTTCCCCCCACCCCTTAAGAATTCAGCAAATTTTCTTTCACTAATGATGCCACGGAATAATACTACAGACTGTGGCGTAAGATTGAGATGCTTTCCCCACATTTCCAAGCATTTTTCTCTCTCAAAAACCACTTTATTTATTTCTGGTTCCACTTCAAGAAGAAGAAGAAGGGTGAAAATGAGATGGTGAAGAGACAGCTCAAAACATTCCATAATTACAGCCTTTGATCCTGGGATCTCAAGGCTCCAATCCCAGATGGGACAGGGTTGCCCTTTACTAACTCAACAGGGGCGGATCCATTAACCAAGAATATACCCCTCTCCTTTTTTTTGGGGGGGTGGGCAATTTTTTTAGCAATTACCTGGTGGCTCAGATGGTACAGTGTTGGCCTGCAATGTGGGAGAACCAGGTTCAATCTCTGGGTTGGGAAGATATCCTGCAGAAGGAAATGGCACCCCACTCCAGTATTCTTGCCTGGAAAATCCCATGGACGGAGGAGCCTGGCAGGCTACAGTCCATGGGGTTGCAAACAGTCAGACACGACTAAGCAATTTCACTTTTTTTTTTTTTTTGGCTGTGTGACTGAACTTAGTTTCCGGATCAGAGAGTGGAGTCCTAACCACTGGGCCTCCAGGGAAGTCAAAGAGCATGTGTTTTGATACAAAGTAGGCCACGTTTGCTGTTCATTCTTTCTCTTCTGGCCCCTTACCCCTTATCCTGGAATCTATGACCTCACGACTATAGAATGAATATCACTGAATCATTCATTTGTCCTGGGACTTCACTGAAGATAAGTTTTGCTTAGTAAACCGCTTCTTCAGCTGTAGTACACATCTGAAAAATATTTTCTGAGATCTTTAAAAGTATAAATTTATAAATATTATAAATATTAACTTCCTGTTAGTCCTAAAAGGTTCTCTAATTACTGAAAGCCATAGTTTGTTACTCTAATACAAGTTGTTATAACACATACTCACTTGAACATTAAAACGTTACATTTCTTTAAGTATACTCAGTCCTTTAACTTTTTACCAATTTGGTTGGGTCTTCCTCAATATCAGTTATTCCCAGATGGTGAGCTTTTAAGAAATAACATCAAATACCTGATGTTTTCATGAGATGACAGGTCAAGAAGAAAACTAGGTTTTAAAAATATTAATTGTACTAACACTAATACTGCAATCTAAGTATCAGCAGAGCTATTATCTATAGGCATAGCTCTCACAGAGAGCATGCAGATGTTTTGAGACTCGCTGACACTGGGCAGCTCAGTTCTAGCAGGTTCAATTCCAAGGTGGCCTGTCACTATGGTGGGAGTCAGATAAACCTAAGTCCCAACCCTGACTCAGCAACTTCCTAGGGCAGGTCACTTGGGTCTTGGGTGATGTATTTAACCTCCCAAACCTCAGTTTTCTTTTATAAAATGGGAATGGAATCAGTGCATACAGGGTAAGTTTCACTACAAAAATCAAACAAAGTTTATGGCAGGAGTCCCCAAGATCTAATGCTTGATGCTATGAGGTGGAGCTGATATAATAATAACAGAAATAAAAGCACACAATAAATGTAATGCACTTGAAACCATCTGCCGCCCCACACCGCAATAACTCACGGTCTGTGGAAAAACTGTCTTCCACAAAACCCATCCTCCATGCCAGAAAGGCTGGGACCGCTGCTCTGTGGGCAAGCACCCTTGACGGGCATGTGGGCGGTCAAGCAGAAGTCTCAGGCTTCCTGCCTCTGCCCTCTGTCCCTGAGCTCCCCTATCACCAAGGTGGCCCCTGGTTTCTGGGCACTGACCCTCTCGTCTGCAGCCGGTTGTGGGGACTTCAGCGACCTTTGCTGCCTGTACACACACAGGCCCCCTTCCCCCATTAGCCGTCAGACACACACAAATCACCGTCTTCAGTGCCTGGCGTCATGGTCCGTCCTTAGTGTGGCCCAACCTGCCCTTTCTGAGCTCCTTGCAAACTCAAGTCTTCTCATTCTAACTACCCAGGCTATCTCCCTGCTTCAAAGCCTTTACACAGCGCCCCCGGCCTACACTCTGAACTCCAAACTATCTCACGTGGCTTCTGAGTCCTTTCATCCGGTTCCCGACCACCGCCAGTTCGCCGGCCACCACTCCTTTCCATCTGCACACTCTACAGCCAAGCAATTCTACATAAGGTACCGGAACTTTGATGCTATCTTATCACTCAACTTTATACACACTTCTCTACCTAGAATACCCTCCTCCTCTCTTTTATTCGGCAAAGTCCTAGACAGTCTTCAAAATTCACTCAAAAGGCCCCCCACTTGGGTGACAGTCTGTCAAGTAAGTAGTGACTGTGTCTCGTACCTTTGTCTGTTGCTGCAAGTGCCATGCTGTAGTTATTTTTCATGTTTTCTTGTAATTCACTGCTGCTAAGTTGCTTCAGTCATGTCCGACTCTGTGCGACCCCATAGACGGCAGCCTACCAGGCTCCCCCGTCCCTGGGATTCTCCAGGCAAGAACACTGGAGTGGACTGCCATTTCCTTCTCCAATGCATGAAAGTGAAAAGTGAAAGGGGAGTCGCTCAGTCATGTTCGACTCTTAGCGACCCCATGGACTGCAGGCTCCTCTATCCATGGGATTTTCCAGGCAAGAGTACTGCAGTGAGGTGCCATTCACTAGACCACTGTAAATATCTTCTCTGGAAGGTGAACCCAGGACTCACTCTTACACTGAGTAGTTACTCAGGAAATGTTTATGGTGTTGAACCAAAGAAGCTGGTGGGAAGAGCCACTGAAAAGCAGGGGCTGCAAGCCACTGGGAGAGCAGGCAGCGGGGGAATTTGACAATATTCCCATTGAAAAAGGGAAAATGGTGGTGACTGCCAGAGTTCAGAAAAAGAAACCCTTTTTATGTGGTTACAACTCTAACACATCAATTATATTTACCTAAAGCCCGTGGAACTCCAAATTGTAGTTTCTCCCCAGCCTCATTATCTTATAAAGTTCCCGGCTCTGAGGAATGATCGTAGGCAATTATGTTTGCAGTTTTTGGCGATGCCAGTTCATGGCTATGTTTTTCTGTTCACTGAACTGGCTCATTTCTTCAGGAGAACAAACTGTTCCGCACTGAGGCAGGAATTGGCTGGGTTCTAACAAAAAGATTTTTCCCCCCTGACAGTGTTTTTGCAAAAGACCCAAGTCAATTTATAGCCAAGTAACAAAAGGTCAGAAAGGTTAGTCAAGCAATGGGCGTAATTCCTGTGTGTCACAGCCAATAAAGGAAATGGGTGGGAATAAATAGTATGCAATTTTAACCTGAACTTATTTGTGCAAAACTATTATTGTAAACTATACAAAGGGACCCATGGCTTCCAATACAAAGGATTTCCCACTCTGTTTTTTTTTTAAAGATACATTTACTGTGATGACCTCCAATTCTTCATTTTCAAGTAGAAAAATGTCAAAAACTTTTTCACACTAATTTTGAAAAAACTTGGTCATTGTTTTGCAGCCCTGAAACAGAAAAATAATCACATAAAAAAATTAAAAGTTTCCCAGTTAAATCGCAATACAATTTCCATGGCTGAATTTAATACAAAATCTTTGCCAAAAGAAAAACAAAATTAACCAAAAGACAAGGTGGAGAAAAAGGCACTACAAAGGCCAAAGTTTATCGGTTTTAATCATGCTAGAAGTGTGACAAACTACTGCATTATTCAACAAGCATAACAACAACAAGAAATGCCTGCCTTTAAAGCAGACACGAAGAGCTGACATCAGAGGCAAGTAAACGGAAGACAGATGAGTAACAGCCTGTACCGGGCGGCCAACCAGGCCCAGGCCCATGGGTCTGGGGAGTAAGGAAGCCTTTCAGATTTCAAGGCTGTTGGAACTTTCCACCCCAATTCCACCATCATGATGTCTATAGTAGTCACATTTAAAACAGCCTAATCATCCAAAATCACTGCTGCCATGAAATGAAAAGACGCTGGCTCCTTGGAAGAAAAGTTACGACCAACCTAGACAGAATATTAAAAAGCAGAGACATTACTGTGTTGACAAAGGTCTATCTAGTCAAAGCTATGGTTTTTCCAGTGGTCATGTATGGATGTGAGAGTTGGACCATAAAGAAGGCTGAGCACCGAAGAACTGATACTTTCCAACTGTGGTGTTGGAGAAGACTCTTAAGAGCCCTTGGACTGCAAGGAGATCCAACCAGTCAACCTAAAGGAAATCAACCCTGAATACTCACGGAAAGGACTGATGCTGAAGCTGAAACTCCAATATTTTGGCCACCTTATGTGAAGAGCTGACTCATTAGAAAAGACCCCGATGCCAGGAAAGATTGAGGGCAGGAAGAAAAGGGGAGGACAGAGGATAAGACGGTTGGAAGACATCACCGACTCAATTGACATGAGTTTCAGTAAGCTCCAGGAGATGGTGAAGGATGGTGCTGCAGTCCGTGAGGTCGCAAACAGTTGGACATGACTGAGCAACTGAACAATAACAACAATCATCTAAAAGTGTTGTTGTTGTTGTTTAGGTGCTAAGTTGTATCCATCTCTTTTGTAACCCCATGGACTGTAGTCCACCAGGCTCCTCAGTCCATGGGATTTTCCAGGAAGAATACTGGAGAGGAAGATGAACAGTTAAACAGAACACCATCATGGTCCTGGACAAGATGCTGTAAACCATTTCTCTCCCAGCCTCCTTGCTAAGCACAATTATAAATCCTGTAAATAACACAAGAGGCAACCAAAGGAGAAGTCTGAAAGGTTGGGAAAGGAAGGTAAACAGGTTAGGGACCCCAGGACTAAAGGAACAGTGCAGCAGCAGCAGGGCAGCTCGTGACTCCCCTATCCAACTGCAGAAGGAGGCCCGGGTCAAATATTTCCCAAGCCCCATCCAGACTAGCAATAGACGGCAACCCAGGAAAGCACATCCTTCCTATGATGGAATGGGAGTTCTGCTGACAACACCAGGCCAGCTGGGAGCACCAATAAGGAGGATAGGTCAGGAGCCCACTGATACGAAAACTATCTGGGAAAACACTCTCCCTCCCTGTAGGGCCCCCAGGAAATACCCTTTATCCCAGCGAGATGGAGGCTCCTGTCGCCTACGTGAAGGCACCAGGCATTGTGGCCTGGGAAAACTTCTTCCTTCCATCAGCTAGCACCAGCAAGGTCCAGTGGGAGCCCCAGCTGCACCAGATAAATCGAGCAGACCAAAACTGTAACAGCAAAGGCTCTGAAGAGTAAATTGTCAATGGAACCACAGCCCATAAAAGTAGGTCCCAATTTGTGTACTAATCTAAAGACAGTGACTTCCTGGTAAAATACAAGGTTTAAAAAGGACCCAGAGTTTCCTAACATAATAGACAAAATGTCTAGAACAGAATGGGAAACCTCCTTACCAAGAACCAGGAAAACCACACTTGAATGAGAAAAGACAATCAACTGACACCAACACCGAAGTAAATCTGATGTTGGAATCAGCTTACAAGAGATATTAAAGCAGCCCTCACAAAAATGCTGCAATAAGCAACTGCAAATTCTCTTGAAATAAACGAAAACATAGCAAATCGCATCAAAGAAACAGAAGTTATAAAAAGGACCAAATAAAAATCATAGCCCCGAAAGATGTAGTAATAAAAGTAAAAAGTTTCTAGATGGGTTTAATAATGGAGACGACAGAGGATAAAATAAATGAACTTGAAGATGGGCCAATAGAATTTACCCATTATGAACAAAAAAGACCAGCCTGAAAACAAATGAACAGAGCCTCAGGAACTTGTGAGACAAAAACGAAAGATCCAACGTTCATATCCCCAGGGTCCCGGAAGGAGAATAAAGAGATGGGCTGATAGTATTCAAAAAGATAATGGCTGAGAATTTCCCAAATGTGATGAAAGACATAAATCCACAGATTCAAGAAGCTGGGCAAGCCTCAAATAAGTAAATTCAAAGAAATTCATGACAAGACACATGATTAAGTTCCTGATCATCAAAGACAAAGAAAAACCCTTGAAAACTGAGAAAAACAACACAACGTCTAAGGGAAAACTGATTCAACAGACTGCTCTTCTGAAACCATGGAGGCCAAAAGGAAGCAGCACAATATTTTCTATGTTGAAGGAAAAGAACTGTCAACCATGAATTCTGTATTTGGGGAAACTACACCTCAAGATCAGAGGGGTAAAGACATTCTCAGACTAAGGAAAACTAAAAGATTGTGCAGCTAGAAGACCTACCCTTTAAAAATGGCTAAAGGAAGTTCTTCAAAGAGACAGGAAACGATTTTAAAACAAAACTTCTTGGAGCATTGGTTAGGAATAAAGAACAAAAAAAGGACATGAATATATATAATAGACTATCCTTCTCCTTGTGAATTCTATATCATATTTAGCGACTGAAACAAACATTATAATACCATCTGATGCTCAATATGATTATATATAAAAGGCAGGGTGGAAGTAAGGTTTTCACATTTCAAAGTGGTGAATTATTGATACCAGTAGACCGTTATAAGCCAAATATATATACTGTAATACTCAAAGCAGCCACAAAGAAAATGAATGATACAAGGAGATATACTCAAAAACACTACAAATACTATAAAATCCTTTAAAATGTTCAAGTAACCAAAGAAAGGCAAGAAAAGAGAAACTGGAGGGAAAACAAATAATAAAATGGCAGATTAAAACTCTAATGTAAAAATTTTTTGTTTTTGTTAAGTCATATCTGACTCTTTTGTGACCCCAGGGACTGTAGCCCACCAGGCTCCTTTGTCCATGCGATCCAGGCAAGAATACTGGACTGAGCTACCATTTCCTTCTCTAGGGGATCTTCCCAACCCAGGAATCGAACCTCTGTCTCCTGCCTGCACCTCCGGCACTGCAGGCAGATTCTTTACTGCTGAGCCACCAGGAAAGCCCTAATGTATAGATAATTACCTTAAATGTACACGCTCTGAACACACCAATTAAAAAGCACAAATTGTCAGACTGGATTAAAACCACAACCCAACTATATGCTGTTCACATGAAACTCACTTCAAATTCAATGAGATAAGTAGGCTGATGAGCCTCTTGATGAAAGTGAAAGAGGAGAGTGAAAAAGTTGACTTAAAACTCAACATTCAGAAAATGAAGATCATGGCATCCAGTTCCATCACTTCATGGCAAACAGACGGGGAAACAATGGAAACAGTGACAGACTTTATTTTGGGGGGCTCCAAAATCACTCCAGATGGTGACTGCAGCCATGAAATTAAAAGACGTTTGCTCCTCAGAAGAAAAGTTCTGACCAACCTAGACAGCATATTAAAAACCAGAGACATTATTTTGCTGACAAAGGTCCGTCTAGTCAAAGCTATGGTTTTTCCAGTACTCATGTATGGCTGTGAGAGTTGGACTATAAAGAAAGCTGAGCGCTGAAGAAATGATGCTTATAAACTGTGGTGTTGGAGGAAACTCTTGAGAGGCCCCAGGACTGCAAGGAGATCAAACCAGTCCATCCTAAAGGAAATCAGTCATGAATATTCATTTGAAAGGACTGATGCTGAAGCTGAAACTCCAATAATTTGGCCACCTGATGCAAAGAACTGACTCATTGGAAAAAGACCCTGATGCTGGGAAAGGTTTAAGGTGGGAGGAGAAGGAGACGACAGAGGATGAGATGGTTGGATGGGATCACCAACTCGATGGACATGAGTTTAAGTAAACTCTAGGAGGTGGTGATGGACAGGGAGGCCTGGTGTGCTGCAGTTCATGGGGTCACAGAGAGCTGGACACAACTGAGCGACTGAACTGAACTGAAGTAGACTGAAAATACAACAGACAGAATATCAGCAGCTCCTTTAAATTGTGCTTATGAATAATTTTTAATGATATGAGAGAATGCTAAGAATAAATCAGCAAATATTTTGAAAATAAGATACCAAATGTATATACAGCATGACTTCACACTGTATGTAAACAATTTATAAATGCCTAAAAAGAATTCATGTTAGGGTATCACCACTAGCAAGAATCTCAATTATCTTCATAATGTTTTCTTATATTTTTCAGATTTCTACCACAAGAATGAATGGCTTTTATAATCAGAAAACATTATTTTTTAAATTCTCTTCAATTCAAGCAGCCTATTAAAGATAACTGCTGCTGCCCAGGAAGTAAGACCTAATATTTATTATCAGTAGCCACCATTAATGTGGCTCTTTCTACTGTCATTAATGTGGTGATTTGGCTGTCTCTCCCTTTCCTGCTCCCCAGAGGACCAGAGGTACAAGGCAGATGGCCTGAAAGACTCAGAAAGTCTTCTCTCTGCAAGCTTCATGCATGAGATCCAGGAGATGGAGGTAGGGAGAGGAGGAAGCTGACGGATGGGGGCAGCAGAGCCGGTCTGCTGGAACCCTGCCTCATTCCCAGTGGTCTCCAGAGTCACTGCTCCAGGCCTCCACAGGCCTGACCACTGAGCGGGGAACCATGAATCTTCAGCCCATCACCCAAGGCCACACAAACACGTCTTGGTTCTCACAGCCCCACAGAGCCTAACAGGAGGACCCTCCCGCCACGCTGGAGGCCACAGTACAGAAGGGGAAACTCTTCTATTCGATACTGCCAAGCCCGTATCATTTTAACACCCTTGTCTTCCTTTCTTTCCCAAAATCTCTAACTTTATCCAGGATCCCAATGATAAGCGTCCTACTGTAACAGACCCAACTCTTTTTCTGGCATTTCAAGCAAGAAAACTCAGGTAATCTTCAATTCTTCCTTACCATTAATGTGTATATCCAATCTATTATCATAAGGAAGATTCAACACAAAATGCAGGAGGTAGCAAATGCAGCAGATTTTTAAGATTCCCTATCAGAAATCTGTTATTCTTTTACCAAAGATTACCTTTACCCTTAATTTTTTTAACAATTTTTTATTGAGCTCTGATAGTTATTTAGCCACACCATGTGTCACGGGGGATATTAATCCCCTGACCAGGAACCGAACCTACACCCCCTACATTGGAAGCTCAGAGTCTTAACCACTAGACTGCCAGGGCAGTCCCATCTCCACCCTTTCTTAACAGAATGAATACATGACCCTCTTGAAGTCAGAGCTGAAATCTCTGACCAAGGCTCCTTCATGTAAAAGATGCTTCTTTGTTGATATAGGGCTTGATTTAACAGTTAATGAGACTATTTTGAGACTTTCCACTGTTATGATCAATTCTGGAAAAGTTGCCTTTTTCTCTGAGGACATAGAATCCCATCTCTAAGGCCACAGGATAACTCAAAGCCAACCTTGACTTTTCAGCACTTTTGCAAATACTGTAGATCACTTAATGCCCCTACCCCTGCCATCTCCTGGAGCTAAACTTTGACAAACGTGATGAGGTAACACAATTTTAAAAATACATGAGCATGTATTGGAGACTCTGTTAACTTTTAAAATAAACTTTTCCTTTACCTGTTCTCTTGCTTTTTGGGGCTAGAGTGGAAAAAGCATGAACACTGGAGTTAAAGAGTGTCCCTGTTACTTATTAGCCACATAACTTTGCAGACTCTTCATCTATAAAATGGAAATAAGTACACATGCCTCTTGTGAGGATTAAGTAATATATTACTTATAAAAGTGCCTGGCGTATCAGAGGTGCTCTCTTGGATCCGTTTAACATTCCTCCTTTAGTTTCTTTTTTCCAACTACTTCTCATGTATGATTTATGGTTTATGTTTTTATGGAACTAAATGAGTCACCTGAAATTCTTTTGGAACAAAAAAAAAAGCATTTAAAAATATGACATAAAAATAGTAGACACTCTGCTGGGAAGTAGGGGTGGGCACTGACTGGGAAGGGATATGAGGCAACTTTCTGGGTAATGATATCTTTGTAGGAGTTTGTTACACAGGTGTATGCATGTGGCAAAACTCAGCAAATGTACTGTTAAAATTTAACTATAATGAAATGTACCAATCTTACCTCAGAAGAAAAAAAACTATCAACAAATAATGACCTCTTCCTTGGTGACATGCATGCCAAAGCACTGAGCGGGAATGGATAAAAAACAGGATGGACAGACGGACGGACAGAGCAATAGAAAGCACAGAATAAAATGCTAACGTTCAAACCTGGTGCTGGGTGTACGGCTGCTCAGTGTAAAAGCCTTTCCGTTTTGCATTATGTTTGAAATTTTTCTTAGTAAAGTGTTGGGAAAACAGACTCAGTGGAAAAGAATGGAAGGCATTCAGTACACATTAGCTCTCTTCCAGAACCTTCCCCCTGCTTTCATTCATCCATGTGCCTGCAAACACTTCCTAGGCACACGGTGTAGTATCGCCTAGTACAAACTGCTTAACTTCAAGTGCTCAGCATCTGTCCCCTCTTCTATGGAATAATAACTACATGTGCCTCATGGGGGTGTTGTGTGGATTGAGATGATAAACATATAACATTTAAGTTCAGTACTTGACATGGAGCTGGTGCTCGATAAATGTTAGCTACTATTATATAAAGAGCGAGGGCATTATAGTATCATGGGTATTCAGTATCAAGCAGTGGATAGAAGCCCTGACCCCTAACTGACTGCTAGGGTTCAAATCTCAACTTTACCACTTTGTAGCTCCGGGCAAAACCCTTAACCTTTCTGTGCTTCAATTTCCTGTTCTTGGAAAAAAGTGGTAACCGGGGGTTATTATGGGGTTATTGTGACAATTCAACATGATGTTACATACTAAGTGCTTAGACAGTGGCTGGAGCAGTGTAAACACTCGTCATTGTTAGCAAACTCACTGTGCTGGGTACCTAGAGAATATGAAGAAGAATGGAATGCGCAAGTCCCTGACACCTCAAGGAGTTGGTTATCCAGGAGAGGGGAGGGCCATGTCAACAGAAGCATCCCAAAGTGGCATGTGATGTGTGCCACAGGGGAGATGTACTCCTCTGGGTTTGGGATACCAGAAAACGGACTGATGATAATGACTGAGGGAGACAGAGCCCTCGAGTGAGCGGCACTGGGTGATCTGGGACTTGAAAGCTGAGAACAGGAAGGACAGGGCTGGCAATATGAAAGCACACGGTACAGAGAACCAACCAGAGCTTAATGAGAGATAGGCAAGGGCAGGTTAGAAGGTGTGAGGCTGGAAAGAGACTGGGATCCGACGGCAGAAAGCTTGCTTGATGAATGTGGACTTTGTTCTGTAAAAGTATTTTGAAAAAAATGACCATCCATTCATATATTCCATGTATGGAATGTGGAAGAGGTAGGTCTTCAAAATAAAACCTTTTTTAGAAAAAAGAAAAAAAGAGCCTTAATTTTTCTGATAAATAAATATTTATCCACTGCACTCTTTATATAGAATAACTAAAAATTCATTAGAATTACTATTTTACCAATTCAAGGCATCTCTACTCAATAAGAAGGCCCAGAGGTTCCAGGAGGGGCAGGAAGTGTGCAATCAAGTTAGTTAGCACCACTCATTGGTTCACTGCTTTCAGGCTTAGTTTGGAATCTGAGCCGAGATTAAATTCGGGAAGGGAGAAAGGTCCAGGCAGCAGAAGAGAAGGGCTGGCTCCCTTTGGATGCTGCCAGCTGGCCGTGCTGTGCCTCTCGGAGCTTGCTTGGCCTCGGTAAACACATTTCGTTTGATGGCTGTAGACACAGAGCAAACCCACGAAGCTCAAATTGTCTTCAACATCAGAGCCCTGAGGGGAGCGGTCCACAGATGGGAAAGCTTTTACAAATAAAGGCAGCAAATGCTGCTTCCAAATTATGTAAATTAAATATATGAACTACACATGAAAACACCTTTCCTTTCAAGTGCTATTGGAAGGAAATTAAACTAACATAAAAAGGTTTAAAAGTTAGAGGACTGTATATAGGGAAACTTCTATCTTGGTGTAAACCAAGCCCTTTTAGTGGAGGCACCTTTGAGTGAGTGGGTGGGCTGGCTGTTTCAGGCTCAGAGGAACAGACTCCTGGTCTGTAGGCTCAGAGTGGAGCATCGCTGTCTGGCTCACTGCTGTGTTCTCTGGGCCTAATACCGTGCCTGGCCCATAGTGGGTGCTCACAAAATATCTGTTAACTGAGTAAGGACATGATCTAGTCCCCAGCTTCGTAAATTCACTGGCATTATTAAATTCTTAATTGAGTGGGGTAGAACTGGTTTAATCCCAACTGAACTCAATAGAAATACATTAGATCCACCCCACCCCCATTTTAGCAGGGGTATAGCTTTCCAGGGGGCCTCCCTGGGGGCTCAGTGGTAAAGAACCCACCTGTCAATGCAGGAGACACAAGTTTGATCCTAGGTCAGGAAGAATTCCTGCAGAAGGAAATGACAACCTGCTCTAATATTCCTGCCTGGGAAATTCCAAGGACAGAGAAGTCTAACAGGCTACAGACCCTGGGGTCACAAAGAGTCAGACACAATTTAGTGACTGAACAACAACAACAACAGCTTTCCAGGAGCCCCACTATTTCTGAAATTTACCCAGAATTGTCTGTTTCTAGGTGGCTCAGTGTAAAGAATCCACCTGCCAAAGTGGAGTCACAAGAGACGTGGGTTTGATCCCTGAGTCAGGAAGATCCCCTGGAGAAGGAAATGGCAACCCACTCCAGTATTCTTGCCTGGAAAATCCCACGGACAGAGGAGCCTGACAGGCTATAGTCCACGGGGTTGCAAAGAGTCGGACACAACTGAGCGACTGAGCATGCACGTATGTCTGTTCCTAACATGAGAGCACCTGGGAAACAGAAGCCCCAGTCAGGTGGCCACCTGAGAAACAAAGTCAGACCTTCTAGAAAGGTCTTCCACCTACATATGTAGCGAGACCAGCTTTGCGGCAAGCACAATGCTCCCCCCAGGCCACTGTGGCATCTCGCTCTCGTGGACAAAGGGAAATGTATTCTGATGAAATCCAACCCTCCGGATCCTTCCCAGGCTCCATGCAGACTCCCAATCTGGTGTCCTTTTGCAGCATTCTTTACTTAAACAAGCCATAAACCCCTTGCTTTTAAGATTTTTCTGTTTATAGGGCTTTAATTTGACCTCTAATGACCAAAGAGGGACTTTCATCTCCATATGCCTCCAGAGGATCACTCGGTCTGGTCATCTCTGCACGGATGTGCACCAACTTTTCAGGCCATTTTGGCCTCAGCAGCAAATGCTGGACAGTATCTGCAGAGAACCCTAGAGTAGCCAGTGATACCCACTCATGGCTCTGTTTAACACTACTTTGATTTTTTTTTCCCCTTAAGTGCAGTATCTTGTATTGTCTAATTTTCTATCCACTTGGCCTCATAAAATTTTCAGGAAAATCTCCCATCCGCATAGCTTTTTACTACCATACCCTTTAGAAAGGTCTAGGAGATTCAACAGATCTGGAATGAGCCTAGAGTGAAAGGTCATTATTAGCATGCACCCACTTGGAGAAGAGACCTTAACTCTAAGCTTTCTTTCCTCTTCTGAAGCCAGTTTCTACCCAGGACCAGACAGTTTATCCCATGATGGCTTTTTACTTAAAAGAAAAATAAGACAGAGAAAAAAACAAAAAAACAAAAAGTTTTTAAAATTTGAGCTAATTTTAGACTTACAGAAAAGTTGCAAAAAATAGTACAGAGTTTCCTTATATCCCTGACCTCGTGTCCCCGACACACTGGAAAAGACCATGATGCTGGCAAAGATTGAGGGCAGCAGAGGATGAGATGGTTAGATGGCATCACCAACTCAAGGGATATGAATCTAAGCAAACTCCAGGATATAGTGAAGGACAGGGAAGGCTGGCGTGCTGCAGTCCATGGGGTTGAAGAGTCAGACATGATTTAGCAACTGAACAACAACAACAGTGTCCTCAAATCTTATATAACCCCAGTAACTGAACAGAGCCAGGGCGTTACCACTGGCACAATACTCTTAACTAAACCAAAGATCTTGTTCAAATTGCACCAGTTTTTTTCTATTTCTGTCCTTCTTCTGCCCCAGGATCTATCCAAGATCCCCACTGCATTTTGTCATTATTTCCTTAGGCTCCCCTAGTCTGTGACAGCTCCTCAGTCTTGTTATTTATGCCCTTGACACTAATTGGTCATTTTGCTGAATGTCCGTGATTTGGATCTGCCTGAGGTTTTCTCATGATTGTGTGCAGTTATGCATTTCTGGCCCAAAGGCCACAGCCACGATGCCGTGTTGTCCGTAGTGCATCATATCGTGGGGTTCATGACGTTGCTTGTCTTATTACTGGTGATGCTGACCCTGACCTCTTGGCTAAGGTGTTTTCTCCACCGTAAAGTTACTATCGTTTCTTTCCTTTATAGTTAATAAATATGTTGAAAGAGTTATCTGAGACTATGCAACTTCTGGGAAAGGTTTCTGAGTGGCTTACTGGCTCCCTCATTCACAAACCTGTTTGCTTTTCTTAAAAGCTCCAAGAGGTTAGTTGATAGTATTTCCCTTTATTATGCCTGCCCTGAAAGAACTTTGGTTTTTTGTTTATTCAATTATTTATTTTTTTAACATATTTATTTATTTGGCTGCACTGGGTCTTAGTTGCAGCATGCAGGATCTTTAGTTGTGGCATGTGGGATCTAGTGCCCTGACCAGGGATCAAACCCAGGCCTCTTGCATTGGGAGCATGGAGTCTTAGCCACTGGACCACCAGGGAAGTCCCGAGATTTGTTTCTTCTACTTGTAAAAAGACCACATCTTCATTGTCAAAAAAATATGTGTTTATAACCACACCTTTAGAGATTGGTACCTGTTGTGAACTAAACATTTGTGTCCCCCCTGCCACACACACAAATTCATGTTGAAATTCTAAGTCCTGATGTGATGGTATTAGGACATGGGGCCTTCAGGAGGTAGTTAGGTCATCACGGCAGAAATGCGTGAGTGGCATCAGTGTCCTTATAAAAGGGACCCTATAGAGCTCTCTCATCCCCTCCACCATACGAGAATACAGCAAGAAAAAGGTTGTCTGCAACCTGGAAAAGGCCCCTCACCAGAACCCAACCATGCTGGTACCCAGCCACCAGGACAGTGAGAAACAAATTGTTGTTTATAAGCCACCCCTATTTTGTTACAGAAGCCTAACTAAGACAGCACTCTAGAGAGTTTGAGCTACACACACATACACATACATATACACATATCTATCTGAATAAGATCTCTGGTTTAGTTAATTGTAGTGTGCATGTATATGTATATGCACAACACGTGTGTGTGTGTGTGTATTCATTCCCGTGAACCCTTTTTCCTCTTTTAACACCACTAGGGTCAGATACCATAGGCTTATTAAGTCCCAGTCCCACCATGGACTTTAGGAAAGTTACTTAATTCTGTACACCGATTTGGCCAGCATCTGTTATTTGTTAATGGGATAAGCAAAATTAAATAACATTTTTGGAAGAACTATTCACTAAGGTAGAAGTAAACATTTTATGGCCTGTATTTAAAGGAAACCAACTGAACGCGGCCGTGGGGCAGGAGAGGTCACACGGTGAACATCTGCAACTACAGACTCCACATCTGGACCATCGTTCAAAGTGTTCACTGCAGCACTCCTTAGCAACTGGAGGGAATGCTATCTGGTTTCCAGGATTTGTCTACTTCTAGTTTATCAAGTGAGGCTCCAACTGTGTGTAAATTTATCAAATAAGTGATAAATGTGTGGCCCAAAAGACAATTGGGAAAAGATTATTACCTCTCCCACTATTTTCCCCCAGAACAACAACAACAAGAGCTAACAATGGTGGAACACACAGCTTGCACTGGACCCTGTGCCTTCTAAGTATGTTCCAAGCACTAGTTCATTTAACTCTCATCGCAGCCCTTGCTGGGAGGTATTATTATTGCTTACAGTTTACAGTTACAAATTGGGGAAGCAGTACATCAAGGCTGTATATTGTCACCCTGCTTATTTAACTTACATGCAGAGCACATCGTGCAAAATGCTGGGCTGAATGAAGCAGAAGCTAGAATCAAAACTGCTGGAAGAAATATAAATAACCTCAGATACACAGATGATACTGCCCTTATGGCAGAAAGCAAAGAGGCACTAAAGAGCCTCTTGATGAAAGTGAAACAGGAGAGTGAAAAAGCTGGCTTAAACTCAACATTTAGAAAACTAAGATCATGGCATCCGGTCCCATCACTTCATGGCAAACAGATGGGGAAACAGTGGAAACAGTGAGAGACCTTATTTTCTTGGGCTCCAAAATCACTGCAGATGGTGAATGCAGCCATGAAACTTTTTGTTTGCAGCCATGAAATCAAAGACACTTACTCCTTGGAAGAAAAGTTATGACCAACCTAGACAGCATATTAAAAAGCAGAGACATTACTTTGCCGACAAAGGTCCATCTAGTCAAAGCCATGGTTTTTCCAGTGGTCGTGTATGGACATGAGAGTTGGACTATAAAGAAAGCTGAGCACCAAAGAAATGATGCTTTTGAACTGTGGTGTTGGAGGAGACTCTTGAGAGTCCCTTGGACTGCAAGGAGATCCAACCAGTCCATCCTAAAGGAAATCAGTCATGAATATTCATTGGAAGGACTGATGCTGAAGCTGAAACTCCAATACTTTGGCCACCTGATGCAAAGAACTGACTCATTGGAAAAGACCCTGATGCTGGGAAAGATTGGAGGCAGGAGAAGAAAGGGACAACAGAGGATGAGATGGTTGGATGGCATCACCGACTCAATGAACATGAGTTTGAGCAAGCTCCAGGAGTTGGTGATGGACAGGGAGGCCTGGCATGCTGCAGTCCATGGGGTTGCAAAAAGTCAGACACAACTGAACGACTGAACTGAACAGTTTACAGAAGGGCATCCCTGGTGGCTCAGTGGTAAAGAATCCACCTACCAATGTAGGCGACTCTAGTTCAATCCCTGGGTTAGGAAGATCCCTTGGGGAAGGAAATGGCAGCCCATTCCAGTATTCTTGCCTGGAGACCCCCATGGACAGAGGAGCCCGGTGGGCCGCAGTCGATGGGGTAACAAAGAGTCAGATACGACTTAGTGATTGAACAACAACAATGACAGTTTACAGATAAGGAAAATGAGGCACAAAGAAGTTACAAAAAGCAACGTGCTCAAGGTCACTCAGCTAGTGGCTGGCAGAGCCAGAATCTGAACCCAGGTAAGCCTAGTTCCTGAATGTAGGCTCTGAGCTCAACGCTCTCCTATTGTCACAGAAGGCACGAACACACTCTCATCTGGAAGACAGAGGCCGTCCATGAATTTGAATTCTGGAGGAAGCTGAACTGAATAAAACACTCAAATGACAGAAGAAAATCTCTTCCAGGATGGAAAGACCTGAGAGAAGAAACAAGAAGGGGCTCTCGGGATCTCATACATAACTAGCAATCAAAGCAGGTCACTAAGACAACAGCCTGGAAACATCTGAAAACAATGTGTAGGAAGGGACTCCAAGCTGACAAGTTAAACAAGCAGGTTATGTGAAAAGAGAATCCAGCAGTTACTTTTTTTTAAGTAACAGAAGCGCAGAGACAAGGCAATCTAAGATATAAGACCTCAAACGAAAAGAGATGAGTGAATCAGAATCCTTCGAGCAGTCATCTCTAAATAAACACAGTGATGCCAACCCCTAGCCACATGCTCTTGTCATTCCTCCACCACCAAGATGTCTCTAAGAGCTGCAGTCGACAGCGCTATCTGCACTTCTCCAGTGTGAGCTGACCTCCGTACTCTGTGGACTGAGCATGGCAGGGTTGCTGTCAGTTTTCTAACTGAGAAAATCAGTGGCTAAGCGTCTCCTTATCCTACCGAACCTCTGGGAGAACGGCCATTACTCCCATAGCAAATCGTGTCCTCCACACCACTCTTTTCTGCTTCTCCTGTATCTCTTCCCCTAGCATCAGTTTGGCATTCAGGCCTGGTTTGCAATCTCACTTACTAGCTTAGTAACAATGCCTTGGAGCCTTAGTTTCCTGGCCCATAATGTAGGGTGGTAATAATTTCCATACACAGGGCTATTAAGAAGATAAAGTAAGCCATCTGAAAAAGCTCTCAGCACCCCATGCAGGACATGTATTACAGTGCTCAGCACATTTTGATTTCCTGCACATAAAGACTGGTCTTGGCCAAGAGGCCAACCTAAGCCCTTTCTTCTATCTACAGGCTCTGCTTAGGGGAACTTTACATCTGTTCTATGGCTTGGACCTCCTCCTTGGGAGCACATATACCTTTATCTCTGGCCCCTGTATCTCAACTGAGTTTATAACCCATATTTCCAGTTGTTCTTAGATATGTTTTCTTGGATCTCTCAACGATTTTTAAAATTCAGAAAGTCCTCAAATGCTCTTTCTCCAAATTAGTCTCTGCAACCCCCTCCACAATCTACGCCATGACATACGGTAGTCAATATTTCCACCATCTATTATGACCTTCCCTAAAATAAATAAAGAAGAAAACCCTCTAAATTATCCTCTAATCCCAATCTCACCTGAGTCAGGAACAGGTATTTTTAGATTCTACCTCGAAACACCTCATCTTCTCTACCACCACTGCTACCGCCTTGTTCAGCTTCTCATCATCTCTTATCTGGATGACAGCCACAGTCACTTCACTAACTTCCTCCTTGCAGTCTGTGCTTCACACAACAGCCAGAGCTATTTTCCTAAAAACAAGCTAGAACAGAGTCTGCAGCCACAGGATACAAACTAAAACTTGTTGGCTAGGCTTCTCAGTCTGGCCCCAACATCCCTTTGTCCAGCCTCGTCTCCAGCCATCTGGGTACCTTCGGGCTTCTGCCCATTCGCTTTATCCTTTATCTTGAAGAGCCCTACTGGCAGAGTAACACCCAGCTCCCAAGATGTCCTCGCTGACTCAGCGGGACACCATTCCCGCCCTCTTGTGTCCCAGGACACCTGACACATGACATCTTTTGCCATGGTGGTTTGTATACATGCCACCTCCTCGACCAGAAAGAGACCTCGAAGCCAAGGATGGAACCACCTTTCCCTTTGTATCTCCTGCACCAAGCTAAGGGTCTGGCCAGCTCGGAGTGAGGCCTTGGTGGTTGTTACTTCATTTAATCAAGAATAAGAAAATACTTATAAGTATCAGGCTGAAGCCCAGAAGAACTGGTGCACTTCACAGAATAAATGTAAAATGTGAAGGATAAAAATAATGGAAGTAGATGGGGAGCAGGAAGAGAGGATGCCAAAACAGGGAGAGGCTGAGTTTCCTTATATGGAAGGAAAGCTCTAGCATTTGTTTTGATGATAGTAAATAAATATAGGAACAAGTGTTATTTTCAGCACTGAAAGAACTGTTCACCTTTAAATTTTGTCTTAATGTTGAAAAGAAAAGGACACTCCATAAAACAGAAGGCCTAACAGCAAAGAGACAACTAAGCAATATAAAAATTAAACAACAAATTATATGTAGAGAACATAACAAATGCAAAAGCAACCACAAATTAAAGAGGCTAAATGCACCCGTAAGTTATAGAATCTTTAAGACTGGATGAACAGAAGACAAAATCCAACAATATCCTACTTACAAAGCTCTGAAATACAATAATGAAATTAGAAAATGCAACAAAATCACTGCACATGAAACGAATCGCCAGTCCAGGGTCAATGCAGGATACAGGATGCTCGGGGCTGGTGCACTGGGATGACCCAGAGGGATGGTATGGGGAGGGAGGTGGGAGGGGGTCTCAGGATGGGGAACACATGTACACCCGTGTCGGATTCATGTTGATGTATGGCAAAACCAATGCAATATTGTAAAGTAATTAGCCTCCAATTAAAATAAATAAATTTATATTAAAAAAAGAAATTTATAGACTTTAAAAAAGAAAAAAATAAAATTAAAAAAAGAATCAAAGATAAGTATTGCTTTAACCATTGTAAAAAAAAAACTAAAAATGAAACTAATAATCTTGAGAAACAACCAAAAAAGCCTGATTCTTAAAAAAAAAAAAATTAGATATTTTGAAAGCAAAAAAATACTTTGGAAGGACCCACAATAAACTGGTAAGAAATGCCACCTTTAGGGAACTTAATACTTGAGGATCTGGAGTAAGGAGGAAACTGACTTTTCACTCTCATTTTGCATTTATTTATTTATTTATCTATTTATTGGCCACACCATGAAGCTTGTGGGATCTTAGTTCCCTGACCAGGGATTGAATCCAGGCTCACAGTGAAATCTCAAGAGTCCTCACCACTTGACTGCCATGGAACTCCTATGTTTTGTACTTCAAATATAAAACTATACAGTTTTGTACTTCAAATATAAAACTATTAAGTTTTATACTTCAGCTAAAATTTCTCTGAAGAGACTAAAAGTGATGCTGCTGCTGCTGCTAAGTCGCTTCAGTCGTGTCTGACTCTGCGCAACCCCATAGATGGCAGCCCACCAGGCTCCACTGTCCCTGGGATTCTCCAGGCAAGAACATTGGAGCGGGTTGTCATTTCCTTCTCCAATGCATGAAAGTGAAAAGTGAAAGTGAAGACGCTATGGACTGCAGCCTAACAGGCTCCTCCATCCATGGGATTTTCCAGGCAAGAGTACTGGAGTGGGATGCCATTGCCTTCTCCGGAACATAGTCCTACTTACTGTTATTTTCTTTTAAATTTTTGATCATAAATTTTAAGTAAGCTTCATCTAGTTTTCTCTTTTCATTTTTCTTTAACCAGTTTTAGAATACAGTTAGTAGAATGAACTAGGTAATCTGTATCTTGACTTTGGTTAGGTATGAGTTCTGTAATGTGTTTGTTTCTTGAGAGTTTTAAATGATCCGCTAATAAGCCATCAGGGACTAGTTGCTTTAGGGGTGGGGGTATAGTTATTTTTAAAGATGTTGGACAAATTAAGCATTTTATAGGTATTTAGAATTTTACATTTTTAATGAAAAATCCACCTGTTTAGTTTTACCCAAATTTATTAACACGTACGTAGTATTTCCCTACAATTTTATTGCTGCTTTTGTGTCCTATGTTTCTAGTTTCATGCATTTCCTTTTTGTAATTAACTTTACTAGTAGTACCACTGCAGTACTCTTGCCTGGAAAATCCCCTGGATGGAGGAGCCTGGTAGGCTGCAGTCCATGGGGTCGCTAAGAGTCGGACACGACTGAAGCGACTTAGCAGCAGCAGCAGCAGCAGCAGGACTACGTTAAACCTTCCAATTGTGTCATGTCATCTGATACCAAAAATTAACTTGTTAAATTCCAACAGATATTCTTAATTTTAAAATCCTAAAACTAATAACAAAGGTATACTTTCTTACCCTTTTTGAGGTATCTATAAAAATAAATGTCAACAGTACACTTCAAGGAAGAAATGAGACATGCAGTCAGTAAAAACAGGCACAAACTGAAGCAGCATTTTATCCCCGCCGCTAATTAATATAGGCTCAGAAGTTCTTTCCAATAAAAAGCAACATGAAAAAAAAAAAGAAATACAAATACAGTAAAGGCCGAGGCAAATTTTTTAAAATAAATAACATCACTGTAACTTACAAACCCAAAGGAATTACTTAAATGGTTACAAAGCTTAAAGTGACCAAAGTCATCATTGACACAGAAAATCAATACTATTTCTGGTCCTCAAACTTGACCATAGTGAAAATCACTCCAGGCAGCTTTTAAAAATGTCAGTGCCTACAACTCACCCCAGACCAATTGCCTCAGCATCTCTGGGGGTGGGACCGGACATTTGCAATTTATAATGCTTCTAAGGCGATTCTAATGTACAGCTAACTCAAGATACGACTACATTATATATAATTACCTAAATATGTAAGAAATGCAATGCAAAACCATCTGTGATATTCTCAAATGGGAAGGGAAAGACTGCTGTAGTGCAACAGGAGTACAGAAGAAGAAGTCTGAAAGGGGACAGTCAGCTGCAGGGCCAGTGTTTCCAGTCCACTGCAGTGCAGGCAAAGAGGCAGGCAGCTGCCTGAGTGAGTGCAGAGGGACATGAGCCACGGAACGGTGGCAACAACAGCTAATTAGTCTCAGTCCAGATGCTACTGGGATCAGACGCACACATGAAGATTTAACAGAGGCTGAGGAGGTACAAGATTACTTGCATATCTGTGGGAGGTTACCTGTGAGATAAATTCCTAGAAATGCAACTGCTGAGTCAAATGGTATGTGCCTTTAGAAGTGAAAGATCAGCTCTAAAAGATCTTAAAGGTGAACTTGAACAAGCATGGTGTACAGAATGAACAAGACACCACACCTGACAGGACGAGTGGAGTGAGAGAAAGAAGAGGTAAGCTAGAGCTGGGCGAGATGGCTCAGGGCGGTCAGGGAGCAGGTACGGAAATGGCGTCCCAGAAAATTCCTGGTCATTCCATCTGGCTCTACCCTTTGCATTCACTTTACCCCTGACTCCCACCCCCACCCCCACCCCTCATCCCCCCTCCAGCAGAAACCTGAAGGAGAAGGCGGGCAGGGGCCATGTGGCTGTCCAGGAGAAGACTGAAGACCGACTGGAGAACCGTAAGGAGATAGTGTAACTGACGCAGAGTCGGTGTGAAGGTGAGCACTAGAAAATGTGTGCATGAGTTCACTCACGATAAACTTGGCTTGGGGACTGGGCTGGGAGCCTGGTTGTTAGGACACAGTGCTTTCACTGCTATAGGCATGGGTTCGATCCCTGGCTGGGGAACTAAGTTCCCACAAGCTGTGTGGCCTGGCCAAACAAACAAACCTGCCTTATGCCACTTTCAGCTTAGAGGACTGATATACAAAGGCCACTGAACAGTTTTTACTCCATCTTGCAACTCAAAGCTAAAAAATGAGAAAACAGGACTGTATCTTCTAGCCAACAGCAGCCTGGCCACAATCCACCATGAGGCAGGAAGTTCCACAAGTAACAACTGTGGGGAAATTCCCATGGGCTGGGTGGCCCAGGCTGGTGGAGACGCAGCGATGCTCTCATGGGTTGTCCAAGCCCGGGTCCTGTGCATAGAGCCTCCATTACATACCAGCAATAACTCTGACTCCATTTCTTCTGCTTTCTTTCCAAAACACTCTAATCAGCAAACTGAAGAAAGGTTCTTTATAATCATAAATAATGTAATAAATTTGCTTTACTTAAAAAAACTTCAACAACAAAACCCCTCAATATCTAAGCTTGTGAGAGGCACGGTAACAATAAAATGAGTTCCCAACTCTCTCTCTCACACACACACACACACACACACATATAACTTTACTAGGGCACATCTATTTCATCAAGTGAAAGCTACGGCTATTTACATTAATTATTTGCCAGTCTGCTTCATCTTTAGTATTAAGATTCCTATTGCAGAGGGCACTGCCAAGAACATAGCTTGGATAACTTGGTATCCAAACCAGAGTTTTTCAAATCAGTCATTTAATAAAGCAGAAGTTTAAGTTTTGCACTCAGACCAAAAAGCTGACCTTGAACTAAACCTGTATGTTACAAGAGACACAGCACACAACTCTACTTTTATAATACCCAGTGGTCAACCTAAGATAGAATAGAACAGGCTCCTATCAAGTGACCTGTGAAGTCACTTCAACTATATATTCAATATATGTTTTTTAGATTAATCAATAAAAGAATCATTTGATCAAAGAGCTCAGCAATAAAAGTCAAGGAAGGAGAAAAAATGTTTAGCAGCAATAAATATTGGCTATAAAGACTTAGGCATGACAAATTGATGGTAACCGATATATGGCAAGAAACTTAACATTCAGAATTATACTATTTACCCAGGAAACATACTTTTTCCTCACTTCATTGGTCTCTCCAGTTTCTCTCTTCTCTTTGTGCAGCCCCGTATGCATCTTTAAAGGTTCAGCTGTTGTTGCCTCTGCAGTTGCAATCCAGTCCTGCAAAAGAAGTGGCACAGCTTCACTTCACGTGAAAAGAGAGAAAGTGGATTCTGGGAAACTGAGTGGCCCAATCCCATCAGTCTCCAGACTGTACACAAACAGAAACACCACAGGGTGGGGAGAGTAAAAGGGGTCATTGAAAGGCAAACCAGCAATTTAAAATGATCTCAAATGCTAGTAGTGACTGAAAAATACTAATGGAAAAAAGGCAAACTTGTCTCTGATAATAGATCAGAACAAGATGATTCATTAAAATCTCTTTCCACCAATGAGTTTCCAGCTCTCTCTCCTAGCTAAGTATGAGATGGCTTAGCAGAAATGATAAAATTAACTGAGGTGTGGCCTTACAGCTTCAAGGATACAGACCATTAAGGCTGTGCTATTTTCTGATGCTCTTTCAGTCAAAGCCTGGGTTTTTCTAACATGGATTCTAGAGGCACAAAAATGGTTTAGATTGTGAGTTCCAGGCTAAGCTCTGTGACCTTCCTCTTTGTCTCTGATCCTTATCCCTAGGTCAACCCATTCTACCCAGTGGCAATGATGTGCACACAGTAATTCCTGATGAATGAATGAGATAGTAACTATGTTTTCAACAAATGACCAGAAAATCTTCATATGATTTTAAGATTATTTGGGAAATAGCTGAAAAACCACTGCTTTTGAGTTCTTTATTTCCATCCCAAAGTGTTCTCTTTGGGTGAGACGCCCAGTAAAATGTTCTAAAGTGAGTATACCAGAGGGTCTCAGAACTTTGAACGGTGCCTGGGTACACAAGAGAGGGTTGGGACCATGGGTATCTGAATGGAAACAAGTTTACCCCCTCAAGAAAGCTCCCCCAGCCAGAGCAGGTCCAGTGATCGTTCCTGTCAAGCGTTTACTCTGTCAGGCACTGTTCTAAGAGCTTTAACTACATTAACTCATTCGATCTTTTATAATGACCCAACGAGGTAGATTCTATTATTCCAACTGTCCAGATGAGAAGACTAAGGCACAGAAAGGTTAAGAAAACTGTGCAAGGAAATGCACTCTTTACTGCCCTTCACAGGCAGTGGCTCCTGGACACATGTGATCCTGCAGGAAGCTGTCGCCTCCTCCACCCATCTCACTTTCTTTCATTGCTCTTACGGTATCGTAGTAGCTCAATGGCTAAACTAGCTCTTGCTGGAAAACTGTCCTAAAAAATAATTCATTAAAAACTTTAAAGTTCCCACAAATGAAAAAACCTGACCTTCTCTTAATTTAAAAAATTATCCAGTGAACATCACACAAAGGAACTCTCCCTAGTTTTGTGGAAAGCAGAAGCAATCAGGATTTTCAGCTGAATACTTAACATTTAGCCATGACTTCAGCTTGTTACACTTATTTCAGATATTCTGCCCTGCTTACCAGATCCTCACTCAAACAAGGCATTTATTCTTCTGATGTCTGGTTGAATTGATTGAGACCTGAAAGTAATGATACCAAAAGCTGTGGGTTCAATTCACGACAAACCACTTTGCTTTCTTTGCCTCACTAAGGGTCTGCAAACCCTTAGCCTGGATGGCATATTTTGCATAAGAGGAACCAGGTGGGAGCGTGCAAGACCACTAGCATAAATAACATCTGCTAGAGAAACAAGCCCACGTCCAATACAGGGGCAGCAGCAGGACTCTGGGGCAGAACCATCAACTCGATTCACAAAGGAAAACCTCATGATCACGGCAGAGCACCTCTACCTTTCTAGGTCAGATGCTCTTCTCAAGCTCAGATCTTTTGCCAGAATCTAACCCAAAGTGCCTCCTTCAAAAAACAAAACAGGTATAAGAATCAAATAAGAAACTAAGGTTTTTAATTTTTTCACAACATCTGCTCCCTTTGAAAACAGAAATTTCTTATTCCTGACACCAATTCCATGATCAAAAAAGCACTTGTGAAGCTTTTCGAAAGTGCCACAAAAATCTCTAGCAGTGCAACACAGCAAACCATCAGAAAAATCTTACTGCCCTCCCATAGGTTTATCTTACTTTCTTTAAAAATCACTCCTAATTTTCATAAAACCAAACTCTGCTTCATCTCCAAATAGTATGAAGTTACCTTAAACATGCTTTTTCAAATTAATAAATGAAGAAACCAATTCTGATCAGTACAGATCACACTTTAAAACAACCAAGGGTCCTCTCAAGGTAGAAGTTTTACCAGCGTCCACAAGTTAGAGAAAAAAAAAACACAACTCTATTCCTTAATCGGTATTCTAGGAGGACACCCACTTGGGATCATCTGTCTTCCAGTTTTCTTGCCCACGCCTGGAAAGAACCTTCCCGACATCCCAACGCCAAGAAGCACATGGATTCCAACAGTCATGAGGTAACTATGACAGCAAAGCCACAGTTACTTATGAGATCACAAAAACTAGATGATGTAATTTTTTAAATTAGAGGTGAAACCCACGTAACATAAAATTAACCATGTTGAGGTGTACAGTTCAATGGCATCCAGTATATTCACTATGTTGTACATCCATCACCTTTATCTAGCTCCAAAAGATTTTAGTTATCTATCCCCAAATGAAATCTGTATTCATTAAGTAGTCGCTACCATTATCCCTGTTCAGCCTGGCAACCATGAATATCCTTTCTGCTTTGATGAATGTATCTATTCTGGATATTTTATATAAATGCAATCACACAACATGTGACCTTTTGCATCTGCCTTCTTTCACCTGGCATCCTGTTCTGAGGTGCTTCCACACTGCAGCATGCATCAGCACTCTCTTTTCATGGCTGAAAAATATTCCATTGTATGGATACATCACATTTCATTCATCCATTCATCCACTGATGGACATTTGGGTTGTTTCTGTCTTTTGGCTACTGTGATTGGTGCCGCTGTGAACATCTGGGTACAAGTACTTGTCTGAACACCTGTCTTCAATCATTTAGGGTATATACTTAGAACTGCTGGCTCATATGTTAAGTCTATATTTAACTTTTTGAGGAACTGCCAAACTGTTTCCCATGGTGGCTACACCATTTTACATTCTCACCAGAAAAGCATGAGGGTTCCAACATCCTCACCAACACTTTCCTGTTCAGTGTGTTTTTAAATTATAGCCACTCTTGTGGATGTGAAGTAGTTATCTCATGGTGGTTTTGATTTGCGTTTCCCCAATGACCAGTGATGCTGAACATCTTTTCACATGATTGCTGGCCATTTGTATACCATCTTTGGATAAATGTTCAACCAAGTCTGTTTTCCATATTTTAATCGGGTTGTTTATCTTTTTGTTGCTGAGCTGTTACGAGTTTCTTATTTAAAAACATATTATGGCTACTAGGCCCTTCTCAGATTTGCGTATTTTCTCCCATTCTGTAGACTCTTCCCACTTTCTTACTAATGTCCTTTGATGCACAAAAGCTGTAAATTTTGGTGAAGTCCAACATACCCATTTCTTCTTCTTTTGTTGCTCACACCATTAAGAGTCATTTCTAAGAATCCAATACCAAATTCAAGGTCATGAAGATTCACCCTTATGGTTTTTCTAAGTGTTTTGGCTCTTCCAATTAGGTCTCTGACTCATTTTGAGTGAATTTTAGTATACGGCATGAGGTTGGAATCTAACTGCATTCTTTTGCATGTGGATATCCAGTTGTCCCAGCGCCATTTGTTGAAGAGAATGTCCTTCCCCTCACTGAATGGACTTGGTACCTTGGTCAAAAAACAATTGACTATAGATACATGGGTTTATCTCTGGACTTTTAAATTCCATTCCATTGACCTATTTTATCCATCCTTGTGCCAGTATCACATTGTTTTAATGACTGTAGCTTTTTTTAAAAAATTAAGAAATGGATTTAGAGAGATATACATTCCATAGACAGAATGTAGTCCATCTCAAAAGGTAAGAATAGCCCTGGGAGTAACACACTCCACAGAGTGTGGGCCATCTCAGAAAGCAAGAGGCCAACTGTAGTTGTTGTTGTTGTTTTTATTGGGAAGCATGAGTCCATCCTTCTCTTTCAAGATTGTTTTGACTATTTGGAGTCTCTGGCAATTTCATATGAATTTTAGCATCAATGTCTCCATTTCTGTAAAAGAGGCTGCCTGGATTTTGGTAGAGATTTCACTGAATCTATAAAGCACATTGGGTAGCACTGCCACCTTTATATCAAGTCTTCCAACCCATGGACGCGGACTATCTTTCCATTCTATAACATATTCATAACTTTAAGTTACCTTAAAATATCCTTGATAAGGTAATGTCATAAAGTAAATTCCTTTAGTTGTCTGTATCTCTAGGTAATCTACTAAGCATGTCCTGAAGGTAGTCACAAATATGAAGTTTATTTACCATGGGGAGCTCAGTATTCATATTCCAGAGAAGGAAGGCCAGTTATTCAGGGTCTGGCTATTTGCTTTTGTTTATGGGGAAGGTTAGAACTCAAGGATTTTCATTCCCTTGATTTAGTTAGTTTTAATTTTCATCTTCAGCTCCCAGTAGAGGAACTGATAGAATCTTATATGTTCCCTGATAAGAGTAAGTTTAACAGGCTTCACAGAATGGAACCATGAACTCTCTTTCCAAATAGTTCAAATTTTAAAAAACTGATGATGAAACATCATCATCAGTTAGCTACTTTGCCAAAGACTGCGTGCAAACGTGTGCTCAGACACCCTTGGTTGGGCTTCCCTAGAGGCTTAGTGGTAAAGCATCCACCTGCCACTGCAAGGGACACGGGTTCAATCCCTGATCTGGCAAGATCCCACATGCTGCAGAGCACTAAGCCCGGGCACCTCAACTACTGAGCCCAGATGCTCTACAGCCCATGCTCTGCAATGAGAAGCCAGCACAGTGAGACGCCTGCGCGCCACAACTAGAGAGCAGCCCCCACCACCTGCGGCAAGTGGAGAAAAGCCCGCACAGCAACGAAGACAGAGCACAGCCAAAAATTTTAAAAATTACCTTTTTAAAAAAAGAATTAAATCTTATTAAAAAAAAAAACACATACCCTTGGTTAGTTACAGCTTAAAGTATCAACTATAATCAGGAGGGAGAGGAGGAAGCCTTTAAAAGTCTTTTCTCTAAAAACGTTTTGGTAAAGACTCAGTTCAGTTCAGTTCAGTCGCTCAGTTGTGTCCGACTCTTTGCGACCCCATGAATCGCAGCACGCCAGGCCTCCCTGTCCATCACCAACTCCCGGAGTTCACTCAGACTCACGTCCATTGAGTCCGTGATGCCATCCAGCCATCTCATCCTCGGTCGTCCCCTTCTCCCCCTGCCCCCAATCCCTCCCAGCATCAAACTCTTTTCCAATGAGTCAACTCTTTGCATGACGTGGCCAAAGTACTGGAGTTTCAGCTTCAGCATCATTCCTTCCAAAGAAATCCCAGGGTTGATCTCCTTCAGAATGGACTGGTTGGATCTCCTTGCAGTCCAAGGGACTCTCAAGAGTCTTCTCCAACACCATAGTTCAAAAGCATCAATTCTTCAGCGCTCAGCCTTCTCCACAGTTCAACTCTCACGTCTATGCATGACCACAGGAAAAACCATAGCCTTGACTAGACGGACCTTAGTCGGCAAAGTAATGTCTCTGCTTTTGAATATGCTATCTAGGCTGGTCATAACTTTTCTTCCAAGGAGTAAGCGTCTTTTAATTTCATGGCTGCATTCACCATCTGCAGTGATTTTGGAGCCCCCCCCCAACCCCCGCAAAATAAAGTCTGACACTGCTTCCACTGTTTCCCCATCTATTTCCCATGAAGTAATAGGACCGGATGCCATGGTCTTTGTTTTCTGAATGTTGAGCTTTAAGCCAACTTTTTCACTCTCCACTTCAACTTTCATCAAGAGGCTTTTGAGTTCCTCTTCACTTTCTGCCATAAGGGTGGTATCATCTGCATATCTGAGGTTATTGATATTTCTCCCGGCAATCTTGATTCCAGCTATGAGGGGACAATTGTTTGAAGTTATAAACATAACTTGGGCTGGACACAATTTGTTCTTTGCACTCGTGTCAAAATTAGAACTGAAGACAATATAGTAACCCAGGAAAAATAACTGTGGCTTTTTCTGAGAATAGTGATTTCAAGGAATTTATAGGTTCCCCAAAAGAAAAGTCATCATAAAACCAGTAGATTATTAGTCGGAGGGGCAGTGATTGCTTCAGTTCCCATGTTCAGTGTCAACTTTTCAAAGCTTTGGTGTATCTCAATATATGGGTCACCTGGGACTCATGGTCCAAGGTGGTCCAGTAATATCAAAAAAGGCTTTACCACTATGGAGAACAGTATAGATTCCTTCAAAAACTAGGAATAAAACTACCATATGACCTAGCAATCCCATTACTGGGCATATACCCTAGAGAAACCAAAACTGAAAAAGGCATAGGTACCCTAGTGTCCACTGCAGCACTATTCACAATAGCTAGAACAGGGAAGCAACCTCATTGTTCATCAAAAGATGAATGGATAAAGAAGTTGTGGTACATAAACATGATGGAATATTACTCAGCCATAAAAAGTCATCTATTTGAGTCAGTTCTAATGAGGTGGATGAACCTAGAGGCTATGATACAGAATGAAATAAGTCAGAAAAATAAATATCATATGAAGACGCTTACTCCCTGGAAGGAAAGTTATGACCAACCTAGATAGCATATTCAAAAGCAGAGACATTACTTTGCCGACTAAGGTCCGTCTAGTCAAGGCTATGGTTTTTCCTGTGGTCATGTATGGATGTGAGAGTTGGACTGTGAAGAAGGCTGAGCACAGAAGAATTGATGCTTTTGAACTGTGGTGTTGGAGAAGACTCTTGAGAGTCCCTTGGACTGCAAGGAGAACCAACCAGTCCATTCTGAAGGAGATCAACCCTGGGATTTCTTTGGAAGGAATGATGCTAAAGCTGAAATTCCAGTATTTTGGCCACCTCATGCAAAGAGTTGACTCATCGGAAAAGAGTTTGATGCTGGGAGGGATTGGGGGTGGGAGAAGAAGGGGACGACAGAGGATGAGATGGCTGGATGGCATCACTGACTTGATGGACACGAGTCTGAGTGAACTCCGGGAGTTGGTGATGGACAGGGAGGCCTGGCGTGCTGCGATTCATGGGGTCGCAAAGAGTCGGACACAACTGAGTGACTGAACTGAACTGAACTGAATGCATATATATGGGACCTAGGAAGATGGTACTGGTATTTGCAAGGCAACAATGGAGAAACAGACAGAAAACAGACTTATGGACACAGGGAGAGGGGTGAAGGTGAGATGTATGGAGAGAGTAACACAGAGACTTACATTACCAGATGTAAAATAGATAGCCAATGGGAATTTGCTGTATGTCTCAGGGAACTCAAACAGGGGTTCTGAATCAACCTAGAGGGGTAAGATGGGGAGGGAGACGGGAGGGAGATTCAAGAGGGAGGGGCATATATACACCCATGGCTGATTCATGTTGACGTTTGACAGAAATAACAAAATCCTGTAGAGCAATTATCCTTAAATTAAAAAATAAAATAAATTTTAAAAAATACAATGTGGTAGTAAAAAAAAGGAAGAATGGACAAAGAAGTTGTGGTACATGTACAAGGTGGAATATTCAGTTCAGTTATAAAAAGGAATGCAACTGAATCCGTTCTAATGAGGAGGATGAACCTAGAGTCTATTATACAGAGTGAAGCAAGTCAGAAAAACAAAGACAAATATTGTATACTAATGCATATGTATGGAATCCAGAAAGATGGTACTGATGATCCTAATTGCAGGTCAGCACAGGAGACACAGATATATAGGACAGATTTTTGGATACAGTGGAAAAAGGGGGGGGTGAGATGATTTGAGAGAGTCGCATTGAAACACATACAGTATCATATGCAAAACAGTTAATGAGAATTTGCTGTATGAGGCAGGAAACCCAAAGATGGGTGTTCCGTGACAACCTAGAGCGGTGCGATGGGAGGGCGGTGGGAGGGAGGTTCAAGAGAGAGGGGACCTATGCATACCTAAGGCTGATTCATGCCAATGAGTGGCAGAAACCAACACAACACTGTAAAGCAATTACCCTCCAACTAAAAATAAAATAAAAATGTTTAAAGGCTTTAAGAATCAAACTGCTTATAAATAACTTCAATCAGAAAATACCATCTGGTCTTCAGATAAACAACTAGGAACCAAATCCTGGGAAAAAGAAATCCAATTCCACGTATTTTGTCATCTATAATGAAACCAAAGGCAATAAAAATATCTTCTGGCAGGTGCTCAGGGTCAGTGCCTTGGCAGGGAATGTTAGCCGAGGCAAAGTTAGAAGGTCTGATGTTTGTTTGGTTTATTTTTGTTTTTGACCAGAAAGTTTAAGTTGAAAAGGGCAAAAATAAGGAGACAAGGGGAAAAAAAGTAGACTTGGGCAAGAAATGGGAACCAGATAAGCAGGTAGCACCTGAGGCAGTACAGACAGGGAGGGGACAGCTGGCCGAGGGGGTACACAGAGTGGACAGCTTGCTGGCTGCAAGTACTGCCGAGATCAGAGGATCCTTTCAGCACAGTGGCAGCAAAGCTGGTCAATGTAACACCCACGGCAGGCTCATGCTCAGCCAATTCTTCAGGAACTAGAAAGCCCATATCACAGGACCGGAGGAGAGGGCACCCTCTGCTTTGGTCCTGCCACTGCCTCGCGGGGTCCCGTCTTTAGGACCCACACCATCTCCCACCCTCTTAGAGCAGGTTCCGCACTCTGACTAACAACCGCACTGCTCTCTCCACACTTTCTCAGCTCCGTCTGCACGCCGTTCATCTGACTCTGGGTCAAGAAGCAGGGGAAAGGCGGGAGAAAGTGGCAGGGCCCCATGAAATGGGGTAAAGGCCGTGTTCTCCTTGATGGGAGGCAGAGCAGATGGAAATGAACTCTAAAAGGAATGCAATGGGGGAAGGGGGTGCTGGGTCCTTTTCCAGCCCAGAGACAGACATCCTGGGCCTCTCAAACCTAGACTCATAATTGCTGCTCTTGGATAATAAAGCTGAATGCGTGACAGCCACTTGGGCCTGGGGGGAGTTTTTTTCTCAATTATCAAATCATGTGCCCCAGAGGCTGTGGGATTTCTTTTTCTGTAGCTCTCTTGGCAGAGCAGTCAGGGGCCACACACCAAGTGCTTCCATGCTCCCCTCACCCTAGAAACCCCGGCAGAAGGGAGCCCAGATGGGCACTTGGGCAACACCTGCTGTGGGGCCGGCTAGGGTGAGGAAGCCCCCACCCCACACTCGTGTAGTTAACACTCAGCGTCCTATGTCGCCTCAAACAAGGGCTGTGATTTGGATCTAATGTGGTAATGGCTCTCGTGGTCCCCAACCGGGTGCCCTGGGCTCTTTCACTGCTTGGCTCTTTCTCTTTTTTCTTTCTATAAAAGGAGCTTTCAGTTAATTGCAGGCCTGCCATTCTGTGCCCAAGAGCTAAACCCCAGAGGCATCTGCCCTGGCTTTGGCGGGCCCACTTCACTTTCGTTCTCTGATCTCTTTGTGGTGGTCTTAGTTACAAGCTCCTGGAAACCAGCCCTGACTTGCAAGCACTACTAGTCAGGAAAAGAAAAGCAGGAGAGGGGTGGGGGCGGGAGGGGGTGGGGGTGGGCGTGCGGTAAGGACACAGCTACAAACTCAGCATCCCTGGTTTAAAACGGCCCAAAGCGGGACACATCCTACACATCGGTCAACACGAGGATGGACAGACAAATGGCGGGATTGATACAATGGCGTACTACTCGGTGATTAAAAAGAAAAGGGCTTCTCTGGCCATCCAATGGCTAAGACTCCATGACTCCACTGCAGGGAGCACAGGTTCGATCCCTGGTCAGGGAATTAAGATCTTACATGCTGCATGGTCTGGCCAAAAAAGTTTCCAATACAGAAGACTCTCAAAATCACATTGAGCAAAAGAAGCTGCAGGCAAAATAAAATATACTGTATGATTCTATTTATGTGGAGTCCTAGAAGAAACATGATTAATGTACGGTGGTAAAAATCATGGTAGAGTTTATGTTCGGATGTGAAGCCTAACAAGAAGGGGCATGACAGGACTTCTCTGCGGCAACAAAAGTGTTCTATAGATTGTTGAGGAGGTATTTATATGGGTGTAAACATTTGCCAAAATTTATTAAACTATACAGTTAAAATCTGCACATTTTTGCTGTATATAAAATATATCTCAATTTTCAGAAAAAAAAAATTCCACAGTCTTTATTAAAAATGGCAAAAGACAGTTTCCTGTCATGTTGCACCTATGTGGCTACCATTCTGAGGAAGAGGCAGGATGTTCAAAGTATTCAAATATACTCCTAAAGACAAAACAAAGATAAGCCTCTTCAAAATAGGGTGAAATTTATCCCAGAGCATTTAAGTCTTAAGACTGAATTAGATAAAGAATTCCCTCAAATTTCTCTCACTCAAAATCCAAGTTAAATATTTTAAAAATGTTTTCAGGGCACAAAGTCTAGTGTAGAGGATGGGAAGACTAATTTGATATTACACGTATTAAAAATGTGTGAAAAAAACTTCCCGATTGTAAGAGCAATACACATTCAGCATAGGAAAACTGGAAAATACAGACGACTATAGGGGAAGAAAACTCACATACTCCAAGATCATAAGCATAAAGAGGAAAATTAAGAGTCATCTGAAAAATATTCCCTATCCAAAAATAAGTACTTGTCAACATTTTCATACACACACACTATTTTAACCAAATTGAGATTGTAATGTACATACTGTCACTATTTTTTTTTCACTTAAATTTATGTAACAAACATTTTCCATGTCATTGAGCATTCTTTGCATTTTTTGTTACTACTGAAATTAAATAGTTTTGTGTGATTATTGGCCATTCTTATTTCTCTGTGAGACAGCTTGGCAATTTAAAAAATAATATTGATTCTTTTTCCTGATTATTAGTTACTGCTGAAATGTGGAAAAATACAGAAAAGTATAAGACTATAAGGGGGAAAACTCACATAATTCAAACAAAAAAACAATCACTATTGTTAATTTTACTTTTCTTTGTGTGTATGTTTTTCTTATAGAGTTGATATTCTAGATAAGTCCATTTCAGAGTATGTCTTTTTTCACTTAGCATCACTAAAAACTACATAAGCATTTTCCCTATCTCCTTAAAGTCTATCTCAACTTGTATTTTGTTAGTTTTATTTTGCCCGTAGAATTTTGTTAGCTGCAGAGATGTAACAAAATTTAACAACTGCTCAGTGTCAGAAACTTGAATATGTACATTTGAGCTTTTTTTACTTTATAAAGTAGAGATAAACATTTCTGTACATAAATTATTGCCTTAACCTATGATTATTTCCTTGGGATAAACTGTCAGTATTTTAATCCCTGGGTCAAAGAGTAAGAACTTCTTTAAAGACTCATACTGCCAAAGTGCTTTAAATTCTCTCCAGATAATTTAATGCACCTCTGACCTGGATCCTTATTTAGAAATATGAACAGAAAACCAACTAAGAATAAAACTGTAAGAAAAACAATAGATGCCTGAAAACAGGCACCAAACTGAATAGAGGAACCAAGCCCAGAGGAAACGGCGTTATTAACAAAGGAAACAAAATCAGTTATGCATTCTTTGAAAGATCTGTGAAGATACCATTTCAAAGATCTGTAAGGATACTAAGGCGGAGAAAAGCAATACTGAAACTTACTACTGGAGAATAAAGAAATGGCACTAAAAAACAATTACGTTTTAAAGCCCTCCGCAGCAAATCTCTGTGTAGCAAAAGTGCTTGTGCGCCCGATGCTCAGTCATGTCTGACTCTTGGCAGCCCCATGGACTGTAGCCCATCAGGCACCTCTGTCCATGGGATTTTCCACAAAAGAATACTGGAGTGGGTTGCCATGTCCTCCGATTTTCCCTACCCAGGGATCAAACCTTCTCCCACATTTCCTGCACTGCAGGTAGACTGTCCCTGAACCATCAGGGAAGCCTGCACAGCAAAAGGAGCGTGATCAAAGGCAGAAGCAGTGATCTGGATGGCTGAACAGACAAATTCTCCCAAATCAAGCGATGAGAAACATGGGGTGGGGGGATGAATCCAGATGATCCAACGTGTGTCTAACACACATTTATTTTTTTTTAAGGTGAAGGGATGGAGAGGGGGAAACTGTCAAAGAAAACAACCAAATTTCTCTGAAGTTCTGAAGAGGGAATTGAGTGCTAGGTTGAAAGGGTCTGCCAATGGTTGATATCAACATTGAAAAAAGAAACACTTAAATATGACTTGGTGAAGATTTTTTAATTTCAAGAAAGAGACCCTGGCAATCTAAGGTGGGGGAGGATGGCACGGTGTAACCATAACAAAAGGAAAAGTGGGTTTGCACCAGACTTCACATCTGTAACACCAGATGCTAAAACACGAATGAAACATTTTCTACCAAGTTTTGCAGGAAAAAAAAAAAAAAAACATTTTAAACTTAGAATCCTATAGCCCCCTAAAACCATCATTTAAGTAGGAAGGCACAATGAAGATATTTGGGGGGTTTCTCCCAGGTTTCTAACTTTACCAACCACATCCACAAAGGTACTATTTCACCAAAATGGGGAAGATCAGAGATCAGCAAGTTGCCAAAAAAATACTCAGCACCCTTTCAGTGGTTTTGCTCTGGACTAATTTTTCATTGAAATATTAGATCCTGTGATAATGCTGCAAACACTAAGGGCAATCACAGAATTTCTCTTCTCGTCCTCCCTTCCTCAAGCACCTGCCTTTATGCATGTGTAACACTGTGGAGATGATGCTGCACAGGTCCATTAGACACACTTAGACTCTTAACTGCCTCTAACAAAGTCACCTCTAATGACAGTCAAATACCAACTCTAGAAACCTAGGTCCATTACCTGCAGAGAAACTGGGCAAATAAGGAACCTAATCAAACGTGCAGTGTCTCGTGACTACTTCTCACTAACATTCCCTAAAGATGACTATTTTGGTCAGCTAGAGACTGGTACAAGTAATAACACCTACGATTCAGTCCATCACCAAAGATAAGTCACAGCTCTTCAAGTATTCCATCTGGGTACGTACATGTGTGTACATGAGTGTGTGCACTTGTGCATATATGCATGTGTTCACACATCAAGAATGTTCTATACCTTGGAAATGAGATTTTCTCCCTAACCTGCATCTGTCTAGCTGTAGCAGAGCTTCTAAAAGTCTACAATATGGAGCTCCAGCTATCTACTGACCATGCAGTTGAATGAGGTCACCCACCACTAAGGGCAAAGGCAAGTACATCTCCTGGGGAGGTAGCAAATGAACATTAATATAACTCATCTACGGTCACTGTGGGTCTTCCCTGGTGGCTCAGATGGTAAAGAATCTGCCTGTAATGCGGGAGACCCAGGTTCGATCCCTGAGTTGGGAGGGTCCCCTGGAGAAGGGAACGGCTACCTACTCCAGTATTCTTGCCTAGAGAATCCCATGGACAGAGGAGCCTAGCAGGCTCTCATGGGGTCACAAAGAGTCAGATACAACCGAGCAACTAAAACACACACACAGAGTCACCGTGAGTCAAAGACACACGCAAGGAATTGTGTCCTCCAATCTCCAACCTAGACACTGTTCAGAACACAACTTCTCTCAGGAACAGAACATGGAAAGTCTCTGAAAAGTCTTGGATGGGAAGAGGGGAGGAGAGAGATAAAAGGGACAAACATTATTCTCTATACTTGTGTAATTTTTGGCTGCTAAAAGTTTGTGAATTATTTGCACAAATCTAAAAAGAGAAAAGAAAGAAAGGTTATTACACAAAAACTTCCATTTCTCCACCCTTTGTAATAGAAGAGTTTCCCTAAAGTAATAAGAAAATTGTTCATGCTTCATAATGTGACAATTACCAAAAACTGAATGCTTATTACATTATTACTTCAAAAGCAATACAACTGTTGACCAAATAAATGAGTTCATAAACATCTACTTTGTACCAATACTTTGCAAGGCCCCAAGCAGCCTGCCATCCCAGACTCTCTTCTCTCAGACCACTCACTTTCCCTGCTGATCTTCTCTCCTCTGATCGCTTCAAATCCCATCTTCTGTGCCAACAATCCCCAAGGCCAGCTTTCTCTCAACTACAGAGCTAGCTGCTACCAGATATCTGCTATCAGATGGTCCACTGCCTGCCATGCTCACTGTGTCCCAAGCCAGAATCATCATCTCTCTCAGAACTGATCCATCTGCTTTATTTAACATTCCATGGCAACTTTAGGGCTACTCATTCAGGAACTCTCCGTCTCCATGGAGGCAGCTGCTTTTGGCTTGGTGCCATCATATCTTTTGCCTAGAATAGTGATGGGTGCACAATAGTCACAGAATATATTAACTAATTGAATACATGGTTAAAACCATATACTACCATCAGTTCAGTTCAGTCATTCAGTTGTGTCCGTCTCTTTGAGACCCCATGGACTGCACCACACCAGGCCTCCGTGTCTATCACCAGCTCCCAGAGTTTACTCAAACTCATGTCCACTGAGTTGGTGATGCAATCCAACCATCTCATCCTCTGTCGTCCCCTTCTCCTCCTGCCTTCAATCTTTCCCAGCATCAGGGTCTTTTCCAGTAAGTTGGTTCTTTGCATCAGGTGGCCAAAGTATTGGAGTTTCAGCTTCAGCATCAGTCCTTCCAATGAATATTCAGGACTGATTTCCTTTAGGATGTACTACCATGGTAGTTACAAATTAAGAAAACTAAAAAGAGCCTGGGATGTTTCTCAAGCCCAATGTCAGAGTTTAGTGGAAGGGCTACAAACTGGAAGTCCACAGGCAGAACTGGGCTGTGGGAGAGAAGTCTTAAGTGGCCAGAATATTATTTGGGAAAAATAACATTAAAAATAACTGTACTTACAGATAGGGCCTAAAAGTTTCCCACAGATAACTACCATTTCTGTCTTTTAACAAATTCTGACCTTTCTGATATATGCCCATAGCCCCTACTCTATAGTTAAACATTTTCTATCACCAGAGGTGCTGGCCATAGGTTGAATGTATTTTTGCACTATAAGGGTGACAATACTAAATTATTTTTAAAGCTCTTTTGAATCTCGGGGCCCTATAATTATGTTTATCTATATATGATATTTAAAGCAAAGAGGAACTAAAAAGCCTCTTGATGAAGGTGAAAGAGGAGAGAGAAAAAGCTGGCTTAAAACTCAACATTAAGAAAAACTAAGATCATGGCATCTGGACTCATCACTTCATGGCAAAAAGGTGGGGGGAAAATGGAAACAGTGACAGATTTTATTTTCTTGGGCTCCAAAATTACTGCGGATGGTGACTGCAGCCATGAAATTAAAAGATGCTTGCTCCTTGGAAGAAAAGCTATGACAAACTTAGCGTATGAAAAACCAGAGACATTACTTAGCTAACAAAGGTCCGTCTAGTCAAAGCTATGGTTTTTCCAAGAGTCATATACAGATGTGAGAGTTGGACCACAAAGAAGGCTGAACACCAAATAATTGATGCTTTTGAACTGTGGTGCTGGAGAAGGCTCTTGAGAGTCCCCTGGACAGCAAGGAGATCAAGCCAGTCAATCCTAAAGGAAATCAACCCTAAATGTTCATTGGAAAGACTGATGCTGAAGCTCCAATACTTTGGTCACCTGATGCAAAGAGTCAACTCATTGCAAGAGACCCTGATGCTGGGAAAGATTGAGGGTAGGAGGGGAACAGGGCGACAGAGGATGAGATGGTTGGATGGTATCATCAACTCAATGAACATGAGTCTGAGCAAACTCTCAAAGATAGCGAAGGACAGGGAAGCCTGGCAGGCTGCAGCCCATGACGTTGCAAAGAACTGGACATGATTTAGCAACTGAACAACAAAATGTATTTATTTGCAATTATGTAACATTAAGATGTTAAAACTGAATAGAAATCCCAGAGATAAATCCACACACATATGGACACCTTATCTTTGACAAAGGAGGCAAGAATATACAATGGAGTAAAGACAGTCTCTTTAACAAGTGGTGCTGGGAAAACTTGTCAGCCACTTGTAAAAGAATGAAACTAGATCACTTTCTAACACCGCACACAAAAATAAACTCAAAATGGATTAAAGATCTAAATGTAAGACCAGAAACTATAAAACTCCTAGAGGAGAACATAGGCAAAACACTCTCCGACATAAATCACAGCAGGATCCTCTATGATCCACCTCCCAGAATTCCGGAAATGAAAGCAAAAATAAACAAATGGGATCTAATTAAAATTAAAAGCTTCTGCACAACAAAGGAAAATATAAGCAAGGTGAAAAGACAGCCTTCTGAATGGGAGAAAATAATAGCAAATGAAGCAACTGACAAACAACTAATATCAAAAATATACAAGCAACTTATGCAGCTCAATTCCAGAAAAATAAACGATCCAATCAAAAAATGGGCCAAAGAACTAAATAGACATTTCTCCAAAGAAGACATACGAATGGCTAACAAACACATGAAAAGATGCTCAACATCACTCATTATCAGAGAAATGCAAATCAAAACCACAATGAGGTACCACTTCACACCAGTCAGAATGTCTGCGATCCAAAAATCTGCAAGCAATAAATGCTGGAGAGGGTGTGGAGAAAAGGGAACCCTCCTACACTGTTGGTGGGAATGCAAACTAGTACAGCCACTTTAGAGAACAGTGTGGAGATTCCTTAAAAAATTGCAAATAGAACTGCCTTATGACCCAGCAATCCCACTGCTGGGCATACACACCGAGGAAACCAGAATTGAAAGAGACACATGTACCCCAATGTTCATCGCAGCACTGTTTATAATAGCCAGGACATGGAAACAACCTAGGTGTCCATCAGCGGATGAATGGATAAGAAAGCTGAGGTACATATACACAATGGAGTATTACTCAGCCATTAAAAAGAATACATTTGAATCAGTTCTGATGAGATGGATGAAACTGGAGCCGATTAACAGAGTGAAGTAAGCCAGAAAGAAAAACACCAATACAGTATACTAACACATATATATGGAATTTAGAAAGATGGCAATGATGACCCTGTATGCAAGACAGCAAAAAAGACACAGATGTGTATAACGGACTTTTGGACTCAGAGGGAGAGGGAGAGGGTGGGATGATTTGGGAGAATGGCATTGAAACATGTATACTATCATGTAAGAATCAAATTGCCAGTCTATGTCCGATGCAGGATACAGCATGCTTGGGGCTGGTGCACGGTGATGACCCAGAGAGATGTTATGGGGAGGGAGGTGGGAGGGGCGTTCATGTTTGGGAACGCATGTACACCCGTGGTGGATTCATGTCAATGTATGGCAAAACCAATAAATTATATTTATTTAAAAAAAAAAAAAACAAATATTTGGAAAGTTTTAAGATATCAACATACTTTTCAGACATGCTAATTAATGGAACCTACAGATGCTCTGTTTTGTTTTTTTTGGGGGGAGGGCAAAGGACCCAGCAACAACTGTAACACTAAACATATATTGAAACCACTGCAGGTGTCTAAATCCAAAAAATCCATCAGTCGCATGTGTCACCGCAACAAGCTTGGCTGGTTCTTTTTTAAAAATATATAATTTAATTAATGTATTTATTTTTGACTGTACTGGGTCTTCATTGCTATGCACAAACTCTCTCTAGCTGCAGCAAGCAGGGGCTCCTCTCTAGTTGCAGTACGCATGCTTCTCACTGCAGTAGCTTCTCGTTGCAGGGCGCAGGCTCTAGGGCACGCAGCTCACTGGCTCTAAAGCGCGGGCCCAATAGCTGTGGTGCACAGGCTTAGTTGCTCCACAGCATGTGGGATCTTCCTGGACCGGGGATCGAACCTGTGTCTCCTACACTGGCAGGCAGATTCTTGACTACTGAGCCACCAGGGAAGCCTTTCTTGGCAGGTTCTTTATAAATTTACCTACCATTCTTTAGAGATTAGGCTCCTTCTCCATTAACCTGAATCAGTCTCAGCCCTGGAAATCAGTCTGCCCATTCCAAGAGTTGTGTCTCATTTCAGGAGGCAGTAGAGTAAATGCCCCCTTGTTAGGTTTCTATGTGAGGTGAGTAATGGAGCAGTTAATAAGAGGCACTTTCAGTCCACCGGCCTGGTCTCGAAGTTGTTCAAGTGATGGTATCCTGGAGCATTCTTGCTTGTAGCTGGTTGTGAACACTTTCAGGGAAGAAGGAGGGGTAAAACGCAACTGCCCTCCTCTCCTGACCAAGCACTATAGACAGAGATCTGGGAGAGCTGACTTTGGTAGGAATTCTCATTTTTCACTGACTTTTGTCAGTTTTCACAAGGCCCCTTCTGCAGCTTCTGGAGCTAGTGAGTGTCCCAGCCATCCCCTCACAGTCACCAGAAACTGAAGAGGAGGAAAAAGCATCTTTTCCTCCACTCTTCTGCATTCTTAGCTGGTCTCCTTTCTCCCTGTTCTTAGGGTGGTGGGGCCAAGAGGTACCCTCTGAGGAGACAAGGGCCTGGGACTCTCCAGCTCCAATCCGGACCAGAGCTGGGCCAATACTCAAGTGCATAACCAAGAGTTATTTTCAATCATCACCAGGCCACTGCTGAATGGTAATTTAGCTTCAACTGTGTTAACGAAACCGCACTTCCGATTTCAAGTTCATGAACGAGTGACTCCAATGTCACAAACAGAGAAGAAATAAAGGAGCTCCTTGTTTTACTTCAAATCTGAATTTAAAGGGCTGGTTACATAATTGCATGGATACAGATCAGCATTTTCCTCAGGACATCTCATTTTATTCATAAAAAAGGCATCTGTCATCCTTTGGGTAACATGTCATAGATGTGACCTTGTACCAAAAAGTATTGGACATATCTATAAAATATTCCAAAACTTGCATTTTTTCTTTCAGTGGTTTTAACAATGTCATTTAGTGCTCTTTTTTTTTTTTTACCAAAATCCAAGGTGATGACAGCTTTTTGCCCCTTAGATGACAAATGCTGTAGGGAAACGATCCTGTCTTACTTGTTCACTGCTATTATCCTAGTGTCTAGCAGTAGGTGACACATAGTAGGTGGTCAATAAAAGTTTGTTGAATAGATTTAATTATGTAAGAATTCACTTTGATCTTAGTTATAGTTTTAGCAAAAAGACACCTATACACTAAAAATTATTAATAAGAAGTCCAAATACATTTTGAGGCACAGTCAACACTGGAGTAAGTAAGAGGGTTTCAAGATGACAAGTTTGAAAGGAAAGTACTTATACGAAAGGAAAGTACTTGACAAAGTTATGTTGTGATTGCTGAAAAATCTGCTAAATCTGTGGTCACAATTTTAAAATCATTAAGCTATTAAAAACTCCACAGCCTTCCTTTAAAAAGAGAGTTAAATCTAAAAAGAAGTAAAGGATAAATAGCACTTTGCTTTGCTGAACGCTGATTACATACAGGGACTGTGCTTGGCACACTACACACTAATTTCATCTAACCCTCACCAACACCCTATGAAACAGATGCTCATTACCTCCCTATTATTGACAAGGAATCAGACACAGAGAGGCCCAGGGACCTGCCTTAGGTCACAGAGGGGCACGGCAAGAATTTCAACCCAGACTATTGCTTTTAACCACTTGGCTACCTTGGCAGACACAGTGTTACACTGGTCATAAAATCACCAGGGCAGTCACGAGGTCCAAGTGAGCACATGGGAAAGCAATTATAGGCACTCAGTAAATACTGCTCACCATCTCCCTTCCTGGTTCTCCTCTCCCAACTTCGCATCTCGGGGCCTCCCACCCTGGCTCCCTAAGTTGTAATTTGGGAAGACAAGCAGTGACCCAATAATTTCCCTCCTCCCTGCTTACAAATTTGGGGAACTTTTGGATATTTTAAACAATTTGTGGTATTGTTTGATGCAGGCCACTGAAAAGGAATTTAACATGTTATAAATAATCGGGGAGGTTAAACACACAGCCTTGGGTCACACAGTATATGGGAGAACTGAGATTTCAACCCAGACATTTTTCTCCCTGCCATGCAGGGCTCCTTTCAGTAGTGGAAGGAGAATCACATAACCTCAAGGTAAGCTGTCTCCATGATAACGGGAAGAAAGGAGAGTAGAATTCACGTAAAACTTGAGAATGTATGGAAGTGAGATGAGATATGCTGCCAGGGAAGAGGCGAATCCAGAATAACACAGAAGACTTTGCAGAAGGAGGGCTACAGCAGTGTCTGTAAGTTGGCTGTTGCACTAAACCAAGGGAGTACAGGTTTGGAAAAGTTGGCTGGATTGATTTTTAAAATATCTTCTCCTCTAATCAAAGATTCAATAATTGTAACAGAAATGACATGTGGCTTTGTAATTAACTTGGCAAGCATAGAGCATAAGCACTCTGTGAGCAGTGGTTATACGAAAATGATAAAAGATAGATTAAGGGATCTATCTTCCAAATCTATAGTAATTTTTATATGGGCCATCAACCAAAGCATGAATCTAAAAAAACCATTTTTGAGCATTAAGGAAAATTTTAATATACTAAAAATGATATTAAAGAACTTACTACTAATTTTAGGTATGTTAATGGCACTATAGTCATAGGTTTTTTACAGTACTATTTTTCAATCATTGTTTTAAAACATTTAAGTCACTACTTTTCAACTTGGACTGAATATGGGCATTACTGCTTATTTTTCACTGAAAATAAAGTAGTCTGATCGTTTTCAATTTCGAAGCCTTATTTTTTGTTACTGTTGTCTTTCTCCTGTGATTAGGATTTCCTAATTTAATGTCTACTTAAAGGATTTAACTCTTAGGATATGTTTGGAAGACACTGTTTTTAGTATTTAGGAGTCAAAATTATCTAAACACATTCATCAAGAGTGGTGAAGTAATCAACTCATTGAGACTAATAATACTTTTTTTCTTTAAGCCAGAATTAGTCTAATTGTATTTTATGTATTGGAAAGAAAATTTACATTTACTTAAATTGAAGACATACCATAAAAGCTTCAATTATGCACTAAAATAGTTTCAGAATATTTAGTGAAGGACAAGTTGGATATTAACACTGAATTTATCCAGAAAAGACCAAAGTCCACAGCTCCGTAATGGTAATGTTCTGCTGCTTGACCTGGGTGCTCGTGACACAGGCCCATTCAGTTTATGAAAATTCACCAGCCTCTACACTTACGTTCATTTTTCTTTATGCATATTAGACTTGAATTAAAAAGTCTTCTCTGTCATGTTCCATACTTGAAGTGTTACGGATGAAACGACAGAGCATCTGGAATTTGCTTTCAAAGACCAGAAGACGGGGGGCCCGGGGAAAGACCATGTATGGTTGTGGGTAAAGAAGGGGATGAATAAGGGATGGGAAAGAAATGAAATAAGATTAGAAAGGTGCTGACACTGGGGAGGCTGCATGTGGGTTAGTGGAGGCTTGTAATACATATTAGAAAATTACTGTAATTAAAAAAAAAGTGTTAAAAGGAAAGCATAGTTATTGCTGTACCTGTGCGTGCATGTGAGCTGCTGAAAGAACAGGGCAACAACTGACTCATCTCGGAAAACCAGCACAGACAAGGAGGAGATTAATGGGTGAACTACGGGAGCAACACGTCGCTCTACGTCTGTCCCTCATTGGCTCAAGTGATGAAGGTTTAGGGGCTTTAAGAACCCAGGGAGAGAGGGGTTTCGATTTTTCAGTGGACGCACACCTTCCAGGGTGGTGGGCATACCTACTATTTTCAAAGAAAGGAAACGTGGAGGAGGGATAAATTGTAAATCTGGGATTAAAAGATTCACACTACCATATATAAAATAGATAAACAACAAGGACTTACTGTAAAGCACAGGGAAATATATATGTGTGTGTGAATATATATATATATATTCAGATTCTCATTATAGGTTACTACTAGATCTTGAATATAGTTCTCTGTGCTATACATATACACACACACATGCAGATACATTTATATAAGTGAGTCACTTTGCTGTATACCTGAAACACTGTAAATCAACTATTTTTCAAGTAAAAAAAAAACTCCTTCTGTTCCACTAGGGGGAAAAAAAAAAGGAAATGGTGCCCACACGGGTAACATTTAAGAGGCTGCAGGGCTCCACGTGTATGCATGCGTGTGTGCGGCAATAACTGCACCACCCAGTTTCTACACTGCCCACAACGAAGGCACTGGGTAGGCTGCATTCTGAAAGTGACTCTGATAAGCTCCCACATCAAGAGCACTGCATCCTAGAGGCCAGCTCAGTAAAGAAAAAAGCTGCTGCTGCTGCTGCTAAGTCGCTTCAGTCATGTCAGACTCTGTGCGACCCCATAGACAGAAGCCCACGAGGCTCCCCCGTCCCTGAGATTCTCCAGGCAAGAACACTGGAGTAGGTTGCCATTTCCTTCTCCCACATTAAGAACACTGCATCCTAGAGGCCTGCTCAGAAAAGAAAAAAGCTAGTCATGTTTTAAGCACAAACTCTGAGCTAGAAGCGCCCACCCTTTAAGGGATGCAGAATGTTTCAAAGCCAAACAAGAACATTAGCCGAATCCTCTGGCTTTGAGGAAACAGTTCATTTCACAAGGAGATAGAGAATCCCTACTGCTAAGACACAGCTTATTGATCAGGTCACAGTAAGCTCTACAAAATAAGTGTAAATAGTTTGTTTTTTTTTTCTCTGAATTCTGACATAATAATCATCCCCTGAAATGACCAAAAAAGTCTTGGCCACAGTGTTACCTGCTTGGAACAAAGAGTGAAAGAAATGTACCGGTTCCATGAGCTACGAGAGTAAAAGCTTGGAGAAAAGAGGGCTCAGGTGCTCATGACCTCCCCGCCAGGTGTTCTCCAGACTCACTTGCTAATCTGTTACTGAAATGCTGCCAGCTACACAAGGCTCTTCCAGCTTAGGAATGTGATTGCAACAATGCATCTATTTTCTCCAAATTCCAGTAGAGTAAAAAAAAAAAAATTGAGTGCTCCATAATATTTCTTATAAAAGAATTTTATCAGGAACACTTTATCTTATAACCAATGTTTTAAAAACTAAGTATCCAGTTAGTTTCTCTTTGGGTAACTTTCTGGTATATGAAGCTATACCATATTAATAAAAACTTTTTTTAAGTGCTCAGTTTCCATGAGCACATTATTAAATGTCCTGAAGATGAGAAACTTGAAGAGACACCAAATATGTTGGATAACAAATAGCCTGTCGGGCTGGACTAAAAAGTCCAACCAGGCATACACAGAGAGGTACATACCACTGGCAAGAGGGTGAAAGAGCGCCACTGTGGTTTTTTCTTCATTTACTTAGTGAGGTAGGAGAGGGACCTCTGAATAAGGGATCAAGGATCTGAAGCAGAGAATATCTTCCAGGGGATCTGATGGGCACAGCACAGCTATCCAAACATGGAAGAATTTTTCCTCATCAACAACTCTTCCCCAAAACCGGGCCCCACTAGTCAAAGTATGACCTGATGCAACCCGCAAGCATCAGCATCACCTGGCAACTTGTTAGGAAGATGGAATCTCAGGCTGCACTCAGAACACTGAATCAGAACCTGCATTTTAACCCAAGCCCCAGGTCATCTGTGTGCACGCCATAGTTCAAAGCAGCCTAGGATTAGGGGATTACTGTCCATGTGGAGGGAGGTTTCCACAGAGCTCTTCATGGGCCTCCCCTGTCTCTCACTTTTACTGATGACTCACGTGAAGATACTGAAGAGCCTTCTGCAAGTCCCAAGTGACACTCACCTAGAAGGAAACACTCAATTGCACAAGCACCTCTTGGAAGAGGCCAGGCCTGAGAGCAGATCACGTGCAAAGATGTAAGCAACCAGCAATTTGCTAATGAGAAAAAAAAAAGTAATGCACACTTGACTGTATGTCTGCACCCGGGACCCCTTCTGGAGAACAGGCTGCAGACCTGGCCATGTGTTCTAGCAGAGTGACAAACTGTGGCCACAGACCACAGTGAGAACCTGGGTGGAGAGAAAGGGACCCGGAGTCTTTCCTGCGGAATGGCTGACCTGGAGGACATTAAACCCGAAGAAGAAGCGACTAAGTGGGGACATCATGGTTGTAATCATACATCTGAAGGGCTGTCTCAAGACATTTCATTCTGCAAATGTGTTTCTGAGCATCTGCTATGTGCCAGGCACTATGCCAGGAACTAAGGACAGAGGGAAAACCAGAATCGCTAATTGTCTCATTTTCCTGACTAGTGGAAGAAACTTGTCTGTTGTCCCAGAAAGCGGAGCTGCGGTCGATGTAAGGCTAGCGGAGGACAAGGGCCCCAGACAAGGAAGCCCCTCTAGCTGAGGGGCTCCAGCTTTGTAAAGAGTGCACAGATGGAATGGCCAGCCCCCTAGGCTGAGCGGAATGGGTTAGGGAGGGGACACATGCCTCCCAGGGAGCAGCCTAGGGGACTCCCACGCCAGCACTATATTCCAGAGTTGCAGGATAATCAGGGCCAATATCATTAATCAAATAAAAAATCTGTTCAGAACTACACTATATTCAATTTAGCCAAGAACAAATTTTTTAAAACTTAATCACAATTTAGGGTTTCAGCTAAATTTTGTATGTAAATGTAAATGGTGTATAATTTCTCTTTTAGCAGTAGTTTTTTAAGCCAAGGATTTAATAAAAATCCTCCACATTAACATTTTAAGCAACAGCTCTGCTTAATGACTCATTTTAATTGTATACTTGCTTCTCTCAAAGACCCTTAAAACTACTATATTCAATGTTCCACGATATACCTTCAGAGTTGCTCATCCCATTCTGAGAAATTATTCTGAAAAAAATAACAATTCCTTTCCCTCTGCCAGAAAGAACAAAAGAGGGAGAGGGTGGGGAAGCTAAATGCAGGAGGAGTCAGATGAACAATGTTTATAAAGAAAACAGTAAGTAAACCACTTACATGCTCGACAAAACTGCCAATCTTTTTTGGCATGAAGCAGGGTAAATGATATCCAATAGGCAGGAGAATGTTTAAGGTAAATTAATAAACTATTTAAATAATCATGAAGGTCATTTAGCAACCTGTAAACATATGCATAATGACAACAATACAAACATGCACAATTTTAGCCATGTAAAATTTATGCATGCATGTAATAAAAATTAGAGGGAAAAAGTTTAAGGTTTGTTTTTTTGGCTGTTAGGATTCCTCTTTTTTTTATTTAAAATTTCTACTTTATTGTTGACTGTTCAATAAAAAATTTTACAATGAATGTACCAGGAACCAAAATAACTTTAACTTATAAGTGTAATAATTTGTACGTTAGCAAGAAATGAAATCACACAAAGGTGACACAGAGTTGAGCCTTAATGTTCAATTGGTTCTTTGTCTTTTATAAACCTATTTTTCATAAATCACCAAAAGTAAAATATAATGAGATTCACGTTATGAAAAGTGCTTAACATTTGTGGAAAGTAAGAAGGACTTTGTACAGCAGCCGCCCATAAACTTCGGGTAAAAGCAAAACTAAATTTCTGGATTCTATTTTGCTTTTCACCTTATTTGATCTCAGTTAACATCATTCATGCCAAGTCGAGTTTTTTCCCTCCTCTTTCCCCTTCTCTTCAAGTTCATAGACGTGAAGGGAAAAAAAAAAACACAGCAGCTCTTTTACAGTTTCCCCTGGTTCTTCCAATGACGCCATGAAGGGCAGCTTTCTGGAATGGGCTCAGAGAAAGTCAGGGCTTTCTGGCTACCAGAGGGCTACCTGGCTACCATCTGTCACCACAGGCATCACCAGACTGCGCTGACTTAGGGCCAAGAGACCTGGGTTCAAGTTTTCCACTTCTATAACACGGAAATACTCCTACTTACCCCGCAAGGTGACTGGGTCAGGAGAAAATCCCCAGTAAATGGTGATGCTCAAGAAATGCTTACCTTATCCTTTTTTCCCACCTTCCACTAAACACACACATTCTGTCTGAAGTCACACGGTCCTTCTGTCAAATATCTTCCTGTTGCTCTCCAGGTGCACTTTCTACCCACCCCTACCTTGCTCCTACCCCTACAGACCGATCTCTATGGATCCCATCCACAGGCCCCTGTGTGTGTCCAAGGCAGAGTCCCAGAGAGAGGTCAGAGATGGAAACAGAGCTGGGGGTGGAGGGTGGCGCGAGGAAAGGGTGAGGTTAGCGATTTGAATATCCTGCTTCTGCCAGCTGTACTCCTCAACCAGAGGCCACCGCTCTTCTCAAGGCGGCCTCTTCTGAACGACAAGCCCTTCTGGCTTCTGAAGACCACTCCATCCACTTCTCCCATTGCAGCTGGGGTGTTAATTTCACCATCTGAGTTCCTGCCCTGTCCCTGGAGATTTCCTCTACGTCCTATCCACAACACTTTAAGCGAACCTAGTTAGGATCCACAATGATTCTAAATGGAGAATAATCAGCTTTTCCTGTCGGGACTCTGACCGATAAAGTCCTATTGAAATCATTCCATCTACAGCATTTATACCTTGAATCACAGGGGCAGTGGGCAGTTCCAGAGTTCATCTGAGGCCAAGAGGCACACGCAGGCAGGACCTGATGATTCTACGAAACCAGACTGGCAAAGCCTAGCCTGTGCTCCCCCAACAACTGAGCCACTGTCCTCAGACCACAGGGGAATTAACATCAGTTCCTAAACTCTTGGGTCCTGTGAACTGGGGGGTGAGGGCCTGGGCAGACCAGTATTTTAATTCCTCAGTCCAGGCTCAGTTAGAGCTCTGGTTTTACCCCAAGTTTAGTATAATGGTGTACAACTCACCAATTCCTTAGGGACTGGGAGAGGAGAAACAGCAGCCTCCCAAAGTCCCGGAGTTCCCACTGTGTCAGTGTTTCAAGGGGAGAGTTGGGAAACAAGGCTTAAGAACTGACACTCCAACACCAAAAGGGCTCTTTTAACCTCCAAAAGAGCAGGGGGAAAACGTGAAGTAACCAACTCCCCACTCATACATTTCTCTCCCTCCCAATTCCTAGGAAAGGAGGGACCCTGAGGCTCACAGAAGGCGAGTGTGCAAGGAAGAACCAGGACTGATCCGACATCAGATCCCCGCATTCAGTCCCCACTGCTGGTCCAACCTTAACCACGACAGCCACGCTCATCCCTCTGGTCTGTGCTAGCCAGTTGCCCAGAGGCACACAAAGGGTCAGTCAGGCCTCGCCCACCAGGACGGCCTGGTTCAAGATGGGCTTGTGGGGACTGAAGTGGTCCCAGTCATCCCCAGACTAAAGGCCTCATAGAGTTTAGCCTCTTCTTCTTGGGCCTGGAGACACAGAACTAACCTGTCGGCACCCACCATGTACAGAGCACTCTTCAAGATGCCCTGGTGAGTTGCAAAGAACCATTCAATTCTTTCTTTTAAAAGTTTACCTTTTAATTAAGAAGATCAGAGAGCTGAGCATGCAGCACACGAGAAGGGCGTTGTACACAAAGCCTCGCCCAGCAGAAAGGTAGCAGAGAGCAGAAGAGCTCAAGGTCTGGGTCACACTTTGGACAAGACTGAGCGACTAAACACAGTATGTAAAACATGTGGCAAGTCCCTACCCCTTCTAAAACTCCATTGCTTCATCATGAAAATAAGGCCAACAACAGTATCTGCTAGTCATGATTTCATTATTATCTAGGGTCGTTGTATTAAACCAAATGATATGGGTAACAACTCTGGCCCAGTGGCAGGCATGCTGTGAGGGCACAGTCAATGCCAGCCTTTATCATCAGACCCAACTGAACTAGCTAAAGCCTCCTCTGGCGAAAAATCAAATTCCCTGGCCTTGCTGGCATTTTACCTGCACCCTAGGACTTAAAAGCCTTTGTCTTCTTTTAAAGGAAAGTATATTACAACATTATCAAGTGTAACAAAAAGCTTTACTATTACATAACACTACTGAGATTAAAAAAAAAAAATTCTGTTAAGTAGACATTTTAGAACCTTTACTCAGAGGTGGGTTCCACGAGGATGGGTTTCAGCTAAGATTCAGCTCAACAAGAGTTGGAGCCACCAGAAAAAGGTAACAAGACCTTGGGATGCCTCTATCAAGATCACAATATGGAGAATAAGGAAGGAGGTTATATCTGAAGAAACTAGGAATTCATAGTCTACAGAGAAAAGCTTGCTGTCTTCAAGTACCTAAAAGGTTGAATATGCTATATGTTGCGGAAAAAGACTAAGTAAATCCAGAGGGTCAGAGATTGTAGCCTCCTGTGAGGAAGAATGTTCTCAGGCTAACAGAGTGGTCCCGCACATAAGAGGGGGGTTTGGCCTGTGCGCCTGGAGCCTGTGCTGTGCAGCCAGAGAAGCCACGGCAATGAGAAGCCCATGCACCTCAACAAAGAGTAGACCCTGCTGGCCGCAACCAGAGAAAGTCTGCTGAGCAATGAAGACCCAGCACAGCCATAAAGAAATAAATAAAGTCATACGAAAGGAAAAAGAAAAGAAGGGGACTTGGCATCTCACTAGTAGACACGCTGGAAAACTCTGCATCCTTTCCTATCTGAGTATCTGTAACCCTATTGTCTTCTTTGGACACTAGAAATAAACATAAGTGGGAATCAACGGAGCACAAATGCTTGCCCATGTGTGCAAGCGTTTCTCATCCTGATGACAACGAAGTCTCGAGAGAGTCATCTGGGGGCCAAGACTCAGTCCATTACTACACACACTTAGGCAGTCTTACTTCATCCGAGAGGTGTCTACAATTAAAAATAAATAACGGTCTCATAGTTCTTTATTCTTTTAGAAAATAATCAGCCCAACACTACATTCAAAAAGACTAAGTAAAACCTGCAGCATTGTTTCGAGTAACAAAGCTAAGAGTTCCATTTAGTCAAAGGCATCTCTGCTTTTTGCTCTGTTAAGCTCAGGAAACTAAACATAGGGGGTAAAAAAAAAATCAAAAAAGATTCTAAAAACCAAGCCACTGAGAAGAAAGTGATTCAACATTTTCTTGTCTTTGTTTCACCTGCCAAAAAAGATAAAGTGGATTTGGAATTGAGAGAAAAGACAAAAAGAAAGAATTCAAAAGGGTAGAAAAAGACATCCGAAAGCGAAGCATGAGAGTCTGGTGACATGAATCACCCAAAACCTTGCTGAAACTCTAGATGCAAGCTGTGTATGCTTTGCTGTCTCTGCTGACCTCTTCTTTTTCACTCCAGGTCAGCAGGATAAAGGGCTCAGTGGCAGAGTTTGCAGGCTCAGTTTGACTGCAACAGAGGAGACGTGGGTTCAATCCTTGGGTTGGGAGATCCCCTGGAGAAGGAAAGGGCAGCCCACTCCAGTATTTTTGCCTGGGAAATCCCGTGGACAGAGGAGCCTGGCAGACTACAGTCCATGGGGTCACAAAAGAGTTGTACGTGACTTAGCGACTAAATAACAACAGCAGGAGAAAAGGATATAAAGGCAGAGGCTTGTCCTTCGTTCAGCCCACTTGCTGCCTCCATGGGCAAACACAGCTGAGCCCAGGAGAACGCTGGTGCTCCTCATCATGGAGGCAGTTGTAATGTCAAACCTGGAATTCTGGAATCACAAAATCTGAGGCCCAGGGAACAGGTTTGGGGGTGGGGACAAAGGAGTGGAGAACCAAGTTACCAGGCAATGCAGGTCTCCAGAAGCTCTTCTGAAGCAATTCATATTCTTAAGTTCTCAGATGTTTTCCTTTCAAAAGATGGAGACAATGACTAATTCTTTACAGTTAAAGGAATTCCTTCTGTTCACAGAAGACACTATACCAGACTTTACAGCCTTCAGACCCAGTGAGAAATGAATCATCTACTAAAGATCACAGTCAGGTGGAGGTACCTTCATTATGGAGTATGGCTTTCACCTGAACTGGAGAAAGCAATCTTTGTCCTAGATCACGGGGTCTTTTGTCATAACCCTACCCTTCCAGCACTGTTAGGCTGAGGAGACTGGTAAATACGCAGGGTGCTAAGTGCCCCCATACCCACATTAAGCTCCAGGAGAAATGGAGGAGAAGCAGAACCCAGTCTGAGGGGTCAGGGAAGGCTTCCTGGAGGAGGGGGTACCTGGAATGAACCGGAAAGGCAAGTATGCACTGTCTTGATGAAAGAGGGGAGGCCTCCTCCTTTTCTAAGAAACACAGAGGGAATCCAGGAAGACCAAGGTCAGAAGCCTGGGTAATGCTATCATTTCTGGACTGGCCTAAGGACTTGGGGACCACAGAGGGACCAGAGAGACAGGGGGCTAAGGAGCCATTAAAGGCAGGGATGGCTCACAGTGTGACTGGATGCAAGTCAAGCCAGGCAAGGGTCAAAGGCCTGGACTTGGCTAATCATAAAGGGCCTTGAGTGCCCTTTGCCCGAGACATTTCAGGGAAGTGGCAGGGACAGAGGCCAGAGCACAGAGGGTTGAGCTGAGGAGGTAAGGAAGTGGAGACTATGGATAAGGCTTCTCAGAGGAAGTTTGGCTGAGAATAGGGAGGGAGCCAACCGGAAATACAGCATCAAATTTTCTTTGCCAGCCTGAACCTCTCTCCTGAGCTCCAGACTCACTTCCGTCCTAAAGTCCTCCTTTTCCCTCACCCACCGCAGCCAGCATACACTGTGACCTCCCTTCCACCCATTCTCCATACAACAGCCTGAGGGGTCTTTTTAAACTATAAATCAGACCACTGTGATTCCTCACTCAAAGCCCTGAGAAGGAACCCTCGCCTCCCTGCCACCGCCTGTCCACGCTGTGTGGCCTGGGCCCTGCTTCCCTCCTCAGCATCTGCCCATGCCCTGGCCCTCCTGCAGGCCTCCTTTCAGTCCCTAAACCCTCTAAGCACTTCTCTGCCTCAGGAGCTATACTCAGGCAGCTCCCTCTGCCTGCACCACTCCTCTCTTGCCCTCCCTGCTCCAACCCAAGCAGCAAAGGGTGCATCACCTGTGAAGGAACCGCCACCGCAGAGGCCCTCTCCTCCCCTACCCCCCTTCACACCTCTAGCCATCTTCAGAGTCCAAATTCTCCAGTTCTCCAGGTGGGATATTTCCTGGCTCTCACCGCCAGGGTCCTGGACCTCAAAACCCTCAAGTCCTAGCTCACTTCTCTCCTGCATATTGATCGTCTCTGGTCAAGGCACCACCTCACCAGTTTCTCATCTTGAAAAGGATGAACAGGGTCTGCCTCCCCAGCTCTGGGAAGCTCGTCTCAGAAGGTGTGTGCACACCCTGGTTCTCACCTCCGTCTCCCCTGACCCAGGGGCCTCTGTCCTGCCTTCCTGGCGCCTCCCGTCACTGGGAACCAGTCCTGGGCCCCCGGGCCCTTCTCCCTTCCCAGGCTCTGTCCCTCGCGGCTGGAGGATGGGCCCGTCTGTTCCGGTCCAGGCTCCACTGGTCCTGCCTCCCTGTCTTCAGGCCCCACCACCCCACACACCCCACGTTTATCTCCCATCCAGTAAACGCCTCCTCTCAACCATCTCTCCTCTGGCCTTAGGCACCAGCCTCCATCCTAGGCTTGAAGCATCAAAGCCTCCCGATCATCAACTTTCTCCTTCCCCACCTTGCTGCCTGATGTCAACGCCCCCCAGGAACCATGCAAACCATGGTTTAAAGATGGCAGAGCATCAGTCTGGGTCCCCCCATCGCCATGGTTGACTGGATTTAAAATGAACATGCTGCTGCTGCTGCTGCTAAGTCACTTCAAAAATGTTTTAAGCCACTGAGATTTCAGCAGGGTTTATCTATTATAGGAACTAGCATTTCTTTAGATAATACGGGCTGAATTTAGAAAGCTGGAGAGTAAGGGGGAGGATTCTAGTGGTAAAGAAGAAAATTTATACAGAAGCCTGAATCTAGGATCACTTGTGGTCTGATGAAACCAGCTTCATTTACATACTCCTTATCCTCCTTGGGCTCCAAAATCACTGCAACCCATGAAAGTAAAAGATGCTTGCTCCTCAGAAGAAAAGCTAAGACAAACTTAGACAGCGTATGAAAAACCAGAGACATCACTTTGCTGACAAAGGTCCCTATAGTCAAGCTATGGGTTTTCCAGTAGTCATGTATGGATATGAGAGCTGGACCATAAAGAAGGCTGAACACCAAAGAATTGATGCTTTCGAGCTGTGGTGCTAGAGAAGAAGACTCTTGAGAGTCCCCGGAACAACAAAAAGATAAAACCAGTCAATCCTAAAGGAAATCAACACTGAATATTCATTGAAAAGACTCCGATACGCTGACCACCTGATGTGAAGAGCTGACTCACTGGAAAAGACCCTGATGCTGGGAAAGACTGAGGGCAGGAGGAGAAGAGGGCAACAGAGGATGAGATGGTTGGATGGCATCACTGACTCAATGGACATGAGTTTGAGGAAACTCCAGGAGATGGTGAAGGACAAGGAAGCTGGTGTGCTGTGATTCATGGGGTCGCAAAGAGTCGGACACAACTTAGTGACTGAACAACAACAATTCTCTTCAGACTACTTTGAAACATGTTTTCTCATCTGACACAACCATCACCATCATCACGTATCATCAGTGGTGTTATAATTAATAGTTTGCAAACAAAGAAACAGACTTAGAGAAGTTAAGGTGGGTCCGAGGTCCCACTGCTAGTAAATGGAGGAGCCTGGATTGGACCACAGGACTCCCGACTCACAGTCCACTGGCATCTCCCCTGCAGCATCCAGCCTCTCAGAGCCACACTCCAGGGCTACAACAGAGATACTCTCAGCTGGAGAGTACAAGGGTGTTGGAATAAAACAAAGGAAGATAGGGAGGGAGTCTGGCAGGATTGGCTAAAGGCAGACTGTGGAGGACTTTATAAACATCAGGCTGTGGAGTTTAACTTTCATACAATAGACAAGGGGGAACAATAATCAGCCTCCACTTTCACAAAGACCTTTCTGCACAAGCTGTCCCCTGGCTGTCACTTGTTGCCAGGGGTCCCCTTCACAAAGAAACTAGATGCTTTTATGAGGGCAGAACTTCCAGCCCGAAGCTCCTATAGACACACCTGTACCCTCACATGGCCATCCCCTTCCCAAACCAAATGCCAGAGGCAGCCCTCCTCTGGTAATGTTGTTGACCACCCTCTGTGCTTGTGCGTCCATCCACGGAGGACACCTTCATCAATCACTTGTCCTTTCTCTCCCCTGAATCCCTGCCTTCGTCCTTTCTTCGAGCTCTGTCTCTTCAGCCTCTGAAGATGCTAGAATCCCTCGCATCCTAAAATCACCCCTTCCTCAGGAAGCCCACAGCCCCTCTTCTCCTCATACTTCATCACTGATCTCCTTTAAGAGGTGGATCCAGATCTCCACTTCATCACCCGGTCCTCTATCCCAGCAGTCCCCCACCTTTTTGGCACCAGGGACCCGTTTTGTGGAGGACAGTCTTCCCACCAACTGGGGCAGGGGAAGAGTTTTGGGATGCTTCAAGGACATTACGTTTACTGTGCACTTTATTTCTGTTATTACTACATCAGCTCCACCCCAGATCACCAGGCATGAGATCCAGGAGGTTGGGGACCCCTGCTCTATTCCACCGGCTCTAATGAACTATGACACTGAAACGGTCACCTCTAATGATGCCTCCTAAGAGCTGGGCTCAGTGGAAGGACAGCAACATTTCCTTTGGCCTTTTCAGGGCGCCTGACAGTGCTGCACTCTTGACATTTCTCTGCCTTGATTTCCACAACCCACGCTCTCTGCACCTTCCTCGTCTGTCTGCTCCTCCTTGGTTCTGGCTTCTTTTCCTCTGCCTCTCCCCTGAATGTCCTTGTTCCCTATGGCTCCATTTTGATCCTCCTCTTACCTTACTCGGCTCTCTCTCTGAAATCACCCCACATACAGCTTCAACTGACAGCTACATACTTCAAATTGGTATGCAAGTATCTTCCGATCTTACATCTCTGCAGTCCAGACCTCTCGTGTGAGCTCTTCACATCCTGGCTACAATTCCCTGCTGGTATCTCCCTGGAGACTTCCCAGGTGGCACAGTTGGTAAAGAACCTGCCTGCCAATGCAGGAGACTCAAGAGACTCAGGTTTGATCCCTAGATCAGGAAGATCCCCTGGAGGAGGAAATGGCAACCCACTCCAGTATTCTTGCCTGGAGAATTCCATGGACTGAGAAGGATGGCAGGCCAGAGTCCACAGGGCTGCAGAGCTGGACATGACTGAGCACGCACGCATGCACATCTCCCTATGGACTCCACGGGCCCCTCAACCTCAACATGGCTACAACCACACTTAGCACCTTGCTTGCCACACTTGTTCCTACTCTTTCTGCATTGATAATGACAATACCTGTCGACTACTGTAGCAATCTGGGTTCTCCACAGACACAGAACCAACACAATACCTGTGTGTGCGTGTGGTGCATGTACACAATACATGTGTGTGTGTGTGTGTACACATACAAATTAAGAGATCTACTTGAAGGAGCCAGCTCATGTGATGGTAAGGGACTGACAAGTCTGAAATGTGCAGGGAAGACCAGCAGGCTGGAAATGCAGCCTGAACGGATGTGCAGTCCTGGACTCAAACAGGCTCTCTGGAGTCAGGGAAATGGCAACTCACTCCAGTATTCTCACCGGGATAATCCCATGGACAGAGGAGCCTGGCAGGCTACAGTCCACGGGGTCGCAAAGAGTCAGACACGACTAAGTGATCACACATGGAGGGGTGACTAAGTCAGTTCAGTCGCTCAGTCGTGTCCGACTCTTCGCAACCCCATGAATCGCAGCACGCCAGGCCTCCCTGTCCATCACCAACTCCCGGAGTTCACTCAGACTCACGTCCATCGAGTCAGTGATGCCATCCAGCCATCTCATCCGCGGTCGTCCCCTTCTCCTCCTGCCCCCAATCCCTCCCAGCATCAGAGTCTTTTCCAATGAGTCAACTCTTCGCATGAGGTGGCCAAAGTACTGGAGCTTCAGCTTTAGCATCATTCCTTCCAAAGAAATCCCAGGGTTGATCTCCTTCAGAATGGACTAGTTGGATCTCCTGCAGTCCAAGGGACTCTCAAGAGTCTTCTCCAACACCACAGTTCAAAAGCATCAATTCTTCGGCTCTCTGCCTTCTTCATAGTCCAACTCTCACATCCATACACGACCACAGGAAAAACCATAGCCTTGACTAGATGGACCTTAGTCGGCAAAGTAATGTCTCTGCTTTTAAATATACTATCTAGGTTGGTCACAACTTTTCTTCCAAGGAGTAAGCGTCTTTTAATTTCATGGCTGCAGTCACCATCTGCAGTGATTTTGGAGCCCCCCCCCCCCCCACGGCAAAATAAAGTCTGACACTGCTTCCACTGTTTCCCCATCTATTTCCCATGAGTGATGGGACCGGATGCCATGATCTTCGTTTTCTGAATGTTGAGCTTTAAGCCAACTTTTTCGCTCTCCTCTTTCACTTTCATCAAGAGGCTTTTGAGTTCCTCTTCACTTTCTGCCATAAGGGTGGTGTCATCTGCCTATCTGAGGTTATTGATATTTCTCCCGGCAATCTTGATTCCAGCTTGTGTTTCTTCCAGTCCAGCGTTTCTCATGATGTACTCTGCATGTAAGTTAAATAAGCAAGGTGACAATATGCAGCCTTGACGTACTCCTTTTCCTATTTGGAACCAGTCTGTTGCTCCATGTCCAGTTCTAACTGTTGCTTCCTGACCTGCATACAGATTTCTCAAGAGGCAGGTTAGGTGGTCTGGTATTCGTCCATGTTAACTTCAGGCACCAACAAATAGCTGGTTGTCTTGTTTGTTACTAATCAACATTAGAATTAGTGAAATATTAATAATATTTAGTCCAAATATTGTATTTGGTCATTTTCTGAAGCCAAGGAGTTGTGCAAACTCTCCATCAGCTATTCCTACTGAATAAGACAGAGGCTGATTTCCTCTACCTATATTTGCATATATGTAACTTGACCTTTTCAAATTCTTATTTATGTACTGTCATTTAAATTTTATAAGACTTTTATAAACCTTTTTAAAATGTGTTTTATTCTATCTGACAGGAAAGAGGGGCAAATGCCTAGGATCACGTAACTGGTAAAAGGCAAAAGTGAGACTAACCAGGCCTTTCTGCCCCCACCTATCGTTACTCCACAAACCTATCCTGGCTTCCTGGCCATGGGGCCTCCAGACTCTCAGTGGCATGAGGCCACAGAGAGACCACGTCTGACTTTTGCTCCCCCATGGGGTCTAGCACAGTACCTGACACACAGCAGACAAAAAGCACATCATTGGTGAACAACTGAATTTATTCTCTCAGAGCTGCTTTAGTCACCTTGATGGTAGGATGGGGCGTAGTGCACTGCCAAATCCCTTGGCTTTTAAAATGCTATTGGCATCACGAGGAATAAAGGAAAAAGAAAACAGCATCTTTTCAAAACCCAATGTGTTTATTCCCAAGGGGATCAGAATTCTGAGCCAGGGCCCCATTTCAGCACATAAAGTAGCAAGAAGTATGTTTTTCAGCTTCCTAGAAAATTCAGTGTTGGTCTGATGGAGCAAGCGGAAGACTGAAAATAGAGCCTTCACATGGGAAAGGAAAAATGGCAAGGTCTCTGGCATAGCAGAACCATTTGCACGGCTGGTACAATGATCCAGCTGTCACTAACTTACCATGGCAACAAATGGGCTTGCTCAAGGAGCAACAATTCATTCAGAGGGATGCACAGCAACATGACTGAATCTGTAGCACGAAGATGCAGGTCTGAGGCAGAACAAGCAACAGGGAACACAGAGGCTTGGGGCAGGAAGAGAAATTCTGGGCATGGCTTCACAGCCTTTCTATAAAACCCTGTGCTCAGTCCCATTAGATCAAGGGAGAACAAGAAGGAGCTGGCCACCTTCAGTTTATCAGGGTATTCAAGAGGCCTCGAGGGCTTCCCTGGTGGTCCAGACGTTAAGGGTCCACCTGTCAATGCAAGGGGCACACATTCAGTCCCTGATGCGGGAAGATCTAACATGCTGCGGGGCAACTAAGCCCATGCGCCACAACTACCGGAGCCCGCAGGTTCTAGAGCCTGTGCTCTGCAGCGAGAGAAGCCACCGCAGTGAGAAGCCTGAGCTCCGCAACGGAGAGTAGTCCCCGCTCTCTGCAACCAGAGCAAACCCGCACACAGCAAAGAAGACCCAGTGAGGACAAAAATGAAAAAATGAATGACTCTTTAAAAAGTCATTAAAACAAAAAGAGGCCTCCTAACCCAGCAGATATTCCTTCCCTATCGGGTCTTCACCAGCGTCCCCAAGACGTTCCCATCTTCCCCCAGTTCCTAAATGACACACCCAAACATGTGCCCTCCACTGCCTTCTGATTTCCTGCTCACCACCATGGCACAATGTTTCCGTTTCTTCAGGGATGTGAGATATCCACTATGATCCCAAGATTATCTTCAAGGGCTTCCATAAAAGCCTTTCGCCATCACACATTTCTTAATACTTCATATGTTACTTAGGGAGACAAGTTATGCAAAGTAATTAAGGCTTGAGGCATGTTGGATGAGTCATTTAGATAACTGAAAGCTAATTCATTAAGCACCAAAATATTTCTATAGTCTTGCTAAAATAAACGATGCCTGAGTAAACACAGAATATCAAGAAGCGTTCAAAATTCTCCCCAACCTTCAAGATCTAGTCTGATGACAAATATTCCCTGAAAGTATCCTGCAACTCCCTCTTGCCACCTCCACCCACTACCAGAAATAACCTCTCTGTTGTCTGGTAACCCACATTTTTATTATACCTTCTTTGCAGCACAGTGCACGATCTACTTTAGGTTAAGAGACTTAAATGCACCTTGCCTAACTTAAAAAAAAAAAAGTTCTTGGACACCAGAGACCTTTTTTTAACCCCAAAGTGCCTAGTTCAACAGGCATACAAACACTTCACAAACTGAAATACTCTTTAAGTGATTCAGATACTGTCAAGGGCACCATAACGCAGCAGAGCCTTCGGGGGTCCTGAGCTCTGGAGGACAGGAAAAGTGTGATATTAGAGACCACATTTAGTATCACTAACCCTCTTTGGCCTCTGCTCAGTATTTCTCAGCTTTAGAAGACAATGTTTTTCTACAAGGGAAAAATATTCTAAATTCCCGTTTGGTTTTTCTTTTCTTTTCTTTTCCCTAAAAGGGAATTACTTTTTAAAAATTTCAACTCGCAAACAGAAAATTCTGGCATGGCTGGCACTGTTAAGCCTCCATTGCCACATTTTCTGGGTCTCAAAATGTGCATGCAGATGGCTGCCGGCAGTTCAGCAGGGAAACGGAGCAGCACGTGGAAGGACGTGCAAAGTGACGGGAATATAGCCGAGACTCTGTGCCACATTTGGTGCCCAGTTCATCAAGTTTGAAAGCCAGGCCCCTCAGTACCGACAGCGCTACGAGGAAATAAGAAACAGAGCACGCGATCCGGCAAGTTAAGTTTCAAGCTCAAGGTCCAAAGCAACTACTTCTGTCTGGCAGGGCCAACAGCATTGTTTTCCCGAAGCTTTTAGTGTTTGGCCATGACGAACCAGGCGCTAAGTATAGTTTAATATTCTAAACACGCAGCTCAAACTCACACCCTCCTTACCAGCAGTAGGGGATTCTAAGCAGTCAGCCCAGGATGGTCAGAATCAACAGAATGATTATAAATCCCAAGCCAAAGAGTTAATTTCCTGATCATTTTTATAAACAAAACAGGAGTCAGTGAAACAAGCACCGTCAGTTATGGTCTTTCGCTCTTAACCAAACCCTAATTTGTTGACGGGGCTAAAAGTCTTCTCCTTTTTTTCTCCATATAACATTAATAGCTAACACTGGCTTTTTGAGTGCAGTTATGCTACTCACGGTGACCCTGTGAGGTAAGAAATGTTATCTTGGATGGGGAACCCCAAGTTCCCTCTCTAGCAGCTGTTCTCCTGTAGGAGTTCCTGTGCTTATCATGGAAACAAACAGAATTTTCTTCATAAAAGCTGGCATCAGGGGTGGCAGGCCTTCTGGTACCACGGTACCATCCAGTCATGTGCGCAGCCCCGTGGGGATAAGAACTGCTCTTGTCTTTGGCTTTTCACTGAGTAAAGGGTTTTTAATCCAGTGTCCTCAGAGGTAGAACTGTGTCACATAAGCTAATATTACTGGCAACTCAAGTACTAAAACATGCAAGATTAGAATGGAAGCTTTCTAAATTAAACTGCATTACTTCCTTCTCAACCTTTCTGAACTAATCAAACCATAATTTGACCTAATCCTGCTGAACAGGATAGCAATTATGATTGATTAATGTATTCAGAGACCACGGAGGCAAACAAGACTGCTTCCTCTCGGAGTGTCCCCAAACTGCTATCCTTTGGATGACTTTGTAGAGGGAGTTTTGTCTCTGTCATCACCAGCTGTCTCTTCTTGCTTTAGCCAGGGTGACAGACTCTAATGGAGGGTCTCTTAATTCAGAGCCTCTGCCATCAGCTAAACCTGGAAAGGCAAGCTATTAAGAGTCATGGGCTAAGGCTCGCCCTCACCTGCCTCACTTCAGACCCAAGCAGCTGGCCTCCCGTGTTCTTATCCACTACAGCCACCTTTCCCAACCCTGCCTAAGTATGAAGAATTACAAGAGGAGAGGCGGGACCAATTGAGAGAGCAGCACTAAGCTACATACGTTAGCATAAGTCACGTGCATGGCTAGCGGGAAGTTGCTGCATGGCACAGGGAGCTCAAGCCGGTGCTCCGTGACGACCCGGAGGGGCGGGATGGGGTGGGGAGGGGGAGGCAGGGTCAAGAAGGGGACATATGTATACTTATGGCTGATTCATGCCAATGTATGGCAGAAACCAACACAACACTGTCAAGCGACTATCCAATTAAATTAAAAAAAAAAAATTACCAGGTATGTGTGTGGAGAGTGGAGTGTTCAAATATACATTCTCAGTCCCCTCTCCTAGAAATTCCAATTCAGTGGGCCTGGAGTGGAGCCCCGGAAGCTGAATTTTTAACGCAGACCCTCAGATGATTTCCACGACCAGATATAGAAATACAATACTACGTGTCACCCATGCTGCTCACTTGGAATCGGGATGCCTTCAGAAGCACAATGACCCTGAGCCAAGGCTGACTGCTTCCAGAGACCCGTAACCAACAAAGCTTTCAGGTCACTGCTCTGCCACTGCTCTCAGGCAAAATGCCTCAGTCTTCTGAGGCTCCTCCAGGGTGGCCATCAACCCTCTTCTCCTTGCTGGTATGCCATTCACCCAAGACGTGGCATGCCTTCCTTCTCTGTGCCCCAAACGTCCTGCCATCCTTTTGATGGCTTGGATTACCACAGAGATGACGCAAACAACTCTCAAGCCTCAGTTACTTGGCCTCCTTCACTGAGTTCACTTCACTGGGCTATGTACGTCTGTGGCAAAACCCAGGCGCCTGTTCTGTCCGGTAATTAATTGCTCCTACTCTGAAATCTTCCACTCAAATGTCCCTCTCCACTCCAGGGCTCCAATACACCCAGTGCTTGGTTTCATCCATACCTCTGGCCCTTTTCTCCTCCATGTCCAGCTGGGACCCCCTTTCCTGCTTATGTTGATCACTCCCTGCTCGGAGGAATAGTTCCTCCACTACACTGTCCTGCTGCAGCTCACTGCAGCCAGCCTTAGCCCTGGCTCAGTCCAGCTAGATGTCTTATTTGCTCTGACACCAGCCAGCTGTAGGCTGCTGGTGCCTAACCCACAGCCTCCTACCTCAGCAGAGCCGTGCACACTGCCGAGAGGCCACAGGCATCGGCCCAAGTTCACTCTTCCTCTTCCTGACCTTGACTGTATGTCGTCTCCTTGCTTTTCCTCTGACTTCTTCCCACTTACTCGTAGCGAAACTCTATTTCACAGAAATGATGGAAGTCATCAGACTAGCACTTGCTCCTAAGCTGTCCCACCAGAAAACACAGCTATGCCCAGATATTCCATCGTAACGGCTGCCAAGCCCATCCGTGCCTGTGCTGGGCCTACTGTTTGCTTGGTTATTTAAAGCAAGCTCCCTGGTGATAATCATTACTGAAGTAAGCTGTAACAGTCGTGAATGGGGGAGAAAAATCCACCCTCTCAAAGGATACCTTTACCCTGAGAATCTTAAGATCAGGAGGCATCTAAAAAGAAAAAGAAGAAAACAAAACTCTCTTACCTACAAGCATTTAACTAAATACGAACAAAAGCTGCATACAGAATGACTATAAATTCTAAGCCAAAGAGTTAATTCCCTGATAATTTTTATAAACTCAAAACCAGAGTCAGTGAAACAATACTGTTAATTATGGTCTGTCTCCCACTCTTAACCCAACTCTAGTTTGTTAATGGGGCTAAAAGTCTTTTCCTAACTTTTTTCTCCATATAATATTAATAGCTAACATTAATTGCTTTTTGTGTATAATTGTGCTACTTATAATGACCCTGTGAGATAAGATATTATTTCACTCTATTTACAGCTGAAAAACAGAAAAACAGACTTAGGCTGTTAAGGAATTTGCCCAAGGGCTTCTAGCCAGTAAGTGGCAGAGGCAAAATTAAAACATGGAGCCTGGGACTTCCCTGGTGGTCCAGTGGCTAAGACTCTGCACTCCCAGCGCAGGGGTCTTGGGTCTGCTCCCTGGTCAGGGAATTAGATCCTGCATGATGCAACTAAGACCCAGCATGGCCAAATAAATAAATAAATATATTCAAAATCTGTATTAAAAAATAAAAAAGGCTGAACACAAACTATATGTTTCAGCATAGGGCTTGTTAACACAAAGTTTCCAGGAAATGCACAACCCTAACACAAGCATTGTTTTTTATGCTCCAATGTATGCTCAGAAACACAAACATGAAAAACCACCCAATATTAATCTCATAGAATGTTCAATGTTTATTTACTCATTCCTACAATCTTATCAGAGGGCAGCAAAGAATAAGAGGAAAGATTCTACAGTCAGACCATACAGATCCAAATTCTAGCTCCACCACTTTCTTAGCTTTGTAACTTCAAAAGTTACTTCTCTAAGATCAATTGTCTCAAAACAACGACAAAAAATGGTAAGTCATAACCATCACCACCTTAGTAGCTTCTCCCAGAGGTTGAGAGATAATGTGTGAACACACTTAACCATGGACCTGACAAGTAATTTCAAAAAAGGTTGGCTGTTACAATCATTTTATCGTTCAAAAGGTATCCGGGACCTGTAGCTAGTGGAATCTACACAGAGACGGGGCCAAGACTGGACCATAAATAAGCCAAGGCTGTCCCTGCCCTCTTGGTCTTGCAGTCTATTGGGGGAATGGACCATAAAGAAGGAAACAAACATCTGGGTGAAATACCTGGAATTCTGGTGACATGCTAAGCAGGAAATGCGTGTGTACTGAGAGGGGGACAATGAGGAGGAACCTGCTGTAAAGGGGTGATCAGGGAAGGGACCCCTCTGAGTGGGGACATTTTCGCTGAGCCCAGATGTCGGAGAAGGCCCTTCTCCTAGAAGAGTCTGGGGACCAGTGCCAGGCAGAGGGGAAGCGCTATACGGAAGAGAAGAACTTGGCTCTGAGCAGACCGACAGTACTTCCACCTTAAAGGAGCATGGAAAGCGAGGACTGGAGGGTGGAGAAGAGGCAGAGGCTGGCACCCAAGTGTGGACGTGGATCTCAGGGTGGTGAGAGGCCTCGAAATGGGCACAGGATGCTTGAGGGGACAAGGTCTGATAGGCTCGCTGGCTGCAGGGGGAGAAGGGTTAGAGAAGGCAGGAATGGAAGCTGGGAGACCAGGCGGCAGGCAGGGGCAGTCACCCAGCTGAGAGAGGACGGCAGCGGATGAGGAGGACGGCAGGGAGGGCAGGCAGGCCCACAGCCCACACTGATGTACTAGATGTCGGCTGAGAAATGGGGGAAAATCCAGGTCGACTTTCGGATCTCCAGCTAAACAATGAAGGGATGGACAGTGCTGACTAAAGGGAGGCTGGGGGCAGGAGAAGGCAGGAGAAGAGAGGGCAGAGGGATCGAGAATGAGGAATACAAATCTGGAAGCTTGAGAGGGAGAGACTGAGTGATCAATTGTGGGCATGTGAAGTTTGAGATCATTGTGAGTCTGCAAGGAGAGAGACAGAAGGGAGACAGGAGCTAAAACTGTAAATCTAGAACCAAAGAAAGGTCTGGGCGGGAGGTGTAACTGAGGCAGTCATCTGCATCCAGAGGGTAATAAAGTCCTGGGAACGGATGAGATCACTTAGGAAGAGAATCTGATGAGAGAAGGGAGGTAGCCAAGTGAAAGAAGGGAATAAATAATAACAAATCAGGCAGGGAATCTAAAACTAAACATACCAATGCAGCCCATACAATGTGCTTGTATGGCTGCCCCAACAACGTGCTTAGTAAACACCTGCGGAACAAATACAAATAAATTCTTAACACATTCCCTTTAGGCCTTCCTTTAAAAGAACAAGATTTTTCATTTACGATTTCTTCCCCCAAATATATCTGAAGCATCAGAAAAAAAAAACTTTCTGACGGTTTGGATTGTGTTCAAAGGAATTCTTTTCCTTTAGAGCAAAAGCAAGAATTCTTTTCAAAAACTCATTAAAATTAAAGATTGCCTGCTTGAAATTCAAAGCTTTAAAAACCTTACACTCACACTCTATTCTGTAAAAATTCTGCCTCAAGATACAAATTTCCCCTTCCTTATAATGCAAATGCAATTGTATATTTTACTACAGATGTCATTTTGTCCTGAAAGATGAAACTGTTACTTTCAAACAGTTCAAGAGTCAAATGAGAAATGTTAAAACGGTCAAGAGATCAAGGATTTATTTTTAAAATTTTTTTTTTAAAAAACAAAAACCTTAAGTTACCTGCTAGACCATCCAAAAACTGATAAGCAGGGAGGTGAAAAGGATAGAACTGCCAGGAAAATAAGTAAATATAACAGCTACTCCTCAGATGAAAATGCAATAAAGCTATAATCTCTGGGTATCTGTTGATACAAAAAACTCATTATGCTCTTGAGGCTAAAACTATCACTAAGAACCACCAAACCAAAATCATAGCTGTCAACACCACTGGAATACTTGAAATGTTTCAAAGATTTCCAGTGCATAAGAAGAAAACAGTGGCCAAAACTTTTCCTTCCCTCAATTGTGCAAGTTAAATCAAGACTGTGATTCTTTTTAAGACCATAAGCCTCACACCATGAAATTCTTCACCTCAGATATGTAAAGGAGAGGCCTATCCTAACTTTCAAAGGACTGCTATCCCACTTCATGATATGGCTATCTAAGAGCCTAGGAGGCTTCAGGAAGGTCTCATGAATGGATGGATAATGAGCATCCATTCATTCGTTCATTCAGCAAATACTGATTAAGCACCCTGTGTGGATCACAATAAACTGTGGAAAATTCTGAAAGAGAAGGGAATACCAGACCACCTAACCTGCCTCTTGAGGAATCTGTATGCAGGTCAGGAAGCAACAGTTAGAACTGGACATGGAACAACAGACTATTTGGTTCCAAATAGGAAAAGGAGTACATCAAGTATTGTCACCCTGCTTATTTAACTTATATGCAGAGTACATCATGAGAAATGCTGGACTGGAAGAAACACAAGCTGGAATCAAGATTGCCGGGAGAAATATCAATCACCTCAGATATGCAGATGACACCACCCTTATGGCAGAAAGTGAAGAGGCACTCAAAAGCCTCTTGATGAAAGTGAAAGAGGAGAGTGAAAAAGTTGGCTTAAAGCTCAACATTCGGAAAATGAAGATCATGGCATCCGGTCCCATCACTCCATGGGAAATAGATGGGGAAACAGTAGAAACAGTGTCAGACTTTATTTTGGGGGGCTCCAAAATCACTGCAGATGGTGACTGCAGCCATGAAATTAAAGACGCTTACTCCTTAGAAGAAAAGTTATGACCAACCTAGATAGTATATTCAAAAGCAGAGACATTACTTTGCCAACTAAGGTCTGTCTAGTCAAGGCTATGGTTTTTCCTGTAGTCATGTATGGATGTGAGAGTTGGACTGTGAAGAAGGCAGAGAGCCGAAGAATTGATGCTTTTGAACTGTGGTGTTGGAGAAGACTCTTGAGAGTCCCTTGGACTGCAAGGAGATCCAACTAGTCCATTCTGAAGGAGATCAACCCTGGGATTTCTTTGGAAGGAATGATGCTAAAGCTGAAACTCCAGTACTTTGGCCACCTCATGCGAAGAGTTGACTCATTGGAAAAGACTCTGATGCTGGGAGGGATTGGGGGCAGGAGGAGAAGGGGACGACCGCGGATGAGATGGCTGGATGGCATCACTGACTCGATGGGCTGAGTGAACTCCGGGAGTTGGTGATGGACCCGGAGGCCTGGAGTGTTGCGATTCATGGGGTTGCAAAGAGTCAGACACAACTGAGCGACTGAACTGAACTGATGTGTCAGGTTCTGGGCTCTGAAGATATATCAATGAATAAAACCTCATACTTACGGACTAATGGGGGGAAAGAGACAGTCGGGAAGATTCCCCTGGAGAAGGAAATGGCAACCCACTCCAGTGTTCTTGCCTGGAGAATCCCATGGAGAGAGGAGCCTGGTGGGCTACAGTCCATGGGGTCGCAAAGAGTCGGACACGACTGAGGGACTTCACAAGAGATAGTAAACCAACAAATAAATTGGTATTTACCAAGTAGTGTTAAGTATCATGAAAAAAAAGTAAGGTTGATTAAGGAGGACAGGGAGATGAGGTGGGTCTTCCACAGAGTGGTCAGGGAAACGCACTAAAAGGTTATATTGCAGCAGAGACCTGAGGCAAGAACCAGGGTATCCAGGGAACAGGGTTCCAAGCCGACACAACAGCAAATGCAAAGGCACTGAGGCTGGTGTTTGCTTGAAGTTTTTAGGCAATAGCAAAGAGATCTGTCCGGCAAGGCTGAAGTGAGGACAGGGAGGCAGCCTCAAAGGCCAAGGCAGGAACTTCAGCTTTTACTTTAAGATGGGAAGCTGCTGGAGCACTCTAAGCAAAGATTCTAATCTCTTTTTTAAAAGGATCAGAAAAGGAACAAGTTCTTACAAAGACAAGACATACTGCTCACAATCTATTTGTAAGTGCAAACAAGCAGATCATAACACAATTTTACAGTACAGTAGCATTTCTGTAAGAAAAAACATACTTACATATGGGAGCAAAAGACTAAAGAGATAAATAGGAAAAGGTGGTTTACTATGGCCTGTGGGATGATGACTTTTTTCTTAAGCTTTTTATTTTTTTTTCCCTTCTAGTTTTCTGCCTTAAACATGAGTTATTTCTGTAATTTTTTATGTCATCGTAGAAAATTTAAAAACTCACCTCCACCAGCAGAATGCCCTGGTCTGAAATCTTCTTAAATATGACCAAAAAAAAAAAAAAGAGGACCATTTTCTCCCCCAAATTACCCTGCTTCCCATGCAATGTTTCCCTGTTACAAAGCACTACACAAATCAAGCACCGGGCCACATATCAAGGTCACAAAACCAACTTGGTTAATATGTTTATCATTACATAGAAGCACTGTGCTCTACAGCAACTTTGATACCATCTTTCCAAGGCAGCAATAGAAGGGTTCTTTTCATTAATTTCCTAACACTCTTCTACTACTATGCCGCTTCTGGATTTTTCCACTGTGTGTCTCTTAGAAACAAATTAAGCCCGAATAAGTTGTTCCAGCTAATGAAGTGCGCTCTTGGCTCTTTCCCCGTGGTTGAGAATTATCCGGCAAAATACCAATTGTTTTAGGACGCGTTTTCTCTTAGTTTTGAAATATCGCAATACGAAGTTACTGCAAATAAAGCACATCAAAATAACAGCATACAAGAGAATCGGTAAATGGAAACTAGTGTAACCCTTTTTAAAACTGAGGCTGTACGAAGGTCTCATGAATAAATATACTATACGTCCACATGACACAGATAAAAACAGAAAGAAGTGTGCCCTCCCTCCTAGTCTACACGAGCCCGCCCCCCCCCCCGGCCCCCGCTCCAACCAACCCCTACATCACAGAACAGTTTCTCACAGGGCACTAGCCCAGGGCAATCACTGCTCAGAAATGCAAACCACGCAACTCAAAATGACTCAAGCTCTCAAAACACTTTCCACCTAAGCTCCACATCCCACCAACCCCTCAATCACTTCCGACAGGCGTCTCTGAATGGAAATCCCAAACCCGCAGGGTTTCACAAGCCCCCAAACTCCGCTCACGTGCCCCTCGCGGCATCCGGGGTGCCCGAGCCCAGCTCCGCTGCCTTCGCATGGGCAGGTCGGGGGTGGGGGGTCCCAGGAGGGAGGAGTCTACTGTAACCCCAAGTGGCTCGAGTCCCGGTCCAGCTGCCTCCCCGGCAGAGCGGACCAGAGGCCCGCGGTTGCCCCGTCCCCGCAGGACGCAGCAGGCCCGCGGGCGCTGGGGCAAGGGGCTCTCGGTCGCCTGGCATCTCCCGCCCCACGTCGGTCAAGCCGCCCCCCACCCACCCCGCCGCGCTCCCTTCCCGGCTCCAGGCGCTCCCCTCCACAGCGCTCACACCCGGCGCTCACACCGACACGCACCCTCGCATGGTCCGGCGGGTATCTGCGGACACCCCCACCGCCCTGCCGCGATCCTTCAGCTGCAGCCGTGTGGCCACGGGGGGCTGCTCGGACCCCCAGGGAGCAGCGGCACCCTCACGCCTGCAGGTCGACCCAGCTGGGAGCGAGGTGGGGCGGGGGGGGACGGGTGATGACAGATGGGGCGGGGCGGGGCCTCGGGGGGAAGGGGCGGAGCCTCCTGGCCAGGGGGTGCTGGCGGCTGACAGAAAGACCCGGGGCAGCGGGCGGGGGTGGCGACGCTGCGGGCCGGGCCGGGGGCCAGGCGTGGCGGGAGGAGCGCGCGCAGACACGGGGCGCTGACAGGCGGGGAGGCACACACACACACATACACGGGGGCTGACAGCCGCGGGGGCACACGGGGTCGCAGGGCCGAGGCGGGCGCTCACCTGGCAGCGGCGGCGGCGGCGGCGCCCGTGGCCGGGCCGCTCTCTGCGCGCTCCAGGCCTCCCTCCCGGCTGGCGGGCGGCCGGCCGCCCGGCCGGCGCAGACCGCGCGGAGGCGGAGGCGGCGGCGACGCCGGAGCCGCGGACGGCTGGGCGGCGGGGACGCAGCTGCACCAACCGACTCCGGGCCGCTCGGCTCGGCCCGGCCGCACTCGGAGGCGCTCGGTTCCGCTCGGCACCTCTCGGTTCGGCTGGGGGCGTGGCCCGAGGCCCCCCGCCCAGGTCGCTTCTGGCGCCTGGGGGGCGGGGCTTTCGTGCGGGCGCAAGCCCCCTGACGTCGCAGAGAGGACCTTACCGCGGGCGCATGCGCGGGCGTCGCTCCCGCTTTTCTCGCGCGGAGGCTGAACCCGGCAGGGAAGGAGGGGGGACTGGGGGCGGATGCTCCATCCCCGGAGGTTCCCGGCTTTTGTACTCCGTGTCTCGGGCTTTCTAGAGAACCACCAAAGAAAGGCCACGCCAGGCTGCACTTTCAGAAGGATGCTAGCTGGATTGGGAACCCTGACCCTTGCCCCGCCGCTCTCTTCTCAGTACAGTATTTCTCAACAAGCTTCGCCTGGGAGTTAGTTTTCCTTTTATCCCACCAAAACTTTACCGCAGTTTGTTTCCTCTCCTCTGTTTCTTAACAAGAAGGACTTCTGATGACTGCTTTCTGTTAAATCTTCAATTACTTGAGAACTTTCAAGCACAAGTTAGCCCCCTCAGGTACAGTAAATCTCTTTTTTCGCTGCTTCTGTTGTGTAACCTGTGACACCTGGTGTAAAGGTGACCCCTTTTCTGAGTTTTTGTCACACGTTCCAGCCACCTTTTTTGTTATGGAGTCCCAAGTCTGTAGCAAATATGCTCAGAAAATGGTCCCCACCTTTAGAATCTAGGGGTCAATAAACAGCGAGTACGCTCCAGTATGACATACCAGAGTTGGAATCTCACATCTGCCATATATGGCAGATTAATAATTGGTTGAGTGACTTTGCTATTTAATCTTTCATCCATAAAAGAGCAATGAAAATATCAATGATCAAGCCAGTAGAAATGACTGAAAGGGTTAAATGACAGCACACGGGCAGCTTTCTGCACAGTGCCTGGTGTTCAGTAAACAAAGCTGACAAACCACCTTATTACAGGATCCATGGCTGGTTGAATCCCAGGATGCAGAACCAGAGGTATGGAGGGCCAACTATGGGGCTTGAGCATCCATGGATATTGGTATCTGCAACAGATGCTGGAACCAGCCCCCCGCAGATACTGAGGGTGACTGTACGTGGGGTATGGTCCTCTCATTTAAAACTCCCATTTAGTCAACAAACTTTCCTGAGCGTCTATTCCAACCCAACACTGTGGGATGCAGATAAACAAGGCACTCTCCCAACCATACTTCTGGAGGAAAATATGTAACACTAGATGTATGTGTCAACTGCTTTGGAAAGCAAAGAGAAGAACATCATTTGTTCTATATAGGAGAACATGGAAAGGCTTCCCAGAGGAGGTGACATTGAGGCTGGGTCTACAGAGTTGAAGAGGACAGGACCTTAGGCAGAGGAAATAGTGTGCACTTAATATCTGTGTTGGGAGGTATGTGGCAAATAATGTTTACCCAAGGAGACACATCATTTTCCTTAAAAAAAAAACAACAAACTTTTAAGTGAATTCCATGTGATCCATATGATAATGTCACCTGCACTCACATTCGGATGAACTATCTCAAGCAGAAAAGTTGCCAGAAATACAGCTGATGCAATAGAACTACAACCTGACCTCTATTTTACTGGAATGGGCTATACCTGTGACTACTTCGTGTCTGGTTCCAGAGGCAAAGAACATGTATCGATTAGGAGTTTTCTGGCTACAAGTTACCAGTAACCCATGAACCCAGTTTAAGAAAAACAAGAGGGGAACTGATCTTAAAGCTTTTGGAAGTGGGGACAGGGGGAGGTGGGAATGGATTCTTAGGCCAGCAGCAAGAACCCAGCTAGGCTTTTGGATGAAATAGAAGTTGCCAGTAAGACTCTCCTCGAAAACTTGTTTACTCTGCTTCCAATGGGAAATCAATCTCCCAACCACTTCCAGTGATCCGGAGAGACATGAAAAATCCCTGATCATTCCAATTCCAAAATCGCAGAAGAGAGGCCCTAATTGGCCTAATTTGAGTTAGGTGTCCCCCTCCCCCAGAACAATCGGGGTCGACTTACAAGTCATGAGTTTCACTAGGAATCCACTTGTGTTGATCAAGACCACAAAAAGGGCATTATTTTGAGTTGAGGTATCTTAAGAGAAGTCCTTCACAGATCCATTGACTCTGCTTAATGGCAAAATAACTGAGAGACATTTGATCAGAAATCAGGAAAACACCTGATTTCTGCACAGTATGAAGGTCTCTTTTTTAAAAAATGTAGCAATCAAAGTTTTTTTTCCCAATAAAGAGTAAGGAAAAGCTGGGGTGGTCTCCGTAAGCCCTTTGTGTTACTTGACATTAATGTTATGTCACCAGATAATTCTGGTTTGTTTCCCAGACACATGATAGGATTATACTTCCTCACATCTTGGAGTCAGGAGTGGCCATGGGACTTGTTTTGGTCCATACATTGCAAGTAGAAGCACATCATTCTCAGCTCAAACTTTAAGAGCTAGAAAGCAGTTTTTCATGCTCTCTTTTTCTCAGCCACAGCCATAGACCACGGTTGAGGAGGTGACAGCTCAATCAGTTCGGGTCCTGGAATGAGAAAACACAGCATAATGACCCAAGCAGACATACAATATAAGCAAGAAACAAACCTTTGCTGTTTGAAAAGCAGGGCCAGGGCTTGTTTATTACCAAAGCAAAACCTAGCCTATCCTGACAGATGCATCTTCCTAACATCCAGTATACCCCACTTCCCATGGTACAGCCCTGAGGCAATTTGGGTGGGCTGGACCCCCATCCCCCACATGCAAATATAGAGCTTCAATTCAATTGACTGTTGGTCTTCCCAGGTGGTGGTAGTGGTAAAGAACCCACCTGCCAATATAGGAGTATTCAAGAAACATGCGTTCGATCCCTGGGTTGAGAAGATTCCCTGGAGAAGGAAATGGCAACCCACTCTAGTAATCTTGCCTGGAAAATCCCCATGGACAGAGGAGCCTGACGGACTACAGTCCATCGCACAGTATACCTTGTACTGATTGCTGCAAAGACAGACCTTTTACCCAGGATTACATCTATCAGTACTCAATATTTACCTCTTCACAACAATTGGGTAAAAGCCTTCACTCCCTCCCTGGATGTCAGTAAGGAAGCATTTCAGCTATTCTGGTACAATGAGAAGAGCCAGGCTAAAGATGAAGCCAACCCATGAAATCAGGAAACGTGGAAAGAACTGAAGAAAAAGAGTGTTGAAATGCCAACCAAAGCTCACCTGAATCCCATTTACCAATCAGGTCACAAATCAATGCATTCCCTCTATTATTGATTCTAACTTGAGCTGGATGTTTTTTTAATTAGCTGAAACCAAAAGCATTCTAACGCTGGCTATTCGAATGCTACATTCACTGCACAGCTCTGAGCAGTAGCCAGTGCCATAGAATCACAAGCGGGAGTCTGAGCTGTAAACAATTGCAGGAAGAGAAGGTAAAACATTCTCCGTGATTTCTATGCCGGCTCCTTGTCAAGAATGAGGTTATCACAGTGCCTCAGAGCACAGAGAAGGCAGTAACTAGCCATGAACTGAGGATTAGAAGGAAGAGAATTCTATAGAACCAGGGTAGTGAGAGACTCCTTTAGCTTAATCAACAATGCATGGTTCTTTTTTAAAAAAAAATCCTATGTATTTATCTTTAGTTGTCCTGGGTCTTCATTGCTGCGTGTGGGGTTTCTTGAGCCGTGTGAGCTGGGGCTGCTCTCCAGCCACAGTGCGTGGGCTTCTCATTGCAGTGCCTCCTCTTATTGTGGAGCACGGGCTCTGGAGCGCAGGCTCAGTCGTGATGCACAGGCTTATTTGCCCCGTGGCAGGTGGGATCTTCCTGGACCAGGAATCGAACCCGTGTCCCCTGCATTGCAAGCAGGATTCTTAACCACTGGACCACCAGGGAAGCCCCATAGCTCATTTCACAGTTAATCCTTATCTTGCCTTTAAAAAGTCTGGAATTTAAACATCCCAGAGGCATTCCCATCCCCCAGAGGCAGTTAGTGTAGTGTGTAAGTAAGTAGGATTTACCCAGAACTCCTGAGTTTGAATCCTGTCTTCCCCACTTACTTGCTGTATGAGCTCGAGTAACCGACTTAACCCCCTCATGTTTTTGTGAGAAATGGATGAGATAATCCACATGTTGCTATTAACATGGTGTCTGATGCGTGATGAGAACACAAAGGTTAAAAAGAAAGTCCCATCCATCGTTTTACGGAAAGTTCTGAATCCAGCTGTGCCGGTTTGTTGTCTTTCTGCTCTAAATCTACGCTTTCCGGCTATCTGTCCTTCCTTGCCATGCTTTGCGATACTGGAGCTGAGTTCTGCTACCATGTCTCCTCGTCAGTGGCACAGTGCTAGGCTTTGTCAGTAGAGAGGGCTAAAGGGGTGCTGCTGGGCCAGAGATGAACCTGAATGTCCATAAAACCCTCCCAACCCGAGGCATTGTCTGTTCCCCCCACCACTGTCCTTCCCAGTAAATATGTATTGTGTACCTGATACGTACCTGGCTGTGTACTGGGTTCTGGGTGTGTAGCTTTGAATAAAACCAGAAACCTTCATGGAATTTACAGTCTAGTATGTCAGGCAGACGTTGATCAAATAATCAAAAATAGAAATCTTACATGGTGCCTAGTACCACAAGATCTCAGAAACAGGAGACTTTGGATCAAAGATGCTTAGAGGGAGAGTTCTCTGGTGATCCAGTGGTTAAGAATCCCCCTGCCAATGCAGTAGATGTGGGTTCGATCTTTCTTTGGAGAACTAAGGTCCCACATGCCCAGGGCAAACTAAGCCCTAAAGCCTGCGCCCAGCAACTAAGACCCAGTATGGCAAAAAACAATAACAAAAAAAATGTTTAGGGAAATATGAGATCTAATTAACCTGATGTATTGGTGTGCTTGACAAAACACCTTTGACTGGATGACTTAAAACAGCAGAAAGTAATGTTCTTCAAATTCTTGAGGCTGGAATTCCAAGATCAAGTTTGCAGCACATACAGTTTCTGGTGAGGACTCTCTTCCTGACCAGCACGTGGCTCCTTTCTTGCTGTGTCCTCATATATGAGCATGGAGAAAGAAGGCGCGTGAACTTTCTGGTATATCTTCTTATAAGGACACTAACCATCCTGGATCAGGATCCCACTCTCATGATCCCATTCAACTTTAATTATTTCCTTACTCCCAGTATCGCCACACTGGGAGTCAGGGCTCTGACATATGGATTTTGCAGGTACATACACATTTAGCCCATCACAGTAGGAAAATGTGGGAGAGGAATGCTCCCTGAAGAGGGAACTGCTCATGCATAGACCCTGCAGCCATCTCGGGAACATGGTGGTTTAAACAAAGGGGAAGAAGGCACATGGACAATGAGGGGGATAGAGGGAGGAGGTCAGGCTAGAGGGGTGGACAGGGGCCAGCCAGATCATGCAGGGCCTTTAGGGTGGTGGTAATAATTTGAGCTGTATTCTAGGAACCCTTCAATAAAGGTACAGGGACAAGCTGCTGGGTGCAGTTCAGAATGGAGGGCTCACAATGGATGTAGACAGAACAATAATGAAGCTGTCCAGAGCGCCCAGACCCAGCCCAGGCTATACAGGTGGCTGCTGGTTGGCCTGGAGGAGACACTGGCCAGCCAAGCTGCCCAGAATCAGGGAAGAACACTTGCTTCTGGCCCCGGTGAACAGAGGCCTCGCATTAGAGAGCCACCCTAGTCACATCTGCAGCTTCTCTACAGTCCTGGCTTCTCACCTCCCCTCCTCACCTGGCAGACCCTGTGCATTAGTCTACCTCGGCCATAATCACCCATCTCTGTGGCTGGTTGTGTTTCCCTAGCCCTAGTCTAGCCCAGCCTGCCTTCCTCCTTTTCCCACAATGGACCACAGCACTAGGATTCAACAAGCTGCCTTTTGATGTAAGTTGGTACAGCTACTGTGGAGAACAGTGTGGAAGTCCTCAGAAAACTAAAAACAGAATTACCGTATGATCAAGCAATCCCATTCCTGGGCATACCTCCAGACAAAACTATTATTCGAAAAGATGCATGCACCCCCATGTTCATAGCAGCACTATTCACAATAGTCTGACATGGAAACAACCTGAATATCCATCAGGAGAGGAGTGGATAAAGAAGATGTGGTGCCTATGTACAATGGAACACTACTCGGCCATAAAAAAGAATGACAATGCCATTTGCAGCAACATGGATGCAACCAGAGATGATCATACCAAGTGATGTTAGGTCAGAAGGACAAGTACTATGCGTGATATCACTTATCTACAGAATCTAAAAGACGACACGAATGAGATAGAAATAGGAAACCAGACACAGAGAGCAGACTGGCAGTCACCAAAAGGGAGGGCCTAGGAGAGGGGCGAAGTGGGAGGCTGGGTTAGCAGAGGAAAGCTTTTAAACATAAAAAAAAAAAGAAAAAAAAATAAATGTGTGTAAAAGGGGAAAAAATAAAAAACATAGACTGGATAAACAGCAAGGTCCTGCTGTATATCAACGGATACTCGATATCCTATGATAAACCATAATGGAAGAGAATATTTTTAAAAAGGAACATACATATGTATATATACAACTGAATCACTTTACTGTACAGCAGAAATTAACACATTATAAGTCAGCTATACTTCAATTAAAAAATATTAACAAAATGCTGCCTCTGATCAGTCAGACTTGACAAATCCACAACTGCCCACCCCTCCTTAGACTCCTCAGTGTGATATGCAAGTTCCCAGCCAACGAAACTCTTTACACGTTAGTATAGGATCCTGAAGAAGTTTAAGATGTGAATGGACGTGATCCATTCCTTTCACAGATGCAGCCCGGCTTCAAGTCATCTGAGTTGTCTACATAATGTGAAACTCAATACAGATTAAAGGGATCCTGAACTGTTAGCACTTCAAGGGGTTAGTAAAAAAAAAAAATGTTTTAATCTCTTTGGAAAAAATTTACATCATTCTAACCTTAAGATTGTTTCTACAGGAAAAAGAGAAAGGATGAGATAGAAGCAATATTTGAGAAGATAGTGTCTGAGGATTCTCTAGAACTTATGAAAGATATCTAGTCATAGGTAAGCCAAATAAATTCAAATCAGAACTAAACCATATTGTAAAGCAATTCTCCTCCAATTAAAATAAATAAATTTTTTATCAGGATAAATAAAAATCAATCTCCATCTAGACACATCACACTGAAACCATAAAAAAACCCAAAGACATATCAAATTGGTTTAATATATTAATTAAAGAGTAATTTAACCAGAGCCTCTGCTGGGAAGATAGGGAAATGAAGGGGCCAGTTTTGATCCCCACCAGGGCCATCATCAGAGTTTTGATTATTTAAAGTACAAACCCACCCAGCAACAGTATTCTCATTCCTAAAGAGATTAGTATGCAGCTCTGGCAGCCGACAGAAATTAAGGGGAGATCAAATAACTCTGCCAACTAGAGTTGATTATTCATCAGCTCCTTAGCAGACAGATGTGGAAGGGTTCTGGGATGAAGATGCACCCACAGGTGTGTAAAGACTGAAGGGGGAAATGGGACTGTGACAACCCAGCAAAAAGCTTCAGAACAACTGGACTCTGACTATTTTAAGGACATGACATCCACTAAAAGGAAAACTCAGGAAATCATTAAGAAGGCAGAACTGTTAGACTTTGGCATCCCAGTGGACAGCACAGGTTTCTCTAATAGATTAGCAGCTACACACCATATGCCTTTTATTCACCAGTCTCCTGAATCAGGTGACTTAGATACCTGGCAGGAAAATACCAATGCATGGCAAGAAGAAGATGTAGTCTGTCAACCAAACAAGTTCTCAGGCAGCAGAAGGCAGCAGACAGGTGAACAAGAGCAAAAGAACAATAAAGGAAGAAAGTGGGACAGGAAGCACAGTGGCCTGAAAATTGGTGTGAAACTTTCACAACAAATGTTCTTCAAATGTCATAGCACTGGTGGGAGAAATATGAGCTTCACAAACCAACATTTGTATGGATCTAAGAATATTATCAGAATACAAATACAATGCTTGATTTCAACGTATTCATCAGGACATTCAGGACACCAGGATTCTCTCCAAGTCCCTTGAACTCAGTGATTGAGACTTAAAAGAATTTAAAAAGCTTATGAGAAAACAATTTCTTCAACATGCTCCAACTGTAAGACAATGGTTTACTCTAGAGAAATAATTTCAGATAGAATATACCAGTACCTCTTCAAGCTAGTGTTTCTAGCTAAATAAATGGATGTAAATAATGTTATGGTGGGAAAGAAACTCTTCTGTCTATAATGCTTTCCATCAGTGTGTATAATGATACAATAAATAATTTTAATTATTATTTGGCTTCCATGATTTGCTGTTCAGTTGCTTAGTCATGTCTGACTCTTTGCGACACCATGGACTGCAGGATGCCAGGCTTCCCTGTCCTTCACTGTCTCCCGGAGTTTGCTCAAAACTCATGTCCATTGAGTCAATGATGCAGTGAGCCAGAGAAAATCTCGTGCAGCCACAAAGACCCAGCACATTCAAAAATAATTTTTTTTTAAAAAAAGAAAATAAGCCAGTCACAAAAAGACAAATACTACATAACTCTGTTTATATGAAATACCTAAAATGGTGAAATACACAGTGATAGAAAGTAGAATGCTGGTTGCTAGGGAAACAGAAAAGGAATGAATGGGAAACTATTGCTTAATGGATGGAGCATATCAGTTTTGCAAGATGAAAATGGTTCTGGAGATTGGCTGCACAAAAATGTGAATGTAACTAGTGAACTGCACATTTAAACATAGTTATAATGGTAAATTTGGGGTTATATATGTTTTAACACATTTTTAAAAATCTAATACAGGAGATAAAATGCAATAATCAAAAAACACTTGGCTGACCCAAAAGGAGAAAAAAAGGAAAACAGGAGCAAAATCCAGGTAGGCCAAATAGAAGAGAAATAACATGCTTATAGACATAAATGACTTGGAACCGTACTGTAATACATACAATACTCTGCTAAGGCAGAGCAGCAGACATGTACCAAAATGCTCCCAGCAGCATTATCTATAGTAGCCCTAAACTGGAAACAACCCAAATGTCGATTAGTAGCTGAAGGGATAAATAAATTTTGGTATTTTCACCCAATGGAATGCTGTGATATGCTGCGCTAAAAGTGAATGAACCACAGCTTCACACAACAGACTCTAATAAATCACATGGAGTGAGAGAAGCCAGACACCAAAGAACACACACTTAATGGTGACCTTTATATAAAACCGATAATAACCACCAGGGACTGCCCTGGTGGCTCAGACAGTAAAGAATCTGCCTAAGTGAAAAAGTTGGCTTAAAGCTCAACATTCAGAAAATGAAGATCATGGCATCTGGTCCCATCACTGCATGGGAAATAGATGGGGAAACAGTGGAAACAGTGTCAGACTTTATTTTGGGGGGCTCCAAAATCACTGCAGATGGTGACTGCGGCCATGAAATTAAAAGACGCTTACTCCTTGGAAGGGAAGTTATGACCAACCTAGATAGCACATTCAAAAGCAGAGACATTACTTTGCCAACCAAGGTCTGTCTAGTCAAGGCAATGGTTTTTCCAGTGGTCATGTATGGATGTGAGAGTTGGACTGTGAAGAAGGCTGAGCGCTGAAGAATTGATGCTTTTGAACTGTGGTGCTGGAGAAGACTCTTGAGACTCCCTTGGACTGCAAGGAGATCCAACCAGTCCATTCTGAAGGAGATCGGCCCTGGGTGTTCTTTGGAAGGAATGATGCTAAAGCTGAAACTCCAGTACTTTGGCCATGTCATGCTAAGAGCTGACTCATTGGAAAAGACTCTGATGCTGGGAGGGATGGGGGGCAGGAGGAAAAGGGGACGACAGAGGATGAGATGGTTGGACGGCATCACCGACTCAATGGATGTGAGTCTGAGTGAACTCTGGGAGTTGGTGATGGACAGGAGGCCTGGCGTGTTGTGATTCATGGGGTCGCAAAGAGTCAGACACGACTGAGCGACTGAACTGTACTGAACTGTCTGACAGTGCAGAAGACCCGGGTTCGATCCCTAGGTTGGAAGATCTCCTGGAGAAGGAAATGGCAACCCACTCCAGTATTCTTGCCTGGAGAATTACATAGACAGAGGAATCTAGTGGGCTACAGTCCATGGGTGTTGCAAAAAGTTGAACACGACCAAGTGACTAAACAACAATAACAAATACAGTTTATTTTGGTATATATTACTCCAGATTTTTCAGGGTACCTACACATTTTTTGTTTTAACTATGGGATTATATTGCACACACTGCTGAACGTTTTTCCTATCTTAATAGGTATTCAACATCTATTTATTTTAATGCGTATAGATCTGCTCCACACTTTGCCAAGAGATGGATATATTCGTTAGCTTGATTGCAGCAATGGTTTCACGGGTATCTACACCCGTCAAAACTCAAATCGTACTCTTTAAATACATGTGGTTTACTGTGCATCAGTCATATCTCAATAAGACTGGGAAAGTAATATGCCTTAAATCTCTTTTACTGATTTCCCCCACTTAACACTATAAGTTCCATCCATGCTGTTCTATGTACACCTAACACATAGTATCTCAGTGCTGTGTAGAATTCCAAGGTCAGCCTCCACCATAGTTTACTCACTCGTTTTTGCTTCCTGCTCACCTATGCCGTGAACAAGGCTATCATAAATAATCTCCACCTTGTCTTCTTATATATCTGACCAAGCTTTCTTTAAAACATATTTCAAGGATAAGATTGCTGAACTTTCTGCCAATGCATCCTTATTTTTACTGAAAACTGCCCGCTTATTGTTTATTTTACAGAAGAGCTGAGCAAGTTTCCATTCCATTCCAGCTGGGCATGAGAGTTCCCAGTCTCTTCACTTGGATTTCGGACCCTTCATGCTGCAACAGGACAGAGGGCAGGGGTATTAGTTCTTGGTCACCCTTCATCTCCCCACTTCCCTGCATTCTATTTGACATTTACTTCATTTGCTGTGTGCTTAGTCACTCAGTCATGTCTGACTCTTTGCAAACCTTTGGACTGCAGCCCACCAGGCTCCTCTGTCCATGGGATTTCCCAGGCAAGAGTACTGGAGTGGGTTGCCATTTTCTCCTCCAAGGGATCTTCCTGACCCAGTGATTGACCCCATGTCTCCTATGTCTTCGGAGTTGCAGGTAGATTCTTTACCTGCTAGGCAATAGGGGAAGGCCTATATGACTTCATGGTTGCTGATAAATAATTTTTTTTCAGGCTGTGGCCATTCCATAGTGTTTAACAGATGGACTTTCTATTTTCACTTGCTTTTTAAATCATGTTTTGAGGGAGAGGTACAGGTGAGAGGTGGGAGCTCTGTAGCCTGTCTTTCTGCACTCTCCAGCAGACTTCAAAGGTCCCACCTACATGAAGGAGCCAGGCCCTGTGCTTGGGCCAGTGTTTTAAGCTGCAAGGAATGTGGTGACTCAGCTGGTCGCCCAGGGACACCTCAGTGAACAAGGCTGAGGGAAGGAAGTCATTACACAGACAGCTGGGCTGTAAAAAACAAAAATACTCCTCACACCAAGCTTTACGAAGCAGTGTGGCTGTGCGTCCCGTGACTCAATGGGACTGTTTCTGCCATGTGGCCCCCCAGCCCACGTTATGTGGCCCCCAGCTCATAATACGTAGCACCAAGCTCAGAATATGTGGCCCGCAGCCCTCATTCACTCCTGGCTGCTCCTCAAGCTGCTTGGAAAACTGACCCACTGGGGACCCCAGGAAAATCCATGATAGTCTTCTCTCTTCCACCCTGTCCCATTGCTACCTGTGTCATCTCATTTCTCCTTTCTCCTTCCTCTTTAGTTGTTTCGTGTTAGAAAGTGTTTGTCACTCAGTCGTATCTGACTCTCTGTGAACCCATGGACTGTCATCCAGCCAGGCTCCTCTGTCCATGGAATTCTCCAAGAATACTGGAGCGGGTGGCCATTCCCTTCTCTAGGGACCTTACCAACCCAGAGATCACACTTGGGTCTCCTGCATTGCAGGCAGATTCTTTACCATCCAAGCCACCAGGGAAGCCCTAAATTTTAATTCTCTTGCCCCTAAATAAATTTTTAAAATCCGGAATTCAGTATTTCATACCAGCAGGGAGCTTGGCAGAGACATGTGCGTGTGTGCTCAGCCACATCACTCTTTGCAACCGTATGGAGTGTAGCCCGCCAGGCTCCTCTGTCCATGGGGTTCTCCAGGTAAGAATACCGGAATGGGTTGCTGTGCCCTCCTCCAGGGGATCTTCCCAATCCAAGGATTGAACCTGCGTCTCTTGTGTCTCCTGCATTGGCAGGTGGATTTTACTGGCACTACCTGGGAAGCCCCACCGAAGATGCTAAACAGGTAGAAAAAATTATCCATAAGGCAAAAGTGATTGCTTTCAACTCAGGAATACATACTGCTTTTCTTTTAGGAAGCCCAATGATGATGATGTGTTGATATAATCAAGCAGGACCTGATGGGGCATATAACATTTACACTGGCACAGTGACTGGCAATATTGTGTCACTCTCCTGACCAACACCCATCAATGGCTCCTCAGTGCCCATGGTTTTACCCCATATTCAAGGCCAAATGGGCCACCTCCTAGCACTCTCTCCACTATCCATGGCTTCATTCACCACTTCAACCCTGACCCTCTTGTATATACTCCATCCCTATATAATTCAAGGCCTATCACTAATTGATCTCTCAACAATATTTTTACAAATTTTTTACTTCCTTATTTTTGGCTGAGCTGGGTCTTTGTTGCCCCACTGACTTTGTCTAGTTTCAGCGAGCAGGAGCTACTCTCTAGTTGCGGTGCCGCGGCTTTTCTTGTTGTGGAGCACGAGATCTGGGGTGCAGGCTTCAGTACTTGAGGTACATGGGATCAGTAGTTGCGGCTTGTGGGCACTAGAGTGCAGGTTCAGTAGTTGTGGTACACGGGCTTAGTTGTTCTGCATGTGGGATCTTCCCGGATCAGGGATCAAACCTGTGTCCCTTGCACTGAGATACGGATTCTTTATCATGGAGCCCCCAGGGGAGCCCTAAACAGTATTTTTTTAACATCTCTTATTCTATTTCTGAACAAAATTTAAAAATATTGAACATCCATTCTAGCATGTGTGCACACTCAGTCACTCAGTCATGTCCAACTCTTTGCGACCCTATGAACGGTAGCCCACCAGGCTCCTCTGTCCTTGAGAGTCTCCAGGCAAGAATACTGGAGTGGGTTGCCATGCCCTCCTCCAGGGGATCTTCCCAACCCAAGGGATCAAACCACTGCTGAGCCATCGGCGAAGCCCATTCTTTTGAGACCCTCCTTGAACTGCAAAGCATAGTGAGACATGAATCTGGATACCAGATGGAGGAGAACGGGGCCAGAAAGTACATCTAAGTAAAAAGAGGACGAATAAGAGGTCCCCTTGCTGAAGGTTCAGCGCATAGGATAGCTGGTACGTCCTGCGGAGGTTTCAGAACACACAGAAAGCTCCCCTTCACCGGTGGTTAATGATCTTTCAGTGTTCCCTCGGCTAGAAATCCCAAACAGGTTTCAAAAGGGTTCAGTCAAACTGACGTTTTTCTGGGAAGGACAGCTGGAGCCGGAAACTGCCCAGCCAGAGCCCACACTGCCAGGCAACCTGGCCAGGCTGGGGCAGTGCTCGGCTACCACCGACAGCCTGGTTGGCAGGAATAGGGGACAGCAATGGAAGTCTCCTGCCCTCCAGCCTAGGGATCCCTGACCACATCCAGAGCCTGTCCCTGAAAGTCTGGGAGGAGAGGCTCCAGGAGCCCTGCAGCCTTAGCCACATCGGCAGGGAAAGGCAACAAGGAAGGGAAGAGCAACCCAGGATCGCAGCCCAGAGCCTGGCTTCCTCCAGCCAGCAGCTGGGGAGAGGCGGGGCTGGGGGCGGGGCGGCTGTGGGGGCGGAGCCATCGGGGCGGGCCAGCAGTGGGAGATGGTGGGGGCAGTTCCCTCCCAGCCCCACCCCTTGGCCTCAGATGCCGCAACTCGGGCCTTGGAACCGCCACCTGACCAAAACTGTGATTGGGGTCTGAATCTCTGCAGCTGCCTTGAAGGTCAGAAGCAGGCTGGGTCTAGGGCCGAGGGAAGGCCTAACACTCCTGGGTCTCTGCTCGCCCCCTCCCCAACTATCTTCTCTAGTGCCCGCTCCACAAGGAAGCCAGAGGGCTTTTTCTCAATTGCTATTAAGTGAAGTCGGAGAAGGCAATGGCAACCCACTCCAGTACTCTTGCCTGGGAAATCCTATGGATGGAGGAGCCTGGTGGGCTACAGTCCATGGGGTCGTGAAGAGTCGGACACGACTGAGCAACTTCACTTTCACTTTTCACTTTCCTGCACTGGAGAAGGAAATGGCAACCCATTCCAGTGTTCTTGCCTGGAGAATCCCAGGGACGGGGGAGCCTGGTGGGCTGCCGTCTATGGGGTCACACAGAGTCGGACACAACTGACGTGACTTAGCAGCAGCATTAAGTGAAGTTGCTCAGTCGTGTCCGACTGTTTGCAACCCCATGGACTTTAGCCTACCACGCTCCTCCGTCCGTGGAATTTTCCAGGCAAGAGTACTGGAGTGGGTTGCCATTTCCTTCTCCAGGCTATCTTGCCGACCCAGGGATCGAACCCCGGTCTTCCGCATTGCGGGCAGACGCTTTACCATCTGAGCCATCAGGGAAGCCCCTAAAGCTCCTTCGTTTGCTTTGAAGGCAGAGACTTTGCCTCCCACTTCCTCCCCTCCCTCGCTCTCCCAACACACAATCTGATTCCTCCCCTGCTCCCTACTCAACTGTTTCACCTTCCACCATCAAGACTGAACTATCCCCAGATACATCTGCATGGCCTTGCTACAAACCAGTCAGTACACTTGGAATAGTATTCCCACCCTTTCGTTGTTGTTTAGTGACTAAGTCCTGTCCCACTCTTTGCGACCCCATGGACTATAGCCCTGCCAGGCTCCTCTGTCCATGGGATTTCACAGGCAAGATTAATGGGGTGGGTTGCCATTTCCTTCTCCAGGGGATCTTCCCAACACAGGGATGGAACCCTCCTCTCTTGCACTGGGAGGCGGATTCTTTACTACTGAGCCACCTCAGAAGCCCTCCCACCCTTTATATCTAACTAATTTCAACTGATTTTTGAGACTTAGATGTCTGCTTAAGGAAAGCTTTCCTTGACCCTCCCATCCTACTGCCATCCATCATAACTGCCTGACTGCCTGTCAGTTCTGCTTCTTTCCCTTCTTCCCTACCCCCCACCAACCAGGACTGCTGGGTCGCTGCAGCATCTCCAGAGCCTAGTCCAGGCACGATGCTCAGAATGATCATAAACGCCCTGCCTGGGGGTCCTCTACCATCCTCTCAACCTCTGCCTGAATGAGAGGTTCCTGCAGTTCCTTCATCTCTTAGAGCAGCAAGTCACAAACTAGAACAAGCATCAGAAACACTTTGATGTGGCTGAAGGGAGCTGATTAAAATACAGATTGCTGGGCCCCAGCCTCAGAGTTTCTGATTCAGTAGTTCTGGAGTAGGGCCTGAGAGTGTGCGTGGTATTGCAGCTGCTGGCCCAGGTACCACAGTTTAAGAATCATGCCTGACAACCTACAGACTGGGAGAAAATATTTGCAAATGATTCAGGGCTTAATTTCCAAAATATACAAACAGCTCATACCACTCAATAAAAAAATTAAAAAATGGTCAGAAGACCTAAATAGACATTTCTGCAAAGAAGACATACACAGAGCCAATAGGCACGTGAAAAGATGCCTCACATCGCTAATTATTAGAGAAATGCAAGTCAAAACTGCAAAGAGGTATTCCCTCACACCATCATCAAAAAGTCTACAAATAATAAATGCTGGAGAGGGTGTGGAGAAAAGGGACCCCTCCTACACTGCTGGTGGGAATTTAAACTGGTACAGCCACTCTTAAAAACCATATACAGGTTCCTTTAAAAACTAAAACTAAAGTTTCCATTAGATAGAGCTATCCAGAAATAGATATTGTTGGATCGAGTTATCCAGCAATCCCATTCCCAGGCATATATCCAAAAAAGCTGAAAACTCTTAGTTTGAAAAGATACATGCACCTGTGTTCATAGCAGCCTATTTTAGCCAAGACATGGGAGCAGTCTAAGTGTCCATCAACAGATGAATGGATAAATATGTGGTACATATATATATATACACACATACAATGGAATATTACTCAGCCATAGAAAAGAATGAAATATTGCCAACTGCAGCAACATGGATGGACCTCAAGATTACCATGCTAAGTGAAGTCAGTTAGAGCCAAATATTAATATTATATATCACTCATATGTGGAATCTAAAAAAGTAATACAAATGAACTTATTTATAAAACAGAAACAGACTCACAGACATAGAAAACAAACTTATGGTTACCAAAGGGGAAAAGGAGGGAAGGGATAAATGAGGAGGTTGGGATTAACAGATACACACTACTATATATAAACATAAACAACAAAAGATTTACTGTATAGCACAGGGAACTATATTCAAAATCTTGTAATAACCTATAATGGAAAAGAATCTGAAGAAGAGTCTGTATATATATATAAAACCAATCTCTTTGCTGTACACCCGTAACACAATGTTGTAAATCAACTACAGTTTAAAAAAAAAGAATCACATCTGAGAGCATTGCTTTCTTCACTGGTAAAACAGGACAACTACTGTCTCTACTAGGTTTTGTGACAATCAAATTGAGATAATGCAAATGAAAAGCTCAGCATGTTGCCTGCATCCAGTAGGTGCTCAATAAGTGTTTGCAACTGCTACAGGGAATGGACAGGAGACATGCCAGGCAGGGAAAACATGAGCAGGGGCAGAGATGGGAAAGAGCCCAAGCAGGGCAGCTGGCCTGGCAGGAGAGCCCAGGCCCAGCACAGTAGCCCGGGAGTCCAAGCTTGTCTCTGGAAGCAGTTGGGAGCCACACACAGTTCTGGAGCAGGGCAGTGACAGGTGGAAGCTGCATGTGGCAGCACTGAGCAGGAGGCCATTGCAAGCTCCATGTGCTGAGCACTCCTTGGCTGTTTGACCAGTCAGATTTAGCAAGTAAAAATCAAGAAGATACCATTACATTTGAATTTCAGACGCCAATGAATAACTGTTGAGTATAATGTGTTAGTTGCTCAGTCATGTCCGACTCTTTGGGACCCCGACTGTACCCCGCCAGACTCCTCTGTCCATGGAATTCTCCAGGCAAGAATACTGGAGTGGGTAGCCATTCCCTTCTCCAGAGGATCTTCCCGACCCAGGGATTGAACCCAGTTCTCCCACATTGCAGGCAGACCCTGCATCTGAGCCATCAGGGAAGCCCCTCAAATTTAATTGGTCATCCTGTATTTTTATTTGCTAAACCTGATCACTCTGGCCAGACACCGTCTGCCACCCAACTCACAAGCCCGCATCTGGAGGGAGTCACTGCGGGTTTCCCTGCTTCCCTTTCCACCTTCAGCGGGGCCAGACCACCAGGAGTGGTTGAGGAGCCCACTCTTGCTTGCAGCCAGTCTTGCTGCCCATGGCAAGGGGTCACAGCTGCAGGCCTGGGTGAGTGGGTCCTCATGGCACTTCAGGGTGGGTTCACCCAGCAAGAAAGCAGTGAGGTGCAGTGAATAATCACTGGGTCTGTGACAAAGCACATACGGCTACCAAGATCTATAGAGAAGGAAGTGCCCCCCTGCACTGACGGGTTACTCAAAAGACAAACAGTGGCATACCCCCACCCACCACCACCGCTCGAGGGTACTGAGGGAGAGGAGAAAACTCCCTCTATCCTTAACCCCAGAAATGGGCAAACACAAGCATTCACGCTGCTTACATGCTCCAAAGATGCCTCAGAGATGGTGATGCAAACCACAAGCTAGAACAGGGTGGTCCCTGCCTTGTTCAGCTCAGTTGGGTGTTAGGACAAGTCATACTACCCAAGGCTGCCTCTGTCTTCCCCCACCTCTGGAAGCATCAAATCCCAGATGATTCATGGTTCCAGAAACAAGCCCGTCGGAAATCCAATTTCTGCGACAATCTTTGTATCAACTTATTTCTCTAACAAAGAACAATGAAAACAATGTGTGCTCCATTTTTTAAAAAACGTGCTAAACACTGCTGAACCCCTAGTGTGTGCCCTGCTCTGTGTTCAGTGTTTTATTTAACTCTGTAGTTCTCAGCCTTGGCAGCACATTGCAATCACCTGGAGAGCTGTTTTTTTAATTCTCGCACCCCAGGCATCAGTAGTTGCCAAGGGCACAGTGATTTCAATGTGCAACCAAGGTTGAGAACCACTGATTCAGGTCATCCTGTTTAATCCAATGCAATCCTACAAGGTAGATTTTTATCTCCATCTTGCAGATGAGGAAATTGAGGCTCCCAGAGGTAGAATTACTGTGCTATCTCTAGCAACAACCCCTGTTCTCTCTCCTCTCTTCCCTCCCAGACTCCCTTGAAGGATTTCTGAAGTTTCCAGGGTTTCCCTGCTGATTATAGTGTTTATATACGATGCTTCCACAGACATGTTTGCGGCATGACTCTGCCCTCTGGCCACCCGAAATAGCTCTGCTCCCATCCCGGCTCTTCTGAGACACCAGCAGACACAGCCCGGTTTCAAGACTGACACCAAATGACTTTTGCTAAATCTAGGACAGCTGAGGTCCTTCCAGCCAGGTCCTGCCATCTCGAGTCACAGAACAACAGCAGCCACCTCTCGCTCCCCACTGGCTAGTACTTTCTAAGCCTGACTGCCATTGAGTCCCATTCCTCCCAGCTTTTCCTGGGTTTTCCCTGCCTTTACAGCAAACTCCTTCACCTGCTGACCTTTCTCAGAGCATCTTCAGGGGCCGTCCATCCTCACAGGTTGTCGGAGACGTCTTTGGTCCATGACAAGTCACGAACCACAGATGCCCAAGCCCCCGGCCCGCGGCTTGCGGGTCCATGGATGCTGCAAATCTTCGCGCACCTGGACTTTCCTGTTCTCGCGGCGCCAGCTCGGCGAGAAAGCTGGTCATCGCCTGCCCTCTGCTGGCCGGTGGAGGTATTGACCCCACTTCCGCTCCACCAGGGATGCATCGGCGGGATGGAATGAAGAGCGGGCATTTATTGAGTTCCTGCTGTATTTCAGGACTGAACTGGACGCTGGGGTGTAAGCGTGAACGCGACCTGCTCTCACGGAATTCCAAGAGACAGACCATAACATCAAATTCAAGCGAATATGAAATTATAGCTGTGAGCCATGTGAGTGAATAATACGAGGGTCCGATCCAGCCTTGGAGGAGGGTCGGGGGGGATGTTGGAGGTGGGATTAGGAAGTCCAAGCTGCCCCTAAGAGGGGACTTTCGAGCGCCTGATGCTTCACAAAGTCATTTCAGGTCATCTCGAAAATCCTGCAAGGGCGGGGGCGCTATCCCCATAAAGCAGAAAGCGGGGTCAGACGGGGGAAAGAATTTACCAAAGTCGCACAGCGAGCTAGGAGCAAAGCCAGGCAGGCTTAGGTCGGCTCGATTCCCAAATCCTGGCTTTTCCGCCGTTCCCGGGGCTGGGGTGGAGGCGGGCCAAGGGTATGGTCCCTCGGGGAGCGCTAGGGCGCCGGGCGGGGCGGGGCGGGCTGGAGCCCGGGGGCGGGGCCTGGAACTCGTGGGGCGGGGTGGACTGGGACCCGGGAGCCGGGCCTGGAGCTCGGGGGGCGGGGCGGGCTGGAGCTCGGGGGCGGGGCCTGAAGTTCGGCCCCGCCCCGGACACTGTAGGTGAAAGGGCGCCCTTGGGCGTGGGGACCGGGCGGGGCGGGCCTCCCTGGTGGGTGGAGTCTAGACGGATTGGGACCTGCAGAGGCCTCCCTTAGCTCGTGGAAGGGGCGGAACCGGGATCTCGCCCAGTCCTAGAGGAGCCGGAAGTGGCTAGGGAGTGCGGGGCCGGAAACACTTGACCTGCTAACCCTGTGCCCTCAGGTAGAAGCGGCGGCTCCGGGAGCCCGGAGTCCAGTGGGCAGCTCCCCAGGTAGGGCCCAACCAGGGCCGGAGATGAGATCCCCGTCCCCCGCCCCACCCGGCCCCGCCCATCTGCCCTGCCATCTGCCCTGCCATCTGCCCCTCATTCCTTCCCGATCCCGGGCCCGAGTCCCTCTCCAGATATGCGAAGGGAACTCCGGGGTGGTGAAGCCGGGCCTCACTTCTTCCCTCTCCCCGACTCAGCTTCTCCAGGGTCCCGGGACATCCAGAATGGGGCATCGGGAGAGAAGGAGATATAAAAACCTCTCTGGGGAAAAGTTTCACCACCACCCCCAGCTTCACCCCTCAGGCAGACTGTGTGACGCTAGGGAAAACACCCACCCTTTCTGGTACTGAGTGTCCTCAGTTGCAAGACAAGGTCTGACCCTTGCCCCGCCGGCCCTGAGACTGGGCAGGTCAGAGGCAGCAGCTGTGGAGGCAGCTAGGGATCCTGGGTGGAACTGTCTCTCTTGCACAGCTGGAGCAGGGCTGACCCTCCGACACCCTCTGGTCCTAGACAGAGCACTACTCACCACCATCCCTGAATCTGGGATCCCAGAAAGGCTGAGGGCTGACACCCAGGCAGCTTGTTCTGCTTTCCCTGTGGTGGGGATGTGTGCAGGCCTGGTGGGGTAGGGTGGCGTGTAGATGTTTGTGGACTCTGAGGCCTGGGCACCCTGGGAGGCCTGCCTGGAGCAAACAGCGAGGCCACCATTGTGCAGAGCCTTGAATGCCAAGTTCAGTCTGAACTGTTAACTCAGGGCAGGGGCCGTGTATTGGAGTCTGACCTGTCCTGCCCTCAGCACCAGCCTGAGTGAGTGAGGACTGTCACTATTCCAAAAACAATGCTGCAACTGATAGGTGGTGTGGGTGGGCGTTCAGTGCCTGTCACTGCTTTATACCAGTTATGTCATGAGTTACTCAGGCATCCCTGTGTTATTGCCATTTAGGAGGCTGCAGCTGAGGCTCAGAGAGATGAAGTGACTTGCCCAGGGTCACAGCTAGTAAGGGTCAGAGAGACAGTCTGCTGTCTTAACCACACTGCCTGCTGCCCCCCAGGATCTGGGCATTGGTCATAAAGCCTTGATCTAGGACAGCAGGAAAGAGGGCCAGATGAGCAGGAAATTGGGGAATAGGCTTCAGAGGCCTTGGGAGGGAGGGATAGCATGAGTCCTTAGAGGAATTCAGCTGACCAAGTTCCCAGGGGAAGGAGACATATTTGGTTTTAGACCTGTGAGTCTGGGGGTAAAGGAGAGTATAGGGGAGCTGAGCAGAGCTCTCCTCCATCCAGAGCAGACCAAGGAGGCAGAGTTGGTCCCGGAGACAGGAGGTGTCTTCAGGAATGGGTGCAGGTAGAGGGGAGGGAGCCCGGGGCTTGATTCACAAGACTCTCCTCCTCCCCTCCAAAATACTGAGCAGACAGAGGTGGGACATCCACTCGTGAGCAGGGGAGCAAGGAGAGGAATGAATTCTAGGCTCCCATGACATTAGAGCTGAGAAGGTCTGAGAAATCCAGGCCGAATTTCATAGAAGGGGAAACAGGCCAGCAAGTTACTTGCCGGACCACATCCCACGAGTGGATCAGAGGAGGACCCCGCTGCCCCCTCTGCCACTCAGCTTTCTCCTATCTCAGTAGCTCTCAGCTGGGGGCAGTTTTGTCCCCCAGGGGACATTTGGCAAAGTTTGGAGACAGTTTGATTGCTAGGAGGGAGGGTGCCACTTGGCATCTAGTGGGTAGACCAGGAATGCTGCTAAACGTCTTACAAGCCACCCACCAACACCACAACAAAGAATTATCCCAGCCCCAAACAGCAGTGGTGGTCAAGTTGAGAAAGCCAGGAGCAGGTGGAGCTGAGCCTGTCTCCTCCACCCTCTCCCCGCCCACCCACCACGGGCTCTTCTGCTCTGTGCAGGGCAGAACGTTGCCCCCACTCCTGGGGTGCCCCTCCCCTGCTTTTGCTCCTTTAAAACAATTTTTTTAATATACTTATTTATTTATTTTTGGCTGTGCTGGGTCTTCCTTGGCGTGAAGGCTTTCTCTGATTTTAAGTGGGCTCTACTCTTCATTGCGGTGCGTGGGCTTCTCATAGCGGTGGCTTCTCTCGTTGCAGTGCCCGGGCTCTAGGGTGCAAGTGCTGCTTTATATTCCTAGAAGCTTCTGGAGTCTTCTCTGCTTTTCCTGGGCTCAGTGATCTAAAGCCCTGCCCACCACATGTCTCTCTTTGTCAGTGGGTCTCCCATATTCGTACTGTAGTGTTAAGGATGGAGAAACCAAAGTGGGAGTTTTCACCTACCACACAGCAGGTGTGCCTTGCAGGTAAAAGATGTGTTCAATTTGAGTGACATTTTAGGGGTCCAAAGAGTTTCATTTTATCCCAATTTTTTACTTTAGCAATTCTCATGGGACCTTATGTTTGTGAAGCTCTCTGTTTCTAACTAGCTCCCAGGTGATTCTGGGCCCTGGAACAGCACATTTGGGATTTTGGTGAGGCATTACAGGGCTGTGTAGAGAGGGCGGCCCTCTTTGTAGATGACCGTGGCATGGTTTGGGGACCACGGAGGGGAAGGAACCGTGGTATGGAATCAGGAAACCAGGATATGAGTCATCACTCCCTCCCCCCATCTACAGCCTGCTAGCTTCATAGGGTTCAGATAAGTCACTTGACTTGTTTGATGGGTGATCTTGCATGACAGGTCTGCCTGGAGGATACAGGATCAGAAGGAAGTGCCCTGTGAAGGTGGGATGGTTTGGATCCTGGCAGTCAGAAGGGTATAGCCCACTGCCATTGGCCATCAGGGAAGGGGTGATGAGCTGAAGCTGGCGGGGCGGGCACCCGGCCAGTGTGGAGGTGGCTGTCATTACGGCCCTGGCTCTGCTCCGCAGCTGCTGCGGCCCCTGCCTCTGGCTGACCCAGCTCTGCCTGGTGTGAGAGCCGGAGGGACCAGTTTAGCTGGGAGAAGAAGGAACAGCTGTAATGGGCCAGGGGCCAGCCCAAAGCCTGAATGCGGGTCTGAGGAGTGGGGTCAGGGCTGAGAACTATGACTTAGAGACACTGAGATCAGGTCATGGCTATGAATGGGCTTCCCACATGTCCCAGGGAAACTGGGAAGAATTTGGGAGTTTGGGCTTTAAATTTTGTAGTTTGGGCCCAGCTGTGGGGGATGCCTTACTGCAAGCATCTGAGAACTGAGCAAAGGCTTGGGTACCAGGGTTACCTCCACCCTTGGTCCCCCACACATTAGCCACAATCCTTTTAACTCCTAGGACCAGGAGGCAGCAAGCAACCCATTTCTCAGATGGGAAAACTGAGGTCCCCTTCTCCCCTCTGCCTGGGACTGTCCCATGTGACCCATGGGGGCCTGGGCCTGATCTACCATGAGGCTGGCCCCTCACTGTACCCTAACGTGGGGTGCCTGCCCTCTCCCTGCCCCTACAGTCAAGCCATCCCAGGGGTTCACAGCAAGGGCTCAGCAGCCACCCAGGCCTGGGAGCAAATCCTGGCTCCTCTCCTGACGAGTGAGATCATGGACAAGTCACTCCGCCTCTCTGAGCCTCAGCTTGGCTTGTCTGTAAACAGGGATAATGACCTGCTCGGCCGGCCTGGCAGGTTGTCGTAAAGACGACAGGAGCTCTGCCACTGAGCACTGTGGTCACGATTATTCATGGCATTTAGAGGCTTGCAGCGCCCTGGATGGCCTTACCCGGTGCCCCAATTTGACCGAGTGAGCATCACACTTGGAGAAGGGAAGGAGCCCCACGGCCGGTTGGGATCAGAACCCACGTCTTCAGGCGCCCCTCCCAGCCCATCACGGCTGCCCATCTGCGGAGGCACTCCGAGGACCACCAGGACCACACGCCGGACGCTCAGGTAGGTCCCGGGGGGGTCAGGCTGCGGGGCCTTCCCCAGAAGTGGAGTGGGCGCAGCACCTCCACTTTTTCACTGGCACAGCCATGAACTACATGGGGCAGCTGGCGGAGACCGTGTTCGGCACGGTGAAGGGCCTGTACCGGGGCCTGAACCCAGCCACGCTGAGCGGGGGCATCGACGTGCTGGTGGTGAGGCAGGTGGACGGCTCCTTCCGATGCTCACCCTTCCACGTGCGCTTCGGCAAGCTGGGCGTCCTGCGCTCGCGGGAGAAGGTGGTGAGTGTTGGGCAGGAGAGGGGCCCCCCGGGGGTGGGGGGTGGCTTCTGGGAGCCAAAACAGGACCCAGACCTCCCTGGGGTGGCAATGCGTCCTCCAGGCAGGCTTCCCTTCTTTTGTATTTTCTTGGGGTTGGATCGGGGCTTTGGGTCCAGGAGGGTCCCTGTTTTCCCCTGCAAGCAGCATATCAGGGCAGGCTTCCATACTGGAGCCATCAGACCGGCTTCAGCTTCCTAAGACCTTACCTGTGTGTTCCTGGTAAGTCACTTCACTTGTGTGAATGGGTACATTCTCATCTCCCTGATGATGAACTCGGAGCTCACTGGGGAGAGGTGGGGGGAGTTACTCACAAGTTAGTTCCTTCCCCTTAGGAGACCGGCTCCGTCTTCCGAGTTCTGGTCTGTTGAGCCCAGACCCCCTTCACAATGGGATAACTTTCCCAAATCCTAATAGGAGAGTGTAACCTTTCGGAAGATGGTGTAGCTGACTGGTTAAGGGCTTCAGTTGTGGCCTCAGACTTTCTGAGTTCATAGCCTCACTTGGCTACTTCCCAGAAAATGACTCAACCCCTCTGAGCCTCATTTTCCTCATCTGTAAAGTGGGGATGATGATGGGAGCTATGGCCAGGGGTGGTTGTGAAGATTAAATGAGATGGTCTATATAACACACTCTAGAGAGTGCCCAGGAAAGGGTCGTTATTAACACTGTTCATGTCATGTGCAACTGTTCGGGTGCGCTCCTGGGTGTTGGGGACCACCAGTGACAAGATGGATCATGTTCTGGGACCTCCCTGGTGGTCCAGCAGTTTAAGACTCCATCCTTCCAGTACAGGGACATGGGTTCAATCCCTGGTCAGGGAACTAAGATCCCACATGCCACATGGGGTGGCCAAAAAGTTAAAAAAAAAAATCATCTTCTTGTGCTGATGGGCTGTGGGAGAGAGAGGAACACAGAAACCAAGGCATAAACAAGAATATTGAGATGGTGAGCAGAGACCCTCGGAGTGGGGATCAAGGGGCGCCCCAAGGTGGCGAGGGAAGAGAGAGAGCCAGAAAGTGCAGTGCAGTGGGGCAGCAGGCAGCCTGTGTCCCCAGGACCAGCCTGGAGGCCAGTGGACAGGAGGTGGGAGTGGAGGATGACAGCGGGGACTCCAGCCCCACCACGCCCCGTTACAGGTGGACATCGAGATCAACGGGGAGCCGGTGGACCTGCACATGAAGCTGGGGGACAGCGGGGAGGCCTTCTTCGTCCAGGAGCTGGAGAGTGATGAGGTGAGCGCGTCTTCACTGGTGACCCCTCTGGGCAGGGCCTGGGGTTTGGGGATGCTTTACCTCCATGAGGAACTTGGAGGCCAGCGAGTCACAAGGCCATGCGACCGCCGCCCCATCCAGCCTCCAGGCCTGTTTTCCCGCCCCCTCAGCCCTGCCCCTCCTTTGCTCCACAGGAGGACGTGCCTCCCCGCCTGTGCACGTCACCCATCCCTTGGGGAGGCCTGGCGGGGTTCCCTTCGGACTCCCAGCTGGGCACCACCAGCGAGCCAGACGCCAGCACCATGGGCATGGCCTCCAGCGGGCGGAAGAAGAAACGGCGCAGGAGGAAAACCAAGCGGAAGGAGGGCGCTGTGGCGGCCGATTCTAGTTCAGAGGAGCTGGAGGCGGGCACTGGGAGTGAGCCATCCCTGCTGGAAAAGCCAAGGCCGGAGCCCCCAGGGTATGTACGAGGCTGCGGGTGCGGGCACGCCACCTGGGGTTCAAGCTCAGTTTCCTCTGCCGACACTGTGTGACCCTGCTCAGGGTACCTGTCCTGTCAGTGACTGTTTATTTCCCTGTGGCCCCCTCAGCAGCATCCAGCCAGAAGGGGCGTCCTCAGCGGAGCCCAAAGACATCTACCCCTACTCTGACGGCGAGTGGCACCCCCAGGCCAGGTGAGCGTCCAGGTGGGCCACAGGCAGAGACTCAAAGCCAAGGTCTCAGAGGGGTCTCCTCGTACATTTTGCTGATGAGTAATGATACAAAACATATTTATTGCATTTACCAGCCTGTATATCTTTTGTGTAAAGTGTTGATATTCAACTGTCTTGCCCATTTTTTTTTTTTTAATTGCAGTAAAATACACATGGGACTTCCCTGGTGGTCTAGTAGTTAAGACTCCATACTTCCAAGGCTGGGGGCCTGGGTTTGATCCCTAATTGGGGAACTAGGATCCCACATGCTGCATGGTACAGCCAAAAAGTTGAAAAGAAAAAACAGTATTTATCATTTTAACCATATTAAATAATTTCCTGGTGGCTCAAGTGATAAAGAATCTGCCTGCAATGCAGGAGACCCGGATTCGATCCCTGGGTCAGGAAGATCCCCTGGAGAAGGGAATGGCTACCCACTCTAGTATTCTTGCCTGGAAAATCCCATGGACAGAAGAGCCTGGCAGACTAAAGTACATGGGGTCGGACACGACTGAGCAACTAACTCATCTTCAGCCATTTTAAGGGACACAATTCAGTGGCATTTCGTATACTCACGATATTGTAGAACCATCACCCCCCTCGAGTTCTAAAGCCTTTTCACACCCTTAATGGAACCCCTAAACCCATTAAGAAGTCACAGCCTGGGGCTTGCTGGTGCCCCAGTGGTTAAGACTCTATACATGCAATGCAGGGAGTGTGGGTTCAATCCCTGGTTGGGGAAGTAAGATCTCACATGGCACACAGCCCAAGAAAAAGAAGTCACAACTTTGCTCATTGTTGGTTTTTCTTTTTTTAAACTGGATTGCCTTCTTATTGTTGATTTACAGGAGTTCTTTATATATTTATATATTCTTTATATATTCCAGACCCAATACAGGTATAAACACATGTTACCAAAAAAAAAAAAAATGTTCCCAGGCTGGAGAGGGCGGCAGGGGGTGGCCGGCTGGCTTGGGGGCTCCTGAGTTCTTGCTTCCTGCAGCCTCTCACCGGGTGAGCTAACATCTCCCAAGAGTGATTCGGAGCTGGAACTGCGGACCCCCGAGCCCAGTCCCCTGAGAGTGGAGTCCCACGTGCAGTGGGCCTGGGGGAGGCTGCCGAAGGTGAGTCCCCTCTGTGTCAGCCCACCAGCCTTACCTCTTAGAGGCTCCATGGCCCCTGCAGGTCAGGACTGGAGTGACTGAGACTTGGCCCGCCTCCCTGAGACCTTGCAGGCTGTGGGAAGTAGGCCCTGCCCCGTCCCCATCGTCCCCTGTCTGTTTGATTGAAGGTCGGCAAAGCTGAGTGGCCCGAGTCCTCGGTGGTTGCTGATGCCAGCTCCAGGACAGCCTCTCCACCTCAGGGGGTGCCCAGCACCCCCTTTGCCTCTGTGATTGGCGTGGACCCTCCAGGACCCCCAACCCTGCAGAGAGGGGCTGGCACTGACCTTCTTCAGCCTGACACGGAGGCGCCCGCTCTGGCGGGTCCCCCTCTCTCTGCCCCTGAGAGGGAGGAAACCATGACTCAGAGTTCGGAGGACGCGGGGGCCTGTCCTCCATCCAAATCCTGGATCTGGGCTGCTTTGGAAGACCCTGCTCACACCCAGAAGCCAGAGGGGGTCTCCCAGAGGAAAGGTGAGTGATGGCCGGACCCCTCCCACTGCTTCCCTGGCCTCAGGTTATCCCCTGAGTGGACTCCGGGACTTCAGGCACATTTAAGCACCTACTGTGTGCACCGTGTCTGGCCCAGCCCTCCTTGTGGAACTCACAGTCCGTGGAGCAGACAGATGACACGGGCGTAAAGTGGGGAGAGTGTAAGGTGGTGCATACCAGACAGAATCGTTGGTTGGGACGGGGGCTGTTTAAATCATGGGCCTGGGGAAGGCCTCTCTGAGCGGGTGATGCCTGAGCTGAGACGTGGGCCATAAAGATCCAGCCAAGTAAGGACCAAGGGAAGTGAATTCTAGGCAGAGGAGACAACATGGTGATGAGGAGGGAGAGAGGTTTCGTGTCTAGGAACCGAGGCAGATGGTGTATCTTAAGTGATGCCAGGGAGAGTGTTAAGAGAGGAAATTGGCTCCTGAGCTGTCCACATGGGTAGTCACTGGCTACATCTGCCTATTTAAAATTAAAAGTAAAAGTGTTAGTTGCTCAGTCGTGTCCGACTCTTTGCAACCCCGTGGACTGTAGCCTGCCAGGCTTCTCTGTCCATGGGATTCTCCAGGCAAGAATACTGGAGTGGGAAACCCATTTCCTTCTCCAGGGGATCTTCCTGACCCAGGGACTGAACCGTGGCCTCCTGCACTGCAGGCAGATTCTTGACCGCCTGAGCCACCAGGGAATCCCCAAATTAAAATTAATTAAAATGAAGTAGCACCTGGAGGAGGACCTCCCTGGCGGTCCAGTGGTACAGACTCCCCACTTCTACTGCAGAGGGCAAGGACTCAGTTCCTGTTTGGGGAACTAAGATCTCATCACGCCACGTTTAAGTATGCCCCACGACCTCGTGTGGTCAGCAGCTACCATAGTGCACCACCAGACCTGGGACCTTCCCAGCCTTACAGACGGTTAACCCTGGACCAGACAGCGCCACCTTGTGGTGCTTGGGGGTAGGGGACGCAGAGTGCTCCCAAGAGTCCACCTTGCTGGGTTAGGCCGACAGATGCCCCCGCCTCTCCCGCCAGGTTCCCTGAAAAGAAGCCAGCACCTGGGCCCCAGTGACATCTACCTGGATGACCTGCCCTCCCTGGACTCTGAGAACGCAGCCCTTTACTTCCCCCAGAGGTGCCCGGGTTCTGGGCTCCAGGGTGTCTTGGGATCGAGGCCTGTGGGGCCAGGGGTCAGCTAGCGGGGTCCAGGCCCTCCTCCCAGCCGCCTCCTCCTATTCATGTCCCTGTTGGTCCTTTCGTCCCCAGCAACAGTGGGCTGGGGGCCGGGAAGCAGAGTGCACCAGACAGCCTGAAGCCCTTGGGGGACTGCAACCCCGAGCAGGAGCCAGAGCCCACTGCGGACACAACAGACACAGTGGCGCTGTCCCTCTGTGGGGGCCTGGCCGACAGCAGGGACGTCTCCGTGGGTATGCTCGGCAGTGGCCCCTGCCCTCCCTAGGACTGTCACTGAGCCCAGGGGACAAGAGAAGGGAGGGAAGACCCTCGAGGGTGGGCAGCGGAGGTGTGCATGAGGCTTTGTGGAGCCCACCCTCGGCCAGCAAGTGCTGGGCGTCCCCAGTACCCCGTGAAGCTGATGTTAAGTGACGCCGAGCTATGACTCCAGGACGGCCTGGGGTGGGACCGGCAGACTCCAGAGCCCTGGGGAGCCAGGAGCCCTGCTCTGGTCGAGCTGCAAGAGGCCCCAGGGGCAGAGATGGGGCAGCTGGGAGGGGTGGGGACAGGGGGGTCACACGGGACATTAGCCTCACCTCTCGCTCTCTGCCTCTGCGCCCAGAGAAGTTCAGCCAGCACCTGGTCTCCTACGAGGACCTCGCCCAAAACCCTGGCCTCCTGGACGACCCGAGCCTGGTGGTGAAGATCAACAAGCAGTGGGTACTGGGACTGGGCCGCTGGGTCGCCCCTGCCTCCACGGCCCTGACGCCCCATCTGTCTCTGCAGACATTATAACTGGGCTGTAGCTGCCCCCATGATCCTGTCCCTGCAAGCCTTTCAGAAAAACTTGCCCAAGGTAATGGTTGGAGCTCCCCCCGGATCTCCTGGGGGAAGGGGCCCCTTGGCAAGGAAAGGGAGGGTGGGCAGAGATGGGCCTGGGGCTGATGGACGGCAGGACCCACTCGGGGAGGAGAGACTCAGGCTCCCTGAAGCCTTGCCCCAGGCGGTGTGGGCAAAGCACCCCCCTTTCCCTGGCTTCCTGCCATGGATAAGTCCATTTGGAATGGATTTGGACTTCAGAGGAATTCCGGGCAAACCAGAGGCAACAGGGACGTGCCTTCAGCCGGAGCTTTTTGGACCTGAGAGACAGTCTTGGGAGGTGGAGGTCCCACCCCTCACCTTCCCCAGAGACCCTCTCCAGGCTGGGTTTGGGATCTTGCTTTATCAGCACACAGTTGTTGAGTACCTACTATGTGCCGGGCCCAGACCAGGGAGAGTCATGCCCTCATAGGGAGATATTTAACCAGAGACTCAGTCAAATGAGTATACAGTTCAACTGTGAGAAATGGGAAGGAGCGGTCTGGGGTGCTTTGAGAGCCTCCAGCAGGGATTTTGCTGACGTCTGAAGGGTGAGTAAACGAGGGTAGGGAGCAGCCTGTGCGGATGCTCAGAGGTGGAAGGCCCAGCCGCTGCAGCCCCTCCCAGAACCTCCACCCCGCACAGGGCTGACCTGCACCCAGCCCTTCTGCCCCTCGGGAGCCATCCAGGGCCCCGCCCTATCTGGCCCATCCTTATTAGCTTGCTTAGGCTTGCCCGAATGACCGGATGTTGACAGCGGGTGCCCCTCGTGGGTCCCGCTCAGCTCTGCCCTCTGGTTGGCTGTAGGTCTAAGCTGGGACCCCAGAGCCTGTGGGAAAGGAGAGGGTCTCCCCCGGCCCCCCGCTTGGCTCTCCTCACCTTCAGTTCAGTTCAGTTCAGTTCAGTCGCTCAGTTGTGTCTGACTCTTTGCGACTCCTCACCTTAACCCGGACAAACTTAGGAGAAGGACCAACTTAGGAGAAGCTCCACCAGCCCAAGTGGTGGGCACTAAGTCCCTTAAGTCGTGCCCAATTCTGCACAACCCCATGGACTATAACCCGCCAGGCTCCTCTGTCATGGGATTCTCCAGGCAAGAATAGTGGAGTGGATTGTCATGCCCTCCTCCAGGCGATCTCCCCGACCCAGGGAGAGATCGAACCCGCCTCTCTTACGTCTCCTGTATTGGCAGGCTGGTTCTTTACCACTAGCAGCACCTGGGAAGCCCCAGCCTCTTCCCTGCCCAGGTGGACACCCTGGCACTTGTCCTCCTGACTTGGGTCCTCCATTCTGTATTTGCAGGAAGCTGAGAAGTCTCCTAGGTGGGCCTGGGCTGAGCTATCCCTGGGATTACCTAGCACAAACGTAATCAGAGTTTTTCACAGGGTTGTGCTGTCCCCAGCAGACAATGATGGTCACGTGTGCAGAGAAGGAGGCCGCTCAGGGGATAGATCACTAACCTTAGGAATTACCCATGTTGGTCTTGGAGGTTAAGGGTGGTATTGACTAGAGACTGTTCCCGCCGCCACTTGGTGGCATTATGCAGGGAGAACCAGATCTTGAGAAACTCCCAAAGCACTGCCTTCAGCCACTAGAGTAGGGCTGATGGTAGTAGATCTTGACTCATGAGATCTGGAGGCCAGGCCAAGGCTGGGCTAGAGCTGGGGGATCAGCTCTAGCTGGGGTGGGGTGGAGGCAGGCAGAAGTGGCCTTTGTTCTCCCAACTTAGCTCCTAGAGTCATTGCTCACAATCCCAAGATGGGGGTGCGTAGGCTTCTTTAGCCTCCACATGTAGATAGCACCTTGCTTTAGGGTCAGCCCTAGACTCTGGGTTCATGGGGGTCCCCAGGGCAAGGTAAGGTGGGTTTGTGTGGGGCAGGAGAAAACGCCAGTGGCCTTCCTCTGCCCGCAGAGCACTGTGGACAAGCTGGAGAAGGAGAAGATGCCCCGGAAGGGAGGCCGGTGGTGGTTTTCCTGGCGACGCAGGGATTTCCCAGCCAAGGAGGTGGGTGATCATGGTCCCAGGGCGGGCCCCGGATGGGCAGCGGGCAGGAGTTCACTAGATGGATATTCCCCCCACAGTGCAGCGCCCAGAGGGAGAAAACCACAGTGCGGGAGCAGCGGGGGTAAGTCCGGTCTCGTGGCTGGGGCTCTGCAGCTGGAGCAGGAGCTGGGGAGGATGGCCGCGGGGGGCGGATGGAGCCAGCACCCCACCCCGGCCGTGGGTCTTTGTCATTCCGCAATCACCTCTACACCCCTTCTTTTTCCTGGGACATGTCCCCATTTCACAGATGGGAAAACCTACATACACCAAAGCCAGGAAGTGGCAGAGCTGGAAGGGGTACCTAGAAAACTGGCCCGGACAAGGGGCTACCTTATGAAGGAGTGGGGCATCCCCTCTCCCCCAGGGGCCGGCTGACCTTGCTTCCGTTTCTCATGTCTGAAGTGGCCCAGAGTGTCCAAGGCTGGGTGGGGGCATGGGGGCCGGTTATCGAGGATGGGCTGACTGCTCCCGCGGCAAGGTGGGATTGGCCAGGACAGAGTTCTCAGTTCACCGTCTCTGAAGCAGGTACCAGCATGCTGACCATGGAGAGCACCCTGGGGGCTAGGCGCCCTGCGTCTCCGCTCCGGCTCTGTGGAGTCGCCCTTTTGGGTTGAGACCCCCCTGGCCTGCGTCCTGCTGCCTGCCACCACCCCCTAAATTGGCGGCCCCTAGAGGGAGGGGTCCCTAGAGGGAGGGGCCCCTAGAGGGAGGGGCCCCTAGAGGGAGGGGCCCCTAGAGGGAGGGGCCCCTAGAGGGAGGGGCCCCTAGAGGGAGGGGCCCCTAGAGGTGCAGGGACATGCGGCAGGCTCCCTGTGACCTGGGTGAGGGGTGGGCGCTTACGGGAGGGAAAGCCTTGCCTGGGGGAAGTGGCTTGAGAGCTGGGCCGCCCGCAGGGAGAAGACAGAAGCCGTGAGCAGCGAGGACGACACCCTGGACAGCCCCGTCATCCTAGAGGCCCCCTCCCCGCCCCCCTCGCCCCCAGCCCACGCCCGTTCCTACAAGAAGTCCCTCCGCCTCTCCTCCAGTCAGATCGTAAGTGTGTGCAGGTGTGGGGGAGGCGGGGCTGCGAGAACTGTGTTCCCAGGGCCCTTAGGGCCCGACTGCAAAACAGCTTGTGTTCACCGAAGCCCAGAATCCATCCCCCAGTGTCTGCCACCTGCTGGCCCCTGCATACCTCCTCTGGGGACACCTGTCTGTGCCACTTCTTTACATGCCAGCCCCCTTTTTTTTTAGTTGAGTTTATTAGAGAAATATGAGAGGTAAAGACACCCCAAGTGACAGAAAACTCTGAAAATGTCCCTTTTCAAGCCAAATGGGGGTCTGGCCTTGACCTCCCCAACTGAGTGAAGTCGCTCAGTCGTGTCCGACTCTTTGTGACCCCATGGACTGTAGCCTACCAGGCTTCTCCCTCCATGGGATTCTCCAGGCAAGAGTACTGGAGTGGGTTGCCATTTCCTTCTCCAGGGGATCTTCCCGACCCAGGGATCGAACCCGGGTCTCCCGCATTCCCGGCAGACGCTTTACCCACCGAGCTACCAGGGAAGCCCAAAAGGACTTCCCACAAAAGGACAAGAAACTGGTGGGTTAGCAACACCATTCTCTGGCAGCCACCTCGCAGGGGCATCTCAGCCAGGACTGTTTCCCACCCCTGGACAAAGGCGGGGAGAAGACAAGCCCACTCTTTGGTGGACGCTCTGGCTAGAAAAGCCACCTCTTATGTATAGAATCTTAGAATATCTACCTGCAGGGGCTTCCCTGGTGGTGGTCCAGGGGTTAAGGCTTTGCATTTCCAATGCAGGAGGCACAGGTTTGATCCCTGGTAGTGGAACTAACATCCCACACACCCTGCAGCATGGCCAAAAGCAACTAAAAAAAACATGTCCCTATAGTGGGTTGGCTGGTTCTGGGTCTGCCTTTGGAAGCTACAGGAAATCGGACGCTGATGACAGCCTCTCAAAGACTCTGGCAACCCTAGGCCCCCACGTCGCACCCTCCAGTCACTGTGGCTCCTGTAACAAGAATGTTTTTTTCCCAAGTGTGACTCTGGCCAGGGAGGTGCCCAGCAGGGTCTGGCCAGCCTGGTACAGAGTAGCTGCTATCTGTGTGGTTCCCAGGGGCACACACCCAGCTTGGGGATCAGCCAGGTCACAAGCTGTGACCCTGATTCTTCTCTTTGGACCAAGGGCAGGGCTAAGCCTCTCTTTGGAGGGAGATGTCACAGGTACCCTAGCCTCAGGCAGAGGGCAGCCGGTGAAGATCCCCTCAGGGCCCGCTCCACGGACTGGGGTGTCTCCGCCCAGAGCAGTGTCGGCCCCGAGGCTGCCCTGAGAAACCTGGACGGGGGTCACGGGCCAGGCTTGGTCCATGAGCTTCATCTCAAAGCTCCCATGCCCGGCGCTGAATGGGCCTCACCAGCAGCGCCTCGAGTCCTCCTTGTGGCCACCTTCTGCCCACATGGCTGCCTCTGATGCACTCAGGAAGGGTCCTGAGTTGGGAGGAACAGGAGAAAGAGGCCTGTGGAGTGGCAAGACCACGGTGTGGGGGGGGTGGTAGAAGGACAGTGTCCGGCTGAGCCACGGCCCCCCTCCCCCTGTCCAACCCCAGCGGCGCCTGAACCTGCAAGAAGGTGCCAATGACGTGGTCTTCAGTGTGACCACCCAGTACCAGGGCACCTGCCGCTGCAGGGCCACCATCTACCTGTGGAAGTGGGACGACAAGGTGGTCATCTCTGACATCGATGGCACCATCACCAAGTGAGCCGGGGTCAGCCGTGGGCTGGGAGGGCCTGGGGACTCGCCTCCCTCTGTGCTAGGGGAGGGGGCAAGAGAGAGAGGGGCCCGCCCTCCCAGCAGGCTATTGGGGGGTGGAGGTGGGGGCCCACTGGGCCACACCCACTGAGCTGGAGGGCCACATGGGACTGTCTCCAAGTAACCAGGTACTTACTCTGTGGGTCTAGGTCGGACGCTCTGGGCCACATTCTGCCCCAACTGGGGAAAGACTGGACACATCAGGGCATCACCAGTCTCTACCACAAAATCCACCTGTGAGTGCCTGGGCTGGGCGGGGCCCCAGGGAGGGAGTGACGAGATGTCTGAGGCCATCCTGGCCTCCAGCCCAGGAAGCCAGGCTTGGGGACCCAGGGCAAAGGAGGAGCCCGGGGCAGGTCCCTGGAGTGGGGAGACCTGCTGGCCCTCAGCTCTGTGAAAGGCTTATCTCGTGGGGCCGGGGTCGGGGCCTGAGTCTACCTGCTGGCCTTCCTGCCAGTCCGTAGATGAAGCCTACAGACTGGCCCAAGTCCTCGCCTCAGGCCTGGGTCCGCCTGGGCCTTGGGACTCCGTGCATGTGCCTTCTCCCTCCCGGGCCTGGCTCAGCTGCCATCCTAAGCCCCTCCCGGCAGAGGTGCCAGGGTTGCTCTTAAGCTGATCGAAGCCACAAAGATGAGGTGGGTTGGGACAGTCTTTTGATTCCGCGTCTCACCCCCAGAAATGGGTACAAGTTCCTGTACTGTTCGGCACGGGCCATCGGCATGGCTAACCTCACCAAGGGGTACCTGCAGTGGGTGAGCGAGGGGGGCTGCGGCCTCCCTAAGGGCCCCATCTTGCTGTCTCCCAGCAGCCTCTTCTCTGCCCTGCACAGGTAATTGCCCTGCAGGACGCAAGCCCACTGCTGGTGTGGGGCGGGGCGGGGTGGGGAGGTATGCAGGCCCACCGCCAGCCCGGGCCCGGCTGGGTCAGCGTCAGGCCTCGCTCCGGCATCCGCTGGGTCAGACCCTGCAGCCGTCCCCTGACCCTGCTCATCCGGTCGCGTGCTAACCCCCTCCCTGCCCACGGCCCCGGCTGCCACAGGGAGGTGATAGAGAGGAAGCCGGAGGTGTTCAAAATCGCCTGCCTGAGTGACGTCCAGCAGCTCTTTCTGCCCCAGGAACAGCCCTTCTATGCTGCCTTTGGGAACAGGCCCAATGTGAGTGTCCCCTCCTTGGGGAGCAGGGGGCACTGAGCTACTGGCTCCACCCCTCCCGGCCCCCTGACCCCCTGACCCCTCCTCATCCCTTGTAGGATGTCACTGCCTACCAGCAGGTCGGCCTGCCTGCCTGCCGTATCTTCACGGTCAACCCCCGGGGAGAGCTTAGCCAAGAGCTGATAAAGAACCACAAGTCCACGTGAGGCCCTGCCACGTGCCCCCATGCCCCAGCCCTCTCCCCAGGGCCCAGTGCCACCTACCTACCTGCCCCTGGGGACCACCCCCCATCCCCCCCAGCCCCAGGCCCAGGGATCCCAGGCAGAACACAGGGTCTCCACCTGTTGTGATGGAGACCTACATCTCTGCCCGCAGGTACGAGCGGCTTAGCGAGGTGGTCGAGCTCCTCTTCCCGCCTGTGGCCCGCGGCCCCAGCACTGACCTGGCCCACCCTGAATACAGCAACTTCTGCTACTGGCGGGAGCCGCTGGCCCCCGTGGACCTCAGTGCCTTGGCCTGAGCCTGCCTCTGGCTGCCCACCAACCATGGCCAAGCCCAGAGCTGACTGTGTCCCAGGGAGTGGGGCTCGGAAAGCTGGGTGCCCACTTGGCCAACCTGCTGAAGGGGAGGAGAGGGGCTGCGAGCTGGCCATGGCCTCTCCTGTCCCTGGGTCTTGGCCAGCTGAGCTACGGTCAGGGGGCAAGGGGGTCACTGCTCCAGGCCTCCGCATGGCCCTGCCCTGTAGCCAGGAAATGATTGGGTCCTTGCGGGGATTCTCTACACCCTTGATGTCTCTTTCCTTCTCACCCGGGACCCGGGTTCAACTCCTGACAGGACAGAGATGAGAGAGAGGCCCCTCTGAGGCTTGAGGCCTGTACACCCAGGAGAGGAGCCAACCATCCAGGGAAGAAATTGTCTTCCAGCCCTCTCTGGGGAGCCTGCACTGTGCCCTCTGAAGCCAGATCCTCTGTAGCCCTGGCCCCTTCCCACAGCTCTGGAGCCAGCCAGACATCACTGCGGTCCCTTGCTGGTGCCCTGGTGTCTCAGCCCATCCTGACCCCAGAGGCACTAGGACCGCCCCCAGATGCCACACACCCGGCCCCTCCCCACACCTCCAGAGGACACAGCCCTAGATTCTGCCGGGGCAGGCAGAGGATGACCTGCCTGGCCCGCTCCCCCCACAGCCCTTGCTGGTCATTTCGCCATCCACACAGCTGCGGTATGAGTTTGTCCGAGGGGCTGTGGGAAGCAGGGCTGACACCCCACTGCTGCCATCCCTCCCACCGCCTTTGGGGAAGAAAGGACCTTTAGATGGGCTAAAAGCTTTAATCCAGGCTTGCCCTACCCACCCCCAGACCAGCACCAAAGTGGAGGGCCGAACACCAAATGTCAGGAAGGCAGAAGGTGGGGCTGCGAGCTAACACGGGGGCACCCAGGCCCCTGCGGGGGACCGAGGCCAGAAGCCTCAGCAGGGATGGGTCTCCACGGGGTGTGTGAGCCAGACAAGCGCTTGTGTTCTCATGTTGTCATACCTGAATTTCTCACCCCGTTGTGAACATCCGCACAGGGCTGGGGTTTTCCAAGGATGTCGGAAACTAGGCCTGGAGCCCTTGCTCTCCAGCCGTGGCCTCCTGCCCAGGGTCTGGCCTCATTTGGGCCATGACGTCCATGAGGGCTGCCCTCTGGAGGGAGGCTCTAACCTGGGGCGGGGGGTGGATTTTCCCCCAAATGGAAAGCAGGGGACCAAGCGGGGACCAGAGTACCCTGGAAACATCTTTGGGGAAGGGAAGGCAAAAAAGGATAAATTACAGTGGGAGGGGCCTCCAAACATCCTTTCCGCCAGGAAAACACAGCTGCCTAAGTCCTCACCTTGGGGGAGGATCAGAAGGAATAAAGAGTGCTCTCGCCGAGTCCTTGTGTTTCCATTCTGTCCTGAAGGAGCCAGGGGGCGGGCGGTGGAAACCTCTAGTCCTCGGTTCAGAAACAGTATCCATGAAGCTGCCAGGTAGGAGGACCGTGCCAACGGGCACCGCCTTCCTGAAGAAACTGAGCCCAGATGGCCGAGAAGAGAAGCCAAAGGGACAGGGTGGCCAGAAGCCTCCGCAAGCCTGGAGCTGTCGTCTCTGAGCCAAGGGAGCCGCAGAGACCGTGGTCTGAGTAGGGACCTGGAGGTCTGTGCGCAGCTGTCGGCCGGGGCATCTGCAGAACACTTTGCAGACTAGATGCTGAGGTCTCTTAGAGCCATCCCGGCCTCAAGGCATGAAGTACCAGACTTGACCGTGATCCCAAATCGTTCAGCTGGTGTAACACCTAGGGTGGGTTTTGGTATCTGGACAGTCAGGTGAAGCTGGACCAAGACTGTTCCTTCAAACCCTTCCGAAATGGCATCCACGCTGGCCAGGGGAGGCTGGGAGACACTGCTGGGCAAGGCTGGGCTCTGGTGTGGGGGTGGAAGTGGCGGGGAGGGTCTGCTCCCAGGGTTGGTGGGATCTGAGGGGGTTTGGGTCCCGACCAGCCCACCTAATTGGCCTGCCCTGGCCGCACCCGCTCAGCCAGCTGGGCACGGCAGGCCAGCAGGTCATCCCGGAGGCGGGCAATGTCCTTGGCGTGCTGGGCCAGTGTGCGATTCAGCTGGTCCACATGGTCCCACAGGCCCTCCCTGGGCCCCGACGACTCGGCTGGCAAGCTGTCCAGGCCCACAGCCAGTAGGCCCAGCCTCCTGCAGGCACCTTCCACTTGGGCCACCCTCTGATCGAAGTGTCCCACCGCGTGCCGGAGCTCCTGGGCCGTGTCCTGGCAGCGGCTCAGCCCGCCAGCCACCTCGGCCATGCTGGCCCTGAGCTGCTCCAGCTCCCCCCGCAGGCTCAGGACCTGCCTGTGATCGGCCTGAAGCCGTGAGCCTTGGCTGCTGACCTGCTCCTGGATGGCATGGACCTCGGCCTCCACCTTGCGTTCCCGCTCGTCCAGGGACGTGTTGGCGGCCAAGAAGGCATCGGAATACTGGCTGACGGAGTCGCTGAGGCCCGTGAGCGACTTGCTCACAGAGTTCAGGTTGACCTTGAGCAGGGTGATCTCGCCTTGGAGAGAGCTGCCCGTCGCTTCCGCCAGCTGCCCCTGGACCTCGGCCACGGTGCCATTGAGCTGCTGGAGCAGGACTGCGTGGCTGGCCACCTGGCGCAGGAGGGCCTCGCTCCGGCTCTGCCAGGCCTTCACCTCGGCCCCGAGCTTGTCCAGGACGGCAGAGGTGGTGCCGGGGGTACACAAGGTCTCCAGCGAAACCAGCCTCTGCTCCAGCACGGCCAGCTCCGTCTGCACGAGGGGCCGAGCCGGCCTGCCTGGAGGGGCGCGGTCATGGCTCGGCTCCCCAGCCAGCGTTACCAGGCGTTCCTCCAGCCTCTGCACACGCTCTTCCAGCGTGGTGTGGAAGCCGCGCGCGCCCCAGCCCCCTTCCTCCGTCCCCAGACAGCAGCCCTGGGCTCCACCCCCTGTCCCGTTGGCGGTCTCCACGCCCTCCAGCAGCCCATCGATGCCCCCCTCGAGCATGGCGGCAGACAGCCGCGTGAGGTCATCCCCATCGGGGGCGCCACGGCCCCGGTGGGCCTCGATCACGGCCTGCAGGTTCCTCTCGAGGCTGTCCACGCGGGCCCTGATGAAGGCCAGCTGCCCGCAGCAGCTGCCCCCGCCAGCCACACTCAGGCCCTGCAGCCGGGTACCCAGCTGTGAGAGTTCCCGGCGCAGGGCCAGCTCTCGGCCATCGAGGCTCTGGTGCAGCCTCTGGTTGGCCGCCTGGCCCTCCTCACACTGCTGACGCACCTCCTGCACGTGCAGGTCACACGTGCTCTGGACGCCCTGCAGCTTCTGCTCGAAGCCGTCCAGCAGGCTGCCCCAGAGCCGGTGCAGCCGTCGGTCCACATACTCATCCAGCAGCGCCAGGGAGGTGAGGGGGGACGGGGGTGCCTCCCGCAGCTGCTGCAGGTGAGCCTCGTGGCCGAGGGCCAGCCCGTGCACCTTGTCCAGCAGCTGCACCTTGGTCCGGAGTGTGTTGCTCACTTCGGTCACTTTGCTTAGGATCTCATCCAGGGGCGGGCTGAGCGGTTTTCCAGCTCTGTCTCGGGGGCTCACAAAGCCCTCAGGGATGACCCCAAAGCCCACAGGGGTGGCAGGAGCCCTGGGTCCACCAGTCATCCTACTGGGGTCGTCATGCCTGGCCACGAGGCCGCTGAGGGTACCATATGCTTGTGCCAGGCGCTGGACGTCACCCTCCAGGCGTTCCAGCCGTTCACCAAACAGCCCTGGGCCTTTCCTTCCTGGGAAAGAGGAGGCGAGAACCCCAGGAGTATCACTGGCCTGGCTCACTCAGCTTGTCCTATGGCCTAGACGCCGAGAGATTTTCTGTTCTTAGCTGACCTTGCTGGGCATGGCCCCCTCCCCAGCTGTGGCAGGGGGACTCTGGGGGGCTCGCCCTCACGCCCAGAGTGAGATGCACCCTTCCCAGCCCGGCTCGGGCTCCACTGGCCTGGGTCAGTCCCCAGAAGCCTGATCACCTTGGTGGGGGTCTCCGTGGGCAGACTCACCATGGGGGCTTGGGGCCACTCTGCTGGAAGGGAGGGGCCTGGGGCCCGAGCCCACCTGCCCCGAGGGACTCTGGGTCTCAGGCTCCGGCTGAGGTGGTGTGGCCCCGTGGTCCGTGAGGTGCTCGGGACAGCCTTCTCCAGCGAGGCCAGGGCAACAACGCCAGGCGAGGTCCGTCACCGTCTTGTAGCCCACCTTGTATCTGGGTCTGAGCACCGAGCGGTACCTGGGCCAGGGGCGGGAGAGGGCAGAGCACTGTGTCTGTGGGCAGGGGATCCTGCCCCCTGCTGGGACCCAGGGCCGCTCTCAAGACACTGGCAGAAGGGCTGGATGTCTCCCAGCTTCACTCCCCTGCCAGGATCTCCCCCTTGTCTGTGCTAACAAGGCAGCAGGCCTTTCAGAGGCTCCGAGATGCCTTAGGGAAGGGGCAGGTCAAAGCCCCACCCCACGCTGTTTTGCTGGGGCCAAAGACTAGTGGGAATTTAGCCCCCAGACTCCCCAGACCACTTGGAACCCCTCTGGCTCACCCTGCCATTGGAAATTCCAACTCCAGCTTTGGCAGCACCATGAAAACTTCTGACAAAACCCCTCTGGGTAGGTGAGAGGCAGGGCAGAGAAGCTGAGGCAGACAGCCTGACACTGCCTGGGGGCCACTCCCTACCTGGGGGGCCTCTTACTTCCTTCCCCTCCCCCCTGGTCTGCTCAGAGAATTCGGCTCTGGCCCCGGAGGCTGGCGGAAGGGCACCTCTGATGCTGAGCAAAGCAGAGAGGCCCAGGGATGCAGGGGAGTGCTCCCCATGGGGACTCTCTCCTGTTTACCCACTGATACACGGGAGCAAACAGGTCTGTTTTCAGACACACGTTTGAATATCTCCAAGTACAGACCTGTGTGTCACACCTGTGTGCAGCACGTCCTCGGCCCACCCATCTGGCTGAAGCCCCAGATCTTGGGCTCCCAGCCTCTTACCCTTGGCCTGCCTTCTCCACGGTCAGCACCACCTTCCCTGGGTCTGCCCAGGGGCCCCCTCTGGAATCGGCCATTGCCAGTGTGACTCTGCTCTCCTCTGTCCCCACTCCCCTCTGCCTTGTGCTGCTGCTCCGCTGGGACCCTCTGTGAGCTCCAGCCTGAGCCTGCCCTGTTCTCCGCCCATGTGAGCTCAGGGGAAGGCCCTTTGGAGTCCCAGGAGTAGAAGCCCTGGTGGAGCTGGCTGCTACCCTCCGCAGGCCTGGAGCCTGTGCCCTGGGATCCTGAGTGGGTGGGATGGGGGTGCACTCACGTGACTGTCCCAGGGCACTTGGGCCCCCAGCCACACTGCCGGTATTCAGCCTTTAGGTAGCTCTCTGCTCCCTCCTGTAGGACGCAGGTCACATTCCTGTGCACGATGTAGGCACAGAGGGCCCTGCAGGGGAAAAGGGCATCCTTGGAATACCTGGCCTGTGCCAGGCCCCCTGAGGCTGCTCCTCCTCCCCTCCCTCACTGCGGGCCTTAGCAAGAGACCAGACTCTCATCTCTCTGCCTCTTTTTTTTCCTGTTCCACTGAGCACCTTGGAGGATCGTAGTTCCCCAACCAGGGATCAAACCTGGGCCAGGGCAGTGAGAGCACCGAGTCCTAACCACTGGGCAACCAGGGAATTCCCTTCTGTGCCCCTCCTTGTTCCTGGGATCCAGGGCCCTGGTCTTGGGTCCAGCCCCACTGCTGGTTTCTCCGATCCCAGCCTCCCCATGGGATTGGTCACTGGGCTATGTAAGTACAATATTGAACCAGGCGCCCGGTGCAGCCACCCTCCTGGCCTGGGGAAGAGGCCCACCCTGGGTTTCCCATGCCACACTCCCCACCCCACTCCAATTCCTTCACTGGCTCTTTGCTCCTTATCATGGCACTGAAGCTTCTGAGGTCCCAATTTGGTGCCTTTGAGACCACACTTCGCACCTTTCCTCCCCTGACTGACTCCTGGGGAAATACATCCCACCTTGGAGTTTTCCCGCCCCTACCTTAGCTCCTGGTTCCCTGCTCTCAGATCACTTTTCGTACCACCTCCTCCAGGAAGCCGGCACTGATGCGTCCAGGCCTACCGAGTGTCAGCCATGGGCTGGCTGGCTCTGCTCCTCCTATAATATCGCTCAGACTCAGCGGGAACTCACATTCAGCTAGCCCCTAACTCACCTGAAACTACTCAAGACCAGACGCTGTGGCAGGGGAGGCCGCTGCCTGGCAGACGCCAACTACCTGCGGACTGGACCCCATAGAGCTCTGGAGCCACAGCGCAGCCCCAGGACCCAGGGGCCCCCTGACCAGCTCTGCGGCCCAGCCACATGGGGGCTCCTCAAGGGCTGCGCGGGTCCAGGCTGACCGCGGGAGGGGGCGAGCCGCAGGGCGCACGGCTCCATCTCCTACCTGGCCGGGCAGCGGGAGAGAGGAGATGCCCCGGCGCGGGATGGGGGTGGCCCCGCGTGCTCCGCGCGCTCGGACCGTCCGCCCTCCCTCCGCTCCCTCCACCTGGTCCGCTGCTCCCGGAGTCTGCACACAGCGCAGCTGGAAAATGTTACTTCGCTGGAAAGGTTTCCGCGGGCACTGCCAGGACCCCAGCCGCCGCGCCAGGCCCCCTCGGCTTACTTTCCTTCACCAGCCCCGCAGCCCCCCGGAGCGTGGGGCGCCCGGCCGGGCGGGGGCTCGCCCTGGGGTGCCCGGCGCCCCCGCGCGCGCGGCCCGGGGCAGGTGGGAGCGCCGCCCGGGGCCCAGCCCTCCCGCTTCCCGCCCGCGGCGCGGCCCGCGCTTACTTGTGCGGCCCCGGGCGCAGCCGCGGGCGCCATCCCGTCGTGTAGAGGCTGTAGCGGGAAGCACCCGGCGGCGCGGGCCGCGTGAGGAGCGGGGTGCCCTTGGCCTGCGCCCCTGAGAGCAGCGCCGCCACTGCGCACAGCCAGACCGGCAGGCGGCGGCGGCCCATCGCGGCCCCCGGGGTCTCCACCTGGCCCCGCGCGAGGCCCCCGCCGGGTGTCCGCCCGCCGCCCAGCCGCTCGCCCGTCCGGGTCTCGCCGCCGGTCGCGGCCCCCGGAGCTCGCTGGCCCGGGCGCCTGGCGCTTCGAGGCGGCTGCGTCCCGCCGAGTGGCCGGCGCTGCTCGCGCCTGGGGCCGCCGAGGGGAGGCGGGAGGCGGGCTCTGTGCGGATTAGCATAAACTTGGGGCCGCGTCGCTCTCCTCCGCCGGCCCCCTCTCCGCCGCCAGCCCCCCGCCCCAGCTCCCGGCTGACGCCCGCGAGCGAGAGGTTAAGCAGGGAGCAGCCCCGCGGTGGCAGGGGCGCAGGTCGTCGACGCCCAGGGGAAACCCCCCCAAACACACCCATCTGCCACCGTCGTCGTCCGCGTGCACCCGGTGGCGGTGAGAAGTCGAGCCAGACCCCTGGGACCGGCCTGGGCACGGGGCTAAAAGCCGTCCACCCGCGGAACACACTCGTCTTCAAAGCCCGTGCGCGCCCTTCAAAGCCAGGGCTCTAAAGCCGAGATGACCGTGTTTGGGAACGCGCCAGCAACACCTCTGTAGCCACCTCCTTGGAATACGCCCCAGATTGTCCCTGTTCGCTTTCTCTGCCTCCCTGAAGCCTCATTGTCCCGAGGTGCCCAGGACATCTGATATCTCTGCCGACCCCTCCCCAGGCATCTTAAGCCCTCTCTGCTCCGCAACCCAGCCCGGTGGTCAGGCTGTCCTGCTCCTTTCCTGGTGGAGGGCTTCTTATCTCTCAGGTCTCTGGCTGCAGGAAGCCCCCAATGCCCATCACCCCTCCAGCCCAGCCAAAGATGCTCTGCTTCTCTTTGTGCTCTTAGCCCTCTAGCCCGCAGCACTGACTCATTTCCAGTGAGGACTCCAAGAAAACCTTTAGGTCTTTCTCACAAGGAGCTGTTGTTAGGCTTCCTCCAAATTTCCCTTGTGAAACTGACTCTTGGAACTCAGGAGCTGACCTTGACAGTCATCCTCATTCGGCATCATCTTGTTGGCTTGCTAAGCTGCAAGAAGCCTTTTGAGTCCTGATTCTGTCTTCCAACAGAGTGCCACTTATTCTTGGCTTTGTTTCATCCACCCAGGTGATCCTCACCATCTCTGGGTTTTCCCAAGTAAAGCTGGGTGTGCAGAAGATGCAGAACTCTGTGGCACACCTGGAGAGGTGAATTCACCTTTGAGATGTGAATTCACAGCCTTTGGGAAAAGCAATGCTATCTATCAAGGATGCTGGACTAGGGCAGTTCTGAAGCCCACATGTGCGCCCCTGCCCTCTTCCAGCCATACCAGCTTGTGGGTCCTGGGTGGGGTGGGGGTGGCAGCACACACCCGAGCCAGGCAGGCCAACTGTTCTCTCTCCTGGGCTTTGAGACTGAGTGAAACACAGAGGCTGAGGGCAATCCAGCTTCTGGGTAGAGGCTCTGTTTGTATCCCAGGGCTGCTGTAACGAATTACCAGGGGCTAAGTGTCTTCAAACAACAGAAAGTTCTTCTCCCACCATCCTAGAAGCTAGAAGTGCAAAGTCAAGGCGTCAGCAGGGCCGCAGGGAAGCGAGCTTTCTTACCTGCAGCTTCTGATGACTCGCGGCGTCCTTGGCCCCTTTGGCGTGTGGCTGCATCTCTCAGCGTCTGCCCTGTCCTGCGGCCTTCTCTCTGTGTCTCCGCATGGCCTTCTTTGCATGGCCTTTGTCTCTCTGTGTCTCTAGGTGCTCTTTCCTTATGAGGACACCTGTCACTGAGTTTAGTGCCCAGTCGCATCCAGTCTGACCTCTTCAATACTTACATCTGCAAAGACCCTATTTCCAAATAAGTTCCCATTCTAAGCTTCTAAATGGACATGAATTTCAGGGTGAGGGGGATTGCTATTCATCCCACTGTGGAGTCCCTGAGAGGGAGTGAGAGCACAGCCCAGGGCATCCTGTAGCCATAGCTGGGCAGGAGTTACGGGGAAGCTGAGGCGGACAGTTTGCAGAAGAATGGGGTGGAGTGGAGCGGCTGTGTGCTCAGGTGAGCTGCCATTGTGACGGACTTCCCCATCTGCTTCCAATAACCCATCTCAACTTGAGCCCGCTTCAGTGGGTTCCTGCTCCCAGCAAATGATGCCTGTCTGAGACAGCCTTTCATCCTCCACCACAAATCCACCAAAGGTGCTCCAGCCTTTAGCAAAGATGTCCATGCCGCTAGGCAAGATACATAGGATCCATAATGCGGTCTCGATCTTGTAGCCACTAAATGTCCACTTCACAGGAAGTGAAAGACATCTGAGTGGGAGATGAGCAGAACCCTAGTCTGGGTTCTGACCATCTGGCAGCACTGCCTGTCTGGCTCTGGGAAAAACTGCCCCCCTCCCTGGCCCCGAAGCTGTGGTCCTTTTCCAAGGGGTCCGCCCCCTTCCTCACTCCCTCCCCCAGCCCAGATGTGGGATCCACAGCTCAGAGGGACCAGGTAGACCTTGTCTGAACTCAGAAAAGCCTTCATAACGCAGGGCTGAAAAGACAGATGGAACCCCCGCTTCCCCCTTCCCCAGGTGGCTGATATCAAACACCACGCTTCCTCTCTAATGAACTGGACCGGTTTCGGAGCCAGCACTGTGGCTGTGTCCTGGAAGGCCAGGAAGACATGGGTGGGGAGATGTTCAGGGTCTTGGCTGTACCCAGCCAAGGCTGGGGTCTCCCCCACACGTGAGGGGGCCCCTTTACATCTGCCAGACCGGAAGCCTAGGGAGGCCAGAGGCCAGGGAGGAAGGCAGACAGTCTGGTCTTGTCCGCCCCCACTCTGACTAGAGTTTCCACACCTGGGTGCAGGCGGGCGGAGGGGCCACCCAGGACAGGCTTTCTGTTGCCTGGGAAGTGCTCAGCCATATCCAGACGCACCCTGGCTACCCCAGTCCACCTCCAGACACGTGGATGGAAGCAGATTTTTGCCAACTTTCATTAGCCCCTGATGACAGATGGGTCACCTCTTTGGAAGAATGAGGATGCCATCAGGATGACAAGATAAACCTGAAGAGAGGAACGCGTGTAGTCTTGCACTGAAGGTCCAGGGAGCTATCAAGAGCGGGCACCCCTACCAGACTCCCACAGTTTCCCCTCCTTCCTCCATGGGCTCCCTGGGGCAGAAGGAAGAACCGGCTCCTGGGAGCAGAGAAGGCGAGAGAACGGATCCCAGGAAGCTGCAGCCTGACAGATGGCGTCTCTTCACACGGAGTTCCGTGGGTGCTTGGCATCCCTTGCCTGTCTCCACTCAGATCTCAGAATCTGAGGCAGTTCCTCTCCGCTTTTTGGGCTCCACCACCTGCCCCAGGACATGCTCCCCACTTTTTTTATTGAGGCCCCACCAAATAAGCTCCTTGAAAGCCTCATAAAGCTTTCTGGAATGTGTTGGGTTGGCTAAAAAGTTCGTACGGGGTTTTCCATAAGATGCTACACAAAAACCCGAATGAGTTTTTGGCTAACCCCAGAGCTCCCCTGAAAGAGACAGAAATAGGATTGAACCCTGCTGGCTGTCTGACACAAGCTCTTCCCATCGCAGATGAGCCCCTGCCACTGGGAGACGTGCACCCCCCCCACCTTCAACCTCCTGGCACAGCTCAGCTTCCCCACACATGCGGCACCTTTGTAGCAAGGCTGTGCCTGGGTCCAGCTCTCCCGTCAATGTAAACATCAGTGCATTCCAAGCCCAGGTGGCACTGTGATGGCACCCACACCATCAGCAGGGGTTGCCGTCAAGTGCATACACGCTTCAGCGGCAAGGGTTGGGAGTGCCCTCTTCTGGCTGGGCAGAAGTGTGACCTCTCCAAGACCTGGGGTGGGTTGGTGTGCAGCCCTAAGGTGAGGGTCTGAGAGACAGTCCAGAGATAAAGGAAACCGGACTCTGTAAAGCCCAGGTGATGGACTTCTGAGAATTGCCTAGAAGTGACTTAAAAATTGTGCAGTGCCGATGGGTCCTCAGCAGGGACACATGCAAACCAGATGCAATTATTATGTAAATCACATGCAAAATACATGCGTGGGCCTCCCAACCATTGCAAATGCCAGATGTGGCCCTTGGGGACCCTGAGTTTAGCTGAGCCAGGCTGTGGAGCTCAGAGGTGAACCAGGACTTTGCTAGTCTCTTGTGGTGGATGGGAGGAACTCAGCTCCGCGGCCCTGCACACACCTGGGGGAAGGAACCAGATAGAGCATCAATCAGACCTCCAAGCACAAGTTCCATAGCCTTCATGGAGTCACTTCACCCCTCTGAGCCTCTGTCTTCCCATCTGCAAAATGGTTGACTGCAAGGACTCATTGAGAACACTGACCAAAGAGTCTGTCTGCACAGCCAGGCACATAAGAGACACCTGGGGCTGAGCTCAGAGTCCTTCCCTAGGCGGTGGATGTCTGGGCTTCTTTCACTCACTGAACTGTGGGGACATTCAAGGACAACATTGCAGCTGTGGGCTTGGAGAAGGTCAGAGCCAGATGGATCAAGAATGCACATACTCCTCATTTATTCAGAGTCTGTCAAAGGTCCCACTTGACAGGGAGTGCGGTGGATGCTGGTGGTACCTGCCAGACCCCCAATATCCAGCCAGTGCACTCACAGTCCCCACCCCTCCCAACCCCTGCTGCCAATGCCTAATGCCCACAGCTGCCCCTCCTTGCCGATTATTCCCTGATGAAAGGGGCGTCCCCTGGGGAGTGTCAACCCCTCCCATCCCACAGCCAATGACTGCCTGATACAAGGATGCAGCCATGGGCCTCCTCACCTCCAGGGGCCAGCCCAGCAGTGCGGCTATTATACCCCAGAGCCCACCCCCTATCCAGGCAGGCCACATCTAGACTCTTCCTGAGAACCCTTCTTGCTCTGTCCCTTCCCGTTTTCCTCCCTCCCTCTCTTATGTGTTTCTCCTGAGAGCTGTCTCTCCATCAATCACATGTTGCTGAATCCCTGTTTCCAGCTCTGCTTCTGAGAAACCTCACCTGAGACCGGGAGAGAGCCCTGCAATCCGAGAGGGATAATGAACAGGACACTCATTATATCAAGGATCACGGGGAGGCGGGGGGTTCACAGAGGAAGAGGTGACCAGAGTTGGGAGAAAGGCTCAGAGACGTCTCCCCACGCAGGCGCCTCTAGAGTTCACCTGTGGGGAGAAGCATGTGCAAGGGGTGGAGACAGCCTGTGGGTTTGGGGAGCCCTGCAGAGCTCCAGCTGGGTGGGGGGCAGGCCCCAAGAGAGACTGGCAGGGGCCAGAACTGAGGGGCCTTGGATGTCCCCTGAGGAGGCTGGACTTCACAGCAGGGGAACGACATATACAGATCTGTCTCCAAAAAAAACGCCTTTGCTGCCACTGCTCAAAGTAGGCGGGGGCCAGGGAGGCAGTGCCTGCAACATTCAAGCACCAGGTTAGCAAGGATAGGGAGCGGCTTGGGTAGGGGCAGGGGTGACTCCCAGAGGCCTTCAGGACAGAGCTGACAGGCCTTGGTAGCTGCTGTGCAGACCATGGGTGTGGGGAAGATTCTAGAAGGTGCCAGGCAGACAAAATGTCAGCCAACGCGTCCAGATGGGGCTGGGTGACCACGTGTGGTCAAGTGTGGGGAGGGAGGAGAATGTAATGAGCTGTCCCGGGCAAGGGTCTGCCTTCCCCGTGCTGGCCACCAGGCAGCCACAGCCGGCCTGGCCCGAACAGGAGGCCCCGTGAAGGTGGGTGCTGACGCGAGTGGGTGGCCAGCTGGCCCAGTTCCAGCCGGCAGCCTGGGAGCTGCTCCCGCTGGAGGGCTGGGTGCAAGGCCCTGGGAAGGACTCGCCTCCTTTCCTCTCCCCTCTTTTCAGAGGCACCAGAGTAAAAACCACACAGGATTACCGCTGGTGACAGAGGAGGCAGGCCTGCAGTGGACGGGTGCAGAGCCAGGCCAGGGAGGAGGGGGCTATCCTTACCAGGCAGGGGGATGGGAGGGGTGGTCGTTGCCATGGGAAACTCACGCTTGGATAGGCAGAACCTGACCTCTACCCAGACACTGCCCTGATCTCAGACCCGCTCTGCCTTAATTCCTTAATTCTCCCGGCCGTCTGTTGTGCACTCGCTTCCTGCTGGAAGCAGACAGGTGGGTCCTAAACTCTGTGCTCAGGGCACCCAGACTGGGAGGCAGAGGTGGCTGAGAGATGGGAGAAGCCCCAGAAGGGGTTGGGAAAGGGACCTGGGGAAGGAGAGTGGGGCAAGAGAACCCTGGTAGGGGGTGTGCTCCAGAGTGGAGCTCTCTCGGTGCAGGGGGATGTTTCTGGAATGAGGAGGGCCAGGGCCAGGGCCAGGCTGAGGACTTTGGGGTGGTGCAGGGAGTCGAGCAGTCTTCACGCTGTGGGTCCACTCCCCCCTTTCACGGTCATTGTCTTTCTGCATCAAGCTCCCCTCCCAGCCCTCCCAGGAGACAGTCCTTGATGCAAGGGCCACCTCCTGCCTGGGTGTGCTGAATGGATGAACGATGGGTCCCACTGTATCCATGAGGAGGGTGCCCTTGGGAAGCTGGTGGCCCAGGCAAGAGATGCTGAGGATGAGAGAGGACAGGCGTTTGAAGGGAGAGTTGCCGGGCTTCCAAGAGCTGGCTGGAGAGATGGGTCAGGGCCAAGGTCAGAGTCATGGGTCTGCACCCTGGCGGGGTCCCAAGCTCTGTCTTCCTGTCCGTTTAACACTCAGCACTAGACAGTGCATCTGGCATCTATTCAAAGGGCTTCCAGCCAGGGTCTGACCTCTCTGACCCCTAGACAGCGTGGCCCACCCACCTGCTCTTGCCACCCACCGTGGGATCAGGGGGGCCTTCCCCAGGTCAAGCCTCTGCAGACAGGGGTTCCCACATTCCTGGCTGCACTGGTGTTGGCCGGCAGCCTTAGTTCCTTTGGGAAAGGCCAGGCAGGAGGCTCCCACGGTGGGACTTTATCCCTCCGTCCCCTCCTCCACCCCAGGGGGCTGTGCTGGGATTAGGGCACCCTCCCCCCACCCGCTGTGTGTCATCACTGCCCGTTATCCAACCATCACTGAGCGCCTCTGCAATGGCAGACCCCTTCCCTTGCACCTCCTCCTCCTCCTCCCCTGCCGCCCTCTGTCCCCCCAGCTACCGGCCATGGAGTCCTCCCTGTCCCCCTCCCACCCGTGGGTGATGGGAGGGGGCAGGGCAGCGGGCTGGGTTGGTGCCAAGGGTGCGGCCGGAACAGCGGATGGGAGTGGAAAGTGTCTCAGAGGATGAGAAGAGGAACTGGGGAGCCTCGGTGACTTTTAAGGGGCTCCAGGATGACCCCAGGTTTCCAGCTCCAGGATCCTTTGTGCTGTGACAAGGAAAGAGAGGAAACGCATTCAGTCAGGGGTGTCTGCAGGTGCCCTGGAGGAGACTGGTGTCCCGCTTGTGCATTGCCCCTTCCCAGCTATGGTGGGGGTTGAGTTCTTGGCGTGGGCCTCTAGGGCAAAGTCATAGGCCCACCCCCCCTCCACCAGTCCACTGGTGTCCGGGATTCCTGTGGGAGCCACCAAGAAATGGCCAATCTGTGGTCCTAGGGAACTCATTCCTCCCAGATGTGTGGGAGGGGGCACCAGGTCTGAGGTTGTGAGGGTTCTACCAAGGCAGCTGGCTGAGGCCCTCAGCCTCTCCTTGTTCCACGAGCCTGACACCTCCCAGAAGGAGACTCAGAGAAGTCCAAGTGAGGAGTTAGATTTCCTGACCAAGTGAGGGAGTAGGTGGGGCCCTTGGCCTGGACCAAGTTGGGCTGAAACAGGGTGGAGGGGTGACTTGGTGGAGGGAGGGTGTGCGTGCCTAAGAGCTCAGTCACTCAGCTGTGTCCGACTCTTTGCAATCCCGTGGACTATAGCCCACCAGAGTCCTGGGGGATCTGAGCAGGAAGAGCTGGGCATGTTACTAGGCGAGGGGAAGGAGCCAGGAAAAGGGAGCATTTGGAGGTGTGGAGAGAGGAAAGCAAGGCCCCCGAAGGCACAGGACCCAGGTCGAAGGGAGGAGGATGGGAGAGAAAGATGTTCAATTGTTCCATCCTTCCACACAGGTGGGAAGATGTGAGAAGCAAGGCACCTACAGGTACAATGGAAGGGGAGCCAAGAAGGGGCTTCTTGTGCTAAATGGCAAGGGAGGCTGCCATTTGGGATTTGTCTGGTGGGATGTGGGGTGAGGACGGAGGGCTGTGCAGACAGAGCCAAGGGGAAGTGCAGAGGGTGTGCAGGGGCTGCCAGGCCCCCGAGACTATCCGCTGACCAAGCCCTCCATGGAGGGTCGGAGCCACAGTAACAGTGTTAGTCGCACAGTCATATCCTACTCTGGCGACCCCATGGACTGTAGCCTGCCAGGTTCCTCTGTCCCTGGGATTCTCCAGGTGGGCAGACTAGAGAGGGTTGCCACTCCTTTCTCCAGGGGATCTTCCCGACCCAGAGATCAAACTCGAGCCTCCTGCACGGCAGGTGGGTTCTTTACCAGGAGGGCTGGAGGGCAGGGGTCAAACCGCAGCTTATTGGGGTTATGCCAGGCTGTCTGTGCAGATCTGGGGGCGCGGCAGTGGGAGGGGCCCCGAGGGCATCAGGACTGGGCACTCCCTCAGCCGGTCTCCCTCCCGGGGAAAGCGACTAATGTACGATCAGCAGAAACAGGACGGCAGTGTCAAAAACGATCTGAAACCAGACGTGTAAATTATAAACACAGCTCTACTATTTGTTTTGTGGCAATGTAAAAAGACAAAAAAATCATACATTTTCAATTCAAAGGAAAAGAAAAAAAAAGAAAAGGAAAATATGAACATTTTGGACCAACCCAACTGGTGCAGGCCTTTCAGTGGTCCATTTAATCATGGAATTCAAGAATCATGGAATTCAGGTCCCTACCTGACTGGTGTCCCCAGCCTGTCCACCTGTCTGACGTCTATCTCTTCGCTTGCAAACGTTTTTTTTTCTTCTTAAGTTTTCAACATCTTGACCAAAGTTGGTTGTGGTTTCTTTCTTAGTGTGCATGTGCTGAGCCACTTCTGTCACGTCTGACTCTGAGACCCCATGGACTGTAGCCCACCAGGCTCCTCTGTCCATGGGATTCTCCAGGCAAGAATACTGGAATGGGTTGCCATGGCCTCCTGCAGGGAATTTTCCTGACTCAGGGATCGAACCCAGGTCTCCTGCCTCTCCTGCATTAGCAGGCAGATTCTTTACCACTAGCGCCATCTGGGAAGCCCCTTCTTTCTTAGTAATTGTGATTATTTATGTCCAGTATTCTTGCCTGGAGAATCCCCATGGACAGAGGTACCTGGCGAGCTATAGTCCATGGGGTTGCAAAGAGTTGGACACGACTGAGCAACTAAGCACACACATCCATGTACACCCTGTTGTCATTTTCCACCAAGGATCTAGAGGTTATCCAGGGAGCTGAGTGATGATACAGTTTTCCAGAATCATTTACACCTGGCACCAAAATCAGGGTATTAATACCATTCAAAGCCCAGTGACGCTTATTTAGTTCATGAAGGTAAACACTGCTTGATAGCTGCTGCTGCTAAGTCACTTCAGTCGTGTCCGACTCTGTGTGACCCCATAGATGGCAGCCCACCAGGCTCCCCCGTCCCTGGGATTCTCCAGGCAAGAACACTGGAGTGGGTTGCCATTTCCTTCTCCAACTGATTGATAGAGACTGTCCAAAAAAAAAAAATCCATAAGTTTTGTGCAAACCGCAGGATTTTCAAGAGTCTTGGTAATCAGAGAGATTTAGCATTTTGTATTTGCCAGTTGTTAGCCATAATAAGTCAATCTTGGAGAAGCGAAAATGTTTACCAGAGCTGTGCCTTGTCTTATTCAGATGGTGTATTTTTGGAATCGTTGGAGATCAGAATAAGAATTCAAGGAGAAAAAAAATCTTTTGATCACTAAAGAGGAGCATCAGTTTCTACAAAACTGTGCAAATTCTAAGTCAGTTGCTGGGAAAATTAAAAACTGAAATGTTGCAGGGTATGTGACAATCAGTATTTCCCCAACTTAACTGAACCTGGGAGTAGGTCCACAGAGAGTCCCTGTCTTATTCTCTCTTGTAGTGTGTGTTTAGAAGTTTCCATAATGAAAAATTTTTTTTTAATTCAAAAAAAAAAGGAAAGGATGGAACAATTGACAAGAGATGCTGGTCTTTCCTCTTTTGCCTTCTCATTTTGGAAGCTTTACTATATGTTACCTTCCATGGAGCTTTTTCCTTTTCTGGTTTTCATAAAAAACAAACAAACAAAACCACTTTCTATTGTGTCAGTGAACTATCAATCAGTTCCTCCCACCCAGGGTCTCTTTCCTTTCCTTCTCCTCCACCCAATAGGAAATATTTGAAATGCTTTTGCTGGCCCTTTCCCCTCTCCGCAACTCCTACTTTTGCCAAGTTAATTTGGTAGTTTTACTTGCACGCTAGCATTGGGTCTTATCACATCTCCCTTCTGTCATTATTTTTTTAATTCTTTAGTGCTTATGTTACAAATACCATCTTATCTATCATGATCCATTGGAGCTAACTGTACAGAAACTGTGGGTTCTTGGCTACCATGGATGGCTACCTCTTTTTTTCACTTCCCTTAACTCCAAACTGAGTCCTTTATTACCTGATTAGATTCCTTTCTCGGGCATTTTCCACGGGGCCCAGAGAGAGTCTCTGGACTTTTGAACTTCTATTTCGGGTATGTGAAGGGCACCTCGACTGGCAGAGGATGCTTTTCTCTTCTCTAACTTTACATACGTGTGGTTTCAGGCCGAATCTCTTAAAACTCGGTCTCTCATCTAGGAAGCTTGTAAGAGTTTTCCCTTTAATCGTGGAATTCAGGAATCTTCCCAGGCTATGCCTAGATGTCTGATTTTTTCCATCATTCTTGCCTGGAACTCCATAAGTCCTTTCAAACCCAAGTCTTTCTTCAAACCACGGAAAAATTTCTTTCTCGTTTTAAAATTATGGCTTCTCCTCCATGTGTTGCTTTTTTCCTTCTAGGTTTTGTATTATTCCCATATGATGTCTCCTGGGTCTTTCTCTGCCAAGGGCTTGGGTTTTCCTTGCATGATTTCTGATGCTATTTTTGCTTTGCGTTTTGCATTCTCTCTTCTGTTCGATTTCCCAGGTCTCCATCCTCTCCTCCAATTCATTTGAAATTAAAAATCATGTTTCTTACTTCAGGAAAGTATTTTCTTTCACAGTTGATTTTTTTTTTTTTTTTTAATGCTTGCGTTGTTTTTTTTTTCTTCCTGTTGCTGTGCAGGTTGCAGCTTGACCCTCCCGTGGTTCTGAGTGAATTGCAGGCTCTTACGCCTGGCTGTTGGTTTCCTTCGAGTGCTTACTGTTTTCCACTTGTCTCCCCCTGACCCCGAACTTCAGTATACATTTTATTAAGTTCCACATGTTCCCCAGCTTTATTGAGATATAAGTGACAGATAAAAACTATGTACAGTTAAGGTGTACAGCGTGATGTTTTGATATATAGATTCCTTGGGAAACAATGATCACAATCAAGCTAATTAACACATTCATCACCTCACATAGTTTTTTGGTGGCGGTGGTGGTGAGAACACTTATGAATGACTCTCTGGGCTTCCCTGGTGGCTCAGTGGTAAAGAATCTGCCTGCCAATACAGGATCCCTGCTCAGGGAAGATTCCATGTGCCTCGGAGCAACAAAGCCCATGCCGACAACCGTTGAGACTGTGCTCTGCTGCAGGAGAAGCTAGCTCAATAAGAAGCCTGCACATCAGCGAAGACCAAGCACAGCCAAAAATAAATTAAATAAGTAACACTATTAAAAAAAGAGCAACTCAGTGAATTTCAAGTACATAATGCAGTATTATTCATTATATTAATATTTCTGTCATTTGGTCTCCAGAACTTATTCAGTTGTTCCACATAGCTGAAACTGTGCACCGCTCCACCAACATCTTCCCCTTGCCCTCCAGCCCATGGCAGTGAAAGTGGACGTCTCTCAGTGGTGTCCGACTCTTTGTGACCCTATGGACTATACAGTCCATGGAATTCTCTAGGCAGAATGCTGGAGCGGGTAGCCTTTCCCTTCTCCAGGGGATCTTCCTGACCCAGGGAGCTAACCCAGGTCTCCCATATGGCAGGCAGATTCTTTACCAGCTGAGCCACAAAGGAAGCCCAAGAATATTTGGAGTAGGTAGCCTATCCCTTCCCCAGCGGATTTTCCCAAAGCCGATGGCAACCACCATTCTATTCTCTGCTTTTCTAAGTTCAGCTTTTCCAGATTCCACACATAAGTGAGGTCACACCGTATTTGTCTTTCTCTGTCTGGCTTGCGTCTCCAGGCTCAGCCAAGTCTCAAATCGCAACATTTCCTTCTCTTTTTTAAGACTGCATGATATTCCATGGTATGAACAGACCACATTTTCTTTATCCATTCATCGGAAATAATCCTAAGCGTCTTTTCCGATCACAATGAAATGAAACTAGAATTCAGTAACAGTAAGAAAACAAAAATTCACTAATAAGCAGAAACTAAACAACACATTCTTGAACTATTGGGTCAAATAGGAAATCAAAAGGGAATTTTTAAAAAATATCTTGAGACTAACAAAAATGAAAACACAACATACCAAAACGTACGGGATGTTGCTAAAGCTGTACCAAGAAGGAAGTTTATCCCCCTGCCAACAATCTAATCACCCCTGGGGCTGGGGTCCAATGGATAGCCGGACTGTGCTTTGTGGTTGCCCCAGGAGGGGGGATCTGTGTTGCCAGGGACAGGGAGGGATTCTGCAGGACCACCCAAGGCTGCTGGCCCCGGCTCTCTGATGGATCCCTGAGCCAAGCCCGCTCCTGGAACCGAGCAGACCTGACTCTCACCCCAGGCTCTCTCTGCTGCGGGTCCTACCATCCGACCCGGAGGGAGCCAGCCCTCTTAGGGCAGCAGCCCTGCCCAACAGGCCAGGCCTGGCTGCCGGCTGACCTTGAGCTCTGCTGTAGTAGCACATTCGGTGCTGGGAATGAAGGTTATAATCCAGGAGGTTTAATTAAAGAGAGGTTCTCGGGTTTCAAGGCTGTTGAAGAGATGACTGGGATCAATCATCTTGTGCAGGGTTATAAAAATATATCAGCAAAAAAAAAAAAGGCAACTGAGTGGAAATGACTTGAGTAAAATGCACTATGAGGTCTATGAGAGCACATCTGACTGTAGATATTGAGTGATATGGAAAGAGGTTTGGTTGTTCTTTATATTTAGGGCGGGGCGGGGGCGTTCTGGTGATAGTGAGGTTTTGTGAGGAAAGGAAAGGCTGACAGAGGTTCTCAGTCCTGTTTTCAGCACAAAAGGATGTGCCTACCAGAGTTTTCCAAATCTTTGGGAACAGGGTACCAATGAAACATGCATGAGGAACGGGGTTTCTTTAACACACCTGCAGTGATGCTGGGTAATAGACACCACTCCAGTGTTCTTCCCTGGAGAATCCCAGGGACGGGGGAGCCTGGTGGGCTGCTGTCTATGGGGTTGCACAGAGTCGGACACGACTGAAGCGACTTAGCAGCAGCAGCAGCAGCAGAGATGCCGTTAAGCCACGGGAAGTTATAGTAAATAATCCTTTTCATCCTGCAGGTGATTGGTGGGTCGAACTGATAGCCCTGTTTCCAAATCTGAATTTATCTTTCTTATTTACAATTTCTTTACCACATGGTAAGCGTCCCAGGAACTTTTTCTCAAGAGCTTCAAAGTGAAACCATAGATGTTTTCTTTGTCTTTAAAAGCCAAAAAAAGATCATCATCTGAGAGGAATTATGAACATTTCAAAACCACTTGGGACAGAGTGGATAAATTATGCCAAAGAATAATTCCTGAGGATTTTAAAGTTGAAAAATAATTTTTTTTCAGGAGGAAAAAGAACTTCTGAAATGAAAGAAAATGACGGCCTTTTGGATTATGCGTGTCTCCTGCTGGGTCAGAAGGAAAATATTCAATTAAAATCTGTTATAAACGATGGGTTTCTAGATTATCAGATTTAAATTTACACTTTCCTAGAAAGAATCGTAACCAAGTAAAACACATTTTTGAACTGCCCCATTCAGAAGGAACAAAATAAGAAATAGAAATGGCCAAACATGTGTAAGATTTGTGTGGACTGGAAGTACTTTGGATCCCATAATTCAGAGTGTGTTTTATGAAACTCCGAAAGCATCGCTCCTGGAGTGATTGCATCAGCTGAATCGATCCTGGCAGCTTGGTAATTTGACATGGTCTTCACCACCCTGCTCCTGGGTCTCAGCTGTCATATATGGCACTGCAGGAAGCTCATTTTCTACCCTTTGTGGCCTAAAAATCTTCTGCTGCTGTGCTGCCATGGGAGAGCTCTGGCCCTGATGGAAGCTGAATGGGACAAAGAAGGAGCACTTCCTGAGCCCTTACGCCTTCCAGCCGCTGGAAACACCCTGAACTCATTAGTTTGTTCAGTCTTCAAGCAACCCTTAGGGATGGATCATTAGCCTCATTTCTTGGGTGAATAAAGGGAGGCTCAGAGAGGTTCAGTGATTTGCCCAAAGTCACACAGCAAGTAGGACTCAAACCCGAAGACCCTGACACCAAATGTTGTGTTATTAACCAAACAGGTGAACTGCATTCTGAATGGATTTGTCCACATTCACTGAGATAAAAATGATGTACTTCTTTAATCTCTAAGAACTTTTCACTTCAGGAAGTATAATGCTTTTATATACATTTCAGGATGATTAGATGTCCGCATACAGTTCTAAAGCTCCCTGCTGAGGCAGGATAGCTGTGGAACAGTTTCTCTGTTGCTGAGATGACAACAGAACATACGTTAGAATGAAATGTTATGAAATGATCCCTCTGTTTTTAAATAATAAACTGCCCTAGCTAGACAAACTGTAGAATGTGTAATGGAATACTATTCAGCTATGAAAAAGGATAGCCAGTACTGACTCATGTAGCAACATAGATAAATCCCAGAGGCCTGCTGCTGCTGCTGCTGAGTCGCTTCAGTCGTGTCTGACTCTGTGCGACCCCACAGGTGGCAGCCTACTAGGCTCCCCCGTCCCTGGGATTCTCCAGGCAAGAACACTGGAGTGGGTTGCATTTCCTTCTCCAATGCATGAAAGTGAAAAGCGAAAGGGAAGTCGCTCAGTCGTGCCCGACTCTTAGCGACCCCATGGACTGCAGCCTACCAGGCTCCTCCGTCCATGGGATTTTCCAGGCAAGAGTGCTGGAGTGGGGCACCATTGCCTTCTCCGCCAGAGGCCTACTGCTGGGTAAAATAAGGAAGATCACAAGCACATACTTAGTCTACAAAACTCTAGAAGAGGTAAATCTGGTGTAGTAGCTTGCTAGGATTGCTACAGGCTAGGAGGCTTAGACAACAGTTTATTTTCTTACAGTTCTGGAGACTAGGAGTACAAGATCAAGGAGTGGGCAGGGTTGGTTTCTTCTGAGGCTTCCCCCCTTGGCTTGGAGATGGCCATGTCCTCAGATGGTCTTTCCTCCTGATATCTGTGTCCTAACCCCTTCTTAGAAGGACACCAGTTATCCTGGATCAGGACCCACCCATATGACCTCATTTCCCCTTTGTCACCTCTTTAAAGGTCCTACCTCCAAATACAGTCATGTTCCAAGGTCCTGGGGCCAGGACTCCAACATGTGAATTTGGGGAGAGCACAGTTCAGCCCATAACATCTGATCTGTGGTGAAAATAATCTAAATAGCAGTTGTCTCAGGGAAGAGTGGCTGGTGGGGGTTGACTGGGAAGGGCCGTGGTGAATGTTCTGGGGTTGATGGTGACTTGTACACGGTTAGAGGGGTTTGGGTTACACAGGTATTTGTGTTTGTCAAACCTACTGGAATCTTACACTTAAGACTTGTTCATTTCACTGTATGTCAATGAAAATAAAAGTGAAATAAAGAAAATTTTAAAAAAAGATATTGATCTCTGGTTGATGATACGCAAGCATAGTCTTTAGGGAAGTGTAGTGGTACCTGCGGATAGCTTGTGAACTGACTGAGTGGAGAGCTGGAAAGGTATACTAGTTTGTTGTTAACAACTGCAGAATCTCGGTGGTGGTTTCATGTGGGTGTTCCTTGTACAATTCTTTCAACTTTTCTGTACATTCAAAATTTTTCATCATAAAAGGCTAGGGGGCAGGAAGATTTAAAATTTCCACTTGAAAATGTTAGCCAGACATTGCTCATAAAGTATCCTCATTGGTTGGGTCAAGGTCCACTCATAGAGGGAACCAGCACAACTCTACTATGCCGATCATTTGCGGGTGAGAGCCCCACAGGGTTTTAGCCCCAGTCTGCCTGGTCCAGGGGCTTTCCTGATAGCTCAGTTGGTAAAGAGTCTGCCTGCAATGTAGGAAACCCTGAATCGATTCCTGGGTCAGGAAGATCCCCTGGAGAAGGGATAGGCTACCCGTTCCAGTATTCTTGGGCTTCCCTTGTGGCTCAGCTGGTAAGGAATCTGCCTGCAATGCAGGAGACCTGGCTTCCATCCCTGGGTTGGGAAGCTCCCCTGGAGAAGGAAAAGGCTACCCACTCCAGTATTCTGGCCTGGAGAATTCGATGGACTCTATAGTCCATGGGATCACAAAGAGTCAGATAACACGACTGAGCAACTTTCACTTTCACTTTTCTGGCTGGTCCAGGGAGAAAGGAGAGGAAGACAATCCAAGGAGTGGCTTGAGGATGCTAAGGAGCTCTGGGGACCAGCTTAGGTGTTCAGGCTCCTTCTCCAGGAAAACTGAGGTACAGAGCTGTAAGTATGGCTCTATAACACCCAGGGCAGTCCATGATCTGTTTTCTTTCTTATTATTATTTTTAAGATTTTTATTATTTATTTTTAGCTGTGCAGGGTCTTCATTGTTGCACACGGGTTTCTCTAGTTGCAGCGAGCAGAGGTTACTCTCTGCTTGCGGCACACAGGTTTCCCATTGCCCTGGCTTCTCTCGTTGCCCAGCACAGGCTGTAGGGCTCAGGGGCTCTGTCACGCAGGTTCAGTAATTGTGGAGCACAGGCTTAGTTGCCTCTAGGCATGTGGGATCTTCCCGGACCAGGGCTCAAACCCATGTCCTTTGCATTGGCAGGCAGATTCTTAACTGCTAGACCACCAGTGAGACCCCGTGATCTGTTTTTGTGAGCCATGAAGGAGAAATCAGGCTCGGTGGGGCGTGCTGGAGTGGGCATGTGAATGATACGGAGTTAGCAGCACATAGTAGGCACACAATGCTGAATAACTATTTGAATGAAATTGGAAAGGGGTCTCCCAAGACCCTCAGGAGATGGCAAAGCTGCCTGTCTGGTGGAGGCATCTGTCCCTGCCTCTGCCCGGGGCCCATCTCTGGCCTGGCCTGAGATACCTTGAGAACTGGGCCTGGGAGGGGCTGCCAGGCTTCGAGGTTCCTGGAGAGCCAGGATGAGGGCTCCTTGCCACATTCTTAGGAGCAAGCACATCCAAAACAATTTCTTTTTCTAAAAACTCGGCGTTAACGGGTTCCAGATGTCCGTTTGTTATATAATGGGGTTTGTTTTAACAGCATCAACTTCCAGATGTGCAGCCTGGAATCAAGAAGCCCATTGGCCCCCGGAGGACACCGTGAGCCAAGTCAAGGGCTGCCCGGGGGAGAGAGGCAGACGTACGTGCGGGACCAGGCCCGGGAGAGGAGCTGGCAGCGCCTCCCGCTGCCCACTGGGCCACTCACCTGCCTGGCAGCTGTGCCCTGGCCGGGGGTGGGTGGGGAAGGTGATTGGCTTTCTACTGGTCTGTGCTGACACGGAGCAGGGACCCCCAGGGGACAGTCCCAGGAAGGCGGCCTGAGGAATCACGTGTTTGGGAACCTGAGTTGCACCAGGGCTGCTGGGCGACCTTGGGTAGGTCTCCCAGCCTTGCTGAGCCTCACTGTCCTCAGAAGTTAAGTGGATTAGCACCATCCCATTACAAGGTGTCCTTGTGGAGAGGGAAGTGAGGTGAGAGGCGCAGCGCGGGTGCTGGGAAGCCTTGACCTTCCCGCTTGCTCAGAGTGCAAGGGCCAGGCACTGACCAGCGCCCCCCGACATGCCCCACCAAGCCGGGAAGCCCTCAGGCAGTGCAGGCGACCTTCTCCCTGGAACACTGGAAAGGTGCCATCCGTGGAGCACTCCCCACCTCCCCGGCGGCTTGTTCCTTGTTCCGTGGCTCCAACAGACAGAACATTCTTCCCTCTGTGGAACCACAGGTGGCCTCTGCATGACCCCCAGAGGTCTGAGGCTCGTCCCTGGAGCCCCCCGTTGAGCACGTCCACTCCCTCTTCTACCTGAGGGCCCTCAGGTCGGGGAGGACAGGGACCCAGCCCCCCAACCCTCACCCCTGTTCTCTTACTCTCCGGGGCCGGCAGTTATAGCAACCCAAGGATGAACAGTGAGGTGCCCTGAGGAGGGATATTCAAGATGCTGAACAAGAAAGAGCGGAGAACCTCAGTGCAGTCCAGGGAGATGGTCATGCCCTTACACACGACGGGAACATTCAGTCCCGCAGAGAAGATAGCCAGCCCGAAATTAACCCATAAAAATAATGCAAGGCCAACAAATGTTTAGTCAAATGGGGAGCTTACAATACAAAGTTGACATGGAAAATGAGTGTAGGATAGCAATTGCTACGGATTTAATGTTCGTGCTCCCCTCATCCTAAAATTCATGTGTTGAAATCCTACCCCCAGTGTAACGGTAGGAGGTGGCGGGGACTTTGGGAGGTGATTGGAACAGCGGTCAGAGCCCTCATGAATGGGATTAGCACCCTCACAAGCCCCCTTTCTCCTTTTCTGCATTGTGAGGACACAGTGAGGAGTTGGCAGACTGCCGCCGGGAAGAGGGTCCTCATTAGAACCCCATCTTGCTACCACCCTGATCTCAGACTTCCAGACCCATGAGAGATAACTGTCTGCTGTCTAAGCTGTCCCATCTATGGTACTTTGTTAGAGCAGCCCCAACGGATAAGACAATTATGACCTTCCTGCATGTGGAGATCAATAAGTGAGGCCTTACCTACCTTGCTGTTAAAACATATGGTAAAACTCTAATACCTTAAACATTATGGTGCATGCCTGTATGCTACGCTGCTTCAGTTGTGTCTGACTCTTTGTGACCCTATGGACAGTAGCCCACCAGGCTCCTCTGTCCATGGGATTCTCCAGGCAAGAATACTGGAGTGGGTTGCCATGCCCTCCTCCAGGGGATTTTCCTGATCCAGGGGTGGAACCCACATCTCTCGTGTCTCCTGCATTGAAGGTGGATTCTTTACCCACTGAGCCACCTGGGAAGTCCTAAATGGTATGGTGCTAGCCCCAGAAGAGCAAAAAGATAAACAGCAGGGAAAATTGAAAGCCCAGAAATAGACTCATCCACGGATGAATTGGAATGTGGAAAAGAAGCACATTATAAACTAAAGCAAAGAGGAAACGTAGCTGCTTACCTTTGGGGTGAGGGACTTGATGTGGGTGGATAGTAAGTGAGAGAAGTACTGATTTTTCTTTTCTTGGCTGTGCTGTAAGGCTTGCAGATCTTAGTTCCCAGACCAGACATATAACCCGGGCCCTTGGCAGTGAGAGCTCGGAGGACTAACCCCTGGATCATCAGGGAATTCCCTAATTTTTCATTTTGTATCTTTCAGAATTGCTTGACTTTTCCAGCCTTCTATATTAATATGTATTCTTCTTATTTAATTTATTAAATTAAATTTTTGTTTGGCTGTACCACTCAGCATGCAGGATTCTAATTTCCCGACCAAGGATTGAACCCATACCCCTTGCAGTGGAAGCACAGAGACGCAGCCACTGGGCCACCAGGCAAGTCCCTCTTTTCTTTAAATGTCAACATAATTTTATGTCAATATATGTTATCTAGAGATTTTGATTCCTCTTGGGTTTTATCCTTTGTACTAAAAGGAAATCTAATAAGTGTTATAAAACTAATAATAAAATGATATATAGCAAGCTGTTGAGCCCAGGGGAAGGCTCTCATCTTCTACGTCAAATGTTCCTATGCCATTTGGACTCCTCGGCCTCCTCTTCCTCCTCTTGTTTTAAAATTTAAAAAAAAAAAACACCAAAACTTCCAACTTTTAGATCATAAGTGTGACTTTAAAAATTGAGAAGAGGGGAAATGAATTTTGAACAAAATAAACAAACCAGTGCAGAAATGATGGATTACTCACGAAACGGGACTGGACAACTGGCTCACAATTTGGAAAAAAATAAAGTTAGATTCCTACCTTACACCAAAATAAACCTCAGATGGCTTAAAGATTTAAATGTTGGAAGTTAAACCATGAAAGAATCCTAATCCATATACAATTTTAGGACAGGCAATAATTTTCTAAGACAACGTCAAGTGAACAGATTAATGAACTGGACAACAAAAATACGTAAGGTTTCTTTCCACCAAAACAGAATTGAATAAAGGTCAAATTGCAAAAAAAAAAAAAATAGACAAGATAGCTATGTAACAAAGAATTAAGAATGTCAATATATATAAAGAGCTTTTACAAAATTCCTGCCCATAATTTATTTATTTTTTTAAATCTAAGCCAAGTATAGAGGGAATCTGACCACAGGGAAACCAGAGTTTCCTAGGGCAGGTTGGAGGTGGGGACCGTGAAGCTGAGCCAGAGTTCCAATAGGAGCGGGGAAAGCGCTCTGGGGCAACTCCAGGGCCAGGTTGGGCGCCCTCCATGTGGCAGGGGTTCCCCGCTCTCCCTGGCATCCACAGTCCTGTCTGGGGCCAGCTTCTTCTCCAGCCCAGTCTGATACACACCCGCCCCGCCCACACATTAACATTTTCCCGTTGCCTCACACACATCAGACGCTTTTCCGGTATATGACTTTTGCAAATGTTGGTCCCTCTGTCTGGCTCACCCCTCTCTCATCTCTACCAGAAAAATACACCCAACTATTTCATGAGGGCTCAGCTCAATGTCCCGGGTTCTAAAAAAGTCATTTTGATCCACCCAGACTCCCTCAGCACCAGCCCAGCATTCCATTCTCCCAGTTGCACTTTCTGCTTACCTGCCCTGGTTCCTCTGCTAGAAAACAGGCCTCTCTAAACAGGGGTCTCCCTGGGTTCCCGCTCCTACTCTTGGCATCTGCCGTGGGGGCAGATGTTCAGCTAATGCTACCTGAACAGATGAATGGTACCGCAGAGCGCTTGACCTGACATGCCCTACTCTAGGTGAGTCAAGCTTCCAGGTAAGTGATTTCCTAAAACAGGACAATTTTATGAGCAATAGGGGCACAAATTTTTTTTTTTTTTACTATTATGTAATGATACACAATTACATAACAGATTGAAAATACATTGAAAGAGAAGCACTAAGTTTCAGTTAGAGCAAAACAGAAACACACCAAACGGCAATGGTAGCTGAACACGTTTGAACTACCGAAAACCACTGCTGAGTCTAACAATCACGGCCTCATACCAGCGCTGTGCCAGGCGCACCCTTGCCCCTGTGATACCCGTGGCCTCGGGGGAGTGGGGTTGAGGGGAGAGAAAGAGCTGTGCTAGTGACAGGTCCAAGCTTCATGGAGACCCCGGAGGGAAGTGCTGTCTGTGGCCCCAGGACGCTTCAACTCTCGGGACAGATGTGGGGGCACTGAGTGGTGCTCAAGGCCTGTTACTATGGTAACAGTACTGGGATGCGAGCCCACAAGGGCAGCAGTTTTTGTCTGTTTGTTCACTGCTGAATGTCCAGCATCTGAAACAGCATCTAGTGCAGGGAAGACCTTCGATAAGTACTTGTTGACTGAGTGACTGGATGGGTTGCTGAGGTCATCTCTGGTGGGCATCCCTCTGCTGAGTCCTCTTGAGTTAGAACATGGGGCTCTTTTTGCTGAAGGCTGAGCCTGCAGAGGACCCAACTCGGAGGGAGCAGAGGGCAGGCTGGGCCCCAGGGTCGTAGAGCAGAGAGGAGGGGGCGGCACCTCCAGAGTGTGAGGAGGAGGCTCAGAGAGGACTCCCCAGGGGACCTGCAGGTGCAGACAACGATCACGAGGGCAGGAGGGAGCTTAGAGGTAACGGGAGTGGGCAGGATGCTCGTCCAGCCCAACCTGGTGATAGAAGACACCAAGAAGGTGCCGAGCTCTGAGGGTCAATAAGGCGATTTGCCTCCTGGCTCTGAGCCCTGGGGCTTCCTGGTGGCTCAGTCCATAAAGAGTCTGCCTGCAATGCGGGGGACCCCGGTTCGATTCCTGGGTCAGGAAGATCCCCTGGAGAAGGATATGGCTACCCACTCTAGTATTCTTGCCTGGAGAATTCCATGGACAGAGGAGCCTGGTGGGCTACATGTGGTTCATGGGATCACAAAGAGTCGGGCACGACTGAATGACTAACACTTTCACTTTCTGAGCACTGTAATGGAACTCAAATATGGACTCAAAAAAAATTAGGCTCGTCTCAAAGTCACCCTGTTGACAAGCGACAGAGCTGGGGCTCAAGCTCACATCTTTTTAATTCAAGAGACTGACCTTTTATCACTTTGTTAAAAAAAAAGGCAAGGCCGTAGGCACAAGCCAGGCATGGCGCCCCAGTCCAGAGCCAGGTTTCCGTCTGGGTCAGGGTTGAAGCAAGCCTGGGGGCAGGGCCATAGGGACATTCTGGGGCTGTGGCCAGACCAGGCCCGGGGGTCAGCGTGGCTTTCTGGGTTCTGGGCAGCCTGCCAGAGACAGCGCCCCAGGGTTGGTGCAGGGCCGGCGGGCGCCCCCACTCCCGCCTGCATCCCTGGCCCTGCCTGACCTTCCTCCCCCAGGGCAGGGGAGGAACGGAATGGGCCTGGCCCTTATCCTGGAGGAACTGCAGCTGCTCTCGCATCCCCGCGCCACCCCCATCCCAGCACACAAAGGCGCTTTCTTTCCCAGCACGAGGTCTTGATTGCGTGTCCCCTGAATCCGAAAGCTCCTATGGAGGAAGTGCTTCCCTCCCAGAGTGTGTTTGTGAGTGTGTGTGTGCGCGCATGCACGCACATGTGCTGAGTCTTAGGGAGCTGGGTCCTCTGAGTGGTCAGACCCTCTCTCTGCCTCCTGGGTTTGGCCTGGCACATCCGAATCTGAATCCCTTGTGTGTGGATGAATGTGCGTGCGTGTTTGTGCGGGTCCGTGTGTGTGTGAACACGTTTGAACACGTCCCTGCAGCCTCTGTATATGTGCCTGTGCCTACTTCTGTATACACAACACACACCTGTCCGTGTTTGCGTGCCCACATTGTTGCGTAACTGAGTTGGTACCCAGGCTCTTTTGGGTGTGGATGTCTGTGTGTTTCCTATGTGTGTGTGTGTGTCTGTGTGTGTACACCAGACACCTGGTAGCAGGCCCCCCACGTCCACTGCCCCTGGCCAGGCCTCCGCACCTGTACCCCACCCTGGCTTCTACTCCGCAGTGTGCGGTGTGCACTGTATAACCCTTGTATAAGCCTCCTTCCTACCCTACCGCCCCTACCCCCACCTCTGCATTTGTCTGGGAACAACCTGGCCCCTCTCAGCTCGGGAGGAAGACAGGTTAGTACAGCTTGGCTTAGGCCGTACATACTTTGCCAAAGTTCCCTGGATCCCAGCCGAACTCTTTATACAAAGGCTCATAGGGAATAGTCTGACTGGAAACTGGGGACCCTGCCGAGGGGGCTCAGGACCCCCGCGCCAAGCGGAAATGAAAGCATCAGTCAACTGAGCTTCAGCCAGAGAGGGGGCCCCTGAGTCCTGAGGCTGAGCTCCGTCTGAGGACTCTCCAGCCCCAGGGAGGCGGACACAGCACCTCAGGGGAGCAGAGCTGGCGAGGACCCCAGGAACCCCACCGAGCATGGGGAAGGAGAGGCCCAGAGTGGTGCCCCAGACCATTCAGAAACTGTGTCCCTTAGTGCATCCTGCTGCCCCCGGCGACACTCCTGTGGACAAACCCCGAGTCTGCCCATCTTTGGGGGATGGGCGCTGCTCCCTCTCTCTCGTCGCCTTGCAGGGGGGCTCCCAGACCCTCAGAGAACTCAGGGATGCTGAGAGCAGCGCCCACATCCCAAGGCAGGTTCTACTGAGCACCCACCTGACAAGGTGTGGGGCCCTTTCTCCCATCCCCCTCAACCACAGTGGGGGCCATACCACCCTACTCTCCCCCCACCAACACCCGGGTCCCACCCTCTAATGGCATGCCCTCCAGCGGGTGTCCTGGGTGCTGGAAGGAGGGCTGTCCCCTGGGGCAAGAAGACCTGACCTTGAGGGAAGCCCAGGGCACAGCGGGCAGCCACTCCGGCTGTCTGTCCACGGAGGTGTGTGGCTGCAGCTGACAGGGGTGCCGCAGGCTGGGGGTGGAGGTGGGGGAGGGCAGGCCCTCGGCCCCCCAGGGAGGAGCCCAGAGGTCGGAGGGGCAGGCTGGGCTCCAGGAGCTCCTGGACGAGGATCGGACAGGGGGGCTCCTTCACCCCAGTCCCCTCCAGTCCCCACCAACCGTCCGCTCCTCTTCCTCTGGGCTGTGGGGCAGCAGTGCTGGGAGGCTTTGCTCCTACCTCCATGCCGTGTCCAGACCAAGGGCTGCTTTTGAAACTCAGAAGCCAGGCTGAGACTGCTTTCTTTCTTTTTCTCCTGCTCGTTGTCATATCCCGTCCCTGAGGAAATAAGCACAGACCAGCTGACGGGCTTAATACGAAACGGAGAGGACCCACAGGATACAAGGAATACCCGAGGACCAAGACCCACAAGGCCAGATTTGGAGAACCTGGTGCCCCCACAGTCGATTGGGCAGAGACAGGACCACCTTGGCTTGTTTTTTTCGGATTGTGCTCGGTCCTCGGTGCTGCGTGCTGACTTTCTCCGGTTGAGACGCGCGGGCGCTGTGCTTGGCTGCGGGGTGTGGGCTAACCCTAACCCTTGCAGCGGTTTCTCTTGTTGCCGCGTGGGCTTCAGTAGTTGCAGCCCGCAGGCTCCAGAGCGCTGGCTCAGTAGTTCTGGTGCCCGGGATTTCAGTGCTCCGTGGCATGTGGAATCTTCCCTGACCAGGCACTGAACCCCTGTCCCCTGTCCAAGACAGGTCCACTTTGGGTGGATGCTTAACCTCTTAACTCTTGCCTCTTCTGAGGCCCAGGGTGGCGGGGCCGGTGAGGTTGGGGGTCGGGCAGCGGAACGCAGCTTCTCCTTGGGCCCATTTGGGATGCTGGGTTGTGTTGCGAGTGGGGCTGGAGGGGGTTCTAAACCCTCCTGGACCCCACGCCATGGGAGGGGAGTGCCTCTCCATCCCCTCCCTGAAGAGGATGCTAACTGCCTCCAATTGGGTTCGGGAGAGGAAGGAAGTGTCTCCAGGGGCTCAGCTAGCAGGGGCTCTTCGCCCATTCCCCCAAACCCTCCAACCACCAGCCCCCGTTCCTCCTCCCCCCGACCTCCACCCTCACCCCGCCTCTGGCCCTGTCTCTCAGATGCATTGCCGGCCTTGGTAGTAGGAGCAAGGAGCCCGCTCCTATGGACACACGCTTGCTTCCTGATGGGGAGATCTGACCAGGCACTGCGGTGAGAGTTGAAGGGTCTCCCAGATGTGGGCCTGGGGACTGGGCTGGAGGCTTTCCTCAGCCCTATAATCCACCCGACAAGCCTGCACACCCCCACCAGACTCCCCGAAGGCATTCACTGGAACTCTGGCAATCCCCCTGGCTCTTGGCCGGCCTGGATCATTTGGGGATCTGTGAATGGAAACGCCTAGATCAGAGCTAAGGCGGGGTCTAGTCCTCCCGGTCTGGCCTCCAGGAAGGAGGCTTAACACCTCACTGTCTCCATCACGGCCTGCCCCCCTCCCACCCCCCTCCCTCCCCGCCTCAGTCTGGACCCCCTCCCCCATCCTGCTTTCCTCCCTGACTTAACTCACATTGGCAGGGGGGCCACAACTAGTGACCCAAGCACTACTTGAAAGTCCGTGTGCTGCAGGGAAAGACCCCACATGAGGCAACAAAGGTCCGTCTAGTCAAGGCTATGGTTTCTCCAGTAGTCATGTATGTATGTGACAGTTGGACTATAAAGAAAGCTGAGTGCCGAAGAATTGATGCTTTTGAAATATGGTATTGTAGAAGACTCTTGAGAGTCCCTTGGACTGCAAGGAGATCCAATCAGTCCATTCTGAAGGCAATCAGTCCTGAATATTCATTAGAAGGACTGATGCTGAAGCTGAAACTCCTATACTTTGGCCACATGATGAGAAGAACTGACTCACTTGAAAAGACCCTAATGCTGGGAAAGATTGAAGGCAGGAGGAGAAGGGGACAACAGAGGATGAGATGGTTGGATGTCATCACCGACTCAGTGGACACGAGTTTCAGTAAACCCTGAAAGTTGGCAATGGACAGGGATGCCTGGAGTGCTGCAGTCCATGTGTTGCAGGAAGGGGGACCCCTTCCAGGGCCTGAAACTAGGCTCTTGTCTAACAGACGGAAATGAATTGTCCGAGGAGACACATGTGCTGACAAAGCAAGAGATTTTATTGGGAAAGGGCACCTGGATGGAGAGCAGTAGGGTAAGGGAACTCAGGGGAACAGCTCTGCCACATGGCTTGCAGCCTCGGGTTTTACGGTGATGAGATTAGTTTCTTGGTTGACTTTAGCCAATCATTCTGACTCAGAGTCCTTCCTGGTAGTGCATGCCTTGGTCAGCCAAGATGGATGCCAGAGAGAAGGATTCTGGGAGGTGGTTGGACATGTGGTGTCTCCTTTTGATCTTTCCCGAATTCTTCTGGTTGGTGGTGGCTTATTAGTTCCGTGTTCCTTAGCAGGACCTCCTACCGTAAAACAACTCATGTAAATGGTTACTATGGTGCTTGGCCAGGGTGGGCGGTTTCAATCAGTGTGCTTCCCCTAACACATGGAGCTGCAAAGAGTTGGACACGACTGAGCGACTGAACTGAACTGAACTGAACTGAACTGAGGCAATGGAGACCCACACGCTACAGCTAAGACCCAAGGTAGCCAGATAAATAAGTAATTTGTTTAGTTACTAAATCGTGTCCAGCTCTTTTGTGACCCCCATGGACTGTAGCCTGCCAAGCTCCTCTGTCCATGGGATATACCCCAGGCAAAAATACTGGAGTGGGTTGCCATTTCCTTTTCCTGGGAATCTTCCTAACCCAGGGATCAAAATCACGTCTCCTGCTTGGCTGGTGGATTCTTTACCACTGAGCCACCTGCTGCTGCTGCTAAGTTGCATCAGTCATGTCTGACTGTGTGTGACCCCATAGACGGCAGCCCAGCAGGCTCCGCCGTCCCTGGGATTCTCCAGGCAAGAACACTGGAGTGGGTTGCCATTTCCTTCTCCAACGCATGAAAGTGAAAAGTCAAAGTGAAGTTGCTCAGTCACGTCTGACTCTTAGCGACCCCATGAATTGCAGCCTACCAGGCTCCTCCATCCATGGGATTTTCCAGGCAAGAGTACTTGAGTAGGTCGCCAGTGCCTTCTCCGGACTGAGCTACCTGGGAAGCCCCAAATAAACAAATATTTTTGAAAAGGGCCCATAAGTCACTGACGCCTCCCCAGAAGGACATATACCTGTTTCTTAGTTCCCCTTGGGTATGGCCATTCAGGTTTGGATAAATGCCCACCACTCTCCATTTTGTCCATCACCATGAAAAACACTTAGTTTGGCTCTCTTTGCCCAACAGTCATTCCCCTAAAAGGATGGAGTGTGGCTTGATGTGTTTTAAATAAACCCTTGGCACAGCTTTAAACTCCCTTCTACACAATTTTGCCTCAAGTGTTGATGTCAAATTTACTAGGAAGCTGTTCGCCGAATCTCACATCTTCCTCCTCTGAAAACCACAGCACTTCTTCCCTCCCGGGTTCCACCCCACCTTCATTACCCACATCTGCTCCATGCTAGCTGCTTCCCACGCACAAGCCACTCTGGCTGGCAGGAGACTGGAATCCATTCAGTGTCTCACGCTTATTGGCCCGGTGCTAAGTAAGGAGAGGGCAAAGACCAGCAAGCTCAGTAGTTCTGGGGGTCAGCCCTGTCCCCCAACCAGACTCTGAGGTCCCCAACAGCAGGGTGGAGCCTGACCTGATCTTGCCCTGGAGCCCAGCCCAGCCTGGTGCAGAGCAGGGTGGGCCGGAAGTCCGCAGGCAGGCTTCTAGGGCCCAGGGCCTTTGGGAGGCGGGTTCGTCGTCTCTCAGTTGCATGAGTGTTGAGTTGGACATGGGTTGGGGCCCAGTGAGCTGTGCCAGCTGGCCTCAGTCACAATGTGGAGGGCGTGTGATGGGAATGTCCTTGTCCCTGCATAGATGTGGTCCCAGCTGCTCTTTCCTGTTTCCTCTGAACTTGGCTCCCAGGATGTGGCTGCCAGTCAGCCTTGGCCAGGGCACCCACCGGGGGCTCCCAGCTGCTGCTGCTTTGTACTCAGCTCTCCACACCTCAGGCCTTCTGCTGTCTGAGCTCCCAGTGGGACCAGGACCCAGGTTGGCTCATCCATCAGGCCTGTCTTCCACTCACCTTGCAGGTGGCCGGCCCGTAAGCCAAAAGTCTTGAAGGCCCCTCCCTAAGGCATGGCGGTTATGCCTCCAGGCCCTTAACTTGTCCTGTGTGTCCTTCTGCCTGCCCTTCCAAATGCTCCTCTTCCGGGCCGGTTTTGTTTCCCTTATAGCTCAGTCAGTAAAGAATCTGCCTGCGATGCAGAAGGGGGTTCGATTACCTGGATCAGGAAGATCCCCTGGAGAAGGAAATGGCAACCCACTCCATGGGATTCTCTCTTGCCTAGAGAGAATTCTCTCTTGCCCATCTCTCTCTAGGCAAGAGAGAATCCCATGGACAGAGGAGCCTGGCAGGCTAGAGTCCACGGTGTCACAACGATCGGACATGACTTAATGACTTAACCACCACCACTGGCCCTTTTTTGGGTCCTTTCTCTAAAAACTGTCTCTTCTCTGCCAGCTTCAAATCTATCCCCTGGCTCCCTTCCTCTTTGCCCAGACGGTAAGTGGTGTGAAGGAGAGGGCAGGGCGTGGGGTTCTGACTTGGAAATGAAAGGATGCCCTGGGGGCCGGGAGGGGGATCCTTGAGACAGCCCAAAGTCCAGCACTTCTTCGAGGTCTGATTTATCTCAGAAGTCCACGTCACTCTTCCATCCCGGCATCTGGTTCCTATTTATACAAAACTATGTATGAATTAACATACAATATTTTAAGTGGCTTAGTTTTTGCACTGAATCTGCGGATACAATAGCTGCTCTACAACAGAGGTCTGCAAACTTTTCTGTAAAGGGCCAGATAGCAAGTATTTTCAGCTCTACAGGCCGTGTGGTTCTGGAACAACCGTCAGAGCCCTCTGCTGTGGGGTGCAGGCAGCGCCAGGCGACACAGAGGAGTGGGGCTGTGCTGACGGCGCTTGCTTCCTGGTCTCTGCAATTTGAATTTGGTGATTTTCACAGGTCGTGAAATACTATTCTTTTGACTTTTCCATTATCAAAAAAATGTAAAAGCCCATTCTTGGCTTGTGGGCGGTATAAAACCGGGCGATGAGCTGTATGCTCTAGGAAGACTGTGTGGGACCTGCGGTTTTGGAATCAGATGCACCCCTCGATCCTTGTCTTTCCCCTCATTCCTGAGGCCACTCAAGGAGGTGATAGCCACCTGGGCCTCGTCCTCGTCCAGGGAACACGTATGGGATGAGATCACAGGAGTTGAGGCCTGGCACAGGGGGCTGCAGAGTGGGCGCTGGGAGGCAGCTCTGGGGACCATTCATGGATGTGGGGCTGGCCCGTGCTGGTCACCGGGGCCTAGTGAGTGAGATGGGCAGTGCCCGGTGCGGCAGTGGTGGGCAATCCATGGCACCCGAGGGCCAGAGCTGAGCAGTTTTCATACTACAAACCAGATCAAAGCTCTCCCAGGTTCAGGTCCTGCTTCCATGTCCTTGGGCTGAAGTGACGGTCTGGCAGATGATCTGGTGTTTGCAAGCCTCTCAGCTCCCCCCACACCGCCCCGCCAAAATACAGTTTGGGAATTCCCTGGCAGACCAGTGGTTAGGACTCTGCGCTGTCACTGCCGAGGGCACAGGTTCAATCCCTGGCCGGGGAACTAAGATCCCACAAGCCACTGTGCCGAAAAAAGAACATTCAAGTTGCCCCTCTCCTCTCAGCCTCGGAAGACTCTCTCCTGCCCTCTGGCCCTTCTAGCTAGCTGAACTGTTACACAACCTCCTGCCACACCCTTCTTTTCCGCCTTCTAAGCTTGGATGCTTCCTCTTGGACTCAGGCTGGGAGTCTGAGGATCAGATGCCAAGACTGTCCTCAGGCTTGTGGAGCAGGACGGAAGGGAAATGCCTTCTTCTCCGGTGGCTCTGCCCCACCGGCCTCAGGGCTGGCCTGGGCAGCATGGGGACAGCATGCCCCTCTGTGCTGGCTCACCATCCGTTTACTGCTGCTTTACAAAGCTGCAGCTGAGGGGCAGCCTGCCCCAGGCCTCAGGTGTCCACCCTGACTCCATCATTGGTCAATTTACGGCTCTGGAATCACCAGTCTCACTAGGCCCTCAAATCCCAGCCTTGTCATTTATCAGCTGTGTGACTGGGTGTCACTTAGCCTCTCTGGACCTCAGTTCTCTCCTCTGTAAAACGGGGAGAACCTCAGAGTTATCGTGGATTGGGAATATGGACATGAACATCAAGCCCTGCCCAAGGAAGTTCCTAGTAACCGTGTGTCGTTACATTAAAGGACCAGAGGCAACAGGATGCCGAGGTTTGAAATCTAGATATACCAAAAACATTGTAGCTTAATCTGGGGCTTCCCTGGTAGCTCCGCTGGTAAAGAATCTGCCTGCAATGCAGGAGACCCCGGTTCAATTCCTGGGTCGGGAAGATCCCCTAGAGAAGGGATAGGCCACCCGTTCCAGTATTCTGGCCTGGAGAATTCCATGGATTGTATAGTCCATGGGGTTGCAAAGAGTTGGACACGACTGAGCGACTTTCATTTTCACTAACTTGGCTTGGACAGTAAAGAATCTGCCTGCAATGCAGGAGATCCAGGTTCAGTCCCTGGGTCGGGAAGATCCTCTGGAGAAGGAAATGGCTACCCACTCCAGTATTCCTGCCTGGAGAATTCCATGGAGAGAGGAGCCTGACGGGCTACAGTCCATGGGATGGCAAAGAGTCAGACATGACTGAGTGACTGACACTTTACTTCATTAGGTTTATCTGAAATTAAAATGTAACTAGGTGTCTTTTTCTGCCTGAATCTGGCAACCCTACCCTGATGGAGGCATCACAGACCAGGGGGCTGCGCTGGCCCCCAGCCCCACTATCCCCTCAACCCTTTAGCTCATTCTGACCAATAGGCTTGCATGGAAAGATCCCTTCTCTCCTGCAGGTAGGGTCATAGGGACAGTCAGTCAGAACCCCCATTTCCTGGGAGTTCCTTGGCGGTCCAATGGGTAAGACTTCGCCTTCTAAGGTAGGGGTTGTGGGTTCAATTCCCTGGCTGGGGAGCTAAGATTCTATATGCCTGGAGGCCAAAAAACCAAAACATAAAACCAAAACAATATTGTAACAAATTCAATAAAGACTTCGTAAAAGTCCACATTAAAAAAAAAAAGAAACAAAAAAACCCAAAAAACCCCATTTCCTGCTTTGAGTCCAATCCCAGATGCACTCTGCACCTGCCTCAGAGTTTGGAGCAAGAGCTTCCTCCCCCTTGATTCCCTTGCTGTATCCCTGATTTAACTTTACCTCATCCTTCCAGGCCTGGCAATCCTCACCTCGCCAGCTATTTAAAAGAAGTAGGGACACATGACTCGAACATAACGAGCAGTTGTAAGCACTTGACTTCGATCATTTCAATCAACCCTATCAACAACCCTAGTGGTTCAAGTTGCAATTGTTTAATTCCTCATCTTGTTCTCCTGAAGCCTCAGATAAGGAAGCTGAAGTTTCGAGGAGGTGGGCGCGCTGTTCTTCCCTCCCCAGCACCTCCACTCCTCGCTTGCCACCCCCCATCCTAGTTCCTCCCTTCGTCCTCTTGGCCTTGGGTGAGGGCTGAGCCCGCGCTCAGACACCAGGATGGGCTCCACAGCACTGACTTCGGTCATTTCCAAATCCACCACATGGAGGACCTTCCTTGTAGGAGCCAGTAGTTAATTCACCCCTTTTATTTCCTAACTTATCCCCCAAATACCTTGCTGCGCATGGGTTATGAGGGTGGTCACAAGGCTGGCCACTTGGCAGCACAAGCCATGTGTCCTGAACACCTGCCCGCACACTCCTGTCCCTGAGACTGGGTTTGGAGAAGCCACAGTTTAGAACCAAGGTGTGAGTCACTGGGCTGGGTGAACCCCACTGGCGACCTAAGAGTTCTTGTGGTTTCTACAGCAGGCAAATGAACAGTAATTCTTGCAAGAAAGTTTTAAGGTGGAAATAAATCAAGCATAAAGTTTTCTGGAGGGTGTGACACAATTGTTCCCTTGTTCCTGGTGCCAGTTTTTCTGTGTGTAATTCAGTTAGAGCTGGTCTCTGCGTTTGGTGGTTGTGGTGGGGCAGGGTTTGGTCCCAGTCTAGCATCACAAAGGCTGGGGAGTCCTGACCTCAGGCTGGTGGGACTGGGGGCGGTGTTCCAGCGTTTTCCAGGATGGATGAGACAGCTTTGCAGCCTCTCTGTCGGCTTTCATAAGGCCAACCGGATGCCAGGATCCTCTACCTGGCAACCAAGATGCTCTGAAGACAAACGAGGTCACACTCTGAGGTCACTTACGCAAACACACACAAAACACTGAAACACTAGCCCACTGTATGTGACTAGGTGTGTTCGCCCACCCTCACAGTGGAGGTAGAATCTACCGGGGTAGGCTTGGAGATCAAGGGTGAAACCTTGATCTTCACATCTTATCATTCTACCCAGAAGTGCTACCCAAGTCTAGAGGTCTACAAAGCCGGCAATACATATTTACTTGCAGCACAAGTCTGTAAGTGCTTCTGGAAGCGTGGCCCACCTAGGCTCCAGGCTGTTTATCTACCATTTATTGAAACTAGGTAGGGACCCAGCCAAGGGTGAGGCTGGTGGGGCTCCTGCTATCTGCCTCCTTGCCGAGACTTTGGCGCATTTCTGCCAGCCTGGTTGATAACTTCGGACATAGCCCTTCTGGGGCTTGAGAAGCCATGCTTCCCAAAGCGAGGGATCACAAAGTTCTCAACTTCAGACACAGGAGGCACTTGGGTGTTTGGAGGCCTCTTCCAACCCACAGAGGTGCCCCTCCACTCCGTGAAGCCCGGGGCTCTGGAATGGGGCTTAAGAGAGTGGTGGCATCGGCTGCGGGTGTTCAGGCCGCGAGTCCGGGGAGCAGGTGCCGTGCTGCGTCCCCTTCTACTGCATCTGTGTTAACCAGGTGTTCTGGTAGTTCGAGAGAGAAGGCAGGCCAACCCTCATGAACGAGTATTTACCAAGCCCCCAGCACGGTGCCCACCGCCGGCACCTAGGACTTGTGTGTGCAGACGATGCCTTCACAAGATGTTGGGGCAGCAAGAGGCAGCCGAGTGCCACTGAAGTCCTCAAATACAAATTTGACTTTTAAACTTTTTTGTTTTTTCAAATCCAGGATCGAGACCACAGACAATTTATTATGTAAGACATGGGGTGAAGAATGATCAAGAAAAAGTTATGGCTGTGAGTGACATGGAATTAGATGAAAAGGCTCAAGTTTGCTGTAGAGAGTTTTAAATTTGGCTTTTGCTCTTGGAAACGTCAAAATAATCATAAGAAGCACTTATGCCTTACAGAGCAAATAATCCACAGAGTGTCATTTTCATTTTGCAAACAGGGACACAATAGCAGTCAAAGAGAAGCCTAAACACCCAGAGAGTTAACATACAGGTTCGATAAGATATAACAAGGGGTTTTTAGCATGCTGGTGGGTTGTTAAATCAAATCCATACTGAACCCTGTGACCTACTGGAGGTTCTAAGTGGAACCTGGGGAAAGCAGCCTTTCCATACAAAACGACGACGACGACAGCAAAGAAAACCCAGGCTCTGCTGGGTGTCTATAATACTCATTTGCAGTAAGGCTTTCAAGATACATGAAATTTTTATAGCATTTGTATTTTAAGGATTTAGGGCAAATACATTTTTTTTCCTACTTGATAAAAAGAAAATTAGTACTTAAAAGTTCAAAAATATATCAATTGAGTGATTTTTTTTTACATAAATAAATTATATTGATTTTTAGGATTAACAGCTGAAAAAACCCTTTCTGCTTCCACTGGAGGCAAAACTGAACAAAATGTTAGTTAAATAGAGCGAGCAGCATTTCTAAGAAATCTGTTGTCAGCATTAGAGACCACCTATGTGACAAAGATGTCATTAAATAGAATCGGTTCAATTACTGGACCCTTTCTTCTTATGGAATCGGTTTACAGAATTTCTGATTTATAACTATGACTCATTAAAACTGGGACTCCACTTTTTAAAAATAAAGCTGGTTCCCCCCCCCCGCCATGATTTAACAGACTTCTTTGAGATGCTCATTTTAACATTTACATAATTTATAATCCCAAATGTATAAAAGACAATGACAGAAGCATCATAAATAAATAATGCAAACTCAAATAGTTATGTCAAACTTTTGGACCTTCTGATAAATTATAGCAAAACTGTTACAGAAAAAGTAAAAAAAAAAAAATACAGTAAATTGTTGACAACAAAACGTGAAACCAGTACTAGTAACGCTTCCAACATTTCCAACGGTCCCGCACAACCCTGTGCCCCCCAGGGACTGAACCACGAGCTTCTTTCAAGTCTCAGAGTGTGAACTGTGGATGGAGAGTGAGACCATCAGAAGGGAGGGACCACGTGGGGCTGGGGGCGGGGGTGAAGGAAGATGAGGCAAGGGTGGGCAGGGTGGGGGCAGGCTGCCCGGAGAGCTGGGCAGCTGAGGAAGAATGGGGAATGTTAAGCTTGCCAACACAGTCTCCACTAACTTGATGATGTGAGATCTGGGTCCGACTGTAAAATATAAACTGAAAAATCCGGAGGGAAGGAAAAAAACTTCTCAGTCGCACTCTTTCTAAGAGCTGGAACGCATGTAGCTTTGACAGCCTCGAACCCCTGGCTAGTGTCAAAGAGTGTTGGGGGACTTATTTTTCGTGCAGGCTCCAGAGTGAGCCTGGGTCCTGGCAAAGGGAATCACAAAGCAAGAGTCCAGGAGGCTCCAGCAGCCAGAGGGGTTCCTAAGAGGCCCGAGTAGGGGCAGAGCTGGTCGTGTGCTTTATGCCGTGTGCAGTCGTGCTCCCCACCCCACCCCACCGCTGGCGACAGCCCACGGTGTGTACAGCTTGCTCGTGCTGGGAATCCCCTTTTGACTCAGGAGGTGAGGGACGAGTGCGTGTGTAAGAAATGCTGCCTGGTCACTATGTCTTCTAGCTGCAGGTTGCCTGAAAACCCACAGGGTAGGGGGAAGTCGTGTTACTACCAGTAAGGTTTCTGTTTTAGAAAGAAATGGATATATGCGGTTTCAACCGTTAGAGACTTCTGCCTAACCTACTTGTTTAGTAATCGTGATAAAACTGGGAAATATTTTAACTAAAGAATTCGCACCAGCATTTCCTTTCTCTGTGCTTTTGTTTTTTTGGTTCCCTGTTACCCTTCTTCCCGGTCGGCACAGCTCACGGAAAAAAAAAAAAAAAAAAAGAGCTGCTCTCTGCCTCGGCCCTGCACTGGTCAGTCCCTGGCCGGCTTTCTTTTGCCTTTTTTTTTTTTTTTCCTCTTTGAATAAATGGGAAACTTGGAAGAGAAGGGGGCAGGGCATGTCCCCACGTCTGTACTAACTACGATCGCTGGAATGGACAACTGGGTAACGGAGTGAGGGGTTCTGCACCTCCTATACTAGGTCAACGACACGGAGCTGATGACGTGGCAAGACCCTGTGACTATTAACATCTGTTACCATAGTTCTCAGACAGGAAATCAGGGAGGTAATAGTACTCATGGAAACACAGGTTCTTATGACGGTGAAGTGAGGGGAAGTAACAAACCTTTATGGGATAAGAAACTTACAAGTCACAATCATTTTCCTTGGTGAAAAAGTTCTAATTGGTGTCACCGTGAGAGTCCTGGGGGCCCCCTTCCCGGGCCTGTGCTGCGTGTTCTCTATCGGGGGGCGCGGGGGCCCTGGGTTCTGGGCAGCTCTGCTGGCTGCCTGGCTCCCTCTCCAGCCTGGGCACAGGCTCTAGGTTGGGGTTCGGGGCGTCCCCCTTAGTTTTCTTCCGCTTCCTCCTCTGGCTCTCCAGACCTGCTGCTTCGGAGTGTCTGGCCTGCTGCATGGCTGGCAGCGCCATGCCCATGCCGGGGGAGAGGAACATGGAAGGGTAGATGAGTCCGGGGGAAACACCTGGGATGAGGAACGGGTTAAACGCCACGGGGCTGCTCGTAGTTATTGCGGGCTCGGGCTGGTCGGAAGAAAAGGGGCTAGGGCCGGGCTTGTCTTCGGCCGACGGGTCCGTTTTGACGTTGTGGCTGCCGGGCTGGTCTTCTGCAGTCTTTTCAGCCGCCGATGCGCCGCCCTTGGTTGTGCTTGACAGGGGCGCTGGCACGGCCGAGGTGCAGGTGGTGGCCATGGGGGCGTTGAGGAGCCCCCCGACCCCGAACATCTGGGGCACGGCGGCCATGCCCGGCAGCACCATGGGCAGCATGCTCAGCGTGCTCTTGACCTCCTCGCCTGGGGGCATTGCCGCGAAGCCAGCTGGGAAGCCCACCAGCCCCGTGAGGGGGATACCTGGCACATTTCTCACATTCTGCAGCCCGACCAGGTCCATCCCGGCGATCAGGCCGTTCATGAACAGCGGCCCCATCCCGGAGGGGGTGTCCGTCACCAGGGCCGGGGTCTTCAGCAGCTCGCTCCGTGGCCGCCTGCCCCTGCGGCGGGGGCCTGTCTCTCGGAGAATGGGCTCGGGCAAGGTGTGATTGAATTTGTTTTCTGGGAGAAACCCCTGAAAAATGAGACACAAGATGCTTCAGGTGATGGATGGCAGGGGGTGGGCAGCTCGGGGCTCCACAGTGGTCTTTCCTGCCCGCCCACCCACCAGGAGCTGCACAGCTCTGCGCCCCAGGACCTCCCACTTGAGGCGGACAGCCTGAAAGTGGTGAGCAGGTTCCCATGTGCTCATGTCCAGCGCCCCGTGGAGAGGCTGTTGGAGCTCCAGGAGCTGGGGCCAGCCAGGGACCTCAGGTCTTAGCCTAGAGTGTTTTTACTGAGGCATAACCGACATGATAGCAGTTTCACATGTAAAATATAAAAACAGCAACAAAGGACTTCATGAACTTGGGTGTCGTCCTTGTGCAGGGCCGCGCTTGACTTCCCAGCTTCATGTGATCTTAGTGTGTGCAGCTGAGGCCAGTGGTCGAGACCCATGGGGGTGACCCCCTCGGCCAGACCCCCCCATTCGCCTCCCTCCTGACAAAGGGAGGGTTTTAACTGAAGCCACAGAGCCGAGCCGGAGGATGGGGTTTGGGAGCAGGAAGACCTGAAGTTCTGTCCTGACCTGCAGGCCCGGCTGTGGGTGAGAAAGGACAAGGGTACCCAAGTCGAATCCTTAGAAGATGCCACAGGTCTCTGCTCAACGGGCGGCCACGGGCACAGGCCGGTGGGGGACACCGGTCAAGCTCTCAGCAGAGGGAAACTGGATGTCAGAGGGGCTGATGAAGGGGGTGGCAATGACAGAGGAGCCAAGCAGGGCTACTGCCCCGTGTTGGGCTGTGCGCGCCTAGCTTCGTGTGCCTGCTCTCAACTCGTCATCACACCCACCCTACGAGTCAGCACTACTGTCACAGCCGTTTCGTAAGTTCAGAGATTCACACACATGTGAAAAATGTGCACTCAAATGTTCCGAGGTCCCTGGAAAGTGTTACCCCTGAGGTTTTACATTTGTCCTTCAATTTCCCTAATAATATAGAAAAACCAAGTCGTCATGGGCAAAGAGCTCTATGACGGTCACCTTTGTGTGAGGAGAAAACCTCCTAGCCAGCCTTGTCTTAGGAAAACAGACGAGGGAGAGACTTCAGTTCAGCCCCCTTTCTTCCTCACCAACTGAGGAGGGGCGGGATGTGCCCTGGAGCGCAGCTGGGCTGGGACAGAGGGCCCAGACCTCGCAGCCCCAGCCCACCTGTCTGCTCTCGGCCCACCTGTCTGCTCTCGCTGGAGCCCCCTGCACGCTGGGAGCCAGCCTGTCCTGAAAGGGCGGGGCAGCCGCGTCCGGCTGTGGGAATGAGGCTCGGGGAGCAGTTCTGTCTGGTTCACGTTTCTAAAGCGAGGGTCAGACGCGAGGATGGGGCCGGGCTGAAAGAAGCGTTTCTTACCACTCTGTCTGGAGACCATTAGCGCAGATCGCCTCCCCCTGGAGACCACGGCCTCAGGCCCCTCCTTTCAGCCCAGGGCCCGGCCACGGGGACCAGTGCTTGGCCACGAGGCCTCCCAAGCCCTCCTCCCTGTTACCCAGCCACAGTCGAGGGCCAGGGAAAAGGCCCTAGGTGTATCTTCTCCCTTTGTGCCCTCAAACGGCCCCACCCTCGCTTTCCCCATCACTCTCCAGTGGGAGGGCCTGTGCCGTCTCACAAGTCTGTCAGGGAGAAGAAACTCTGAGCTTGCTGAGTAAGGCCTCAGCTCTTTTGAATAATCTGCTACCTACACAGCAGGCGTCCGGTAACACGCTTTGAGGGCGCTGGAGAGGTGACTTTGGGCGGCCTGCACCCTGCAGGACCTGTAGGCCCGGCCCCCCAAGTTCAAGTCACACTCTTCAGGCGTCAGAATGTCCCCGCCCTCACTGGGAACCACTGGGGCGGATCACGCTGGGCTCTCAGGACAAGGAACTTGCCCAGGAGGCGAGGTGAGGCCAGGCGGCCTGCACCCTTTAGACGGGGGAGCAACAGCAGGAAGGCCCTGGGGTGAGAACAGGGCTTCTCCCCCGCTGCAGAGCGCACAGCGGGCTGGCTGAGGAAGGGGGATCCACCCCTTCCTGCGGCTGGGCACGTCACCCTGCCCCCGGCTGGCCCGTGGCTGCCCACCCGGGGCACGTGCCCCTCCCAGCAGCGTGGGGACCACACACAGCGGCCAAGCCAGGCTTTGGCAGCTCTCCCTCCTGGTAATTATACCCTGGGAACAGGCCTGCTTCCTCTTCCAAGGGAGGCTGGGGGGAGGGCAAGGCGAGGGGAGACCGAGGGGCAGACACAGGCAATGGGTCTGCTCCTCCTGATGATGGCACGCGTATGTGCCCCCCAGATCTCTCTCTAAACCAACACAAGGCACCGTTTAACCCCACAGCCTGTGTGTCCTGGCTCTAACACTCAAGTCCTGGGTAAAGGCAAAGGAGGAGGTGGTGGCCAAAACTGCCTCGCTCCTCCCAGGAAGGTGAGTTGATTCAGCCTAACATGCCCTGAGTAGTAAGAAACCTTACCCCAGATGCAGCAGATGGATCCTGGTTTAAAAATTCTAAAAACAAAAAACAAAAACTAGCTTGGAGAGACACTTCTGGGAGAGCTGGGGATATCTGAATATGGGCGAGCTATGACATATTACTGACATGTGTGGTAGTGGTGACAGATACACGGGAAAATGTTCCCAGAAGACACATGCAAAGTGTTTATTTAGGGGTGACATGTCATCTCTGCAGGGCTTCCCAGGTGGCTCAGTGGGTAAAGAATTCGCCTGCAATTTAGGAGACAGAGGAGATGAAGGTTTGATCCCTGGGTCGGGAAGATCCCCAGGAGGAGGAAATGGCAACCCACTCCAGTATTCTTGCTTGGGAAATCCCATGAACAGGGGAGCCTGGGGGGAATATGGTCCATGGGGTAGCAAAGAGTCAGACTCAAATGAAGCGACTCAGCACACCCAGCAAGCACACAGTCTCCACAATATACTGTCAAATGTCTCAGGGAGAAACTAGCAAAACCATCCCACCCACTGCATAAGAGTAGGTGAAACACTTAACTCTGCATGTGAAGTATGGGGACATGTGTGTGCACACGCATGTGATAATGAGTGACTGCCATTTGCCAGGCGGGCATTCTTAGAGCTGAGTCTGTCTGTGTGGCGCTGTCAGTGGGGCTGTCAGCCGAACCCCAGCACACAAGGCAGAAGGGGCTGAAGGCAGGGAGACGCTCCTTGCGGGATTTGGATATTTCTAGAAGAAACGGGAAGGTCTTTAAGGGATGGACAAGGAGTGTCACACACCCAAAGGCTCCGGCCCCACTGGGGTCCGCCAAGCAGCCCCAAGGGCCAGGCGGACCCTGCCTGCAGTCCTGGCCTTACTGCAGGCAGGGGACCCCGAGGCGGGGCCTGTGTTTACTTAACAAAGGAGGGAAAGCGCATCTCTGGCAGGAGGCTGGCTCGTGAGGACAGCTCCGAAATGAGTACTCTGGCAGGAGACTGGCGTCGGCCGTGCTGTGATGAACGTTAACTGCCAAAGAATGTCCAAGAAACTGAGATGTGAAGAAAGAAATGAGGAGGTCAAGGGGGGAAGCCACTTCGCTCAACCAAGAGCTCGGAGACCCCACTAAGCGAGGGCTGGGGGTGGTCTCTCATGACAAAAGAAGAGCTCGGGGAGGCCGAGGCGGGGTCTGGAGGCGGGATGTGGGATCAGCCTGTCCAGCAGGCAGTCATGTTTGTTGAGCTGCTAGTGGAGTGACCCTCCGGGCTATCAAATCAGAAACGAGCTTCCTAACAACATTAACAAGGAGGAAATGACTAGGGTGGGTGGTCTCTGGGAACTAAACACAGATACGGTGTTCTGGAAACCCCTCGGAGGAGGAGAGCTTTAGATGATCAAGCACCAAAGGAGGCGGTCAGGAGCGCCTGGGAGATCAGAGGACAGCTTACAAGGGCAGAGCCCCAGAGGACCCTCAGAAGCTCCCTATGTGGGCAGAACTCACTTTGAGGAAGCGCATATGAGTATCGCCTGCACAAGCTTAGCACGCTTTCAGGTTGAAATGCTACCGCCCCCTAGAGGCTGCAAGTCTTCTAGTCCAAATTTGTACCCATCTGTAAACTATAATTGACTCGGATGCGTTCTACTGCAAGTATCTGCAGATGTCTTTGAAGTCTCTTCCAGGCTCAGGATTCTATAATAGGAAAAGGGCAGTGCATGAAGTCAGCTGTTTCTCATTGCCAGCGAGGACGGACGAGGAGGGGGGTGTCTTAAAATGGTAGCCGGAAAAACTAAGGGCTGGAAAATGAAAATTTCCAATAAAGAAGTTTTGTTAAAACACTGGATAACAGACTCCTGATAAGACTTAAAAGGTATTTTCCCTGAACTCTCCAAAACGGGGGGAATCGAGCCTTGGGAGTCGTTTCAGTGTAAAACTTAACCCCAAAGTTTTGGAGGGAAAGGCTGAAAACAAAAGACCATGGAGGACATGCTGCTGGTGAGAACACCCCAGTACCACCTGTCCCTGGTCCTCCTGCTAAGGCCGCCTGGCTGCCCCTTCCCAGGTGGGGCGTCCTCTCCGGGTGTGTGATTCCAGGCTCCACCGGGACATCCTGTTCCTTACCCTCAGGCCGGGCTCCTTGGGGACAGCAGGAGCCCTCTCTTCCCCACTCAGGGAGGTGACGTCTAACGTTCCAGGTTCCTTACAGCGTGGCCTCCTCTGCTTTGGTTTGTCTGAAAAATTCTAGGAGGTAAATGGAAACCAACATTACAGAATGTCCTGGCCACAGGGTCTGATGCGGGTGGTGCCGCTCAGATGGCTGTGCTGTTTCCTCACTCACGGCCCTCTGCACAGGACCTGTCGGGTCAGGGCTGCAGGAACAGCCGCGGGGCCCCCACCGAGGTGCCCTCCTCGAAGCCACAGTGTTCCTGCAGTTAAGCAGAAAGGTGGGCCTCCTGTGGGCGGCCCGCTGGCCCTCCAGGTTCTCAGGGCACTGCTTCACCCCTGCCCTTGCCTCCCCGGGCCGTTTTCTCAGGTTCTCTCTTCGCTGCTCCTGGTGTGCTGTGTGTCTCCGGAAGGTGTGTGTCTATGAACGCATCCTCCTCCCTTGTGAGCTTCCGAGCGCCTCCCCTTACTAATGAGAGGTAGCCAGGACAGCAGGGGTGGTGGTGGGGTGCCCTTTCCTCTGGACCCCTGCTCTGAAGGACGGAGGGCAGAGGAGGAAGAGGACTCGATGAGCAGCCCCTGGGCAGGGACTGACACTAACCCGTCCCCTCAGAGTGGAGACGCGGTGACTTGAATGCACGGGAGCATTTCAGTGAAGGGGAGCAGCGCTTATGCAACCTAAAGAATGCCGTGTGAGCTCACAAATGTGGTGACTTGCGGGGAAGGGAGGGGTAAGCGGAGGCTCGCTGTCCTGGTAAGAGGTCATGCACGTCTTTCTGGCCTGGCGTTCTGACGTGGGCTGGGATTTCTGTTACCAGAAGACGTAACCAGAATTTAAACTCCCCCGCCCCTACTTTCCAATGAAGTTCTAGGAGGACACAGATTTCCCTCGGCTCCCCAGTCCTCCTGGGCCCCCTCTGAGTCTCCGTGTCAGAGGGGACGTGCACTCACCGCGCCGAAGCCTGGGACCTCGAGGGAGCAGTCGGCCTGCTGCCGCAGCCAGTCCAGCAGGCTCTTGCTGGGAATGGCTTTCTCAGCCGGGCTGCCGGCGGCTGGGGTCGGCTCCGGGGTTGACGTGGCGGGCACCGGCCCTTCGGGAGGGTGTGGGGTGCTCAGGGGGGCCTGTCCTGGGTCTTCGTGGACTTCCTGCATGGAGGGAAGACGAGTACGTGCCCTTCACCACGACAGAATGAAAACTCGTTTCTTAAAGGACTCTTCCCACCAGAACAGGACCACCCGTGCCTGACTGCCGATCCCCGCCACGAGTTCCTGACGTGGTGGGGGACCCCTCTAGCCGACTGCCCTCCTCTGCCCTGTCTCCGCGGTGACCTCTGCGCCATCCTACCTGCTCAGGCTCCCTCCTGCCGTCCCTGTCACCAGCATGGACTGTCCCCGTGACCCTGGCCACCGCACTTTGCTCCCCCATGGCACTTGCCACAGGTTTTCAGGTAACAGAGAGTGCCACCCTGCAATCGACTCGCCTGGCTCTCCTTCTGCATATATACTCGCCCCTGTGTCCCCAGTGCCTATATGGGGTCTACAACTGTGGTGTTGGAGAAGACTCTTGAGAGTCCCTTGGACTGCAAGAATATCCAACCAGTCCATCCTAAAGGAGATCAGTCCTGGGTGTTCATTGGAAGGACTGATGCTGAAGCTGAAACTCTAGTACTCTGGCCACCTCATGCGAAGAGTTGACTCATTGAAAAAGACTGATGCTGGGAGGGATTGGGGGCAGGAAGAGAGGGGATGACAGAGGATGAGATGGCTGGATGGCATCACCGACTCGATGGACATGAATATGGGTAAACTCCGGGAGTTGGTGATGGACAGGGAGGCCTGGCGTGCTGCAATTCATGGAGTCGCAAATAGTCGGAGACGACTGAACGACTGAATTGAATAACATATATCAGTACTAAATGTCTGCATGATAAGATCTTCAAAACGCTCTGAAGCCAAGAAAAAAATACTTCATTTACTCCCTGGAATTCTATGATCATGACAGGAAAACCACGGCTTTGCGTCACTGAAAAACCAGACAACCTTCTTAAAGGCACTGGAGAACTGGGAAGGGAAAGAACCTGCCATTTCAGCTTCCCAAATTATGTAGAAAATCAAAGAGGGAGACATCTACCGAACAATACAGCAGAGCTCCCTGGCTGCAGAGGACCAAGTCGCTGGTTTAGTTCCCTGGTTTGCCATTTACTACCTGGATAATCTTGGGCAAATCATTTAACGCTTGTAAGTATCAGTTTGCTCATTTCCAAAACGGGAGCAGTAACCACACCTTCACAGTGTTGCTGTGAACATCATACAGGGCAATCATGTAAAACGCTCAACGCAGTGCCTGCCAGAGGCACTCAATACTCGTCACTAGTATTCCTTTTAAAGTAGTTAAGAAAGCAAGAAATGTTGGTTCCTGTTTCGGAGCCTGAAATTCAACAAATGGGAAAAATCAAAATGCAAAGAGAGAAGTCGGTGGTCTCTGACACAGTAAGTGGAGTCAGAGGGGATCTTGGGCATGTGTGCAGGGTCTGCCCTCTTCTGTTTCAGACAAGGATTTCTGAGCTGAGAACACCTTAGTGTGACCTCAGCCAAGCTTCACAGTGACCCTCGGCGGCAGAAGCTGCGGCCCCCAGTTTACAGAGGAGTAGAGCAGGGCTCGATAATGAGCCCAAGGTCGCCCAGCAGGTCAAGCAGCAGCTGAGCCAGGACTGATGTTCAGGACCTCCTGACCCCCAAGTCCCTGCTTCTGGAAAGCCCGCTGCTGCTGCAGACCCAGCCCTACTGCTTCACTCGTTTGATCCCCAGGGGCTCCGAAGCCCTGGAGGCTGGGCTGTTTCTCTGTGACATGGTGAGACCTCCTGGCTCGTGTCTCCAGGATGCAGGCAGGTTAAGGGCCCTCGATGGACTAATATCTATTTCTAGAAAAGACTGAGGACAACTGATGGCAAGAGTTGTTTCAAGCCAGACAACTGAAACAGGGACTGCTGCTAAGTCGCTTCAGTCGTGTCCGGCTCTGAGTGACCCCACAGACAGCAGCCCCCCAGGCTCCTCTTTCCCTGGGATTCTCCAGTCAAATACCCACCAAGATGCCCGCCTGCAGGGTCTGCTCCTTCAGGAAGATGAGGTCCACCCCTCCATCGACATGTTTCCGCCTTCCTCTCCGCCTTCTGGAGGCAGCGTCATCTCTCCTGAGGCTTCCATTGACGATCTGTCCGGTCACTGGGTGGATCAGGCCAGCTTGCAGGATCCCCGACAAGTCCATGCCAAGGGCTCCTTGCAGTGAACCAACAGCCCCGATCTTGGGGGTGCTGGCGCTCACTGGGAAAGGGGACGTGGCCCCTGAGGACCCCTCCGATGGGCAGGAGAGGTCTATGGCTGACTCTCCATGCCAGCCATTGAGGACGATGGGGGGGTGCCCGTGGGTGGCCGAGAACTGCTCCAGGCTCCGAGTCTTCACGTCCCTCTCTACCTCGAACTCGTAAGGATGCCTGTGCTTCTGTTCATCCTTTGTGAAAACCGGAGCCAAGAAGCTCTCCTGCAAACACACAGACGGGGCAAGAGAGGTATGAATGTCACCTCTGTGGGTCAATGCCAGCTCTGTCTTGGCCCCGATTTCCTGGGGACTAGTAATCACCTTCTTGGAACGTCTTTTAACTCAAGCCTTCTCAAACTTCAGTACCTACTCACCTGGATAGCTAGTTAAAATGCAGATTCCACTTCAGTGGGTCTGGGGTTCTGCATTTCTAACAAGTTCCCAGGTGTTGCAAAAGCTCCCAGTCCATGAACTACACTTGCAATTGCCAAGATCATAGTTTAGGGAATCTCTACCTTAGCTGTACATCAGAATCAACTAGAAGTTAAAAAAAAAAAAGCCAATACCAAGTTTACACCCTGGACCAATCCAACCAGAACCTGGAGATTCTCAAGGTCCCCAGTGTAGTCCAATGTGTAGCTAAGAGCTAGTGAGCTACCTACCTTAAACTTGAGCCCTTGAGTTTTCATTTGCATTTACAAACCTCAAATAAAACTCCTCTGCTGACTTCCCTCACTTCTTTTTAAAAAATAATGCATTTATGTGGCTGCGCTGGGTCTTAGCTGTGGCTCTCAGGATCTTTTTTTGTGGCACATGGGCTCTCCAGCCGTGGCACATGAGCTTAGTTGCTCCACAGTATGTGGGATCTTAATGCCCTGGTGAGGAATCAAACCTGAATCCTCTGCTTTGGAAGGCAGATTCTTAACTGCTGGACCAGCAGGGAAGTGTCTGACTTCCCTCATTTCTATTGGCTGCTACCGTTCCCAGTCCTCAAGTATTCATCCCTCCCTTTCCTCAGAGAGTCATCTGTCATCAAGCCATGCCTGCCAACTCCCTCCATCTCTTTGGATCCACTCCTGCCACTAAGCTGGTTGAGAACTTACCTCGTCCTCAAGTGCCATCTGCCCCCCCCACCCCAGAGGTATGCCGGCTCCCCACCCCCATCTCCCATGAGCCAGCACGCCACTCCCACAGAGCTGCAAACCCACTTTCATCACGCACTCTCCCGCTCCAAGACTCGAATGACTCACTCGATCAAGAAGTGCCAAGTGTCCTCCTCCTTTGTTTCAAGGTCAGACACAGCATTCTTAGGGCCTCACCTTCTGCATCTGGGCCACCAACGCTGCACCATTGCTGAAGCTGTGCTCTGATGCCTCTGGCTCCGAGAGGCCGCTTCGGGGACCAGCGCTGCTGGTTAACACGGGGGTGGGCAGCGCGCCCGAGGGCTCATACTGCTGGCTGGAGGGCCACTTCCCCTTTAACACCACCTGACAGATGTTATCCAGGCGGTTGATTATCACGCGATCCTATAAAAAAGGATGCAAGCTCTGAGGAGGAAGTACTAAGTTATCCAAGTTTACAAAGTCCCTTGAAATCAAGCCGCATGTCTTCTAACCAGAAGGAGTTGATTAGAAGAGGGCGCACACAAAGAGACTCACTTTTCTAGTCTTAAAAGAAACGGTGTAGTCTGGACAATGAAGATGAAAAGCCACAGTACCGTAAATACAAAGATGTGCTGAACGCTTTGGTCTTATGGTCTAGTTATGGTCCTGATACCATTAAAGTCATGTAACTAATATCTTTTAAAGATATTAAACATCTGTCTGAGTTGGTGATTCAGAAAGCTTCTAAAAGGTTTAATGTAAAGGATTCAAAAGCTGAGGATGCTCTGGGTGGAGCACGCAAGCTCTGGGAGGTACCTTTGGCCACTCGGAGAATGAATAGAGCGTTTTCTCCTGGAGCAGCTGAGCAATGGTGGGAGCCCGCGCCTCTTGCAGGTCGTCCCCGAGGTCTCCCGTGATGCCTGAGGTCGAGCTCTTGCTCTCTTCCTCAGAGTACTTCCCTGGATAATCTGGGAAGAGAGGTTTTAAAAATAAATCAGACAGGTAGTTGGTAGACTGAAGTGATCTGAAAGATAGGACATCTGAGCTTTTTTTTTTTTTGGCCGCACTGGACAGGGAACCTAAGTTTCCCAACCAGGAATCAGACCCACGCTCACCCCCTGAATTGGAAGAGTAGAGTCTTAACCACTGGACTGCCGGGGAAGTCCCTCATCTTCTTAAAACACTGGCCTATTGTGTGCTTATTTATTTTAAACTGATTAATTACCATGTCTTCTATTTCCAGAAGCGCTCTATCAGTTAAGCCATAAACCCACATCCTGCGCCAAGGCTACCCAAGCAAATCATCTGATAAGAGTCTGCGTCAGTAACCAAATGACAACACTGCTTCCCCACTTGGTGCAGCGGGGTGAGAGGGAAGTGAACACTGCTTTGATACAGAGGCAGAGACAGTGTGGGAAATGGAACATGGCAAGAGGCTGAGATTAATGATGAAGGAGGAAAAGTCCTGAAACTTACAACGAAGGTAAACAGATCTGATTTACGCTAAAAAATGATGCAAAGACACCTAGGACAGTCAACATCACTGACAGAAATGGAAATGCGACTCATTCCTTCAGTCTTCAGTGGTGAACACTTATTATCAGTTGGGAAATGGATCTTCAACCATCATCCGCTTCACAGTGCTGACGGGGGATGAACTGAGTGTAGGAAAAGCTGGGGGCCCCTTCCGCGGTGAGACGACACGGAGTGTCCGCCCTCTGCAGCGTGGAGGTCTCACTGGTGCCTGTGCACCAAGTTCCCCAGGGGGCCGCAGGGACCCCTCGGCAGGAGCAGGGCCTTGCCAGGGCAGGGGATTCAAGGATAAAAACAGGACAGTGTGGCGGCTCTGGCCTTCTAGGCTCCTAAGAACTCCTTGAGGGCAAGGCAGCCGGGAAAAACACACTAATTATAAACGAACAGTTTCAATTATAAACCATGGTGAGGACCATAAAGGGAAAGAAACAAGGTGCCCTGATAGGGAAGAGGAAGGAAAACTCTGCTGGTAGAAGGGAGGGCTGGTAGAGGGGGCCTCTCAGAGGAGAGACCACCCAGGAAGAGGCAGCGGCGGGGGGAAGGGTGCGCTCGACGTGCTGAGGAACAAGGTGGGGGGGGCAAGTATATACAAAGATCGGGGCGGGGGCGGGGGGGTGGAGTAGGCGGGGCAGGACCATCACCATCATGCTGAACTCTATGGGCTGGGCCAGGACAGAAAATCCAAATTATTCTATATCCAATGGGGGCACACCCCTGCCAGGTTTCAAGCACAAAAGGTGAATTTAAGTTTTGAGAAAAGAACACAACGCTGTGTGAGAAGGAGTCAGGAGAGAAGGGGCTGGGCCAGCTCGGCCGGAGACTGCTCCTTCGGCCCCAGAGTTCCAGTCTGAGAAACAGGCAGGGCCCTCTCGGCCCCGCCGAGCCCACACCCCAGCTTCGGAGGAACCCTTCTGGGGTCTGCCAAAGCCCCTTTAAAAGCACTGGTGCAAGGGACTCCCCACCGCTGAGTGTGTGAGTAGCTCACGAGAGCTTATCAAGTTCACTGCTGCCTCCTAGCCCAGCACAGCCCAGCCCCACGGCCAGCAGAGGACCAAGCACCTCCTCTAACCCATCCTTGCTGGACTGCCTGTGTTCCCAGGACTGAGTAGGTAGTGATTTCCCCCACGACAGAGTTCAAAGAGCAAGGTGTACATATAACCCCGCATGTGGCAGGGACCCTTTATGGCCTGGGGCGAGGAGGGTGGGCAGGTCAGGGCTGGCTCCTCCCAGGGTGGCTGAGGGATGCACTATAACTTGGGTTCAGAACCCTTCCCAAGAGAGTCAGCAATCAAGGCAGAAGCCAAAGGTGGGAGCTCAGAAATAGGAAGTCGGACAACCCAGGGAGCAGAGCAGGGTTCCTCTCTCTTTCCCACTTTAGAGCAGTGGTCCCCAACATTTTTGGCCCTGGGGACCAGTTTCATGGAAGCCAATTTCTTGGCGGTTGGGAGGGGTGGAGGATGTTAACGTGAGCGATGGGGGGTGGCGGGGGCAGGCGTGCACTTGTAAAATACAGATGAAGCTTTGCTTGCACACTGCCCGCCTCTGGCTGTGTGGCCTGCGGAACCTCAGCTTTGGAAGAAGTCACTGTCCTGTGTGGAAGGGGCTGGCGCACCTGAATCCCTGTGTAATACATGGGCCCTGGTACCAGACCGGCCACCAACAGGGTATTCTTTATTTTTTTTTTTTCTGATGAGGATAAATAAGAACTATTTTTTGTTCACCCTAATACGCCCTCTTGGGTTTGAAGACATAAAAACAACAGTGAAAAAGTTAAAAACCATTTGTCGCTCAGGATCTCTAATCACTGTATTCATATCCTCGTAAAACATATGCAAATCTCAGGCCACCTAGAGTCTTCACATTTTCAAATCCTTTCCTTACCTAAGATCTCCCTATTTAAAAAGTTCAGACCTATTTGGATTTTTGTCGACTTGCATGTAATTTGGTTATTTATTTATTTTTTTACTTAAAAAACTGCTTATTTGGCTGCACTGGGTCTTAGCTGTGGTACGCGAGATCTTTAGTTGCAGCACATGGGATCTAGTTCCCTCACCAGGGATTGAACCAGACGCCCCTGCATCTAGAGCACGGAGTCTTGGCCACTGGACCACCAGGGAAGTCCCTCATTTGGTTATTCTTATTTCTGTTGCATTACTCAAAGGACTCTCAATACAATGCACTGACATTACAACACAGGGTTTGCTTTTTCCTTCTCCAGGGGATCTTCTTGACCTAGGGATTGAACCCAGGTCTCCTGCACTGCAGGCAGATGCTTTACTGTCTGAGCCACCAGGGAAGCCCAACCTTACTAAAAAGTTCAGTCAAAGTTGCTCAGTCATGTCTGACTCTGACTCCATGGACAATATAGTCCATGAAATTCTCCAGGCTGGAATACTGGAGTGGATAGCCTTTCCCTTCTCCAGGGGATCTTCCCAGGGATGGAACCCAGGTCTCCCGCATTGCAGGCGGATTGTTTACTGAGCTGAGTCACCAGGGAAGCCCAAGGATATGGGAATGGGTAGCCTATCCCTTCTCCAGGGAATCTTCCTGACCCAGGAATTGAAATGGGGTCTCCTGCATTGCAGACAGATTCTTTACCAGATCACAGTTATTTTTGTGGAGTTCCTGAAAAATGACCTGCATCTCTGTTAAACTTCAGCTTCCTGGCGTCCCCTGGCTGTTCTCCCTTACCCAGCTTCAGCACCCTACCTGGTGGAACAACAAATTCCCCTCGACGTCCTATATGGCATCTCATGTATACCAGCACACAGCCCCTGCCCAGACCACGCAGCTGATGCAGCCAAGGAGCCACAGTCATCCTTATCTTTCTGGAACGATCAGACGTAAGCTACTCTGCCCCATTTTCAGAATGAGCCCTGTAGCCTTCACGTTTAAACACACGGTGGGTGTGAGAGGTCGGTTTCAGAAGCGGTAGAACTCTCACCAGCCCCCACGCACTCGCCCTCCCCGGCCTGGGAGAACTGGCTCGTCCAGGACACAGGTCCCACACACAGTACCTTGACTCTGGCAGTTCCCGTCTTTATCGAACTCCTCTTTACTCTCATAATCCATGTCTTCCGGCTTGAGCTCACTCCCTTCAGGATACGGAGGGAGACCTTGGTTCCCTTCTGTGCTCTCTTTCCAGGGTTCCTTCAACAGTTCCTGCTTCACCTGGAACAGCTCAGGTGGGACAGCAGTGGGCTCGCCCCTCATTGTGACATTATTGGCTTTGCTTGTGAAGGGGTCTGGGGGGTAAGCCTGGGGTTTCTCCACTTCAAACTCGTCCTTCTCGAGGCCACGTGTCCACCTCTCCACATGTCTGCAGTGACACTGACAAGCTGTGGGAAGGAAAGGGCCCTGCGGTCCAGGAGGCTGGCTTGTGGCCTCCGTAGTCCCTCTCTTGGCTTCCTCCGTGAGGAAGCCGGCCAGGCTCTGCTCCCCTGTCATGCGGGTGGTGGGCTCGCTGAGAGGTGACGCTGCCAGCCTTTCCTGCCTGCCTGCGGCCAGCTCGAGACTCTCCTCCTCATTGTCGTCCTCGTCGTCCTCCTCGTCGCTGTGGTTCGGACCCAAAACCAACCTGCTTTCTAAGCTTTTGCTTTCTAGTAAGTCAATTAGCTGCTGGTCTGATGACAAATTTCTTCTGGAGTCACAGACACTCAGGTTGCACATGTCGACGAACCCGCTCTCGTTCCCTGGGTCCAAGGAAGGGGAGGTGAAGCAGCTGGAGTCCAGCTGCCCGATGCTTTCAGGTCTTGGCCCTGCCTCGCTGCAGCCGAGTTCCCCTTCCTTTGAAAGAGACATCAACAGGTGTTTCTCATTTTTAATGTTCATCTGAGCTACTCCTGCTTCTAAAGTTTCCATAAAAGAGGGGTCTGAGGCTATTTTTGCCTCGTGGCCCCGGGGCTGGCAGTTTCTGTCTCTGCTTGCAGGGATGGCCATGGTGTCTTGCCTGGATTCAGTAATGGCAGCCGTGCTGCTCTGAAAAGGGCCTGGCTCATGGCTTAGTGCCTTCTTCCCGTACATCATGGTCTCCAAGGACCCAGGCAGCAGACTCTCGTCATGGGTGAGGGAAAGGACATCTTGAGTTTTAGAGATGAAGCTTTCACAGGTCATGTCAGATAAGCTGCCCCTGGGTGGACCAAGGTGGTCATCTCTACCTTCGATTTTCATGAGGTTCTCGGGTTCGTTTTCAAGGGACTCAGAAGTCCGGCTCATGTGTGTATAGGCCAGAGACTCATACAGTTTGGAGTTTGTCTGATACAGGCAACAGAGACTCTCTGGGGCCTGGGGGTCGGGTCTTTTGTGCTGGGCGTAGTTCCTGTAGGCGTCCAGGAAGGACAGCTGGGGGTCAGTCATGACGTAGTAGTCAGTGCGGTTCAGGCCGTGCTTGGCGGTGCCGATCAGCAGATCGCGGTCATGCTTCCCACACTCCCACCAGACAGGCAGGTAGAGGCTGGGCCTGCACAGCTGCAGGCGTTCATGCAGCTGAGGACACGTGAGCACCTGCTCTCGGACCTTCCGCAACAGCTCGATGCGGTACAGCGTTCTCGCGGCCCGTTCTTCAGTGATGGGTTCCACGTAGATGCTGGGATCCAGGGGGCCTGCGAGGGAAAACACAGCGCCCGTCACTTAAGGGGAGGTCCACGATACCCCCGCCCACCTGAGCCCCTGCATCCTTATCTTATAGTTTGACCACCTGGCCCTCAGTAAGGCAGGGCCTTAGTGGCTCCTCAAAGATGAAAAGCTGAAACAGGAAGGAAAGATTTTATGAAACCTGGACAGACCCACTGAGGGTAAAAGGAGAGCATGAACACTCCAGTTCTGGAAACATTACTTCCTGATCGGTAAGCGTGTACTAAGTGCCTTCTCACTAGATACTTTATGGACGCTCTTTAGATCTCACAAAACCTCTAGCTACATCATCATCCTTGTGTGAGGATGAGGAAAGAGGCTCAGACAGGCCGACTTGCTCAAGGTTCCGAACCAGAATGCCAGTCTAGGTCTTGTCGGCGTGACTCTGAGATTCAGTCTAAGCAGCTCCCTGGTTTTACTGAAAACTGCCTGACCGTGCCACCTGGGGGCAAAAGGTGGAGTGTCAGAACATGCTGCCATCAGCCCAGAACCCATGCTGAGTAGGCTCGACGTTTGTTTCCGCTTTTTCTAGAATGTAGTACTATGGTCCAGAGTGAGTGAATCCATTACGAGACTGAAGGGAGGCCAGGGGGAAAGCTGGCGCCAATTCCCACCAGGAAGAAATTTCTCAGAAGGGGCCTCTACTGGAGCAAAGGAAGTTTAAATGACAGTCCCATATTTTCCGTGGCTACAAGTCAACACATGAGAAAACATTTAAGATTTAGTCTAAGCAAAGTGCGGAGCTCACAGCAGGCTAAATCTCTATGAGGCTGAAAAAAGAAAACATTTCTGTGGCATTTTAATCTGAATTTCAATTTTTGGTGGAGTTACATCATTTTGGGAGAGAGATTTTATTTTATGAGGGTGGGCTCAATTAGAAGTTTGTGGGTTTGGGAAAACCCACTTTATCTGAATTCTCCACATAGTCTCCATGTCTATAGCTATGACTAAAGCAACTCTCTACCCTGAAAATAGGCTTTTACCCTCTTTGTCCCCCTGGGAATAGAGTGACAGAGCATCCTCACCACCGTCCTTCCAGGATGGCAGATGACAGACACTGCGGCACATGGACATGAAGCTATAGAAATAGTGCTCCAGGCTCTCGTCCGACTTCTTGTCCAGACGGGAAATGACGCGAAACTGTGTCCAGTCAAAGGTTTTCTTCTCTTGATCGTAAACGACACCAAAGGAAGACACTGTTCTGTAGAAGTCGGCTTGCTCCCTCCTTGTCCACCTAGAGACAGAATCAGAAAGGAGAGGGGAGCAGTTTTTTCTTTTTGCTTTTTTTGGTTGTTGAAAAGAGCTTAAAACAACTACTTACTGAGTGCCTAGTTGGAGAGTCTGCAAGGTTCACAGAGCAGGCAGAGCGTGTCTATTTTATTGTTTAAATTGGGAGGAGTCACTTATAACAAAAACAGCCCATCAGCCCTCCACCTCCTGCAAATCATGTGTGCATGCTTGATATCTCTTGACTTACCAGTTTCAGAAATTACCCAGTTCATTTCCTCTTGTGGGAGATAAAAATTTTTAATATAAAAATACTCTGTAGGCTTAAATATTCTGCCCATGACAACAGAGAATCATAGAATCCTGGAGGATTATATGAGGATTCTATTATAATCGTAGAATCCTGGAGGGATCTTTTGGGCCATTAAATTCACTTCCTTCATTTTACAGATGGATAAGCTGGTCTGGAGTGAGGCAGGGTCTCCCTTGGTCACACACCTCCCTGACTTTCATCTCACATGGGCTTTCTTCCTGGTCTTAATGTAAGTAGATGGGTGATCTTTTCTAGGACACAAAGGCTCTCTAGATTTTATACCCTGCAGGACTAAAATAATGACTTAAGGGAAATGGATTATTATTTCCCACCAGTCTTTACCAGGAGCTCTTGGGCATGGTATTTGCTGCCACCAGAGGGACTCAAGCTAGGAGTGGGGTGAGGGGTCAGCGGAGGAGTGAGAATAAGGGAGGTGGCAGCTCTGGTTCTCTCTTTGGGGCCAGATGAGAGACCTCTTCTCCCTGAATTACAAAATTTCGTAAAGCCAGGAGTATAGAGAAGTAACTGAACTCACTATGTGGTATTTCAATTCACTGGACGTTACAGTAAAAGGATGGAGATATAAAGACCCCATCCTAAAGGAAATCAGTCCTGAATATTCATTGGAAGGACTTATGCTGAAGCTGAAACTCTAATACATTGTCCACATGATGTGAAGAGCCAACTCGTTAGAAGACTGATGCTGGGAAAGATGGAAGGCAGGGGAAGAGACAGACAACAGAGGATGAGGTGGTTGGATGGCATCACCGACTCAATGGACAGGAGTTTGAGCAAGCTCCAGGAGGGGGAGATGGACAGGGAAGCCTGGCATGCTGCAGTCCATGGAGTCGCAAAGAGTCAGACGCAACTGAGCGACTGGACTGAACTGACTCAAAGAAGGTGAGCTTCACTCATTCATTCTCGTGGCCTTATCCCCAGTCTGTGTTGACCTTCTGCTGCCATTTTTAGCTTAATTCTCAGATGGGCAAGTACCTCCTTCCTTCCTTCCTTCTGGGCTGGCATTTTATGGTAGTCATTGCTCTCATAGGCTTGATAAGGACTGCTGGCTACAATAAGACCACTTCAGTGCACGCTATTCATTTTTCTGATAAAAGAATATGACCTGATGGATATGTTTAAATCACATGCCCAGAGACTGGGGTCCTATTTGCGCAAGTCTGGGAATTGTGAAGAGAGGCTGCCCTAGATCTCACTGGACCCCTGGGCCAGCATGACACCACCACTGAGGCTGGATTTAACAGACTCTAGAGTTAGCTTAACTCCACACGAGAACATCAGACACTTGCCCTCCAGCTGTCAGTGTTTCCCTGGTCACCTTTACCCAGTGGGCAGCTCAGCATGCCCTCTTGACTGCTGGCTTTTACCTCTTTTGGGCTTCTTTGTTGATGAGCTCCATCTCTGAGGACCTCCGGAACATCTCTTCCTGGACCCAGTAGCCCTGGTTTCCTAGTCCCAGGACCTCAGGCCGGCAGAGCTCCTTGCGGTTACAGCGCTGGTAAATGGTGACCAGGCGTCGGAGACGAGCAGTGAGTGCGGACGAAACCGGCCAGGGTGATTTGTCTGGGTCGGAGCCATCCTGGGCTTCAAACATCAGTAAAGATATTAGTATTTATAGACAGAACTAAGACTATGGTGACTGGGGTTTTTGGTGGTGGCTCTTCCCCTTTGTTTAGAGAAAACTAAAGCAGACTTTGTAACTTAATGGAAGTAGCTGATATCTAACAGCTTGGGAGCCAGGCACAGCTGGAAGGGCTGAAATAGTGCTTCAGAAACAGCTTTGGGTATGGTGGGCTCTGTTCTCTCTCAGATACAAGTGTGCCTGTCTGTAGGGGCAGAATGGACTCGAGGGCCTTACTCTAAGGTATCGGAGTAGGTGGATCCACTGAGGCCGTCTCTAGAACTACGGGTTTTTGTGTGGCTGGGCTTTCTAAGCACCGAAGCCTCCAGTTAAGTCTGGATTCAGAAAAATAATCAAAAGGACAAACCAAATACTTCTAACTTTTCTCAAAAGAGAGAGAAAAAAAAAAAAAAGAAAATCAATGAAACCACGATTCCTTTTCATCCTCAGAATCCATCCTGACGTTCATTTCACTGCCAGGCAGAGGAAGCTGGCCGGAGTCACATTAAAGCTCCATGTGTGACTCCAGCAGAGTTTGGTGAAGGTCAACTTTATTGGCTTTTAAAAACAGCCTCCTTAAAAAAACAGCATTTAAAAAAAATTACGCATGAACTCCAGGATAACTACAAATGGAGATCTTATTTCTCTTTGCATTCAGAAGGACACAGTCTCACCTGCCCGGGTATCATCCTTCTTTTCAGCAAAAATGCCATCACCTCCATCACTGGAACTCTCCTAGGGATAAATGAAGTCGAGTCATCAGCAAAACTGCGGCTCAGACACCCAGTCCCTGTATAGAAGGAGTAAAGATGTACAGGCAACATCTCCTGCCCAGGAACATCTCAAAGATCAAGATGGTCCCTGATGAATAAAGCTTAAGCTATGCACAGTCTTCAAAGAGCCAGAAAGCAGTTTATTTAAAATAAGCATTGCTTCCCCCCTGGAACTGTGTGGAATGATTATGCCTGTAGAGAGAATGAGCTTGAAGAATGACGAACTGGCATGCTCCCCCTGGCAAGTACATTTTACACGCACTATTTCAATTGTGAGCTTAAATATCTGCTTTACTGTCGTCGCCTGCAGCCCAAGACTGTCACTTCGTAAAGCATGTGCCTCTGTCGTTGGATTTTTGCTGCGGGAAAGTGTCATGCTCACGTTCATTATGCTGCATGTACTTCACAGCAAGTGACACTATTTTCATAAAACACGACTGCTCCAGACGGGAGACCTGATGGCACAGAACTCCAGCAATTTAAAATTAAAATCACGAGCTGAGGCTCAGAAGCTCAAGTGATATCACAGGCACGGAGCTTATCCAAGTCAGAGTACATGTCAAGCTGGCTCTAATGGATTCCTCTCCAAAGGCGTGCTTGGTCTCAGGAAATGAACTTCAAAGGCTCCTCACACACAAGGCACGTGGGAGTTTGGGGAAGGGCAAAGAGATAGCACTAGTCTTCAACTAGCCTCAGTTTTTAACACGAAAATTTATTTTTTTTACTGAAGTAAAGTGGACTTAACAGTATTATTCAAGTGTACAACACAGTGATTTGATATCTTCATATGTTACGAAATGATCCCGACCGTGGGTGTATCTGTCACCACACAGTTATGCCAATATTCCTGACCATGATCCCCATGCAGTAGGTTCCTCCTAGTCACACCCCTGTGACTTATTATTTTATAAACGGAAGTTTGCGCCTCTTAATCTCCTTTACGTAGTTCACCCATTTTTTTCCCACCTAGCGTACTGTGCTTCTGACGAGCATCTTAAGACCTGACTGATAGGTGAGAATCACCCCAAGATTCATGACTGCGGCCATGAGGCAGGGCCAGATCAGAAGGTGGTTTAGTAATCCACAGCCTGTTGGTGGTTTTTGTGTAGCCCTTGAGCTAAGAACAGGGTTTACATTGGAGGAGAAGGAAGGGAGGGGGAAGGAGGAAAAGGAGAAGAAAGAGGCAAAGGAGAAGATGTGACGAAGACTCTTCTGGGCCCCAGGCCTAAGATATTTACTGTCTGGTCCTTTACAGAAAACTGGGACCCACAGCCCAGGAGAGCCGTAATCTCGTGTCAGGAGGGATGGACAGATACCGACAACTGGTGATACTTAAAAGCCAAACCTCTCTCCTGGGCCCTTAATACCGTGGAAGGACCTGACAGAGAAAACCCTGAGAAGCAGAGGAGCAGGCACAGTGATAATCGCTGATGTAACGAGAACCACATGTCATTGGGCACAACCCTTTACGTGGCTTCTCTCCTTTAGTCATCAGAACTGCTTCCCCAGGTAGAAAGTATTAGTATCCTCATTTTACAGATGCAGAAAACAAGTTCCAGGAAGTTCTGGAAGTTGCCAAGGCCACACGGATACCAAAGGGCAGAGATGGATTTTGAGCACAGGAGTCTGCGAGGGGCCTACACTGCAACCACTGAGCTGTCCAAAAAAGAGTCCCATCTGAAAATGTGACTCAGAGAGTGAAACATATTTAGGGCTGAAGAACACTAGTTTAATCGCTCTCCTTTGGCCATATGACATCAGTGAAGGGAGGAAGTCTCACACTGATCGACTGCACCATCCTGAAGTGTCACTTAAATGCACCATCACAGCCTCTCCCATGTTTAGGTAGTTATAAGCAAAACCCAATCAGCCATGCCTTATATCCTTTGCTGCCACTGAGAACATTTTTGAGTATCCTCACAGTATCTATGCAAGGAGAGATAAGAAAGCCTTCCTTAGTGATCAATGCAAAAAAATAGAGGAAAACAAAATGGGAAAGACTAGAGATCTCTTCAAGATGATTAGAGATACCAAGGGAACATTTCATGCAAAGATGGGCTCAATAAAGGACAGAAATGGTAGGGACCTAACAGAAGCAGAAGATACTAAGAAGAGGTGGCAAGAATACACAGAACTGTACAAAAAAGATCTTCACGACCCAGATAATCATGATGGTGTGATCACTCACCTAGAGCCAGACATCCTGGAATGTGAAGTCAAGTGGGCCTTAGGAAGCATTACTTCCAAAGCTAGAGGAGGAGATGGAATTCCAGTTGAGCTATTTCAAATCCTGAAAGATGACGCTGTGAAAGTTCTGCACTCAATATGCCAGCAAATTTGGAAAACTTAGCAGTGGCCACAGGACTGGAAAAGGTCAGTTTTCATTCCAATCCCAAAGAAAGGCAATGCCAAAGAATGCTCAAACTACTGCACAACTGCAGTCATCTCACACGCTAGTAAAGTAATGCTCAAAACTCTCTAAGCCAGGCTTCAGCAATATGTGAACTGTGAACTTCCTGATGTTCAAGCTGGTTTTAGAAAAGGCAGAGGAACCAGAGAACAAACTGCCAGCATCCACTGGGTCATTGAAAAAGCAAGAGAGTTCCAGAAAAACATCTATTTCTGCTTTATTGACTATGCCAAAGCCTTTGACTGTGTGGATCACAGTAAACTGTGGAAAATTCTGGAAGAGATGAGAATACCAGACCACCTGACCTGCCTCTTGAGAAACCTGTATGCAGGTCAGGAAGCAACAGTTAGAACTGGACATGGAACAACAGACTGGTTCCAAATAGGAAAAGGAGTACGTCAAGGCTGTATATTGTCAGCCTGCTTATTTAACTTACATGCAGAGTACATCATGAGAAACGCTGAGCTGGAGGAAGCACAAGCTGGAATCAAGATTGCGGGGAGAAATATCAATAACCTCAGATATGCAGATGACACCACCCTTATGGCAGAAAGTGAAGAAGAACTAAAAAGCCTCTTGATAAAAGTGAAAGAAAATAGTGAAAACGTTGGCTTAAAGCTCAACATTCAGAAAACGAAGATCATGGCATCTGGTCCCATCACTTCATGGCAAATAGATGGGGAAACAGTGGACACAGGGGCTGACTTAATTTTTCTGGGTTCCAAAGTCACTGCAGATGGTGACTGCAGCCATGAAATTAAAAGACGCTTACTCCTTGGAAGGAAAGTTATGACCAACCTAGACAGCATATTAAAAAGCAGAGACATTACTTTGCCAAAAAAGGTCCATCTAGTCAAGGCTACGGTTTTTCCAGTGGTCACGTATGGATGTGAGAGTTGGACTATAAAGACGGCTGAGCACCGAAGAATTGATGCTTTTGAACTGTGGTGTTGGAGAAGACTCTTGTGGGTCCCTTGGACTGCAAGGAGATCCAACCAGTCCATCCTAAAGGAGATCAGTCCTGAGTGTTCACTGGAGGGACTGATGTTGAAGCTGCAACGCCAATACTTTGGGCACCTAATGTGAAGAGCTGACTCATTTGAAAAGACCCTGATTCTGGGAAAGATTGAGGGCAGGAGGAGAAGGGGATGACAGAGGATGAGATGGTTGGATGGCATCACCGGCTCACTGGACATGGGTTTGGGTGGACTCTGGGAGTTGGTAATGGACAGGGAGGCCTGGTGTGCTGTGGTTCATGGGGTCGCAAAGAGTCAGACATGACTGACTGAACTGAACTGAACTGAACTGAACTGAACTGAACTGAACTGAACTGACAGTATCTATGAAGACCCTTTGAATCCTGAAAGCTGTAGTTATAGACACTTCTAGACTGAGAAATGTTCTAGCCGGGTTCTAGTGGGTGTTCCTTATGCCATACAGGTGGCTGGTGTGAGCCCCACCACACCCTGAATCCACATAGGTAGCTCCAGGTGGCAGGTAGCAGACACACGACACGCAGGCTTCCTTTCCAGTCTCCCTAATGCTTTCTTGGCCTCAGGCAAACCCTCTCAAGTCAGGAAAGCTTCTGGGATCGCTAAGTGCCTCTCTGTCTCCTGCCCTCTCCTGATGGTAGGTCTCCTCTCTGGCAATGACAGAAAGGAGATTTGGATGAGCAGCAGCCAAAGTGAAAAAGACGCCATAACATTCAACATCATCAATTTATTACCAGGATTGCGGGAAGCACACGGGAAGTCCTGCTTCCGAAGTCTGAGGCTAAACATTTCCTGGTTTCTGCCTCTGTGAATCAACCTGAAAGAAATATTCATCTCGGAAGAAGTGTGAATCCATTATTTCAGAGTACAGGGTCCCCGTAAGACCGTCAAAGGGCAGGCAATGGATTGGTTCCAACCTGCAGTTTCTCCATCCTGAGCCCGCCTGTGTTTGGAGTCTGATTGTCTACCGCTCTCTGACCTTTGGCAAGCTGTTTCGAGCTCACTCAAGCTTATTTCTTTGTTTGCAAAATGGAGGCGATAGTACTTTATGGGGTGATTGTGGTCAAGCTCATTTCTTCATTTGAAAAATAGAGATGATAGCACTTTATAGGGAGATTGTGGGGCACAGGTAAGTTGATGATGTGAACTGTTTAACTAAATGCTGGCACAAGGCAAAATGCCTGACACATGGCAGCTGGGACTGAGGAGCAACCCACACATGGATCCAACTGCTGGGGGACCATCCAGTATGTCTTCCATTCAACTAAAATGTGTCCTCTAAGGACAGCTTCATGACACAGTGGAAAACAATAGTAATAACAACTAAAGTCTATGGAGACCCAGGTAAATAAGTGGGTAGGATATCACACTGAGTACTTCATATGTGTTTTTCGTTCATTCAAAATGACTTAAATGACCCTTTTTAGACAGAAATTGCAGCATCAGTTCAGTTCAGTTCAGTCGCTCAGTCGTGTCTGACTCTTTGCGACCCCATGAATCACAGCACGCCAGGCCTCCCTGTCCATCTCCAACTCCCGGAGTTCACTCAGACTCCATGTCCATGGAGTCAGTGATGCCATCCAGCCATCTCATCCTCTGTCGTCCCCTTCTCCTCCTGCCCCCAATCCCTCCCAGCATCAGTCTTTTCCAATGAGTCAACTCTTCACATGAGGTGGCCAAAGTACTGGAGTTTCAGCTTTAGCATCATTCCTTCCAAAGAAATCCCAGGGCTGATCTCCTTCAGAATGGACTGGTGGGATCTTCTTGCAGTCCAAGGGACTTTCAAGAGTCTTCTCCAACAACACAGTTCAAAAGCATCAATTCTTCAGCACTCAGCCTTCTTCACAGTCCAACTCTCACATCCATACATGACCAATGGAAAAACCATAGCCTTGACTAGATGGACCTTAGTCAGCAAAGTAATGTCTCTGCTTTTGAATATGCTATCTAGGTTGGTCGTAACTTTTTTTCCAAGGAGTAAGCGTCTTTTAATTTCACGGCTGCAGTCACCATCTGCAGTGATTTTGGAGCCCCCCCAAAATAAAGTCTGACACTGTTTCTACTGTTTCCCCATCTATTTGCCATGAAGTGATGGGACCGGATGCCATGATCTTCATTTTCTGAATGTTGAGCTTTAAGCCAACTTTTTCACTCTCCTCTTTCACTTGCATCAAGAGGCTTTTGAGTTCCTCTTCACTTTCTGTCATAAGGGTGGTGTCATCTGCATATCTGAGGTTATTGATATTTCTCCCGGCAATCTTGATTCCTGCCTGGGAAATCCTATGGACAGAGGAGCCTGGTGGGCTATGGTCCACGGGATCACAGAGTTGGACATGACTTAGCGACTAAGCAAAAACAACATGCAGTGTGAAAGTGCTCTTAAACACAGTGGGAAAATCAGAAAGAGTCATCAACTCTGCCAGACCCAAATCAGGCAGGAGGAAGACATCTAAGAGGTAACTTTTGAGCTTCAGATCGAAGGACACAAGAGTTTACGAGGAAGAGAACATAGGCGCTCTCTGTGTAGAGGTAACATGACGCAGAAAAGGAGTTTAAAAGATCCCACAGCAGTTTTCATCTGTGGAAAAATCAAGCATCCTATGACCTTCATAAATTTCATGTACAAAGTAGATACACGTCAAATGTCATTAACAGAAAATTCAAGGATTTTACAACGGAAAGACTGCAGGATTTAGAAAAAGACGTGAGCAGAGAGACATTGCTCTTGGCTAGCGTGACTTTTCTTGCAGCTCGTTAAAACTATTTGATCTTCCCCCAGTCTAGAATGGGGATAAGAGTAACACCCAACTGAAAGGGAAACGTGCTTGGTAAGCCTGGAAGTACTCCAGCTACAGTCAAACATCACTATTTGAGTTCAGAGACCTCCTCAAACTCTCAACTGCTAAGAATAGAGTCATTGTTCAGATCCTCACTGAACTTTTCTTACAGTAGGATCTGACCATGTCAGGCAGTAAGTTTCCCTGCAGAAGTTTTTTCCTAGGTCACTTGGCACATAACATCACCCTCCTTTTACAGAGAGCACCTGCTGTAGGGAGCACTGCAGACTGAGGACAAGGCCCAGGAGTCAGACACATGAACTTTACTGTGAGCGGCCTTCAGAGCTGGGCCTGGCAGCTGGTCTGCCTCTTCACACTGGCTGTCGCTAGGAGAAGGGGTGCGTACCTGCAGCTAGAATAAAAATCAACCCTGAATCAACTGGAAGGACTGTTGCTGAAGCTGATGCTCCAATACTTTGGCCATCTGATGCAAAGGGCTGACTCACTGGAAAAGACCCTGATGCTGGGAAAGATTGAGGGCAGGAGGAGAAGGGGATGACAGAGGATGAGATGGTTGGATGGCACCACTGAATCAATGGACATGAGTTTGAATAAACTTGGGGAGACAGTGAAAAACAGGGAAACCTGGAGTTGCTGCAGTCCATGGGGTCACAAAGAGTTGGACATGACCAAGCAACAACAGCAACTCTTTTGAATATGAAAACAATACTTCATCAGGAAAAAAAAAGCCATAACATCTAGTCTGAATTCTCCTGTCTGTCTAATGTAGTTATCTAGTCTGAACTCTTCTATCTGTGAGACTCTGGCAAAGTCCTTTACATTCCTGGCGGCAGGGGGAGCAGAGCCGTGAGTCTCCTCAGCTTTCAAATGAGGGCAGTTAACACCTGAAGCTCTTACGTTACACAGCTGAGGTGAGGATCAACTGATACAAGGGGGAATAGTACTTGGGAGAGAGTACTATTCAGAAGAATTTAAGGTACTATTTTCATCTCTTTGATACTTGAATTGCCGCCTAAAATGCAGGAGACTTTTGGGAGACTTCACCTGTCTTCACCTGATCCCTGGGTCAGGAAGATCTCCTGGAGGAGAAAATGGCAACCCACTCGCTACTCTTGCCTCAACAATCCCACGGACAGAGAAGATTGGTGGGCTATAGTCTATGGGGTCTCAGAAGAGGCGAACGTGTCATAGTGACTTAACACCATCGTGGGAAAACACATCCCACGTTCCAGGCAAAAGAAATCACAGTATAAGCTAGGGAACTGAATGGCAGAGCTCGGATTTTAATTGTCAAGATCACAGCCAGCTTCCTTCTGGTCCACAGTCTGAAGCTTGAGAGTGATATGCTTCAATCCCCTGCTTCTTAAATCTTGAGGAGATACGGAAATATATATTCAAAAAATAATTTTTTTTTTCCACTTTGGGAAAGTGATGTCTTTGTTACTGTTATAGGAATCACAACTGATGGAAACCAAAGTAGATACCATTCTTCCAGCTAGAACTAAAAGAAGAGAACCTAAAATTTTGGGTTGGTCATCAGGAGAAGAGGAAAGATTATGCGGATAAGAGAGTCAGTTGAGGACAATGCTACAGTAACCTCTGGTATCCAGAATCCACAAAATCGTAACAGATTTAGTTTCTCCACTCAAAGCCAGAGAAAACGTGGTCGAATAGTGCTGGGGCTCTAATAAAGCTTCAGTCTGCTTATGCAAAGTCCTAGAAGCTCATTTGTAACATGCGATACAGATTTCTGCTTCTGGGAAGATGCATTATTTCCCTATTGCTCACTATAAGTACAACTAAAGCCCCTGGACACTATATATAAAACACACCTAAGAAAATGCTGACAGGTGAAGAGAAGGTAGACCAACTAGGGACTTTGGGACCCATGGAATGACACAGTAGTGAGTTCCTTGGGTTTTCTTTTTTGCCTTATATGCCTTAGATTTGGTGGTAAAGAAGCTGGCTACCTGGAAATGACAAAAGGGTGCAGACAAAAAAAGCCTGCTTTCTCTAGGCCAGGACAAGGAAAAGGGCAGGCTAGGAATGGACACAGTGTTGAGATGAGATGTGCTACACTCCAGCCCAGCAACACAAGAGCAGACAGTAGCTTGCCACACCCACGCCAGCAGAGGCTGGTGGGGGCTCTAGGCGTTTGCCTTCGCCATGCTGTACCAGGACACCCAGTTCCCCTGCTGGGTGGTGTCAAAAAGTCAAGTAGGGAGCTTGGATTTTCATCCCTGACAGCTGGCAATGAGGTCCTCAACCACCCATGGTATCAGCAAAGACCACACGGAGAGCTGAACTTCCATTCTGCCCTCAGGTCTCTTTGGGGGCTGACTAGGAACGTTAATCTCTACGACAGCCAGGCAGTCAAAAGGCGGTTCACGCTGTGCACTAGCCCCCTGCTCCTCCTGCCCCCACCCCCTTCCTCTGCGATAGAGGTGTCAGAGGCAGTCAGTCACAACAGAAGTTTTAAATAAGATCCCAAGTCTCATAATATAATACCCCAAATTTCCAGGTTTCAGTCAAAAATCACTTATCATACCAAGAACCAGGAAGATCTCAAACTGAAGAAAGATAGCCAACAGATGCTAATGCTGAAATGACAGAGATCTTAAGAAATACCTGACCTAAGAATTTAAAGCAGTCATCATTGAGGAATTCTGAACACACTCCAGAAGATCTCAGCCAAGAAACAAAGCTTTAAAGAAGAACTAAAGGGAAATTTTAGATTTGAAAAATACAATGATGTAACCAAACCGAATAAAAACACAATGGATAGGCTCAACCACAGAGGGAGGAGAAAGAGGTAGGAATCAGCAAGCTCAAAGAGGGAAAAATATAAAGTACCCAGTGTGACCACAAGAGGAACAGATTAAAAACAATTAAAACAGGGCCTCAGGGACCAGTGGAACTGTAGCAAAAGACTTGACGTGCATGTCATCAGAGCTACGGAAGGAAAGAGAAAGGGTTCCAAGAAACAACAACCGGAAACTTCCCAAATTTGGCAAAGGACACGGATTTGGCAAATCTACAGATTTGAAAAGCTGAAAAGACACCAAACAGGATAAACTCAGAGAATCCACGTACACAAAATCCAGAGTTAAACTTCTGAGAACTGAAGATGAGGAGAAAAGCCTTGAAAGCAGCAAAAGAGAAGAGAGACCTAATTGAAAAACAACTCAAGTGACAGAAGATTTCTCCTCGGAAACCACGGAAGCCAGAAGGAGGTGGCACAGCGTTTTCAAGAGCGGAAGGAAAACTGTCCACCCAGAATCCTATATCCAGTGAAAGTATCCTTCAGGAGTGAGAAGGATATCAAGGTATCCCCAGACGAAGGAAAACTAAGAGAACCATCACCAGCAGACCTATCCTAAAAAGAATGGCTCACGGAATTTCTCCCAATAGAAAGAAGAAATCTTGGAACATCTGGAAGAAGAAAGAACACAGTAAGTAGATGTATGGGTGAAAACAGTAGACATTCCTTATCCTTTTGAATTTTATCAATTATATTTCATAGTTGCAGCAAAAATTACATTATCATTATTGTCAGTGTATGTAAGAGAGATATTTAAGACTATTATAAAAAGAAAAAACTAGAAGTAGGGATAAATTCCAGTAAGGATTCCATACTTCACCTGAACCGGTAAAATGATACCAGTGGACTGTGATGTAGTATGTATATGCAGTAAAATATCTAAAATAACCATTAAGAAGCTTAAAAACCCAACACAGATAAGTCAAAAAAGGATCAGAAAAAATCTTCCCGTAAACCAGAGGAAAGCAGGAGAAAGAAACCAGAGAATCCAAATACAGAGAAAACAAGAAAATGTCAGACTTAATCCTTAATGCGGTAGGCTGCAGTCCATGGAGTCGCTAAGAGTCGGACATGACTGAGCGCCTTCACTTTCACTCTTGACTTTCATGCATTGGAGAAGGAAATGGCAACCCACTCCAGTGTTCTTGCCTGGAGAATCCCAGGGACGGCAGAGCCTGATGGGCTGCCGTCTATGGGGTTGCACAGAGTCGGATACGACTGAAGTGACTTAGCAATCCTTAATGCATCAATAATAACATTACATGTAAACGGCTGACTATATATCAACTATAAAACAGAGTGCCTTAAAATACATAACCTGACTAAATACTGTCTACAGAAAACTCATTTCAAATAGGCACGTTAAAAGTTAAAGGATGGAAAAACTGACTACCATGCAAACATTTGTCAAAGGAAACCAGCAGTAGCTATCTTGATACTAAAGTATACTTCAGAGCCTATCAGACAAGGAGGGGCATTCTATACTGACAGCAGAGTCAACCCACCAAGAAGACATATCCTAACTGTGCTTGCACCAGACAACAGAGCTGCAAAACACGTGAGACAGAAACCAACAGAAGACTGAAAAGAGAAACACATAAATCCGTAAGTATAGTTGGAGCTAAACTAAAAACAAACAACAGAAAGATTACAGGAAAATCTCCAAATGCTTAGAAATTAAATAACACACATCGGATCATCTATGGGCCCAAGGAAAAGTCTCAAGGGAAAAAATTTTTAAATACGTTGTAATGAATGAAAACGAAAACACAATATAACACATTTCACCACTTACAGTAAATGGTAAAAATAATGGAGCATAGCTAAAGTAACCCTGAGAGGGAAATTCACTGGAAGGACTGACAATGAAGCTGAAGCTCCAGTACTTTGGCTACCTTATAATGCAAAGACCCTGATGTAAAAGACCCTGATGCTGGAAAAGATCATCCCCATAGTGGGAAACTGGATAGAAGGTACATGGGATCACCCTGCACTGTATCTTCTGATTCCATCTAAAATCTACAGTTATCTCAAAAGCAAAAGTTTCATTAAAGTAAGACTGCAAAGCAGTTTGTGAGTTGACAATTTTTACAATAAAATGGTTGGGGAAAATGCAATGCAACTGCAGCAATGCAATCAAAGACCGGTACACCTCGATAGGGATTTCTCACATTTGACTCACCATTTGTTTCTGGAGGCCGTCTACTTTGTCTTCTGTATTGTCTTCTTTATCCGTGTTGCTTCTAAAAAAAAAAAAAGAAGAAGATTAAATAAAAAGAGTAAAAAGCATCACACACCATCTAAAAGCTATTCTGCAACAGGATGCTGGCACAAAACCCCCCTAAATCATTGACCAAAGAGAGTACTAGTAGACACCTTGGGAGAAGGCAATGGCAACCCACTCCAGTACTCTTGCCTGGAAAATCCCATGGACGGAGGAGTCTCATAGGCTGCAGTCCATGGGGTCGCTAAGAGTCGGGCATGACTGAGTGACTTCACTTTCATGCACTGGAGAAGGAAATGGCAACCCACCCCAGTATTCTTGCCTGGAGAATCCCAGGGACAGAGGAGCCTAGTGGGGTGCCGTCTATGGAGTCGCACAGAGTTGGACACGACTGAAGCGACTTAGCAGCAGCAGCAGCAGTAGACACCTTTCTCCACAGGTCTCAGAATCTTGATTTTTCCAGTGTCATAACTTCTACAAGCAATGACCTCCACTCAAGTGAGACTTCAGCAGGAGCCTCGGGATCTACTCAGGACAGTTCAGAGGCCTGCTTTTCAACAATGATGGTATCTTTGAAAAGGTAATTACTGCCCATCAACAATTAGCTGAATACGTGGCTTTGATAAAAGAACAGTCTAGACACTGACAGCTGTACAAACCAAGAGTCCTCTTGGGCCGACCTTAGCTCCCATGGTAGGGCGAGTCTCGGTGCAGAATCACTCATGTTTGGCAGCGGTCACTTCCAGGAAAGGACACTGCCCGATGGACCACTGGCAGCTTGCCTCTAAATCTACTGCCTGATGTCCTCTCTTGTGAGCTTAACTACTGCTGATGCCTATTTGTTTTTCATGATGCCTGGAAAAATCAACTTTGAAGGATTCCTGTCTCAAACATTCTGCTCTTCATTGCTCAGGTCCTGGAGGCTGGAAGGGTCTCCTACCTTCATTGCCTGACCAGAGAAAAAACAGCCTCCCCACAGAGAAACCAGCTTTTAGCCACATTCAGGCACCTCCCCCAGGGGGTGTTTCTCCCAGCCCCATGAACCCAATATTAACACCACTGGTCCTCTGGAGATTTGTTAACATTTCTCTGGATGGATCCTTATTATCTCTGGGGGCAGAGAACGTTATGAGAGCTAGCTCGAGTGTTTGTCAGGGGCTAAGCATGAATGGAAAAATGCATTTCATCCTTTTCTCAGCCTGAGCAGACAGTTAGGGGGGGTGGCATTGTGTACCCTTGAGTCCAGCCTTGCCTGTGACCCTAGGAAATACAACTTTGGGGGAGAAGATCAGGCCAAAAGCTCACCAAATGCAAACCAAGAGATTCTATACTGTATCTTTCAAATACCCACACACTTATGAAAACCACAGCTTTGGCTGTTTATTTAGTTTTCCTATGAATTCATACATTTGGGGTTATGCCAAAAGTAAATAAAACAAAGGGGACGCCTCCATACTTTTTTACACACAACCCACGGACAGGACCTGAATGCCATGGCCGTCAGGCAGCGGCTATTCATGGACTGTGCAGTCCTTAGAAAACGCCGGTATTTCATCTCAGGCATTTCAAGGTCAGGAAGCCTGAACTTGCTGTGCCTCTTCTTAACTTTCTGCCAAATATGAGAGGTTAAGAGAGGTCTGAACTCCTCCTAGAGAATCCTCTGACCAGACGAGGCTGGTTAAGGAACAGGGCAGGATGGTGGGCAGCTTGGGGAACCCAGGAAGGATAGAAATGGGTATTTGGATCAAAGCGTTCAGAGTTCAGGAGAAAGGCCCGAGGTGCTGTAGGATGTAACCGAAGCAATTCTGGAAGGCGGTTCAGGCTGAAGGGAGACGCCAGGCTGTGAGGAAGAGGCTGTGAGAGTGCTGGGTGCCTGTGGTCAGTGATTCGTGGCGCGATAAGTCACACTGTGCTTGGTCTGTGCAGCCTCTCACCTTTCGGGGACGTCTGAGGCCCCGTCTGTGACACCCTGCTCTGCAGAAAGCAACTTCTCATCTGGCATGCCCACTTTCTCCAGGAAGCAAAGTGCTGGGTCAGCCCGCATGGCGTTGTACCTCTCGTAACCTGATTGGGGGTGGCGAGAAACAACAAGGTCACGACGGGGGTCATGTCAGAACTCATTAAATCTGCCTTGCACCCTAGACACACATTTTGTTTCCCTTATTAAGTAAAAAAAAACAAAACAAGCCAAGAAAAAATACTTAAGAATAATTGGATCCTGTAAGACCTCCTGTTGGGGGAAGATCCTTGAGCTTAAACGGACTCCTTTGTGTAGCGCTTGACCAAAAAATGAAAGCTGAAGCGTACCGAGTGTCCTTGAAGACACACAAGATACAGATTCCACTCCCACTTGTTGTTTCTTTTGGACAGCAAGAGGATCAGGCAAGCTGGTTTCACAATTTCTTCCCCTCACTGCAACACCCCCGCCCCCAACTCTGGACACCCTGTTATCTTGTCATCTCCTGCCTGCATGCATGCTTGTTAAGTCGCTTCAGTCATTTCTGGCTGTGCAGCCCCATGGACTGCAGTCTGCCAGGCTCTGGTGTCCACAAGATTCTCCGAATACTGAAATCGGTTGCCATGCCCTCCTCCAGATCTTCTCAACCCAGGGATCAAACCCTCGCCTCTTATGTCTAACCTGCATTGGCAGGCAGGTTCTTTACCACTACCACCACCTGAATGGGCTGAAATTTTCTTATGGTCCAAATTTATCCCATGTGTTAGAAAAGGAAACTGAGCAAAGTGATGATGCAAAGGGTGAAACATAAAGAGGACAACTGGGATTGTTGACTGGATTAAAATGGACTCGTTGCCTCAGTGTTCAGACTCAGTATAAAATCCTAACCCACTGACCAGGGCTTTGGAACTGCCTCTCACTGTATTCCCAGAGTCAAAAACAGACGGAGGAGTTTTGACCCAGAAACAGAGATCCCAGAAGCAAGGCAAAACAATGGAACAATGTCACTTAATGTCATTACACCGTGCGTGAGAATGCTATCTTATTGACTCTAACGTAATCCTACAATGAGACCAGATATTCGGTCATAGCTGTTGTCACATCAAACTATTTGGGGGGAACGCCTTTATGGTCCTCAAAATCCTTTTCTTGCTGCTCCTAACAAAGTCCATTTCTAGCTCTGTAGTAGGTACAGACAGCCCATCTCCAAGGGTAGATGCTGTGCTGAAAACGAGAACTGTCTTGATCAAACACACCGGATTTTACTCTGCTGGGTATTTCCCTTCTAGACTGGTTTCTGTTCTGGTATCACTGCTGATGCTGGTCTAGCCTTCACATGGAGGCAGCACCTGGTACTTTTTCTCTAAGGGGTGTCAGGTACTTCATCTTTTAATCCAAAGTGACTCTTCTGCCTTTTCCACAACAGGTGCTGCCTGCCCGAGGCATATGGTGGGAGAAATGGGTCCCTTATGTTCTTTATTCATTCATTCCTCAGGGCGACAGTGTGATTACTTTAAGTCTCTCTCATGAGATTGAGGGCTTCCCAGGGACAGAATCTGTATCTGCTTTGGCATTATATATTCAGTTCCTCACACAGCGCCTGACACTGTATAAACTCAAATACCAACTGCCTGGATGTGTCAGTTTGGCCCGGATCCTCTTTCAACAGTCACTGTAGGAAGAACCATTCTCACGCTCTGCCCGTTCTGCCTTAGCTCACATCACGACAGGAATGTCCGTGACTCTCCTACTCTTTTGAGGATATGCCTGCCACCATCTCCACCTGCCACTCCCCAGAAGAGGCGCCTACTACCCAAGTGGGTTCCTCCTCTGCAGACTTCTTGTCGTGCGTAGGTAGGTATGAAGTTTGGACAGGTTCTCCACTTCTCTTTCTCAATCAGCTTTGGAGCTGGAGGTGGGCGACTGATTGATCCAGTTCCCTAGAAAACCCTGACTACTGAAGAGCAGTAGGAGCTGTGTGATAGCAACATAAAGACATAAACAGTAGAACAACAGGCTGCCTGCTCCTGTCCACTTAGTCTAAAAGTTCCTCTGTAAGAATGTGAACAGGGATACTAAAACCCACAGCGTGATGACTATTTCGTAAGTCCAGGCTACCCTAGAGGGGCGGCCATCCATCTCTTCCTGTGATCAAGAGCTGTCAAGAGCGTCGTTCAGAACAGATTTGCTGCAGAGTCCTTCTTGCTGTCATTGAAAGCCCCAACAAAGATGCAGCCAATTCTTCCACGGTGGTCGGCTTCTCATCTAAGCAGGGTCGTAGAAGACTATGTCTGGGGTGGATTAAAACAGCCATGAAACCTCGGACAATGAACAGCTGCATGTTCCATAACAAAGAAAATGGCTGCAGCCCTACAGCTCATACTTGTATCTCCAGGGCATGGAGGTGAGGCAGAGAGAGCTCTTGATGGAGCCTTGAAAAATAAAATACCAGACAACGTGGCTCTCTGAAAATGTCACATGTCCACCGGCTGCCGGGTATCTGAGAGTTTGTCACCTGGTAAGACACATTGTGTGGGTTGGATTATTCTGCGGAGAGAGCTGTTATGTGGGATGATGAGGTGTGTTACCCAGGTGAGGACAGGTCTAAGTCGAGGCCCATGGACTGTCTGCTGGGCAGCACCCCACCAGGAGTGGAATCTGATTTGGACTCTGCAAGACACCAAAGAGGATGGGTCCATGGAGCCAACTACAGGCCTCTGTCCAGCCCAGCCTAGGTTTGCTTACAACATCCCTGTCCAACTACATGTGTCTGGTCCCATCCAAGGGTGAGCCGGTCAGCACCACGTGTGGCTTAACACCAGTCCCTCAGGAGTGAGCACAGAGGCTAGGTCTTCCCCATCTTCACAGTGTGTCTGCTAAGCTCATCACATACAAAGTCTTTAAAGCCAAAAGCACAATGTGGGATACAGAGGATCATTACACAATGACAGGAAGTATTAATTCACCAGGAAAGTATGCCTGACGATCCTGACACTAACACCACCAGGCCTCCCAAAGCCTGCAAACACCAGAATCTATGTTTTGAAGAGATTCCTCATTAAAATAGGTATATGCATCGTTGTTATGTAAATACTGCAGGCTGGCCTGCAAATGTTGAAGAATTCTACCGATAGGGCACGTGTGAGAAAGACAGTGAACCTTCCAAAGGCAGAGGAATCAGTGATGGTGGACGGCACCCAGGGGCTGTTACGTGAGAAGCACAGCTCAGGCCTCCCACATGCCCCGTCTCAGTTGATCTTCCAACAACCCTCCAGGTGGGCTGTCTTGTCCTCTCTCTGGTGTCCAGGTAAGGAAATAGGTCAGAGAAATTTCTGACTTGCCCGAAGTCACACACTGTAAGTGGCAGAGGTGGCAGTGAAGGCAGGGACATCTACCTCTTCCCACTTTTAAGCCCTGCTCTCCAGCTCAAAACGTCGGCTCGTTCACCTGGCAGGGAAGGTGTGTATCAGGTACATTACAGTGAATATTTCCGGGATTTGCTTTATTCATCTTAACAGTCGGCTGAAAGCAAGGACAGGTACTTAGAACAGGATCAGAGATGAAGAAAACACCATTTATGTCATTTTCTCTAAGCTATTAAAAAAACCTCTCAATCCCCTTTGGTCTCTAGGTAACTATAGTAAAAAAAAAAAAAAAGAAAAAGGATATGCTATCTTTTATTCTTAAAATTTTTATACCAAAGATATGTACTAGAAATTAAGTAGATCAGCTGAAATGACCTTAGAATTCTGGATACATATGAAATGGTAAAACCTAACATTTTCCCCATTTATTTATTGCTTCACTCCAGAAATCCTAGGGCTTGCCACGTGGCGGACACCAGGCCGGATGCTGGGTCTGTGAGTGAACGAGAGCAGGGCAGCCACACTAGTGAGGAAGACACGCCACCCTTTCAAGGGGCCTCGCTGATACATTTGCTGTATTTGCATGACTCATACACTCATCTGGGCAAATTCCTCAGAGGACAGAGGGGAGGCTCTACTTTCTCAGAGAGACACGCAACAGGCCCGTGGGATTCTTCAGGAAAGAGAAAACACACCCTGAAATACACACCGTGTTTGAACACGCCAATCAGGAGGGACTTGTCGGCCTCAGCGTCCCACCAGTCCACCGGGATCTCCACATAGTCGATGTCAGGCAGGGGCACGTCCAGCTCCCTGTGGAAGGAAGGGCGTGAACTCCGAGTGCCTTCCACACGGACAGAATAGAACACAGGAGCTCCTGGCTGGAGCCCCGGGGCTAAGCCACATCCCTAGGTGCACGCTTAGAGGCGGAAGGAACAAAACTGGGAGGATTCAGACAGCAGGGGGCCCAGGTGTCCTAACCAGGGCCCTGCATCTGGTTAAAATGGGGAGCGACTTCAGCAGGTGTATTTGATGTCCAGGCTCAACTCAGACTGAATGATGTAGAATCTGAAAGCACCTCATGGAGAATGTGTTGCCAGCTGGTCTGGGGTGGGGCCCGGGGCTCTACGTGTCAGACGATTCTAATGTGCACCTTCAGTTGACAACCACACCAAAAGCCATCAATATGTCCATTAGGTAAAGGCAGAACAAACCCCCAAGTGTTTGAATTCATACATGATCAAAAGCTGAAAAGTGGCCAAGCATCCTGGTCTGACACGTAGAGATCGTGAGCACTATTCCTGAATGAGCTAGTCTGCACTTCTGCACACAGGGTACGAAATGAGCCTTTCAGGGGACAGGGGCCACACCAGGAGGAACTTCCTGGCTAGGGTCTGCTAAAAGTCTGCTGGGTCAAACTTCTGGCCAAAGGGATGAATGTGACTCACCCCAGGGAGCAGATCTGCAGGGACTGGTCCCTGTCTGAGTTTCTGTGCACGTTGAGAGCTCACACAGATCCTTAGCTAACTGGCTTCATTTGTCTGAACACCGTCCTCACTCTTGGAAGGCTTTGGGGTTTGAGGGAGAGCATTCCCCTGGATGGCTCCTCCCTCCCACCTCCCAGGAGCCTGGAACGCCTCCTCTGGAACATCTCCAGCTGGTTCTTCCATCAGGTTCTTCTTGGGACGCAGGGCTGCCTCCCCCTTGCCAGGCCCAGCTCTCCTTGCAGGGGTGGGACTCCCTGACCCCACCTCTCTCCACCTGGCCCACTGCTCTGCCTGTGTGATGCCATGGCTGAACAACTCTTTTGGGGTGAGCGGTGTTTCATTCCTCATGGCAATTTCTCCACTATAAGGTATTTAACCTGAATAGGACCAGTGAGAACTAAGACCATGGAAAGCAAAGGAAAGGGGGAAGGAGGTGGACAACGGACTTAGTCTCTTCACGTTCTACTCACTTCCCTCCATCTGCAGGTCTAAGAAGGCAGGTGACAGGGGAATAAGTAAACTCAGATAGGTTACTTCTGCCAGGTGACACTGGAGATAAATAATCAGGTTGAATTCTGCTGCCTTTACATGACTCACTAGTTGGACCTTTTTACCGGAACACCCAACCTCCTGATTCTCACTAGAAATGCCCACGGTAACTATGAAATGCGTAGCCAGTGCTGACAGTCAACAAGCTGACTGCTCCTGATTACAGAATGCTCAAGGGTAGGACTGTCACTGCCCTTCACCTCTCTCCTCCTCTCATGCTCCTGTGACCACTAAGGCCATGAGCACAATGGGAAGAAAGAGAGGGAAGGAACCACGGCCCTGGGGAACCTCAAAGCAGAGTTCAAACGCCAACACCTGCGGTCCTCTGGGGACGACTAGCACTGTATGGGGCCAGAGCAAACTGCAGGTTTGGGGGAAGGGATGGCGAAGGAGGCGTCTGGGGATCCCGCTCACACACTGTGACTATCCTACAGCCCGATCAAGCGGTAGCCCAGGGCTCGGCAGTCTCTTCCCCCACGTCTTGGGCTACTCCAGGATTCTATGGCTTCGGAAACCCTAGCTTACAAAACTAAGGCACAGGTGAGAAAGCATCAGTAACACGACTAAGTATTATCACCCAGTAAACAAAGGAGGACCATTCAAAGGTGGAAGAGGACTGAGGCCAAGGGCGGGTAAAGCCTTCAGTCTACACCTGCCATGTCAAACATCAACATCACTCACATCCATCCATGAGTGATCATCAGTTAAGGCAGAGAAATGACTGCTTTAAAAGCAATTTTACAACACTACCGGAAGGGGAAAAAAACTAAGAACCTCACCAAGAGCCGTGCTATTATTTTTTTTAAAGAGAAAGAAGGTTTATTCAAGGAGATTCTCCACAGACAGAGTGTGGGGCATCTCAGAAGATGAGAGAGGCCCACGAGCTATGTTTTAAACAACCACTTTTTCTTTTATTTCACTCACAGATGACCTGGCTGAATCCTCCTCACTCTACCAGCCTGCTTTACCAGGGACTGGCCCTGGGAGGGAGGGGACATGGGCCTCGTGAAACACAGGCAGGTCTGTCCGTTTCCATCAACAGGTACTTTACAGCAATTCCTTCACACTGGGCGTTAGGGATGACCTGTTTTACCTGGCTGGAGTTCCTTCAAATGCTTTATCGGCTGCTTCTCCCAGAATTTCAGCTTTTAGGTAGTACAGCATCCGGACTCGCAGGAGTACCCTAGGAAAGGTGGACACGGTAAAGAAACACGCCAGAACCCATCAGCTGCCTGTGCGCTGCCATTCCCTCAGTGACCCAGGGCAATTCTGGGTGCTCCCAGGTCGTGAGTACTCGGAAAAGAGAACATTAACAGCAGATGTTACTGTGGTCATCCCCATTTCACACACGAAAAGGTTACCTTGCCAGTTATCTGTTAAGGTTACCCTGTGAGCCATGGGGGTCGGGGGAGTAGAAAAATAGCATCTCCTCTGGTCCTTAAGATGACTTGCCCCATCCACGTGGCCACGTGACCTCTAGGGCAGAGCTGCCTTCCAAGAGGCTCGTTACCAGTTTCCTAGTTAAGTGATGAGTGGCGTATGTTGAACGGTGATGTTTTCAAATAGTTTCACTTGTACACATGCCTGTTGCATGCTCAGTCGCTTCAGTCGTGTCCGACTCTTTGCGACCCCATGGACTGCAGCCCGCCAGGCTCCTGTGTCCATGGGATTCTCCAGGTAAGAATACTGGAGTGGGTTGCCATTTCCTCCTCCAGATCTTCCCGACCCAGGGATCAAACTCATGTCTCTCGTGTCTCCTGCGTGTCTCCTGTATTGGCAGGTGCATTCTTTACCACTGTGCCACCTGGGAAGCCTGCAACACCCTTAACTTTAGCCAAACAAAACCTAGTAATATTTTGGCAATAGCAACCCACTCCAGTACTCTTGCCTGGAAAATCCCATGGACAGAGGAGCCTGGTAGGCTGCAGTCCATGGGGTCTCGAAGAATCAGACACGTCTGAGAGACTTCACCTTCACTTTCATGCATTGGAGAAGGAAATGGCAACCCACTCTGGCGTTCTTGCTTGGAGAATCCCAGGGACAGGGGAGCCTGGCGGCCTGCCGTCTATGGGGTTGCACAGAGTCGGACATGACTGAAGTGACTTAGCAGCAGCATTGCCTTTTCTTTTTCCTTTTTCTAAAAATGACTGTTCTCTCGATATGAAGTGTGTTTTGCACAAATGCACAGCTTGATGAATCTTCACATACTGACTGCACATGTATATCCAGGATCCAGATCAGGAACCAGAACATCTCCCCACAAGGTCCCCTGGTGTTCCCTTCCGGTCACTTTACCCACCCCTGAACACATCATCACTGTCTTGACTTCTTGAGCTTAGATCTGAAGCAGCTGTTTTTCCACTTTTTTAAGTTCTTCTGATAACAACGTCATGCACTCTCAGTACTATCAGGATACTAACAGCAAACAGTGGTTTGAGTACCCACTATGTGCCAGCATGTGTTAGCTCACTTGATCCTCAAATCAATGCTAGGAGGTAGGAACTATTATAAAGGAAATCAACTGCGAATATTCCCTAGAAGGAGTGATATTGAAGCTGAAGCTCCAATACTATGGCCACCTGATGTCAAGAGCTGACTCACTGGAAAAGACCCTGATGCTGGGAAAGACTGAAGGCAGGAGGAGAAGAGGGTGGCAGAGGTTGAGATGGTTGGATGGCATCATTCACTCGGACCTGAGTTTGAGCAAACTCTAGTAGATAGTGAAGAACAGGGAAGCCTGGCGAGCTGTAGTTTATGAGGTCACAAAGAGTGAGACATGACTCAGCAACCAAACAACGAAGAACTACTATCCTTATTTTTAAAATAATTCACCTGCAGGTAAGTAATGGGGCCAGGATTGAAATCCAGGCAGTCCTGACTCCAGAGCCTGTCTTGACCCTTACCTGAAATTGGTGGTGTGGTAGTTTAGCCACTAAGTTGTGTCTGACTCTTACGACCCCATGGACTGTAGCCTGCCAGGCTTCTCTGTCCATGGGATTTCCCAGGTAAAAGTAGTAAAGTGAGTTGCCATTTCCTTCTCCAGGGGATCTTCCCAACCCAGGAACTGAACCTGGGTTTCCTGCATTGGCAGGAGGATTCTTTACCACTGAGCCACCCAGGAAGCTCATCTGATATAGGGGTGGCAGTAAATTTACTAGTGAAAGAGCCCACAATTCTAGAAGCTCACAGGCCAGCTGTGCTGAAGCAATCCTGCCTGGCAGAGACCAGGACCTCATGAGAGAACCAGAATCCAAGAGCAGAGGGAGAACAATCCAAGGAGGCAGGTTGTAGATTCGATACACAGAAGGACAATGAGTTAGAATCATCTGGTAGTTCAGTGGTAAACTCCCATCACTACGAAGACTGGAATGGAGGCTGGAGGACTCCCTGCTGGGGCACTGCCCACAAAACTCCCAGGCTACATGGGGGGCGCTGCAAGCACCCACCAGCTCTGAGTCTCCAGGCCTCACTGAGCCAGAACCAAGAGGACAGTGGTCTCCACCAGATTCAGAAGAATAAACAGCAGTCAGCTTCTTCAAACCCAGAGGACTGCTTTACTGTGCTATTCTCTGATTCCTGGGGTAAGGCTTGCACTCAGGAGATAGTTAGAGCTGGTGGTAGAAATGTTGAGAATTTCTCCAAGGTTACAATTAGTTCTGCTCAGCATCTGTGATGACCCGTGCAGGTGTGAGGGAAGTTCTATGTCAACCTCTCCAGCTTAGCCTGCTTCCAACACTCCAGATCCCCATCTGCAGCTGGGGACAGGGCAGCCAAGTGTTGCTGCTGTAACTTAATAAGGCAAAATCGGAGTCGGTCCTTGGCTTTGCTCTTCGTCATTTAACGAATGTAACGATTCTGATATGGAGACAAGCGCCACTGTTCTCCCAGTCCATAAGGCTCACAACCGTGGAGTTACCGGGTTTTCATGTCCCTCATCACACATGGTGATTGTTTCTCCTTTAATCACACCTCTCATAGTTGACACTTTCTCTCCGGTTCTACAGTCAGCATCCTAATCTAGGTCATCACGGTCAACATTTATGATAACAAAACTCTTGAATTGGCCATTCAGCTCCAGGTAAGCACCTACTCCATCTTGGAAATTGTTACCAGATTATTTTTCTGACCAAATACCATTTTTTCAATCATGTCTGACTTGTTCAAGAAACATGGCTGCTTAATATTAATACTGACTACAGACTCCTCAGGAGCCTGGGGCACCAGATCTCCCATCCATCAAGGAGTCCTTGTCCCCGCCAGCCTCCTTTCTGTGTATCCACGTGCAAACCTGTCACTGTTTGTGGCTGGTGCCCTCACTCCCCACAACAAAACTTCACAAGGACAGGTTCATTTTCTATCACTTGTTTCCTTTATCTCTGCCTGCCCCACCCTAGCTGTTAGCCCTGGGATATACAGAATGCTATCTCAGATGTGTGTCCATCACACACCAGGAGGCCATGGGTGTCACAGCAGGTGGGAAGAGGAGAACCTGGCACAGCGAGGGGGCAGCCGAGCGTGGTGGCCGCCAAGGCCAGTCTCTGTTCTCGCTAATATGCCCGTGGCGATGGAGGGAGGGAAAGCAGTCCAATCACCAGGGTCCTCAGTGGATCTTGAGAGTCACGTCAGAAGATTCTGTATGAACTCTGTTGGTGAGAGAGGCCAGGTTCCAGAAGAGAAGAGAGATGGTTAAAGGAGGTAGAGAGGGGACCTTCCTGGTGGTTCAGTGGCTGAGACTCCTGTGGCTTGACTTTGATCCCTGGTTGGGAAACTAGATCCCACATGCCACAGCTAAGCAACTAAATATCCCACATGTCCACAATGAAGATCAAAGATCCTGGCACAGCTAAATATTTTTTCCAAAAAAAGAAAGGAAAAAAGAGAGCTTTCAGTGTGAATGAACCCTGACCCAGCTTCCAGCACAGAGCCGCCTGCCTTTCTGACCTTGCACGGTGGTCCAGGGGCACCGAGTGACCAGGGGTGAGGGGCACTCACTTGTTGCAGTGCTGTTTGAGGTGCTTCTTGTAGCCGTCGTCATGTAAGACCACCTCGGGGTTGCAGGTGGCCAGCCAGTCTGCATTCTTTAACTCTGGGAGCAGCAGCTGGTTCTTCGTCTTCTTCCCCTTCCTCCCTCTGGGGACCGGAGCGGACAAGCCTGAGACAGAAAGGCAGGGAGGTGAGCCAAGGTGCCTTCAATGTGGTTGTTGGAACAAAGCTGGGCTAGGGCGGCAGTGGGGCTGCACATGGTGGCCCTGGATGAAGGACCCTGCTCCTCAGCCCCCAGGCACGGATGGTGAGGGGGCACCCAGTCCCTTACTCAGTGAACCCTTGGTCCATTCAGTCAGTTAGGAAGAATCTACCAAGTACCCTGTAGGATCAAGGAAGGTACGGTCGAACCTGTGTCCTTGGGGACCCCACCACCCAGCTGGGGAAAAGGAACACTGAACCTGAAGATGAGAAGGTGAGTGAGCTGTGGCTTAGCACAGGGAAGGAGCAGCCCCAGGAAACACACAGAGGTGGAACTGGGGTGGGGCATGCCTTGGGTCACAGGAGGAGATGCTGTGACCCCGAGGGCAGAGGGCAGGAGCGGAGAACTTCAAGAGAGCCCAGCCACACTTAAAACATCCCAGGTAACATGGATGAGTGGGAAGGAGAATGGAAATGAACAAAAATCAGCATCCTTTCCCACCAGTGGTATTCTGAAATACACCTGAGAGAGAGAAGTCCCCAAAGCACAGCGACATGGACCAGCATGGAAGGAGGAGGGAAGGACACGCTGCCACCCCGCACCTGAGTGGTTCTGGAGCGTCTGGGCCTGCCCGTCTTTGGTGGGTGTGATCAGCTCCCAGATGAAGCTCTTTATCTTCTCATCCCCTTTGTAGTGCTTGACACAGTACACCAGCAGGGCCCGGCAGATCATCTCCATGTCCTTCTCGTTCAGATGCCACTTGAACCGCCCGTGCGTCAGGATGTCCTTCCACCGGCCCCAGCTGAGAGCGGACCCCCAGAAGGGCGTTAGAGGGAGGAAGGGCCAGCCGTGCCCTCGACACGGCAGGGCACACAGGAGCCAAGTGCGTGTCTTGACCCCTGGTTGGGACCTGAGGGCTTTGTCTCCTGAAAAACCTCGGAGGCCTGCACACTGCAGTCCAGCAAATGCCACTGAGGGGACCTCGACACTGGACAGAGAGCTTCATACGGCCGCTATAATGTTAAGGGAGGAATGACAGTATCTGGAGTGTGGAATAAATTTGGAATTAAGACAGAGTCCAGGTGCAGTACTGGAAAGCGATGGGGAGCTCCCAGAAGCTAAACCCTCAGCTTCTACCAGCGCCAGAGCCCGGCATGCATCATGCGGTAACGCTAACATCTGCTGCATTGATTCCTGTACGTCCTTGGGGGGGGGGGGGGAAAGGCCGGAAATCAGTACCAGGTGGCAAATGAGTCCCAGAGATGTGCTGTGACAAACACATGAGAGAATCACGGCACGTCTGTAAAATGGCGGCAGAGCGTACTGGCTGAGGGGCCCTCGGGCAGAAAGCTCAGTTCTCTCTTCCTATAACAGACTCTCCCTCCGCCCAGACCCCAGAGGGGAGGGGAGAGCCACGCTGGACACATCTCGACTGAACAGAAGAGGGGGAAATGACGAGGGCGAAGAGGCGAAGCCGACACCCACCCGAAGATGAGCAGGTTCTTCTCCACCCGGAAGCACTCGGCCCGGAGGTAGCGCCTGGTTTTGTCATTGAGGCGCCGGGACCTTGTGGGCCTCTCGTCAGAGTCGCTGTCCAGCTCCGAAAACTCCATGAGCTCGTCCTCCTCGAAAGAGTTGTAGTGTTTGGTCTGCTTCCGCACGCGCGGGCGGTCGAGCACCAGGCTCTCCTGGAGGCAGAGGGGACGGCTGGGGAGAAAGGCCCTGGTCTCCCTCCGCCATCATGGCGGACCCTGCTGCCGCTCCTCAGGACCGCGCGGGGAAGAACCACACCCCTGTCTCGACCCCCAGCAGGAAAGGCCCTTTCCAGCACACCTGCCGGGTCCACGGCAGGCAGAGGGGACTTGTTGAGGCTGGCCTGTCCCCCCGCCTCCCTCCAGGGCTGGCCGCCACCATCTGCTGGTTCTGCAGTCTTTCTAACAAGGGCGAGGCCCCCAGCGCTGGAGTGGCTGCCTGGGGCACCCCGGCTGTTCTGCCCGGCACGCGGAGGCGGCTCTGGAGACAGGAGTCGGAGAATTCCATCTGCTAGGCAACTTTCTGAAGACAACACATATTAGTGCTGCTTCCTTTTGTGCCTTCCACTGGCGCCACTAACCTTTTGTCTTCCATGGAAGAGAGAAACGCACCCACTCGGTGGCTCCCTTGGCCACAACCGTGACCACTTCTCTAGTCTCTTATCATTTCATGCTTCTCACCCCCTCCGCCTAGGCCTCCTCCGGAAGCTCGGCTAAGCTCCTGCACACCCATCTATGCGGCCTGGATGTCGCCTCTGCTTCAATCATCTTCCCTTCCGCCTGGATGCTCCAACCGCTTCTGACTGTCTCAGGGCAAGGCCTTTTCTTCCCCCTCTTGCCCACCGCCCTGTACACAAGTCACTTCCTGACCATGACACTGGACAACACTAGAAAGAGGTTACTAAGGGGACTGCAGAATCCTCCTGTTAGGAGAAGAGGCCGGACTAAGCAACCTCTGGCCATCCTACTGAAGAACTGGCAAGGCTGGATGCTGGTTACTGAATCAAAAGGGTGTAAGCAGGGACTGTCTGCTGGGTCTGTGAGCCCAGGAGACTTCAACACGCATCTGAGGACAAGGGCAGACAGTGACCTGTGCTCAATCCCAAGGAAGGTGATGGGGTCAGAGATGGAGAGTAGGGCAGCAGACACTTCTGTGAGCCTCGCAGCCGGCTGGGGGCAGCTGCCTTTGCAGTGTTACCTCCCGCTCTGCAAACTGGGTGCCACCAACTCCTTTGTCCACATGTCTCTCTTTTTTCACTTTCTCAGTGAGGTCAAGTACCTTGTCCAAAATACAGACAGTGGATGGCAGAGCCAGTATTCAAACCCTGGTTTTATTCCAAGGCCATTCTCTTCCTCATGTTCAGAAATAGAAAAACTCAAGATACTGAAAGAACGGAGGGGAATCTAATACACTTTTCTACATCATGCTTTTTTCCACTGTTTGTCAGAGGTAAAATTCCTTGCATAGGAGGTGCTGAAATAGAGGAAAACAGTCACGTGCCAGGGACAGGATATTGGCTTGGGTCACGGGGCTGATCTTGATCTGTTTGGTTAGTTCCAGTTCTAAGTGAATTTTTACTAAAATTGGAAATTCCAGTTTTAATAGAATTTCCCAGGTTCCCAATTAGGTCATTTTAAATACAGTTAACATTTCTCAAGCTCTGTCTATGTGGCAAGCATGTTTTAAGTACATTACATGTAGCATCTCATTAAATACTAAGGCTCAGGAGTGAATCATGGTTTGACCTGGTAGGAGTTTATGGCCCTATGAGATATCTGTGAAATGTTCAATGAAATAAAATATTCTCAATGCTCTACCTTCTCACTCTTTGCTTCAGTGTCCAGTTCAGCTATTTTAGCCCACTTCTGCCAAAAGTTTGGGTCATCTAAGGAAATATCCGTTCTGTTTCCTGAAGCCACAAAGCTAGCCTGTGAAGAAGAAAGAACCAATAAACCATATCTGAACACAATCAATAAAACACCCTGTGTTCTCCAACGTACCACAGACACAAGTATATGCTCCATCTGCGTTCAAAATCAAAACCTCTAACAGAGCTGCCAAAATGTTAAGTGGAAATCTCAAAGCTATTCTTTTAAAATTTTATTTCAAACATTGGGCGAGGAAATTATAATTTCAACCTACAGGATCATTTTTTGTAACTTAAACTCAGTGGGAGACAATGGCAAGCATATGTCTAGCTGCCCGTGAAAGGGTTGATTCTTACAACTTCCCTGGACGTGGTTTCTCTTTCAGTTCACCAGGTCCCAAGTGTCCATGCTGGGACAGGCCATGGCTGGGCAGTATGAGGTCTGCAGAGATGAGTTATGCCTCTTAAGTGCAAAATATCCCTGGAAAAGCCCTTCCCCTATAAGTCACCAGACCGGTGATTTACAGAACAGGTCACGAAGCTCAGAGAGCCTGTGGCGAGGGAACCCCAGAGGGATCTGTAAGCGGTTTGGTTAAGTTGAATTCTAAACCCAGTGACCTGACGAGCAGAGGAAGGAGGCACCTAGGCTAGAAGCTGGGAATCTTGGATAAACACTCTCAAGTCTCATGAAATGAACAGAATACTTGCTTGAGTTTGAGGAATGGAGTGTTCACTGGAATTTCAACTCTCTGACATTGACCAGGGAGTATCCTATAAGGGAACTGAGAGGACCAATCGAGGATTCTGGAGCAATCTTTTTGCATAACGAGGAGTGCAAATTGCAAGCCCAAGTGTCCTCCCTGCCCACTGAAGATCAGCCAAGGATTTGAAGGGGTGAGTTCTTTTATAGCTTCTGACCCATCATTCAAACCTCTTCTAAGAATCTGCATCTTCAGAGTGGCACACAGAATAGGCATATAGCCAGAAAAATCTCAACAGTTTGCAATTAGAGAAGTAGGAGCCCAGCTGATGAGGGTCAAAGTATACAGACTTTCCTTGTCACTGGCCCGCCCCACGTGGACGCTGCAGAGAAGGCCCTATACCTTGGCGAAAGTGGATCCTTTCCCCTCAGACTGGATGGTGATGGTATGTGTCCTCCTCTGCAGGATCTGGTCTATGTCTTCTTCACAGAACTTGGAGCCTTCGTCCTCTTCATCCATCAAGGCGCCGTAGGCACCTTTCCGGAGCAAGTCCTCTACCTCCATCTTTGAGAGCTGCTGTACCTGGATGGGTCACCAAAGGCTACTCACAAAGTGGGAAATGCACAGGAGGAAAACAGCCTCAACTCTGACCTTCAGGACTCAGCACACAGTTCCTCCACTCATTGCCATGTCAGAAGAATAAAGACATGGACAACGAGCTTTAGAAAATGAAAACCCAGATAAAGATATGCAGGAGAATGATGGGGAGGGCGGGCAGATGATACTCTACAGGGCGCCCTGGAATAAAACCCAGCCCAGGACCCAACAGCCCTAACATTCCTCAGGATGTTGGTTATTATCAAATGTCACAAACTGTTAAAACTAGGCACCACCGGAGAGAATATGTTTAAGGTTTATTTTATGTTTTAGTTTGAGTCTGTATCTTTAAAAACCTCCAGATGGACCAAACTGAGCTAAAGAATAATGATTTATTCATTATTAAATAAAAACAATAGTATTGGAAATGATGTCATTTCTTAACTAAAGAGAGGATCCCATGCCAAGTGTGATCTGCTCAATTGCTTGCTGAAAACAGGAAATGGGAGTTCAAAACACCCTTTCCTGGTTCTAATTAAGAATCTGGTTCTCTTTATATCAGTCACAGGAGGGAATTCCATGACTCCCAGCGCTGTACCATGAAGTATTATACTTAGCAGCATATGCATAGCTAAGAGGATACAGAACATCTGGACGAAAGGACAGCTCACTTAGAGGGCCAGAGATTAAGGAGAGATATTCTGCTTTGTTTTCCTGGACTTTACTGCAACTCAAGAATCTTTGCAGCAATTTTTATCCCCTCCAGAGGTGGGAAAAAAGATTCTATTCACTGCCATGTTTCAAGCTGATTGGTAATTTATTCATTCATTTCTTCATTAACCATGATGCACTGAACATCTTTAATATGCCAAGTACTCTAAGGGGTGCTGGGTATGGAATAGCTCACCTTCAGGGAGCTCCAAGTTTGCAGTATCAGATAAAGCATGGTGACAGTAGATAATTTGTAGAGCCAAGAGGGTTAAGATCGACTCATTTCCAAAGGGCAATGTTAAAAGTCTATTCATGGGGTGGGTGGGAGGGAGGCTCAATGGGGAGGGCATATATGTATACATATAGTTGAGTCACGTTGTTACCCAGCAGAAACCAACACAGCATTGTAAAGCAATTATCCTTCAATTAAAAAATAAAAATATAAATTAAAAAAATAAAAGTTTTTTTTACTGAAATGTTATTGAATGTTGGGCAATCCTACCACCTAACTGCTCCTATGGATTCCCTTATCCATCTAGAGATGCAGAGATTCACCCTCAGTAATCCTCTATTCCAGGGGATTGACTGTCAAAGGTGTGTGCGTGTGTGTGTATGCTCAGTCGTGTCCAACTCTTCGTTATCCCATCGACTGTAGCCCGCCAGGCTCCTCTGTCCATGGAATTCTCCAGGCAAGAATACTGGAGTAGGTTGCCATTTCCTTCTCCAGGTGATATTCCCAACTCAGGGATCGAACCTGTGTTTCTTGCGTGTTCTGCACTGGCAGGCAGATTCTTTACCACCATGCCACCCGGAAAGCCCCCAAAGATGTGTGGCCTGACTCAATTTAGTGAAAGGGAACCTTACAACAGCCGTAGGAGTACAGGCTTTTGGCAGGTGGGGGTGGAGGGGTCTGGGCTGCATGACAACCCCATCTCCGGGCCTAAGAGCAGCCACGGCATACTCACGCCATTCGTGCTGCCTTTCCGGTTGATGTCCTGAAGGACGGCCTTGTCCAGGCCCAGCTTCAGGCTGGCCTTGTCGAACATTTCCCGCTCGTAGGAGTTCCGCGTGATGAGGCGATACACCTTCACGGCTTTACTCTGGCCTATCCTGTGACACCGGGCCTGAGCCTGGGGAGGAATGAGGGGCACACGCGTCAGGGCACCAGACAGGACGGTGTCAGCCCAAGGGATGGGGAAATGATGCTATGTTCCACGGGGTGTGAGTGCCTGGCTCTCAGAGGCGGGAATCACGGGACTGACTGTGGAGCAGAGCTCACCCCGGTGCTAGCCATCCCTTCCAGAGCACTCCTTTCACCTCCCGTTATTTATGGGGTGACCCTCGTGTGCTGGGATACAGTGCCAAGAGGGACCTGGCTTCCTCCCTCCCTAGCCTGCGGTCTGCGTGCAGGCACCCGGTCCCTGGAGGCTGCCCTGCTCTCTGGGGAAATGGGCCATTCAGAGCCAGCAGCCCCGCTTGCTAAGTTGTTCATTTTACCATAGAAATTTTCACACATAAGACCAAAGCAGAGAAAAGTACAAGGACCTCTTGTGGTCATTCTTATTTCACGTCTCTGCTATGCCTTGATCCTCTAAGATTATTATGGATATTGTTTCATCTTCACATATTCTAATACGTATTTCTAAATATAAGGACTCTTGTAAGATATATTACCATGGCTATACTTCAGAAAATCAACACTGCGTACTATCTAGCCAGTGTTCCTATTTCCCTGCTTATCTCATATATATGTTTTTAAGTTCACTTGTTTGGATCAAGATTCAAACGAAGCCCATGTGTTAAAATTGGTTGATGTATTTCAAGTCTCTTTTAATCTACAGATACTCCCTGCCTGTATTCTCTCCTTTTATGAAATGCAGCTTCTTTGCTGAAGGGACCAAACACCTCTCCTGTAGTTTCTCACGGTCTGTATTCTGCCACCTGTGGTTTGGCTGCTTTATTGAACAGATTCTTCTGTTCCCTTCACTTCCTCTAAGCTGGAGCTATACCTTGAGACTTGATGAGGTGAAGATGTTACCTTTGGCAAGTGTATTTCACAGGTGGTGTATAAATTTCCATCAAAAGGTATATGATGTCTGGTTTGTCTTTCTTTCGAAGCTGATGCTCACTGCCCAGACTCATTATATCATGAGGGGTTACAATTCCCCTCTCTGATTTTTTTGGTGACCCTGATGTACAGTTCATAAAGGAGAGACAAGCTAAATGTCTGGCTCTTTCTCTTCATATTTAATCTGTTTCCAAATGAACACCCTCCAGAAGTGACTAACAAAGATCTTTGTAATTAGTTTTTTAAGTGATACAATGAAAGCATGCATTTAAATAATACATGTGCTATTTTTTTTTTAAACTGCATTTACTGCTGTTATTATTCTTAATGCTGTTCAAATATGGCCTGTGGGAACCTCTTCGTTGGCTCCTGGCTTTCTGAGGAAGACTAGAGAAATTCTGATATTGTATTTGGAGGCATCAGTATAAACTCACAGTTGGGGTATGCTGTGTGTAAAGAAAAAGATATGGGTATGTTCATATGTTAAGTCAAAGATGAGCAGTGTCTGACAGCTCCCTTGCTTTCTGGTATGATAACATGTTCCATGCTCCCACTGCATATTTCTTGCCTAAACCCAGATTCAGCCCTCTTTTCAAGGAGTCCAAAAGCCTCTTTTGCTCTAGTGGCAGTGAGACAACAGTCTGGATGCTCACTGCCACTTGCTTGCTTGGTCATTGGTCCTGGGTCTACTCAGTGGGCAAAAGTACAAGTGTTTGTGTGTGTGTAGTGTGTATGATCACGTGCACACATAAGACCAAACGCATCATGAAATCATACTGACAACTTTTAATTCCAGTTTGGGACTATGGGATTTTATTTTCCTTAACCACACATCTTTTTAACTACGCTGAAAAGCTCAGTTCTCAACCATGCCAATATCACTACCTATTTGATCTATCCCACAATATATACCAGAAAAATAGGTACCAGAAAAATAGCATCATTATGATCCCTTCTCCCAAAAACAATGTAAGACTTATTGCCCTCCCACTCTAGGCCATATCTCATTAAGTACGTACAGTCAAACTGCAGTGTTTTATACACATACTTGCAAATAGGTTTCTTTTTTACAGTGTCAAGATTGGCAATTCTAGAACACTTTCTGTGTAATCTAGGGTTGAGCGAATTAGTGAATATACTGAGGGTAAGAGGAGTCAGGCTTTTCATTGCTGACCAAGGAAGTTACAAACATGGAAAGAAGAAAAACTAGAAAACCTCTCTGTGGTGTCAGACTGGATTTGGAGGTTATCAGTATTGTCACGGTTAGGTGTGCAGGTGTGTGTACATAGTCACACATATACAGACATAGAAACAGACATAAATGTGTATTTATGTTTATACGTTTAGGTAGACACATGCATGTTTATACACACATATACATATGAAGGCATCGTATGTATTATGTGTATCTGGATTCCCTGTGTGTGTGTGTATTCTGGCTCTGTCCACTGAGAGGGCCTGGGCGCAATGGCATCCTAGTAGCAAAGAACATACCTAACTCTCAGATCTTGGTTTCTAAATTCCATTCTCCATAAGAAGAACAAGGCCTATCAGAGAAGTGCTTAATTCTAGGGCCAGGGTAGGCAGTCTGAAACAGATCACTATGCCAGAATGTGAGGAAGAACTCAAAGGATGATGGAGACACATCAAAATAATACCTAAAAGTTGAAGAGGCTTCCACTGGCTGGGTCCAGGACTAACTCAACCTCAAAATAAATAAAATGATGGACTATAACCCACTGAACAGAAGAAGAATCCATGAGTACATACTGACATAAACAAGCTAATGGGAGAAAAGGAAGACTCTTCCATGGAGCAGAAAGTCACTAACAAATGTAGAATGACTGTTAGAAAATCAACACTTTGCAACCATCACAGTGATGACTGATCCAGGCAAAAAGGATCAATGGAAACTAAAGCCACTGGGTGAAACTTTGATGAGGAAGAGTATATTTACATACTCTCAAAGCATCTCTCCAAAATTCCTTATTAATTTCAGAGGGAAATGAGCAACTTCACAGTGGAGAAACCCAGCAGACGCCACTAACCGAGCTCAAAGTGCTGATTATCGACAAATGAACGTTGTGTTCCCGTAGACGTGACACCCTGAGAACGACCTATCACTGAGAGGGGTATCACTGAACCCGGGCCCAGTCCTGAGGAAATGCAAACACAGAACAAGGGACCATCTGAAAAACATACAGCCTGCACTCACCAAAGACATCAAGCGGGTGGGAGAACGAGAAATATCAAGCAGCTGATCCACTAAAGGAGACGAAAGAGGTAAGAGAACTGTAATGGGCGATCCTGGTTTGGATCCTGCGGAGGAACGCTGAGTCGGCCAAAATGCTCATGCGATTGTGCAAAACAAACAAAACAAAAAAAAACCCTGAGCAAACTTTTTGGCCAACCTAATAGCTAGAAAGGATGTTGAAAGAAATGATAAAATCTGAGTATGCACGGTGCATTGGAGTTGTTGCTGTTTAGTCATTAAGTCGTGTCTAACTCTTTGTGACCTCATGGATTAATGTGGGGAGAAATGAAACAAACCCTAAATATCAAAAGCAAAATCAAACAGCTGAATCTAGCTGTATATGACATGGACAGCATAACCCCAAGAGAGAGATTACTTCAAGCGTTTGTATTTAATTTTTCAATACCTTCACTGTGATATAATTTCCGTTTACAACTCCAATATGCCCTTTATCCAGATTTCCATTTTCCCTCACTTACTGTACCATTTCTGCCTTCACTCTCTCCTGTCTCTCCGAGTACACACACAGACATAAACACATGTGTGCACACACACAGGCCACTTTTTGTCTGAAACATTTGAGAGTAAGCTGTCCCAAGTGCCTTTAGTCCTGCACACTAAAGTGTGCAAGGACAGTCTCTTATATAACCACAGTTCTCAGGATCAAGAAATAAGGATAGTGTCTCTACATTAATTTAACCATGTGAGAAAGAAAAAAATTAAACCAAGTAACTTTGGAAAATGGCATTTTGATAACATACTTTAAGCCTAATGAAAACTTTGGTCCAATGAAAAGAAAATCTAGACAAGAGGGGATATGTGTGTAATTACAGCTGATTTACTCTGCTGTACAGTAGAAACACAACATTGTGCAGCACCTATACTCCAATAAGAAATAGTTAAAAAAAAACAAAACAGTTTAGTCCGAGACTGCTGTTGTTTAGTCGCTAAGTCGTGTCTCTTTTGTGACCTCATGCATGGACTGTAGTCCTTCCAGCTCCTCTGTCCATGGGATTTCCTCAGAGTAGGATACTGGAGGGAGAAGGCAATGGCACCCTACTCCAGTACTCTTGCCTGGAAAATCCCATGGATGGAGGAGCCTGGTAGGCTGCAGTCCATGGGGTCGCTAAGAGTCGGACACGACTGAGCGACTTCCCTTTCACTTTTCGCTTTCATGCATTGGAGAAGGAAATGGCAACCCACTCTAGTGTTCTTGCCTGGAGAATCCCAGGGACGGGGGAGCCTGGTGGGCTGCCGTCTATGGGGTTGCACAAAGTCGGACATGACTGAAGTGACTTAGCAGCAGCAGCAGCAGGATACTGGAGTGGGCTGTCATTTCCTTCTCCAGGGGATCTTCCTGCTTCAGGGATTGAACCTGTGTCTCCAGGGCATCTCCTGCATTGCAGGCGGACCCTTTACCACTGAGCCACTGGGGAAGCTTTCATAGAATATGGGTTAGTAATTCTGAAACTACTTGATCTATGAGTATACTAAGAGCGAACAAGTGAGTAAAGGTATCGTATTATGATAACGAGACCAGGCTTCTCACAACCAGAGAAAGGAGTTACAAATACGGAAGAGTGCAGAAGGCTACAAGGAGTCCTGTGGTGTTGGGACGGGGATCAGAAATCTCACGACAGATGAGCAGATACAGAAGGAATACAGGTGTGTGGTACACATGCTTGTGTCAGCACGCACACCTGTATTTCCTGGCTGTCCGCCTGGGGAGCCTAGAAGCAGTAACACTCCAGTAGCAGGGCATGCTCAGTCACTTCAGTCGTGTCCAACTCTCTGCAACCCTGTGGACTGTGGGCTGCCGGGTTCCTCTGTCCGTGGGATTCTCCAGGCAAGAATACTGGAGTGGGTTGCCATTTCCTTCTCCAGTGGATGTTTCAGACCCAGGGATTGAACCCGAGTCTCCTGCATTACAGGCAGATTCTTTACCAACTGAGCCATGAGGGAAGCCCCACAAACTGACGGAACCATGTCTAAAGGATAGGAGCCAATCTAAAGGGGCTCCCAAAAGACCAAATCCAAACAGCAAAATAATGAGAGTAATGGATTCTAACCTGTAAGATAAAATAAATATTCAGGAATCCATACCGATGTGGGGGACAAACAACAGCTGCTCTTTACAGTTAAGAGTCCAATTTCGACTGCAGAAGGAATGACTAAAATAGAAAATTACCATTAGCCAAACACACCATGGTATTAATTACTGAAGGCAAGAACCACTGGTGGATGCTAAAATTAATAGGCAAAAGTATGATAAGAATAGCATCTCAAAATATCTCCTCCCAAGAAACTGACTATGTTTCAAGGTAAAAATAGTAACTTTACTGCAGAGAAACCTGGCAGACACCACCTCAACCAAGTAATGAAGCTTACAATCACGAGTAGTAAGACATATCGACATCACATACCCCCTGAGAAGGACATAACATCACTTCTACGATATTCATGCCAAAAGTGCATAACCTCCAATCTGATCATGAGAGAAACGTCAGGCAAACCCAAAGTGAGAAACAATTCTACAAAACACCTAGTCAGTACCCTTCAAAAGTGTCAAGGGCATGAAAGATGAGGAAAGACAGGAGCTGTCACAGATTACAGGTGGCTAAGGAGTCGTAATTTCTAAAGGAAACGTGAGATCCTGAACTGGATCCCAGACCAGAAAAAGGAACATCTGCAGAAAAATGAAGGAATCTGAATAGGGTCTACAGATCAGAGTATTGTACCGATGTTAATTTCCTGGTTTTAATAATTACACTATGGTCATGCGTGCTGCGTGCTTAAGTCACTCAGTCGAGTCTGCTTCTTTGCAACTCCGTGACTGTAGACTGTCAGGCTCCTCTGTCCATGGGATTTCCCAGGTAAGAATGCTGGAGTGGGCTGCCATTTCCTTCTCCAGGGGATCTTCCCAACCCAGGGATCAAACCTGCATCTCCTGCTTGGCACGCGGATTCTTTACCACTGAGCCACCTGGGAAACGTGTATGGTTATACAAAATGATAACATTAAGGGAAGCTGGGCAAAGGCTCTTAGAATGTTGCACTATCTTGCACTTTTTACTTAAAATGACTTCAGAATAAAAAGTTTTTAAGAGATTTTGTTCTATAATTGCATATTTAGGATGGTTCTAAAGGTGAATATACAAAAAGGCATTTTCAGAAAAACTAGTTTCTATACATCACTTCTCTGTTCTCTCACCCTGACCCCCTCCCCCAATAGGTAACCATTTAAAATGAAGGCTTTTGTTTACCTCTCCATGGCAGGGAAGGCATGACAGATAGACAGACATCCAGCCTTTTCAGGTAAAGGCTGGCATACTATATTTTTTCTACCTTATGTTTTTTCAGCCAACAATATCTTTAGGAGGTGACTCCAGAGCAGTGTGCAGAGAGACTTCCCATTCTCTTATTAGAGCTGAGTATATAATCTTAGTCAATAAGTCTCCTACGGATGGACAACTAAGTTGTTTAGTTTTTGGCTATTACAATTAGTTGCCACACCTTCTTTCACTGTCTTTAGTGGTAGTAAATCTTTATTATTATTAGGAGGAAATCTGATGGCCAGCTCTGGTAAATAAAGGACATGATCAAGTTACGTAATACGCTTTTATGGATTATGGAGACTATAAAGTAGCAGTAATATGTGGTTCCTGCCAAAGCAGGAGATGCAGGTTCAATCCCTGGGTTGGGAAGATCCTTTGGAGGAGGAAATGGCAACCCACTCCAGTGTCTCGCCTGGAAAATTCCATGGACAGAGGAGCCTGGCAGGCTATATCCACAGGGTCACAAAGAGTTGGACACGACTGAGAGACTAAACAGCAACAATATGTGGTCATTAAGTACTGGCATTGATTTTCTTATTTTTTTGGTTCATCTGGTATTGAGGGAAAATTACAACAGGGAGTTTCAGAAATGTTCTGAGCAAAGGTCTAACAGAGCTGCAGACATCACCAATTTATGACCTTCTTAGAAGCGACATCCCCATTGGTCCTTGCTACCAGCATTGTGACTCTTACACAAGGGCAGCCACGTCTTTGGCTGAGACCATTTCCAGCCTCCCAGAGTCAGCCAGGTCATACGGTTCTGAACAAGGACATGTAACAGCAGTCAGTCAACCTTGACTAGCTGGAAAAGTTCTGCTCTTCTGAAAAAAGCATCACGCCCTCCTTCCTTATTCTCCCTACCCAGGGTTTGAAGTGTCCATCCTGGAACCAAGAGCGTGTAAACCACACTCATGGAGGCTGATAGAGCAGCGAGACAGAGGAACCCAGGACTCTCCAGTCAGCATGAAGCCACCTGACTAGTCCTGGCATATCTATCTCTGGAGTCCTTGCCAATTAAGAAAAAACACACCTCTGCTGGGGGTACAGGGGTGGGGGTGGGCAGGGGGTGCTGTCACAAGTAGCTGGATGGTACCAAGAGACCAAGATGACTTACTTACAGGGTGAATTCTGTCCCATTTAAGAGACTGTCATTTCACAATTCAATCTCATATACTCCTTATTTTCCTTATCAGAACTCACACATACACACACAACTTGGTAGAGAGAGGAACATTCAGAACTAAGGTAGCAACTGAGATGAAGTCCAAACGAAACACATTAGCAAAGGTATAAACACAGAACCTCTGCTGGAGTCAGGGCCCCTGTCCCAGGCAGTGGTGCTACCCCTTTACCCCACAACCTCCACCCAGGAAATCAGAGCTCCAGTGCTCTCTGCATGATTTGAGAGCTCGTAGGTTGTTCTCTACTTTTTAATACCAAGAGCTTCCAAGAAACATACGAGAGACAAGTAGTCATGTTCAGAAAAATTTTAAATGGGTACAGATCCCAATGACTGCGATGGGAAGACAGAGGGAGTCTCAGATTTCCAACTGATTCCAGCTCTCAATTCACGGTGGTTAAAGGTCCAAGTCTAGAACCTTGTATCACGTCTCTACAATCACGTGAAAATTCAAAGGTCGATATGAAGAATCAGGCATGCGGTTCATTCCTCTCTTGATCCTTATACTGCTTCTTCAAATGATTAGCTCTATGACATTTTAAAGGCATGTTTTAAAAAAAACTTTAAAATACTACTTGTACCTTAAAGAAAATTTACATCATCAGAGAGGTTAAAAGAATTTCCCAGAGTGTCCTCTAACTCAAGCACTGTGAGCATGCTGGGATACTCTGCCAGTTCATGACACACGAATTACATCTCAAACCCAGCGGTTTGACATTTCTCCTGGTACTCTGTAGTCTGTGTCCGCGGGCCACCTACTCAACAGAGGAGGACTCAGGGGCTCTCAGTGTAGTATGAACCAGGGCCCCAGGAAGCTGCCTCCCTTCAGCCATCTCCTTTGCAGGCCTACTTTGGAATCTGATTCCATTCCTCCAGGAATAGATTCCTGGGGGAAAGGTACATTCCCTCTGACAACGGAAACATCTCTGGGGAAGAGCGCAGGTATCGGCCCACCATGCTGTGTTTTCACTGTGTGGTTCTGAAGCCCTGCACGCTTCTGCCTCCCCAGGGCCTGGCCTCATGTGGAGCACTCCTAAATGTGTCCCCTGGTCAGGCAAGAGCTGGCTGAGGACAGGAAGGAAGGAGAGGTGAGCGAACAGCCTGGGAAAAGGGAGCTTTGGGACAGCAGAAAAGAGGTGCAGGGAGTGAGATGGAGAGTACACTGAAGAGAGGGGCAGGAGAGACCTCAAAGGAGCTTGACTCACTTTCTCGGGGACTCACGCTCTGCCATGAGCACCCCACCTGTGTCAGGCGTGCCACCGGCGCTCCCTCCACTCTAAGTGGCCACACATCTTGTCCCCTCTGTCTGGAACATTCTTCCTACTGATTTTGTATCCTAAGATTCCCACTCCCATCATTCAGATCTCCCCCAAGATGTCACCTTCTTGAAGAAGGCTTCCTAGGCTACCCTCTAAATCAGGGCACCCAACCCCCATCATTTGTGTCCTCTTATCCTGTGCTGTCTCTGTGTATTGCTGTCTGGGGCTATATGACTTATTCTTCCCTGTTCATTGTCTGCTTCCCCCACTAAGACGAAGGCTCCAAGAGAGCACACACCACGGGTCTTGCTCACTGCTGTGTATTTGACAGTTTAAACATGTCCGGCACATTCTGGCACATCTCAGCATTCAGCAGTCACTGAGCACCTGGACCATATAACAGAGCAGTCACAAAGTCTTCCTTTCTTCTAGCAAAGTAAACTCGATGGAGTTCACGCACACTATCAATATCAAGAGGTGGTGCCAGCAGAGGCAACAGCCACGGGGACGAGCCCCTCTCCCCACTCAGAGCAGAGAGTCAGGTCCCCGCTCCTCTTGGCTGGGTTCCCTCCTCCCTTCTAAACCCTCTGCAGAGGCCACATCACCTGTGGTTGTGCTCTCGGCCAGGATGCCTGCACCCAGGCTTCCTGAATTCCCCCTTTTGGGGCCTTATCCACAGGAAGGACGGGACCTGGGCCACCTTACCACTGTTATCGTGCGGCCTCTGCAAGGGTGGCACGTGCCCTCAGAGCTGGAGTGGTGCTGGCTTTTTAAAACATATATATTTCTCCAGCAAGTCGTAAAACATATATATTTCTCTAGTTCAATCCCCAAAGCACAGAAAGCTCCAGCAAAAAGATCAGAAGGCTGAATGAATGAACTTTCAATAATCGTTAATGAAAAAACACTAGAAAAGGCAATACTGTGCTGACTTGGGCTGAGTTTTCAGAGAGTGCAGCTCTGTTTCATGGCCATGGACGCTGGCTTGTCTGCAGCCCTGCCCTGGGGACTCGGGCTGACTTCAGCTGAGCCCAATTGTCACCCCCGCTCCCGCCCCATCCCAACCTGGTCGGCTTCCTTGTCGAGGCTCAGAGGGGGTCTGCCTAGGGTCAGTGGAGAAGCAGTGTCCTAGCAGTCCCTGCCTCCCCACACTGCCCCGACTCTGGAGAAGCACGGATTGCACCAGATCTGCCCAGGCTGTTTGAGACCACAGTGAACACTGAAATTCACTATTTGAACCTGACCTCTGGAGCTACGCTAAAATTTCACTAGCATAGAAGGTAAGACCATGTTCATATGGGACTCTTTTTTCATGGTCCTGAAGTTTTAATTGGGTAGAACGTGTTTCAATCCACTTGTAAACGAATGTTCTATGTCACACCCATTTTCCAAGAAGAATAATGATCATCTTCAATCAGGGTAGGAATTGTGGCTCTTCAATAACCATGAAGAACTACAGATGACCGAAAACTTTCACTCATATACGGAAAATGTCAGAATACGGGCATATGTATGAACGACTGTGTATGTTGATGTGACCTAACTGGCTAGCAAGGGCAGTACCCGGGAACGGTCAGGTTGAGTTTTCTGCTCTGTTAGGGACAGGAATGCATTTCACCAATGTTCACAGCTGATTTAGCTGCAGTCCTGTGAACCACACGCTGGTCTTGGCACCCCAGTCTCCAGATTTTGTCTTCTACATCACATTCCCAGCACGTGGGTGAAGGGTAAACGCCAGGGAGACTGTGCTGAATGTGCATGGTTTTGGGGGGGCATTGTCTCGGCCCTCATACTCCCCTCCCCATGCTAGGCAAGCCGAGAACACCCTGCTCCATCTCTGGGGGGCAACTCAGAACAGCCCACTGTAACCACAGACCCAGTTCCCTGCCCTAAAATTACTCTATGTATCCCAATTCTTTCATTTCTACCTAGTCTGATCAGATGTCTCAAAAACAAAGGAGAGGTCCCCCTTGGTTACAAAACTGTAACTAAAAATAATCCCAAAGGCAGCCAGTCGGGGAGACCACAAGTTGAGGAAGTCCAGCTCTAACATGGACCTGGGGCTGTTCACTGACACCATCATTCATGATCTTCTGCACGTTCTTGGACAAGTGCCTGCCTGAATCACCCGGGCACTCACAGCCCTTGTTTCTCCACCAAGGCTGAGTGTTAGAGGAGTTCAGAAGCTGACTCGGCATACGAAACCCTCACACAATCCAACTGCAGTCTGGACATCCCCACTAACTCCCTGATGCATCTCTTGCAACTCCCCCAGCAGTGGACACTAACAATGGCCATTCCCAAGCTGCTCTCTTGTCCCTTGGAGAGCCCTGCCCACCCCATCTGACCAAACAAATCCATCACTTCAGGGGGGACTGATCTACCTCCTTCAGGCCTGGACATTCTCTCTTGCTCATTCCATTTTTTGGCACTGCACCATCAATGTCTAGATGCCTCTGGCTGTGACCCATCTCTAAATGCCAGCCCTATGCTTTTAATTTTCCTTTTGCAAGTCCTTCAGGCATGCCCAGCTAACAGAGCCTCCAAATGGCCACCCATCACCGGCCCAGGTACCAAAGTGTCATCGTCAGGTGAGTGCTGTAAAGGAGCACAGAGCTTTACAGCTGTTGAGAACTTACGACTTAAGGAACCATCTGCTTTAGGGTTGGCAAACATCTTCTCTAAGAGTAAATATTTCAGATGCTTTGGGCTATGAGGGCCCTGTTGCAAGACTCAACTCATGAAAGCAACCAGAGATAATACAGATACAAACGGGTGGGGTTATACTCCACCCAGACTATTTTTAAAAACAGGCAGCTGGCCCAAGGCGGTAGTCTCCCGCCCCCATTAGGTTCCCTCTGCTGACCTTGTCAAATACTAGTTTCTACTGATTTTTAGCACCATGGTGTTGAGTATGTTAACTTCTTTAAAAATTGGTTATTCATTATATCTAGCAATTCTTTGGGTTATTTTTTTTTTGGTGGCCTCGCAGCTTTGGTGGGATCTTTGTTTCCTCACCAGGGATGGAACCTGCGCCCCCTGTGTTGGAAGCACAAAGTTATAATCACTGGACCTGCCAGGAAAGTTCAGCAACTCATCCTGGACCCAAATATTCCATCACTAGCAGAAAGGCCTGATGGTGAGCTGGTCATAGCTGCTGATTTTTCAAGTTTGATGTTGAACAATGTGCCACAAAATTTGTTTTAAGATGATTTTTTTCCCCCTGAGTTTTATCCAGTTGTCACCAACACGGTAATTCAGAGCACTGCTATCTTATCTAGGAGACCGTTTTCTTCCAAAAAAACATTATTTGGAAACTCATTAAATGAAAAAGATCAAACAGAGTGACTCTGTGTGACGTGGTGGGCAGGGAAGAAGCCAGATGCCCATCACCTTAGCTCCCTTTCCCTGCATCCCTTCCCTGGCAGTACCCCCTAGGGCACCTCCTCAGTTTTGTGAAACAGCAGCCTTCAAACTTCTCCTATCAGTCACTCTTATCAGTATCATGAAATAGGCTCTGAGGTCCCACCGTTCTCCCCACCACAAACTCACACTCTGATTATCAGCAGATGTTCCAGGAGCCAATACACACATGGGATGAAGTGTGTCATTAATGGTAATGAATGTAACTCTGGGATCTAAAATGATCAGAATCTTTTGGACTGACTTATTGTGCAATCTAGTTAAAATGTCTTTTTTTTTTTTTTTTAACTTTCAAACAGGGTTGATAAGGAATTCTGAACCAGAAGGATCAGCTCTCTCATTTTCTTGTTTGTTTACATTTGCTTTTAAAATGCATTAACTCCAACCCTTGCAAAAATCTTTTAAAGCCAGTCATTTTTTTAAAACCAAAGATTATTCAGTTTGGTTAAAACTAACAAATTTTATCTTCAAATACAGTTAAGTCCCCTACAGGTGAAACTTCAGGTGATAAGCTGTCAAAGATGCGAACATGCGTCTGGTTCCAGCAAGGCCCAGAACCTGAATGAAGCTGCAGCTGGCCCTCCGCCGCCTCCTGTTGACCCTCCAGCTCTGCCATCTCCCACCTCCTCTGCCTCCTCCAGTCAGTAGTTATTCTTGCCTGTTTGCTCGATGCCAACCCCTGCTGGCCAGCTGCTGTACTGTGCTACTGTACTTTTCAAGGCACTGCAGTGTCAGATTTCCTCTATTTTTGTGCTAGTTTGTTTTTATTAGCTATTATTTGTGTGAAAAGTTATTATAAACCTATTGCATCACAGTACTATATAGCTGAATGTGTTAGCTGGGTACCTGTGGTCACTCTGCTGGACTTAAACGAACAAATCGGACTTACAAATGTGCTCCTGGAAAGGAACTCATTCATATGTAGTAGGCGACCCATCCTTAACTGGCCACACTGACTCTAATGTGCTACCTTACGGGGGGAGCAAAGGAACTAATGTGGATGCCTCATTCACCCCAGCCACACCAGGGAACCTTCCCACACCTCTGGGTCATCTTCCTGTACTGTAAACGCCATACAACTACCTCACAACCAAAGTGAGTGAAAATGCCAGAATCAATCCATATGTCAAGAATTAGAAAATTGCTCAAGCTTAGTATCTTTCTTTATATGTCTGATAATAACAATGAAGAATAGCTCTACTCTACATTTTGGAAGCTACCACTGAAAAATACCATTTGATTTATCATCAAAGAAAAAAAACCCACTCCGATTAGTGGGGAGGCTCGACATTTACTTCTTCCTTAGTTGTACCCGCTGACCGAGGCCCTGAGCCTGCCATCCGGCCAATGCTGTAGCAGTAGCATGGAGCGTGGCAGACTCTCTCTGTAGCCAAGCCAGGCCCTGCCGTGAGGTTCTTAGATTCAGGGACACCTAAGGCAAACAGCAATCATCCTATGGTTACCTGCAAGTCATTTTGTGGGTTCCAGTCTGAATCAAATATGATGCAGGTATCAGCAGCTGTGAGATTGATCCCCAGGCCTCCCGCTCGGGTGCACAGAAGAAAGACAAAGCGGTCTGAGTCTGGCTTACAGAACCGGTCGATGGCTGCCTGGCGCAGGTTTCCCCGTACTCGCCCATCAATTCGCTCATAGGTGTATCTGAGGGGACCCAAACGAACGAAAGCCCAGGCGTTAATCATGACTTCAGTGGAGAACAGGCAACAACGCAGGAAGCTGGTGACTAACGGCCTTACACCCCTCACTTCTACATATGGACCGTGTCACAGTCTGTAGAGAATCCCCCCCTCTCTGTATGCAGCAGGGCAGACACCTGAAACCGTGCTGCATAATGTCCCCCCCCTCTCAAAACAAACAGAAACCAAACCAAAACAAAAAACCAGCCACAGACTACAGAGGACTAGAGGAGCTGTGAACAAAATATCAATCCCCACTGCCTGGGCAAATTTACTCTCAGTGTTCTTTTTGCACTGAATCTAACCATAAGACCGGGAAAGAAAAATAAAAGCCTCAACCATCTTTTAGTTGAGCATGTGGCATGGAATCAGAGTTCGAATCAGGCTCTATCTGCTTTTGGATGGACTGAGAATGGACAGGCTGTCTTGTTACGTCTCGGTTAGTCATTTCTACCCTAACAGTTCCTTGAGGTTCTAGAAGCAGAAAGCAACGTCTCCAAGTTTATAGCTGAAACCAGGGTCTTCTGGGAAGTATGTTGCCAAGCACATAGGGAGAAATTGCAAGAAAGGTTTCTGAGCTGAGTCAGGTTGGAAAGAAGCCAGAAGAATTTTTAGAGGAAAATAAAGTGAGGAAGTAAAACTGAAAGTTATTAAGAAGGCACGTACCTGTGTGGATAGTTAAGAAATAAAGGTGGACAGCATTGTGTAGGAGAAGGTTAAGAGAGTAATTACTTTGGGAGCCTAGAACCACCTTCAAAAAACCAGAAAGTACCTTTAGGATGGAGATCGTGTAATTAGCATAGAATTAAAACAGTGCCAATCTGGGTAGCTGCTGAGTCTTATCTTTTCTTATTTACCCCTTGACAACGGACAAATTAATATGAGGATGCTACCCTGGGCCCAATTTTGACCAACAAGTAAGAACTGGTTGGTAAAGTGTAAGTAATAGGAACCAAGTGAGAAAAGAATCAAGTTACCCTAGACTCTGCTATAGCCAAGAACGTGAATCCTGATGAGAATCTCAGTAGCCCAGAATCTGGGAAACTGGATTGCTAAAAATTGAGATAAATGACTGGTAAGAGCTAAGGACAGATCCTCTAGGAGTAGACAGCTCTGGGTGGGGGTAGCTCTAGATAACTACATTTGGCGATATAACCCTGCCTTCTTTGAAAGTGAAAGTGTCAGTCACCCAGTCATGTCTGACTCTGCGACCCCATGTCCACAGGATTCTCCAGGCAAGAATACTGGAGTGGGTAGTGATTTCCTTCTCCAGGGGATCTTCCCAACTCAGCGATGGGACCTGGGTCTCCTGCACTGTAGGCATAATCTTTACCATCTGAGCCACCAGGGAAGAGGAAAATCCACATGAGAAATCACCCAAGGAAATACAGGGAGAGACACCAGACCAACTCAGGCTCAGAAGGGAAATGTACAAGGCAAAGAGCCAAGTCCAAAAAAACTGCCTTCCTTTCACAAAGCTATAGTGCACCCTTATTTGGAATTACAGGTGCAGATTTTTCCTTTCTTCTTCTTTCTTAATGCAGTTAATTTAAGAATAATACATGAGGCGATAGAAGCAAATAAATAAATAAAACACAGGACAGGACTGTCATGAAGGTAGACTAAGGAGCCTCTGTTTACACTAAAAGCCAATGGTCATAAGTTGAATTCTACACAACTACGAAGCAGTTAGATATATTATCATTGTTATTTACAACAGCAAGCTCTGAAGTATCAAGCTCGGTGCCAGGCGCTGTGATACATGCATTTTATGCATCCTTATATTCACTTCTTGTAATAATCCCGTGAGGCAGTTTCCCATTTTACATTTGAGCACACATCAAAAACAAACAAACAAACAAACAAACAACCCCCCAAAGACAAAATGACCCTCACAAACAAAACAACCTGCTCAGTCACCTAGCTGGCAAGTGAGATCCATCTGACTCAGAGTCCACCCTCTTAGTCGGTTTGTAATGTACCCTACGTGTCAATGCAGCAGAAAGATTTCCCTAAAAACTCAGAAGAGAAAATTAAAGATAAAGAAGCACCTCTGGAAACCAGTTAATTCTAGTAGAAGGTGAGAACAGAAGCTATAGACATCAAACTGACTCTGATGAACCAATGCCCTGAGGACCTGCACTGAGTTACTCCTACGTTCGGCTGCATGTGTGATGCACTGGGCAGTGGAAGAAGCAGAGCACTTGGACTCAGAAGGCAGGACTGAGATTCAATTAAACGATGGCTGCCAGCGCCCCACCAGCACACATGTGTACAATCAATGCTGCAGGCACAGAGGACTCGATGTTCTTTGACAAGATACCCCTAAAGCATCAGAGAGGAGCCAGATGCCCGAGGATCTGAGTGAGGCAGGGAACGAGCATCATATTAAGGAGGCGGAGGAACCAATAAATAGTGATGATATGGTTCGGCAATCACCTAGGGAAAACATTCCCATAAAATTAGATAGTATTTTGGCCAGAGATGATAGAACATAGTTTTAGAAATTGTCCAGGATGAGTGGAACACTACTTCTCATTTCTATCACTTACTCGGTTTTGAGGGAGTGTGCTCAAAGAACACAAAACTGCAGTAAAAATCCAGTGATTTGAGAGTTCAATTAAATCGTTCCTCACTCCCCTGACTTCTGGGCCAGATCCTTTGGCTCTTGCCCACACCCCTGTACAAGTATGGCACAGAATTAAACGGGAACAAAACCGAACTGACAGCTGGCGTGGCGACGAGGCTCAGGAGCAAAGAAAATCTTGAGGGCTAGTAAGTCTGAATGAGGAAATTACAGACATCATAAAATTTTCCACACCAAACATCGGTATAGCAGTTAACCCTCTGTGTGAACTGCATTCTGAGTGAAATCCCTAGGAGTTGATGCGGTTCATCAAACGGTAATTGTGAGTCACTGTCAAACATCAACAAGAAGCAGGTGGCACTCTGGAAAACCTCTGTGTGCTTGGGAGGGAGGGAGGCGGGGAAAGACACGCTTTTGGCACAACAGGAAATGCTGACCTCAGAAGGCCTGAAGGAAATGAACAATCTTGTCTTCCAGCAATAACCCAGCTGGAAAAAATAAAGACTGGGGGAAAAAAAAAACCCCACAGCACAACCATTCATGATTGCCATAAACATAAAATTCTTACAACTAATCTGAATAAGAAATATGTGGGACTTGGCAACATGACACTAGGGGTCATCTTGGCTTGGTCACCAAGTCCCTAATACCTACAGAGGTCCTAGCACAAGGCTGGCACCTTATAAGTATTTACTGACTCAACTGTGTATACAAAAGACCTGAGGGACTGCAGCGACTATCATGTTCTTCAATGATACCAAGATGTCAGTCCTGCTCTACAACATGCGGAAGAGCTGATCAAAATCTCAACAAATGGGTAGAGCTATACATAGATAAATACAGATATGTAAATGTATAATCTTTTTTTAGTAGTGAGGACTGGAGTAGTAAATACATTAAAAAAGAATAAGTCTGAAGTTCATCTGCAATAATATTGAAAATATTAATTTGCAAATAACAATATTGCAAAGCAATAGAAATATTGATCAAAAGAATAGAAAGGTTACATATTACACCCAATATATATAACATCTCAGTACGTTTCATGGATAGTGTCTTATACAAATGGGGAAAAGATGAACTACTTAATAAACAGAAAATCAGACATATTTGGAAGTAAATTAAATTAGACCCCCCCATTAATGTCATTTACCAAAACTGTAGAAGGACTGAAGACTGAAATGCAAAATAATAAAATAAACCAAAGAAATCCAATTAAAGATTCAGAATTAACATACACATTTAACTCTTTTATCTCCTCAAATGTTTAAAATGATAAGTAAAGGGATTTTTTTTAAAATGCATAATAATACTCTCCCCCAAATAAACCTACAAATAGAATATAAGAAGCTATAATTCTGGAAGTTGGAAAATAAATCAAGTGATACCTGATTCAAAGAAATCCCAGGTGAGAAACAGCCTAATTCAGCATGGTAGAATATCCAAAGCGATCAGGCATTGGTGGCACTAGGTACCCCAAAAGTGGGGATACAAAGAGTCCAAACATAAGAGAACTAACTAGTTGAATATTTGCTGAAGTATCTACTAGCCTATAGATCACCCACCTCAGCCTTGAGAGCGAAAAAAGACCTGTAGCTTTCTCTACCTAGGAAATACCATACAGTAAAAGGCAGAGGTGTTATACTAAAAAAGGGAAGAAGGAAAGAAAGAGATGTTGAGACTTTCCTACCTCTCTCCACCCCTTCCCCACAAGTCAGCTCCAAGTCCAAATAAGTTCCCACCCTTTGAGCAGGAGAGAGGAAGAAAAGCATCCCGAAGCACTGACGCTGGAGGCTCCTCGATGAAATGGTCCAGCTAGACGGACAGTGTTCACAGATGGAGAGGAAGGCAGCCAACACACTGGCCCACATGCCCAGAGCTTCTCATCTCTGGATGGTGCCTACCATCTGGCAGCCAAACCAGATATCTGAGGAAAGCCTCTGACCTGAAACACGAAGGCTTTGCTTCTGGTCTGGAGGGGCAAGGTCCTAACACACTAACTCTCCAGTAAACAACCGCAAGACCCTGGCAAAATACAGAAACAAAACAAGTGAACAGAAAAACCTACCTGAGAGCTAAGGAGAGCAAGCAGATTTGGGGAAAAACAGGAATCTGTGGTTTTGGCCTTGAGGGGAAGCAGGAGTTATGGCAAAGGTACAGGACAGCTACAAATCTTGATGAGAAGCCACTGTCTCTCTGGCCAGAGGCACCAAGGAAAGCAGTCTGGGGCAGCGAGGACCACCAGAGGGTGAGAGGGGGCCTCCAGAAGGGACAGAGATGGTGAACCCCAAACTCTGGGTATAATGGCACCCCACTCCAGTACTCTTGCCTGGAAAATCCCATGGGCGGAGGAGCCTGGTAGGCTGCAGTCCATGGGGTCGCTAAGAGTCGGACACGACTGAGCGACTTCACTTTCACTTTTTACTTTCATGCATTGGAGAAGGAAATGGCAACCCACTCCAGTGTTCTTGCCTGGAGAACCCCAGGGATGGGGGAGCCTGGTGGGCTGCCATTTATGGGGTCACACAGAGTTGGACACGACTGAAGCGACTTAGCAACAGTAGCAGCAAGGGTCTGGCTGACCTCTGATGCACACACGCTTGGGGCAAGCTGAAAGCAGTCTGGGCTGAGACTAGACCTGCCAGACGCCAACAGCCTTTGCACTTTGAGACTCACCTACTTAACTGCCCCCAAATAGAAACCATCAACACCTCACAGCAATGTAACAGAATCCTGTATCTCCATAACAAAAATGTTCACAATGTCCAGGGGAAACGTGACCCGTTCGCAAAGGAACAGACAACAGATGTCAAATCTGAGATGTTCTGACGCTCAGACAAGAACTTTAAAGCAGCTCTTACAATCATGTTCAGTGAAGTAAAGACATGTACATGATGAGTGGAAAGATAGGAAATGAGAGCAGAGAAACAACACATCACACTAGGAAACAAATGGAAATCTCAAAACTAAAATACAATCTTTAATATAATGAAACCAATGGCATAATAAGCATGATAGAAAAGACAGATGAAAGGAGTCAGTGAACTTGAAGACAATTCAAAACAAAAGGAGAGAGAGAAAAAGGACTAGAAAAAGAATAATAAAAAAAGAGAACAGAGCCTAGGGACTTAAAGGTCAAATACAGAGGTAATTGGAATCTCACAGGGAAACATAAAAGAAGGGCAAAAGGATAAAAAAAAGGAAATCAAAGAAATACTGACCAAAAGTTTCCTAAATTTGGTGAAAGATCTGCTTATGGATTTAAGGAGGTCAGTGAACTCTGCACAGGATGAAATCCACACATTATAGTCAAGGTGCCACAGACTGAAAATTAAAAAGAAAATCTTAGTAGAGTAGAAAAAACACATTATATATGGGGGAACAGCTACTTAAATGACCACAAAACTTCACATCAGAAACCATGGGGGTGAGAACACAGTGGAATAGTAATTCAAAGCGCTGAAAAGAGGGAGAGAAAAAGAAAAAAGCCAACCCAGAATTCTAATATGAAAGACAGAGACATCAACAAACAAAAAGAAAGAAATTTGACTTGAGGAAACAGACATTGTAGGAAGAATGAAAAAATAAAAAATCTATCATCATTCATCTCAAAAGGGCAAGACACTGAGCCTGTGCCATAACCAGCTGAGTGCTATAAAAACTGAAAAATTACAGAAGAAAACTCAGAAATTCATGGTATTCTAGCAGAGGGAGATGGTGAAGGACAGGGAAGTCTGGCGTGCTGCAGTCCATGGGGTCACAGAGAGTCAGATGCGCCTGAGTGACTGAGCAACAAAACCAGAGGTACAGCAAAAACCAGAGGTAAACGAAATGGGATGGGGAAGTAGAGAAAACAGAAAATCAGCCGATCAGTCCAGAAGGTTTGACACATGAATAACAAAAGTTCCACAAACTGAAAGCAGGCCAGAAAGAAATAATGAAAGATAAAATACAAGAAAACACCCCCTAGAACTGACCAAGTATAATTTGCCATGGGAAAGACCTACAATACATCCAGTTCAACAGATGCCATACAAAACCCAGTTCACTGTCAAATGTCACAGTACTGGGACAGAGGACAGATCAAAGCTTCTGAACAGAAAAATCATGTCGCATACACAGACCAGGAATTGGAAAGGCTCTGAATTTCTAGACAATCCTGGAAACTAGAAGACAACGGACTAACAACACCTTCAAAACTCTGTGGGAAAATTATTTCTAATCTACTCTCTCAAACTCAGCCAAATGATTGCTCAATGGTGGGAGTAAACATTCTGACAAAGTCTCAAAACCCATGTATCATTCGCCCCTTCGCAAGAACTCTCAGAAGAGGTACACAGGGTCCACCAGCAAGATTAGATTCAAGAGGAAAGGAAAAGAAAGCTGTCAGAGTGCTGAAGGAAGGGAGATCACAGACGGTGACTGAGCACCAGGCAGGAGGGGCAACTGGGCGGAGAGGAAGAGACCGAAGGCCCCGGGAGAGATGGCTCAGACAGGAAGCTGATGCGGCTGCACATAACACAGGGGGATTCAGATGGCCACAGTGAATTTTGGACCTGAGTTATAATGCGTATATTTAAAATTTCACACTGAATTAAAAAAAAATTATAGCTTCAGGAAAGATAAAAATCATGCAAGAAAGAAACAGTAAACAGCATACTACGTGGCTGAGCTGTAACGCATTATTTACATAAGTCGCAACAAACACTAAATAGTAATTCAACCCAAAGTATTGCATGGCAGGTTGGGAAGATGGGAGGACAGGAGGCACAGAGGTGGTAATTATGAGGGGCAGTGAAAGAAAGGAAATATTCATCTTCCATAATGAGAACAGATAATATTTAAAACTGAAAAAAAAAAAAAGAAATTGCAACTACTAACATTCTGTAAAGCTACAGCTATAAACACCAAAAGAAAACACATAAGGAGTTTAAAAGCTTCAGGCGAGGGGAAGCTTGGTGGTATGTGGTGGTATCAGGAAAATGCTGTTTTTCATAGGTCTAAAAGAATAATTTGCCATGTCAAATTATGTGCATGTATAACTTTGATGAAAACAAAAAACTAAATTAAGAAGAAAAAAGTAATGGTGGTATTAAGGCCAGAAGTCCCTGCTGGGTACAGAGTTGGGATGAAAAAACCACAAAAGAGTGAAAAGAAAAAAGCCATAAAAAAACGAAAAGAAAAAAACTTCAGACTATTTATATGATACAGTTGAGAGGTGGGGGAAGTCTTTTTAAGTATGTTAATTTAAGCATAAATAAGCACTTAAGTTTATTTAAAGCTGTTTTAAGACTGGGAGATTATAAAATCTAAAACTTCTAAGAATAAAATAAATAAACAAAAACCCACAGCCATAAAGAAAAAGTCAAAAGCAACACTGGGGAAGCATTTGCACCATATTCTTAACAAGCAATTTTTATAAATTAATTAATAAAAAAAAAGGCAAAGAGTAACAGAAAATGGGAGAGCATGAATAAGCAATGCACAGAAAAGAAATATGAACAGCTAAGATACATAAAATATATTCACTCTCATTCATAATAAGAAGTATAAATTAAAACAAGAGACCATAATTTTGGCTTATTGAATTAGCAGAGACTAAATGGCAAAAACAGGATTGATCAGAGTATGAGAAAAAAAGAGCATTCTCATACACCATGAAAAGGGAGATAAAAGTATCTTTCTAGAGGGTGTTTTGGAAATATGTATTAAATGTTTTTAAAAATGTACATCAGAATTTATCCCAAGGAAATAACTGGCAACATTCACAGTGACCGAAAATGATATTCAGAGTTCCTAAAAATGTTGAAAAGTTGGAAACAACCTAAATAAGAGAATATCATTCAAATCATCAAAACTATATTGTAGAAAAATAAAGCAAAAACCTCTATAATATATTAAATAAAAAGGTGAGTTACAATGTAGAATGTAGCATACGATCCCAATTCAAGCAAATCAACAACAAAACTAAATATATGTAGGCACAAAGCAAAGAGACTAAGAAGATAAATGCCCCAAGTATGAATGGAGTTTTGAGCTGGTGGTGGTATTAAAAAGTATTGCTATTTTCAAGAGCAACTATAATACTTAGGTAATTTTAAAACAAAATGAGCAATAAGTGATAAAGGAGCTAAATAAAGACATTGGTACTTGGCAAAAGTCTGTTAATTACACTGTTACTCATTTGTGGGGGAATCTCTTTTAAAAAATCTTCAAACTAGCAGTTGTATATATTTCGAAAAGACAACTATATAAGAAGCAAGTATTCTGGCAATCCATTTAGTGTGAATTATTAAACACAAAACTGCTTTCTAGTTTTGATATATTCCTCAAAGAAAAAAAATAATGCAAGTCTCAAGAATTCTTTACCTAAAGATCTCCACTACAGGAGTCTGAGAAATTCTTTTAGTGCCTAATCCGATTTCAGAGAATTATTTATGTAATGTTAAATGTGGGCATAACCCATAGTTAAGTTGGTCGTTTCCTTTAATACTTTTTCTATAAATTCTCCTATGTTATAAGGAGAAACAGAATCTTCAAAGATCAGAACATGTGGATTTGCCATGATGACTCTATAAAAACAAAGAGGTACTCTAAACCTGCCAATGCCTTGGCTAATAGTTTCTAAGATCTTGAGAAGTCTTTTAACATTAAGAATAAATTTTAAAAATCCATTTGCCATCTTCAGATTGTTGGCGGATCCCAATGGCTGGAAATGGATTGATATAGTGTAATGTAACAAATGTAGTACCCTCACAGAGCCCAAGCAACCCACATGATACCCCAGGCTTTTCACCTGCATGAGGAATGGAACCTAGGTTCAAGGAATTAGAGGAATACAAACAAGAAAATAAACTGGGATGCCATAGCTAGTGTGTCATAAAACCTTAGAGGGCTGGCTGAGAAAAAACATAAAGCATCCCCAAGTTCAACTGTCAGCTGATGCTCTTTTAACAACTTGATATAGTGATGCTTTCCAGGGTTTATTTTTCTCATCACGGGGCGGGAAGGAGGTTGAGGGGGTAGTAAATACACTATTTTCTTAACTTTCTGTAATGCTATTTGAACTCTGTTTCTTAAGAAAATATAAATAAATATGCAAAATTTATTTTTTAAGCAAAGCAAGGGCTCCTATCATAGGAAATTCACCCTCAAGACACTTAAACCTGGTCCTAAGATTCAACTCTGAATTTTGGCTGATCTTTTAAGAGAAGATTCCTTTTCTCTATTTTCTAACACTTTTTTGTTGTTAAAACATAATTTCTGAATGAATCAAAAAGGCGACAAAGAAAAGGAACTGCCTGCAGGACCTATGCCCAGCTTTGACACAAGGCTCACCTTCTCTGGATGAGATAATCTTCCAGGATGTCGAGACAGCGCACCATCTGTGAGAAGATGAGCACTTTGTGGCCGCCAGCAATCAGCTTAGGGAGCAGTTTATCAATCAGCACCAGCTTCCCTGCAGCCTGGATCATGGCCTGCAGCTGAAAGTCCGGGGCATCGGGGCTGTGGGTTTTCCGGAAGTCCTCCAGAATTTTCTCCTCTGCCCCTGAAAAAGGATTCCACAAAAGTATTCTTTGAACATTCTATATGGGCAAAAGCGACTTTCTGTTTGACAGAGCCTAGAAGAAATGGAATGAACTCTTAGGTCCCAAACCAACAGCCCGTGAGGCATCTGCGGTGTGTGCGTCCCTGGTCCATGCCCTCAACCATAGGCTCTAGTCAGGGGATGACTGACCTGCAGAGAACACAGGGACTTGCTCTCCTGGGAGTCTGATCAGGTAGAGAACGGATCTGAAATACCAAGCTGACTCAGGTAAGTAAATAAACCTTCATAGGAAGTTGACAAAAAGGAACTTCCCTGGTGGTCCAGCGGTTGAGAATCCACCTTCCAGTGCAGGGGACGTGGGTTTGATCCCTGACCCTACATGTTGTTGGGCAACTAAGCTCACACACCGCACCTAGACAGGCCCACGTGCTGCAACTACTGAGCCCATGCCCCACAATAAGAGAAGCCCCTGAGTACCCCAACTAGATAAAGTCTGTGCGCTGCAACAAAGACTCAGCACAGTCTAAATAAACAAAGAAAAATTTTAAAAGCGGACAAAAAGACATACCTCTTGGACATAAACACTAGCGAGTGGCAAGCCATGTTTGGATTTAAAATTTCATCAAAAAGTTTTGTTTTAAAAAAAAGCTCCCAACGTGTTCTCTATCCAGTACAGTTAATTGTTAATTTATCTGCAGAGAGTTTTAATCTCACTGCGCCATGATCACTTTTTCAATGAAGTAAGACATCTCCCTGATCCCAAGTGGGAAGTGTGGGCCAGACTGCAGGCCCACAAAGCACAGCAGTCAGACTCATCATCTGTCTTCTGATGGGCAGAGAACTAGTTCAAAACAGGGCTCTGTGTACTCACTGGCCAGATCACTGACGCAGATCCACTGACCTCTTTGAACCTCAGTTTAATACTTGGTAAAAAGTTCAGAATTCACACGAGTGTCTCATGGGGACTCAATACGCAAGCTGGAAAGGCCTCCCCGCGTCCCCGCTCACCATTGATCAGGTAGGGGTGGTTGCAGCACTTCCTCAGCTCCATCATGGTGTTGATGAGGTTGGGCATGTTGTGTTGGTTGGCCCCCTTGGTCAGGAAGGAAAAGTTCTTCTCCAGGATGGCACGGTAGTACTTTTTCTGGATATTGGTCAGCTCTACTTCGATGATTGTCTCTTGCTTGGGAGCGAGGTTCTTCTCCACGTCATCTTTCAGCCGCCGAAGCATCATCGGTTTGAGGATAGACTGCAGTTTCTTCACCTGGCCAGGGAAACGAGACCTGTTTACCTGCCCGGATCCCCATTCAGTAATGGTTACTGGGGTGATTCCAACCTTCGCTACAGTCTCTTGAGCATCTAATTGCAGAACTGCGGCAGCTGACTAAACGTAAGGTCAAGCCTGATGCCTGAACACAGGAGCTTACAGGGGGACTGAAAGGAAAAAAGGGGTCTGGTTTTGATTCGTAAGCAATTACTGAGAACTCACGTGGGAATCTTATAAGAATAAAGGGAGAAAGACACAAAAGACAGGACCTCTTCTCCAGGATGGAGAAAACAAACCTCTCTCTCTGACATGCACTTGTATGGAGCAATTGCCTGAGGACTATTTTCAGCCATGTTAGGAGGCACAAGTGATATATTACAAGGGGAAGATGTATATGCTGAAAGAACAGAGTAAGAAGCAGGGGGAATCTGGGGGTGGGCCAAATGGATGAAGGTGGTCAAAAGGTACACACTGCCAGGTATAAAATGAGTAAGTCCCGGGGCTGTAACAGATAGCAAACTGACTACCGTTAGTAACACCATATTGTATGTGTGAAAGTTGCTAAGAGTAAACCTTAAGACTTCTCATCACTAGAATAAAATTTACATATGTATGGGGAGGCAACTAGATTTACTGCTGTGATAACTTTACTATATACTACTGTATCACTTTACTATACTACATATATTGAATTGTTACAAAACACATCCGAAACTAATATAGTGTTGTATGTTATTTATATCTCAATTAAAAAAAAAAAAAGCAGAGGCAATCTGGAAGTGCATTCCTCTCATATCTAAATAAAAGCAGCCAACAAGTTTGGGGGTAGTGACATACACAGGGAATGCGGTGAAGTGACACCTCCCACTCCATCAGGCAAGCTGTCATCTCAGGGGCACTTCGAGCCTGACAGTCTTCTTTGTTATGATTTGTGTGTTCTTGCCCTAACAGACCAGGCCTGGACAGCAGATCTCTATGCACTTGACTGCACTGGCAAGATGACTTGCTCACTCTCCCAAGAAGAGGGCAGAGACGGGATTCAAAGTCAAGGTACCTGAGTTCACCCTGAGCTAAAACCTGAGACCAGTAAGATTAATGCTGGTGGGAAAGTAAGAGGCAAGTGCAAAAGATCAAGTTATAAAGAGCTGTTCAAAAATGTCAAAAGGGTAGATTCTCCACAAATAAGCTGTGGGTTGTGCCAATGCTTCCTGCTGAAATAAAGTGATTTCTAGAGAGTTTGATTTAAAGGAGTTACTGGAGCAGGTTTTAAACAACAAGGAATAGGCTTTACTTTGTAACCAGATGCTTTCTAAAACTTCTATTTTACTGGGATTTAAAACATACAGACATTTGGGGCCATTTCTGTGGCTTTTCCCTAACAAACCCCAATCTTCAATCTAATCCATTTAAAGAACGCTTTATTTTAGCAACCACGGAACTTAGGTATGTAATCCCCCACAGGGATAAGGAATTACTACATAAGAACCCAAAGGGGAAAGACACAGCTAGGGACTTGTTAAAAGACAGGGACAAATGCCAAGTCTGCCACATGCTGGGTTCAGCGTTCGCCCTTCACTTGGTTCGTACCTTGAATCATTTAGAGTATACTATATGCCAGACACTGTGCTGGTCAATACAACAAACACAACTTGGGAGGAGATGTGGGCCTTGTCCTCAAGGAGGTCATTGTCTAGGAAGAAGAGAAAACGCATACCACAGAATAAGTGCAATGGGAGAAGAGGAAGCATTTCTAATGGTCCAAAAACGGAGAGAGGGCTGGAGTCGGCTTTGCAAAGATCAATAGATACTGCAAACCTCAAGAAGGGGAAGGAAGTTTGATTACTCACTGCTCTCAAAGTCTGACTCGTTGCTGAAGTAGAAACAAACAGATTGGAACCACAGCGTGTACTCTCAAGACATCTGTTAGTGAAATTCCCAAACTTTCTCCATTCCCAAATTCTCTGCCCCAACCCACTCTCATGCCACTGCTAGATTAATTTAGCAGAACTAATTTGTGTCGTTGCCTCAGTCAAAAGCCTTGTGTTGCTTTTCTAATGCTCACCAAATCCTTCAACCTGTCTTTCAAGATGTTCCCACAATACAGTGCTAAACTCCTCCGGCTTCATACTCCACAGTTCATCCCCAGCTCAGCCAGATGATCCCCAACCACTGAATAAATTCCATGGCTGCTGCTGCTTGCTTTTTTTTTCCCATGCAAAGTAGTCATTATCACCTCTCTCTCTGCCTAATGAAAACTTACCCACCCTTTAAAGTTTATTCTCCAACTGTACTCTCTCCATGCAGTTGTTCCAAAGTCCTAACAGATGTGACCTTTCTCGCCTTTAAAGTCTTCAGCTCTGTTCATTGTTCCTCTTGTGACCCTTACACCTGTCTGCCTTATTTCTGTAATGTCCAGTGGAGATTCCTACACATCGTAGATAGATACTTATTAATGTTGGTTTGTTTCTAAACAGCTTTGAGTCCAATAAGCTAGACTCAGGACCACATCTTTGAAAACAGGAAATTGAGTTGATCTGGACAAAACTGGACTGACCAACTACTCTAGAGTACACCTGCCTTCTGTTCCTCACTATCTGTGTATTTGGTTAAACTCAAGAAAATGAGCCTGGAAACATGTTGCAGGTGGTGGAGGAGGAAGGGCGAAGGACGAAGGAAGCAGAGGAGGAGGGAAGCATGGCCCTGAGGGCAGACGATGAACAAAATCACTGAAGCTATTTATACATGAGACTAGCGAAAGCAAGAGGCTGGAGATTAGGTATTCTGGATGCTGATTCATTTGTTGTTTGGATAGAAACTGCTAATGATCAGTTGATCCTCCTCCACATAAATTAAATAAAGGAGGCGATGCTCATTTTACCAGGGGTGTGAGAACCGGCTAACTCCTGTCCCCATGGTGACTTTGTTTTTCCCTTGATGGTGAAGGTAGTGATCACCTTGACTCCTCCAATCCTTCAGGCCCCTATTTACCTGTTCCTCTGTTTTCAGATCTCCAAACTCCTCCAAGAAAGCAGTCTCTGAAGGGAACTGTGACGGCTCCAGGAAGTTGAGCAGACTGAAGAGCTCCTCCACCGAGTTTTGCAAGGGCGTCCCCGTGAGCAGCACCTTATGCTCCTGCACAAATTCACAGCACGGGGAACAGGTCTGAGCCGCCAAGACAGCAGGTTTGGGTGGGAAAGTGACGCCAGGGCCTCTTGGGCTCAATTTGGGGGCAATTTTGTTTTTGCTTTTATGACAACATCAAGTGATAACATCAACAAACAGATCAACCTTCCTTTCACATCCCTGAGTCCAGCAGCAATTCCATATTAGTTAAAGCACCCATTCACTCATTCACATTCTGGAGGGCCTGCTAGCCACAGACTGGGCACTGTGCCAAGGCAGTAATGTTCAAGGCTATCATCTTTGGTACCAGATCATTCAGGGACCTGGAAACAAGCCAAAACAACTTACATTTCCAGGTCACAAATGCCATGGTACTTAAGATGCCCCTGGGTCCCTCTGGGAGTCAATCTGTGGCAAAGGTCAAATTGCTGACCCAGTTTATAACAGCAACAACAAAAACTTGATTCCTGCACCACTGGAGCTACAAAGGGCAAGAAGAAAATCTAGGGTAAACAGACGGTGCACAAGCAAGCTGCATGCAGATGGCTAAAGAACGCTTCCTCCACTGTGAACAGGAGGAGACTGTGTTTACAGAAAGAGCTCGCCAACTCTCACCAGGGCCATGAGCTTCAGGCCCTCCAGAAGCTTGCAGTTCCTGTTCTTCAACCTGTGGGCTTCATCGATGATCACACAGCTCCAGTGAATTTTCTTCAGCTCTGGGCAGTCTGCCAGGATCATCTCAAATGTTGTAATGACAACATGGAACTTGAAGACGCCTGACAGGGGGTTTCCCTGAGGATGACACAAGCGAAGGCAGAGCTTTACACATGGCTGGAGAGCGCAGGTGCCGGGTCACAAGCTGGACTGGAGAAGGTGGCAAGATAGATGGTCAGACCTAGGTGAGAGGCCAGTAAGCGTAATCTTCCTCTTTGAGAAGAGAAAGAATAGGAGAATCAAACCAGCTGTTTCGACAAGAGAGAGATCCCGTTAATTCAAAGAAACAAAAATCAGGATAGCATGTACCCCCATAAAAGCGAGACGACAGAGTATGGAAGGCCAAGCAAGGAAGCTTTTTGTTCATTACTTGCCATGATAAGGAAAGCTGATGGGTGTTGATCCACATGTTCCTAGCCAGCAGGTGGTCTAAACCACACAGAGCTTGAATGCCCAAAGAAAACCCTCTTTGCTAGTTTTCAGGCAGAATTAGTTTCACCTTGTAACTTGGGTTCTAGAACAGATTTAACATGATGATCCTGATTCACCTGGGACAAGTGCTACCAGGCAGGACATACTTTTGTCTTTCCGTTTGTCTTACTGCTACCATCACATTTAAAAAGCAGAGCTGCGTCACATTAGAACACATCTTAAATTTCTCCTGGGTGTCTCCTGCTGCCTGTGAAAACTATGGTATGAGCCCTGCCTCTCCTGTGACTGAATTCATTTAATTTTTACCTTCTTTATGAAAACCAATGCTCTGGACAAGCCTATAAGGATACTGAGCAAAGTGCTTATATTTAACATTTGCTTATATTTGCTAAATCCTGCTGTGCTTTAAGCTATTTGTTTTCTCTTTATGCTTTAACCTCAAATCCGTTAACCTCCTCTCTCTCCAAACTCCCTGGCTGAGGATCCTTCCTCTGTTTACAAATCCCTCTGCTCACTTTCTTCACTGAGCACATGGCAATTCAGATAAAATTTTCTGCATGTAAAAGCAACTTCGTAAGCCAACCAAGAAGCCAAGCTTTCGGTGTCCTAAAAAGAGCCTCTGGTGTATGTCAGAGCGGAAAGTGTGCCCTTCAGTTCTGTGTTTCATCACAGATGAAGTTACCAGGGAGGAGTGAGACGTCTGCCTCGATAAGTGCGTGACTCTACGGAGTAAGCCAACAGTAATTCCACGCAGGGCATTGGACTCTGGAGGACAAGGGGTGGAGAGGCTGGTGTGAGCACAATGGCAAGCTGCCCAGGGCCTCTGCGATGAGCAGGGGGCCCACCTGCGCGTCTCTGTACACCATCTCGTACTGCTGGATCATCTGCCTGCTGATCTGGCTGCCGTGGTACACGATGGCGTTCATCTCTGTCCACGTCCGGAACTCCCGCTCCCAGTTGGTGATGGTGGAGAGCGGGGCGATGATGAGGAAAGGGCCGTGGATGCCCCTGAGGAATATTTCTGAAAGGAACGTGATGGACTGGATGGTTTTCCCTAGGCCCATCTCATCGGCCAAAATGCAGTTTTTCCTGCAGAGTAAGAAACAGACCATTCATCGTCAACATCGGAAAGAGGCAGAGGTTGGTTACAATGAAAAAGATACTACAGAAGCGTACCTTGACCTGCAAGGTCATCGGTGGAGGTTTTATCAGCATTTTCCAGAGATGCAACTGAGGCAAGTTTCCATTATCGTTATTTACACCCTGCCTACTTCCAGAAGGGAACTATTGCAACTTGTGAGAAAATACATGAGATGCATCGATTCAAATGGAAACTAAAGATACTAAAAATTAAAATAATAATGCGGCAAGGAGAAAATTATAAAATGCCTCAAATCTACGCCAGTTCTCTACCTGACAAATTTCATGGAAGCTAAGGCAAAAACAGAAGCACAAGTTACACGATTCTCATTGTCTATCACCTGTGTTATCAAAGGACAGACTTTCAACCCCTACCCTAACTTCTGTGTCAGAGTGAAAACGCTGGTCTCTTGCGGTGACCCAGAATCACAGACTGCACACAGTGGTCATCTCTGAAGGTGTGGCCCCTGTTCAGTCTCGCTCATCACTGCACAGGTGGGCAACCCCAGACCTGCCGTGTTTCAGTGAGCTATGCCCTGAGTCCCACTGTGAGTGACAGAGACAAGGTTGGAACACAGGTCTCCAGAGTGCCCGCTTGGTATGTGTTCCACTCCATGTGGTCTTTAAAATCAATGCTAGATTGTTAATAAGAATGTTAACAATTCTTATTAACCCTAGAATGTTAATAAGATCTTAACCCATCTTTCTCAAATGTCATCTGCTTCACCTAGATTCTCACAGGGACTGAAGCTCAGGGTTGAAAACGACAAGTCGAGGCCATCAATGGCTCACAAACAGATAGCGGAGTTGGGACTAGAATGCAGATTCATTCACCTTTAGAGGCACTTTGTGTTAAAGATTTGGGAGATAAAAACACAGTTTTAAAGGATCTTTGGGGTTCTGTTTCATTTAGGTTGAGCCCAACCTTCTGACAAAGGAAATAAAAGAACAATGTGGATGACATCTAAAGATCATTACTCTCTGGTCAGAGAAACCAAACCAAACCAAACCTGACATGACAAACAGAAGTCCTGGTACGTCTGATGTACAGAGATCACCCACTAAACTGACGGCTCCACTGCACTCCTCCACCACTCGGCTATTGCCCCTCTATGCTGGCTAAGCCCACCATCTCCCTCCTGGCACAAACGTTTGGTAGAAAGATCAGCCCTGAAGACAGGACTGGTTCTGGTTCCACACCTGTTATACCAGTTAAAAAGAAGCCAGTTCATCCCCTCCAGCTGGTACTCCCGGAGCTGGTTACTGTTCTTATACTCTCGCGACTTCTCAAGTTTCTGCCAGGAGTCTGAAGCGGGTCGCTCCTAGGGGAGGGAGGGCAGAAAACACAGGACACAGAGCGATGTCTCAGCAGCACAGTGTGGAGAGGGATGCGGGGGGGGGGGGGGGGAAGGTGGCGAAACTCACACCACCACCCTAGAGGTACCTGCAGACTGCAGCTGCTATCTTCTGACTGATGAGCAGGCCCTGTATTTTCTAGATTTCAGCAGATTACACTAAGAACACCTCTATAAAATTTGCAAGCAATTAATGAAGAAGAGAAACAGATTCACCTAAAATCTTGGTTAAGTGTTACATTGCTTTACTGAGACTCTTAGAAATCACTCCCACTTACATTTTAATTTCCCTACAAGCCGGCACCAAGGTTTTTAGTTTTCTATAGATAGATTTTTTTGTTATTTGTCCCTGTGGTATCAGTTCAGGAAAGTACGGTGGGTCAAATATTTTGTTGATGAGTTTCTAAAGCTAAAAAGCCTGTATAATCGAAATTATAAATTCCTTAAATTCGCCATAAATGTAAGAGCAATCTTACTGCTTTACTTTTCAATATGAAACACCAATTTCTAAATGTAACTGATCTCTGTTTATATGAAACGCCATTTTTAGAATATAATAAGTTCTAATATATCCAGGGAGCTATATCCAGAGTCTTCATTCTGTTCCACTAAACTGTCTCACGCTGCAGTAAAATCATACTTTTGAATTACTATAGCTCTACATCTGATGTGGAATTATTTTTCAAAAATGTCTTGGCTATTTTTCAATTTAGTATTCTGTGCAACTGTAGAATCAATGTCAAATTCCCTTAAGTTTCTATTGGAATTTCTAATCTGGGGAAATTTAAAATTTTTAAGTATTAAGTCTGCCCATCTAAAAACTTTGTTTATTTAGGTTTTAATTATTTGGACATAGATTTGATTATTTTGCTTCTAGACAAATTGAGCCCCTAGACTGACACTTTTAAGGTCTCAAAAAAAAAAAAAAAAAATCTTAGCTATGTCTGTAGTTACATAGAGAATTTTGAGACTGCAGCTTTTCTAACAGCAATTTTAGTTTGTGAGTTTTACTTTGGGGTATTACAGAAAGTTTACTCCTAAAATATGTTATTATCTAAAACTAAGCCATTTGCATGTGAGATTTAATAAAATATCCCCAATCATATTGTATCATTGATATATGGAGGTAAATATAATGGTTCAATCTGTCCAGACTACTGAAAGTGTGGAAACTTTCAGAAACTTACATACCACAACTTAACCTACAAAATTACGATAGCTGTAGTTAGGCTAAGCTCCTTGAAATACAACTCTGTTGAATATTACTATCAGCACATAGGTACAAGGTGCTTTTAGAAATGTTGCTGCTGCTGCTACTAAGTCGCTTCAGTCGTGTCCGACTCTGTGTGACCCCATAGACGGCAGCCCAGCAGGCTCCCCCGTCCCTGGGATTCTCCAGGCAAGAACACTGGAGTGGGTTGCCATTTCCTTCTCCAATGCATGAAAGTGAAAAGTGAAAGTGAAGTCGCTCAGTCGTGTTCGACTCTTAGCGACCCCATGGACTGCAGCCTACCAGGCTCCTCCGCCCATGGGATTTTCCAGGCAAGAGTACTGGAGTGGGTGCCATTGCCTTCTCTGTTTAGAAATGTAAGGGAAAATAATTTATTATGTCAAAAAAATTTTTTTAAGAGAAAGCTTTTAAGCCAAGATATTCTCTTATAAACTCTCTTGCTCTGTTCCCTTAATTACATTCTTATCCCCTAGGAATCATTCAGCCTGGCTTCCTGAAGTTCATGTAACTCATTTTAATGGCACTCTACCCGACACTATGGGGAGACTTTCTGGAATGTTCCTCATCTCTAGAGACCGAAGGGGCTCACTTTTAGCATCACAGATACTGTAGAATAGACTTTCACTGCAGGTTTCTACTTTGCTGATGTGGTAGCACTGCAGATACAGAGGCATCGCACACTAATCTAGTCCCTCCTCTGGGTTTTTCCGCTTTCTCCAGATTTCAGTTTTACATCACCTACTGCCCAGAAACTTCAGCGATCTAAGGATAAGACTTGAAATCAGCTAGAAGTTTCCGACGCCTAGTCTGGCTGGCTCCTCAGTGGTATCACAGACGACAGACAAACACCTACCCCAGGGCTCCAAAACCTTCAGTGGCTATTATTAAATTCAAAAGAGAATTGATATTTCGAGTCTCCAAGGTGGGTCTTGACTATTAAATGACTGCTACTCTCTTTGCAAAGTCGTTACTGACACTCATGTCTCACTCTCCCAAAAACAAGCAACCAATTTTTAACCAAAAAGCTTTTAGGGATAGGATGTCCTCGTCATTAACACAAGCGGTATAAAAACAACAATAAGGAACCGGATAACAGTTTTTCATATAAAAATGTGATTTTTTTGGGGGGGGGGCAAGATTTCCTGGTGGCCTTGTAGTTAGGACTCTGCACCCCCACTGCAGGGAGCACAGATTTAATCCCTGGTCAGGGAACTATGACCTTGCACACCACACAGTGTGCCTGCCCGCACCACCTCCCCCCGCCAAAAAAAAGTGACTTAGAAAAAAACCAAATTGATCATTCCAGTCTTTAGCCATCTTTAACATCTCTGATTCTCTTCCCAAGTTAGTTACACCTTAACTGAGCTCTATCCCAATTCTGCCTCTTTTTAATTACTAGGTACCCCGTGACATTCCTGCAGCTTGGTGGTAATAAGCCAGAATCAGAAAAACTAACCAATTCAACACATATGGAAAACTTATGTTTTCTCTGCCAAGTCCTAGGGATCTTTTGATAAAGGAGAGTTCTTCCCTTTAAGAGTATTCTGAGTAAAAGCAAAGGATAAAACCAAAGAAAAGAGATCACTGATGAAGAGATAAGAAACAGGAAACAAAAAAGATACCAAGAACTTATGGAGCTTCTTTCCCAAGCCAGGCAGTTCTTACACCTTCTATCTTACTGACCCCACATGACAGCCATACACCAAGAAAACAAAGCTCACAACCAAGCTTCTTAAATGTCACATCCATCAAACTAGAGCCCAGACCTAAAGCTGACCCAGTGCTAGCAAAGTGTGATGTGGGCAGAAACATACTCTGAACCCCAGTTCCAATGGGCACAACCCACAGTAAGATGCCACAGAAACCACTCGGGAGAACCGCCTGGGGGACACCCCGGATCGTCGCATTACAAGAGACACCAGAGAGTGACGTGGGTACGTTACCACGTGCTTGATTTCGGGGAGCACTTGCAGAGATTCGAATTCTTTAACTTTGGCAGGATCCACGTCCTCCTCCAGTTCCCACGTGCTCTCTTCGTAAGGCAGTGAGCACCACTTCACCAGGTAATGCGTCACCTCCTGGAGGCAAAAGGGAGGGGCACTGATGTTCTTTCTACTTAGAGCAATCGGTCCTGCACTGAGGACCTAGGAAACCCTCCCTATGATACAGCACACAAAGGCCATTGAAACAGAGGCCACGTGTTGACAAAACACGAGACAAGCAAGGAAGACACTTTGGAAGAGTTAAAACAGAAACACCCACCTCTCCGGTTTCTGCATCCTTGGTGTGGGCCACCTCTAAGATGCGATCGACCTCCACATAGTCTGGGTTGAACAAGTCTTCGTCAGGCTAAGGCAAACGGGAAAGAAGAGCTCCAGCACCCAGTGTTTTATCTTACAGTGATCCCCCCAACCCTGGGCTCTATCGGGGAATGCAGAATGAAAAGGTCTGCTTGAGTTTAATTAGGTCCCATTTGTTTATTTTTATTTCCATGACTCTAGGAAGTGGGTCAAAGAGGATCTAGGTGCAATTTATGTCAGACTGTTCTAAGTTGTCCTCTAAGAGTTTTGTAGTTTCTGGCCTTACACTGAGGTCTTTAATCCATTCTGAATTTATTTTTGAGTATGATATTAGAAAGTAATCTAACTTCATTCTTTTATACACAAGAATGCCCAGTTTCCCAAGCACTACTTATTGAAGAGGCTGTCTTAGAACATTGTAAAGCAATTACATTCCAATAAATTTAAAAACAACAACAAAAAAAGGAGGCAACTCACCAACTTTTCTCATTGTCCCCAAATCCTGCCCTTCAGGACTACATTTAAAGGCACAACCACATCTTCCAGGTTGCACCAGGGGTAAGGATTTCCTATTGGTCATTTCAATGCGTGCATACTAAGTCACTCAGTCGTGCCCGACTCTTTGGACTACAGCCTGCCAGGTTCCTCTGTCCATGGAATTCTCCAGGCAAGAACACTGGAATGGGTTGTCGTGCCCTCCTCCAGGGTTATTAAGTACTGAGCAAAAATCAGCACAAAGAGGATTTCCAGAGATAACCCACAGAAATCCGGAATGTTAGTTTCTTTTTCTTCTTTACACCAGTAACAGTTAATAACTGGATGGATGCATGAGGGGAGCTTATGGGGATACTGATAATGTTCTATTCCTTGATCTAGGTGGTGGTTACATAGGAGTGTTTATTTTGTAAAAGTTCATTGAGCTGTACTCTTAGGACTTGTTTACGGTTAAATAGACCACGCTTCCCGCACCACCACCCTCCCCAAAGTGTACCTATAAGAACAGTAATAAGCAAGATTTAGAAATATTCAATGTGTGTCCAGTGCTTTCATGAAAGCCTCAAAACTACCTCATGAGTAGTAAGTGCTGTAAATACTTTAGAGATGACAGAACTGACTCAGAGAGGTTAAAAATGTCCTGTGGCCAGGGTCGCAAAGCCACGTGGACTGGAACCCTTACCCAGGTCTTTCTTGCCCAGAAGCCCTCCTCTGAACTGCAGGGGTGTTCTCACTGCCCCTTAAGCTGGAAGGCACTTTAGGAGCTATATAGTTTCACCTTCCAGTATACACAGGAACACTTCTTACAGCAACCCTGGCAAATCCACCCTCGGATTCAATTACTCCCGTGTTCAGGAATTTATTGCCCTCTGAGACCTGACCCATCGCCAAGACAGCTTTACCTCTGCCTGTTCAGGAGTAGCATCACAATATTTATCATTATCACTCTCAAATTACTGCCTAATTTTCTTCCTGGACTCACTGGAGTGAACTGCTTCCTCTACAGAAGCAGTAGCCAAGTGATTCTCTCCTCTCTATCCAAATACCTCCCAACCCCAGGTGTTCAATGTTCTTCAGATGCCATGTTTCCAGATCCCTCGGTGATGCAGAGAGCTAACCTTTGTGGAGCAGTGACCGTGGGCCGGGCACCATGCTAAGCACTTTCATCAACACTGTGTCATTTAATCCTCCCAGGTATCGTGAGGGTTAGGAGGATTTCTGATTTATGAAAACAAAGGATGCTGAGTCCAGAGGAGCTATTCAGTTGGCCCAAGGACGTTCAGCAGTGCGTGGACACCTGTGGGTGTGGGTGTTGGGGGGGGCCAGCACTGGGCATCCACTGCCCACCTTTGCTCTCAATCACTCAGACATGCTTCTGCCCACTGTTAACAGTCCTTCCCCAGCTGCCCTCAGGCTTTACAAAGTCTCTGACTGAATCCCACTACCCACATCAGCACAATACTCAGGAAAGAATGGAGCATGGCAGGCAGGGTGCCATCTAGGATTACTGGCAGCTTTTAAGCCCCACCCTACTCTTGCTGATGTTGTTCAGTCGCTCAGTCACATCCGACTCTTTTGTGACCCCATGGACTGTAGCCCACCAGGCTTCTCTGTCCATGGGATTTCCCAAGCAAGAATACTGGAGTGGGTTGCCATTTCCTTCTCCAAGGGATCCTCCCAATCCAGAGACCAAACTTGCGTCTCCTGCATTGGCAGGCGGACTGTTTACCACTGAGCCACCAGCTCTTGGTTCACAGTAAACTTTGTCCCTTGAGCTGTGATCCAGTCATCTTCCCCACTCCAAAGTTGTAAAGATCTTTACAATACCAATGTGAGCCATTACATTTACTTATTGCCATTTGCATGATTTAATTCATCCGTGCCTGTCCAGGTGAACCTGAACTTGGATTCCATCATTCATTCTCCCAGTGCTGGGTCTGGTGCTGAGGAGTCAGGGGCTAACAGGCCTCTGGCCCTGTGGGGTGTGGGAAACGCTCAGCCTTCTAGCCTGACTCTCCTTCACACGTGCCCCTGGCTACCTCATAAAGCAGCTGGAAGTAATGTGTATGAAGAAGCTCTATTCAGAACTAGGTTATTATTTACAAGAATATCATTTATGCAAGTTATAAGTAAAACTGTCGACCAGGTCAAGACTGAAGACAGTGTAATAGCAACCACTTCCCAATTTTCCCTCCTCTCATAGTGGCCTCCAATCTCCTCCCATAACTGTCCTCACTAGGATCTCACCAGGGACTCCCGCTATGGTATTTCTACACATCCTAACACCGTTTTCTCTCTCAATACCCAACCAAAGGAAGAAAAAAAAAAAAAATCACTCCCTTGGGCATAAATCAGAAACTAGACTCATAGGGCTTCGTAGACTGCATTGAGGAGTCTGGACTTTATTCCAGGGAGACAGGAAGTGCTACAGGATCTAAGCAGGCAATCCTCCTCACCAGCCTGGGCACAGCCAAGTGGTGACTGAGCACGGAGCCTGCGCCTGGTGTCCTGGAGAGAAACACAAGGAAGGCGAGGCCCTGTCTGCCTCGCAGGGCTCAGAATGGCAGACCCAGACCTGTAAACAAGTCTCTATGCTACAAATCCTCGCTAAAATAGAGGTGTGAGTGCAATGTTCTGGGAACCCAGGGAGAGCGTCCAACAGGGCTCCAGGACGGCTTTTCCAATTCTAGCCCTTCCTTTCCCTGATGCTCTATCAGAGGAATGATGCCATAAAAAACAGTTCTCACAGGCTTTACAACGAGCCTGGAGAGGCCTGGGGCCAAACATTGAGGCCAAAGAGAAAGGACTCCATATTGGGACAAAAAGAACACTTACTGACACCATCCTAAAATAGGTTTTTGGCATTTGCGGGAGAAGGAGCACCATGTGAACAATGAACTGGTAAGTTATATGTGGCAGTTTGCTATGATTTGCCGGCATCTGAGTGCACTCTTAAGATTGCGTATTTGTGACTACATTTAAAAAATAATTTATATTGTTTTTTCTTTGTAAGTTGTCTGTATAAAATTTAAAAATTACATGTTACAGAAAATAGAAACCACCATGATCCTACTGAAAAGAGAAAATCAGGTCAGTGATTTCACATAAACTCAGACATTTTCTATGCATTATGATGGTGATTCTTTTCCCCTGCACACCCACCTCCCACTATCACCCCCAATGCTGGGAAAGATTGAAGGCAGGAGGAGAAGGGGATGACAGAGGATGAGACGGTTGGATGGCATCACTGATTCAATGCACATGAATTTGAGCAAGCTCCAAGAGATGGTTAAGGACAGAGAGGCCTGGCGTGCTGCAGTCCATGGGTTCCCAAAAAGTTGGACACAACTAAGCGACTGAAGAACAACCATCCTCAAAACGGAACTCTCCTATGCTGTAGGAGCCTAACGTTTTCAATTAACAATAGTTTACAACATTAATCCCCTTCCTATTGACATTAATAATCGTCCTCCAGCATCACTTTTACTAGCTGCGCAGTACTACACTCTGTGAAATGTATCATTATTTAATAGTATTTATTACCTAACGTTATGCTTGTTTTCAATTTTTCACCAACATAAACTGTTTATCATAGCTAAGTCTTTGCTCCAAGATCTGATAGTTTCCTTAAAAATAAATGATGGAATTAGAACTGCTGGGACAAGGGCTATGCAAATATTGAGGCATTTGACATCTGTTGTCAACCTGCTCTCCTGAGAGGGCATCCTAGGTTATGCTCCCAAGCCGTGATGACAAGAGGGTCTCTTCCATATACCTTTACCAGCAACGGATGATACTTATTTCTAAAACTTTCCAGTATTTGGTAAGTGAAAACTAGAAGATTCTCATCTTAATTTGCATTTCTTTGGCTGCTAATGAAATGGATTACTTTTTTTGTATGATTAGTAAATAATTTCCCCTCCTTTCCTGAATTCCCCAATAATCTGTCCACTTTTTTCCGTTTAGGATTTTGTACTTTTTTTTCTTAATTTTTATTGGAATATGGTTGCTTTACAATTTTTAGTTTCTACTGTACAGCAAAGTGAACCAGCTACTCATATACATAAATCCCCTGTTTTCTGGATTTCCTTCTCAGCTAGGTCACAATAGGGCACTGAGTAGAGTTCCCTGTGAGATACCATAGGATCTCAATAGTTACCCATTTATATACAGTAGTGTATGTATATCAATCTCAATCTCCCAATCCATCCCACTTCCCTGTATCCATACATCTGTTTTTTATGTCTATGTCTCTATGCATTTTCCTTTTTGAATTATAAGAGCATATTTTATCATTACAGCTTTTTGTCATATGTATATGAGTGTATATCATGTCTGTGTCTATGCAAATATAAGTAAGGTTTCCATACTGGATAAGAATTCATGCCTTCTATGTAGATGCATCCGACTCTTCGTGACCCTATGGACTGTAGCCTGCCAGGCTCCTCTGTCCATGCAATTCTCCAGGGAAGAGTACTGGAGTGGGTTGCCATGCCCTCCTGCAGGGGATCTGCCCTACCTAGGGGTTGAACCCCCATCTCTAATGGGTCCTGCACTGGCAGGGAAGTTCTTTACTGCTACAGTGCCACCTGGGAAGTCCAAAGTGAAAGTGTTAGTCACATCTGACTCTTTGTGACCCCATGGACTACTGTAGCGCATCAGGCTTCTTTGTCTATGGGATTTCCCAGGGGAAGAGTACTAGAGTGTGTTGCCAGTTCCTTCTCCAGGGGATCTTCCTGACCCAGGGATCAAACCCAGGTCTCCTGCATTGCAGGCAGATTCTTTACTGTCTGAACCACCATGGAAGCCCAGTTGTATGTAGGTATGCATGTACACAATTAGGAAATACATATATGTACCTATGTACTTAAAGATTTGTGGTTATTTTCCAATTTATAGACACTTAAGATGCTCTGATATCCAAATCCACCAATCCTTCCTCTTACTATACTTAGAAATTCCCAAGTTGATATATTTATTTACTTATTTTCTAACATTTTGGCTTTGTTTCTACTTTACACCCAAACATTAATTCTTGGAACTACCCTTTCGGGGAAGGGGAGGAAGAAGATGAAAAAACTGTGAACACATTCCTTTTGCCATAGAATGTAACCATGATGCAGATTCTTAGGAGTTATCATTTGTAAAGTTTGAGCCTTATTTCATTTTCTTTGACTTAAATCTGGACAACTTGCATCTCAAATCAGGGCACGCCTGAGCAACAGGTCTGCATGGGACTTCAACTTAAAGAAACTTAAACCTGGGATCTAATACTGCAGGAAAAGCAGTGATCAAATTAATAAGTAATGCTTCACCTCAGTAAAAATGTGCTTCATCTGGGCTTGCTTATTCCTAAATCGCTTGATCTTCTGTGCGATGCGAGGGTCCTTTTCGAGTTCTTCCATTGTGGCCCATTTACAGTGTAAGTAGGAACTATCCAAAGACACAGAGATTGTGAGAACCGGCAAATAATCAGACTTTAAAGTTTCAGTAACGAGGGTGACCATCTACCATAGCAGCCGAGGAGTGGCTTGCTGTGGAACTGCTGGAGACTGGACTTAGAAGGGCCTTGCCCTTCAGGACAAAAACTGAACACAGGACCAGGCAGCAGTTCCAAGCAACTGGTCACTCTGTGGCTTCCAGAGAAACTGGCTCCCAGTTGGAAGCAGGGTAGGTATAGGGAGGCTAGCATTCATGCACGTTAGTGAAGTGGGCACATAGCAAAGAAAAAGAGGAAAATGCAAGAGAGCAGAAGAGTATAGGCTATAGGACTGTGATTCTCCACATTGTGTGCAAACAGGAACCACACAGGGAGTTCTGAAAACACGTCAACCCTTGGGAACTATACCCAGAGAAGAAGTCAACTGGCCTTGAGGGCAGCAAGGGCTTCAGTAGTTTTAAAAATTTCTCCAGGTGACTCTATAAACAAAGTTGAGCACTGCCCTCTAAGGTGAACTTGAGCCAATTGAGGTCTGTGAGTCACACTTTAGGGGCCATTCTTGGAAAATATAGAAGATAATGATGGGATGAAGGAAAGACGTTTTATTCATATAAAATCCAAATAAAAGAATACATTAAACAGACGTACAAATTTCTATACTTGACGTAGAACAGCTCCAGGTCGAATGGAGGTTCTCCCGGGTGGACCTGTAACCCAAAGCAAGCCGTTATCAGCCTAGACCCCTGTGGACCACTCTTAAGTACCAAACAAAAAAGGTAAATCAAGCGCTCCTTCTTGGTTTAGAATCTCTCTCGAGGACATTTGCATTTTACCAGGTCGGGATTTTTGGCAGCTCTGGAGCAGACTTTCTAAAGGCTGAACACACAGCTAAGCTACAACATAAAAAAAAATAAATAAATAAAATCCTCCTGGTGTCACTCAAAGATCTCGGCTAGGAGGGCACTCAGCTGAAAAACCCCAACTGGCCCAGGGCACTGAGAGCTGCTGCGAAAGCGAGAACATGCATTTCCAGTGTCCCTGCCAACCCGTCCTACCCTCCCCCCACCCCCTGCTTGTTCCCCACACACTCCAGAGGGGTTCACTCTCAAAACAAGGAAGTCTTTCATAAATCCTCCAGGTAACTAACAATGAAACCACGCTCTCCTCCACACTATGTTCTTATGCTCTTTCACACTAGGGATTTTCTCCAGAAGTTCCCTATGACAGTCCTGAAGACATCAAAAGGAAAAGGGGTTTGCACTGGGAGTCTTTCCCCATCTCTTCTTCGTGGCTCCTTGATGACTTTCAGTGAGTTGTGGCAACTAAGAGGTCGAAAAACATCAATTTGGGTCATACTCAAATATTTTAGAATTTCATGTCCTAAAATCTTCTACAGAGGTAAACCTAAGTGTCAACTAGCCCAACAGTGCGCCTGCCTAGCTCTCAGTCCAGCTGAGAAGGACCATTCCAGAGACATCTTTTAACAGAGGGTGTAATGTGCGCTAGAGACACACAAGCCGGAAACATCAGCCACCAACCTCCTGGACAGTCTTAGATGCCAGGATCTTCTCAATGATGTTTGCGTCATCTTCTGGAGGCTCCTGAAGACAGAGGTGAGAGAGAGAGAGAGTGGATTACTGGCACCACGGAAGCCATGAAATAATTCTACAAGAAATGCTACAATAGATACCACTTGGTCCAAAGGTTCACCTTTGAGTACAGAGGCCTCCATCCTGCCAGCTCAGAGTGATGCAAAGATGGTACACAGTCTAACCTCTGTGTACGACCCTCCCCCTTCCCCTCCCACATGAGCAGGGAAGTTACTCTGCTTTGCAGATTCTTGACTTCAGAGCTGCCTTTAGCATTACTAAAATTGGTCCTGGGACCTCCCTTCTCTGCCCAAACTGCTTACATGTTACTGCATAAAATTTTCAGAAAGGCATAACATGAAAGAGTCTGGGGGCTTCAGAAGCAGAAGGCCCCAATTCTGACACCTTTCAGCTGTTGACTTTGGGCAAGTCAATTAACACCTCTTAGTTTCAAATCTATTAAAATAAGAATTAAAATACATATCTCACTAGGTTACTGGGAGGATAAGATGGCATGTGAAAACATTTTTTGGACAGTAAGCATTAGGCAAATGTAAGACGTAACTATTCTCTACTAAATGGTACCACTGTTCCCCTCTGTATCTGGAAATCGCTTTCTGTTTTACTGATCATCCTTTGACTACAAATCCCAACTGGAAACAGTTTAATTACTTCCTTTCTACCCTAGATACACATCAACATTTTCTAATCTCCATGAAATCTCTTTCTACAGAGGAGTACTTGATTTAAAAACATTTGCATTTAAAAAAACAACAAACTTGAGACTTCTTTGATAGTCTGATGGCTAAGAGTCTGTACTCCCAAAGCAGGGGACCCAGGTTTGATCCCTGGTCTGGGAACTAGGGCTTCCCTAGTGGTTCAGATGGTAAAGAATACATCTGCAATGTGGGAGACCCAGGTTCAATCCCTGAGTCAGAAAGATCCCCTGGAGATGGGAATGGGACCAACTCCAGTATTCTGGCCTGAAGAATTCCAGGGACAGAGGAGCCTCGTGGGCTACAGTCCATGGGATCACAAAGAGTTGGACATGACTGAGTGACTTTCACTTTTTTTTCTTTCACTGGGAACTAGATCCCACATGCTGCAGATAAGAATTCACATGCTACAACTAAAGGTAAATAAATAAAATTAAACAACAGAAATTTAAAAATAAAAATAAAATAAACAATAAACTTACAAAAGGATACACTGGGTCAGAACACTCCTGTTAAACATTCCTCCTAAGATTTCAGTTGAGCAGTTTTATTTCAGTGGTTTCAACTGCACTATATGACTTTTCCGGGTCTAGCATTTACCACAATATGAGACTTAGAACAGTGTATGAAAAGAACACACACCCCAACCCTAACTCTCAGAATAACTAGTTGGGTTCCTTCTCAGAGCTTTCCAAGAGGATGATTTGCGCTGCATTATCATTGCCTTCAATCTACCCACTCTAGGGCTCAACTATCCCAAAGTCATACCATTACAGAAAACATATTTTCTAAGAACTTAAATCAAGCTTTTCCCAGAAAATTGATAGTAAGAAACGACGAGTAGGGCAGATGGTGGAAGAGAAGTGTGGAAATCAGCAGGCGCTGACAGATGCTCCCAAAGGCTACGCATATTCATTATGTCCCCCTGGACACGTGGCACTGTGAAGTTAATCCAAAATGACAAGTCTTTTCCCACTGCTCAACCAGAAGATCAGTGAACTGGGGCTGGATACAGACTCCGCTTTTGATTTCCTCTAAGTGTATTTGCTCTGCTTGATTCTTATGCACAAGAAAAGGAGGTGGCGGCAGTTCACAGTGGGTTGGCGTCTTCTCCCATCACACTAGCCTGTAATGGCAGGGATCCTTATTTGTTTTACTCACTGGTGTAGCTAAATACCTTGAGAAAGCCAGACAACAGTGGGTGATCAATGAATATTGGTTGAATGCTAATAACAGGGAAGACAGATGGAATACAAAGGAAAGATAAAGGGTTATTCTTGATCTCTAGCATATAATTAAAGCCTCCCTCTTTTTCCATATACCTGGACTTAACTTCTCTTGTCCAGATGGCTACCACTGAAGGGCCCAAACTACATGTCCTTTCCTGAGCAGTAAAATCACAACCCTAATCTTGCAGCCAACACACAGAGCTTGGACTATGACAAGTAGACAGCAAGCAAAGGAACAGGGGCCAGGTTAAAGGAAACTAGATTAATGATCCAACTTCCTTCCCCACCGCTTCATTTCCTTCCTAAACTTTCCCCCTGTTAATTACTGCGTGTCTTTTGAGTTTATGTACTGGTCTTACAGAAATAAATGCGCTATAGTCTTCATCAAGGAACGGCCAGGCCTGCCCACATAACGCTGTAAGTGACTGTGGTACGGTACACATACAGCACGCAGAGATCTCAAGCATACAATTATCGACATTTTACATGTACACATATACAGTGAAGTCCCCCCGAGGTAAAGTTATATTATATTTTCAACATTCTTGGAAGATCCTCACGCCCCCTTCTAGACATAACCACTCTCAGACTTCTACTACCATTGATTAGTTTTGCCTATTATTAAGTTTCATGCAAATGGAATCATATAGCATGTGGTTCATTCTCCTGTATCACTGTGCAGTATTTTATTGTATAAATTACTCATTTACCCACCACTTATTTATCCATGCTATTGCTAAGGAATATTTGGGTTGCTTTCAATGTTCATATAAATGCACTTGCTTACCTTGGATATATACACAGGAATGCAATTGCTACGTTATGAGGTTGGTTATATGTTTAGTTTTGAGGGATACTGTCAGAACTTTTTCCAAAGTAGCTGCAACCATTTTTACATCCAGCAGCAGTGCATGGGAGTTCTAACTGACTTGATATCATGAGTATTGAAAACTTCAGCCATTCCAATGGATGTGTACTCAGTTCAGTTCAGTTACATCCGACTCTTTGGGACCCCATGGACTCCAACACGTTAGGCCTCCCTGTCCATCACCAACTCCCGGAATGTACCCAAACGCATGTCCATTGAGTCAGTGACACCATCCAACCATCTCATCCTCTGTTGTCCCCTTCTCCTCCTGCTTTCAATGCCTCCCAGCATCAGGGTCTTTTCAAATGAGTCAGCTCTTTGCATCAGGTGGCCAAAGTATTGGAGTTTCAGCTTCAACATCAGTCCTTCCAATGAACACCCAGGACTGATCTCCTTTAGGATGGACTGGCTGGATCTCCCTGCAGTCCAAGGGACTCTCAAGAGTCTTCTCCAACACCATAGTTCAAAAGCATCAATTCTTCAGCACTCAGCTTTCTTTACAGTTCAACTATCACATCCCCTCCTTAATTCACATTTCTCTGATAATTAGAAGGTACTGAGCATCTTTTCATATGCTCATTGGCCCTCAGTTCAGTCACTCAGTCGTGTCCGACTCTTTGCGACCCCATGAATTGCAGCACACCAGGCCTCCCTGTCCATCACCAACTCCCGGAGTTCACTCAAATTCACATCCATCACAGCTTTCTTCACAGTCCAACTCTCACATCCATACATGACCACTGGAAAAACTATAGCCTTGACTAGACGGATCTTTGTTGGCAAAGTAATGTCTCTGCTTTTGAATATGCTATCTAGGTTGGTCATAACTTCCCTTCCAAGGAGTAAGCATCTTTTAATTTCATGGCTGCAATCACCATCTGCAGTGATTTTGGAGCCCAAAAATATAAAGTCTGACACTGTTTCGACTGTTTCCCCATCTATTTCCCACGAGGTGATGGGACCAGATGCCATGATCTTCATTTTCTGAATGCTGAGCTTTAAACCAACTTTTTCACTCTCCTCTTTCACTTTCATCAAGAGGCTTTTTAGTTTCTCTTCACTTTCTGCCATAAGGGTGGTATCATCTGCATATCTGAGGTTATTGATATTTCTCCTGGCAATCTTGATTCCAGCTTGTGCTTATTGGCCCTATGAGGCTTCTATTCCATTCATTTGCCTATTTTAAAAATTGTCCTTTTTTTAATTGTCAAGAGTTCTTTATATTTGCAAGAGTTTATATCTTTATATATTTCTGAATAAGAGTCCTCTGTTATGATCTATACTTTTTCTATCAATCTATGGTTCACCCTCTCAAACTGGAGATGTGTCTTTTGATGAAGAGAAGTTCTATATGATTCACCTTTTTTTCTCTTTTGTATTTTTATGTCCATTGAACGAACCTTTGCTGCCACCAAAGCCACAAATAAGCCACATACATAGTTTTAAATTTCCTTATAGCCACATTTATGCTGGGAAAGGTTGAAGACAAGAGGAGAGAGGGGCGACAGAGGATAAGACGGTTGGAAGACATCACTGACTCAATGGACGTGAGTTTGAACAAACTCCAGGAGAGAGAGAGAAAAACAGGGAAGCCTGGTGTGGTGCAGCTCATGGGGTCATAAAGAGTTGGACATGATGACTCAGTGACTGAATGACAACAGCAGCAGCTACATTTAAAAGCAGATGAATTTGATTTTACCAATATTCTAACATAGCCAAAATATCATTTCAACATGTGATTAATATAAAATTATTAATGAAACAGTTTACACTCTTCTTCTCACACTGAGTCTTTAAAAATCTGTTCTGTACTTTGTTGAGCAATCTCAGTTCGAACTAGGCTGTTTCAAGGGCTCCATAGCCACATACAGCTTTATTTCTGGCCCACTGGTCTATGTGCCCTTATGGCAACACTACCCTGTCTTCATTTTAGTGAACTGATTACAAAGTATGGATTATAAGTCTTCCACCTGGGTTCTTCCTTTTCAAGATTGCCTTGGATAGGGCAGATCTGTATTTCCATCGTTAATTTCCACCAGAAAAGCACTCTGCCTAGATTTGGACTGGGACTGAATTAGAGATAGCTTAATTTTGAATACATGTATATCATATATCACTCCATTTACTTAGGGCTTCTTTCATTTGTTTCAGCCATGTTTTTCATACAGAGGGCTTATATATCTTTTGAGAGTTACTTCAGGGTATCTAATACCTTGATACTGTCATAAGTGGCATTTTATAATTTTCCATTCCTGATTTGATGTTGCTAGTTTATAAAATAAGTATACTGTAAAAGGTATATTGTAATATTAGTATATTATAAATGGTGCCAATACATTTGTTTGATCCAAGGTTATCATAAACCTTCAAACTTAAAAAAAAAAAGAAGTATCTGTAAAGTGCACTATATCAAAGAACAATAAAACAAAGCATGCCTCTATTTCTTCCCTTTCCTTAGTGCAGGACCTCCAATGTATTTCTGAATATAAATGAGAATAGTGGAATCTTTTTCTTACTTGCTAATTCAGAGGGAAGGTACTCAATACTATACCATTTAATATAATATTAGCTGTCAGTTTTTATCTAGTGATTTATAAGATATTCTTTTAGTATCTGGTTTCTACAGTTTAAGATATGCCTAGGTATGGTTTTCTTTTGTGTGTTTTTCCTGCTTGGGGGTTACCTAACATTGAATCTACTGATTGATATCTTCCATCAGTTTGGGGGACTTTCTGGCTCTCCACTGACCCAGGTGTGATCCCAGGGTGGAGAAGATCTCCTGGAGGAGGAAATGGCAATCTACTCCAGTATTCTGGAGAATCCCATGGACAGAGGAGACTGGCAGGCTACAGTCCATGGGGTCACAAAGAGTTGGACGTGACTAAGTGACTGACCTTTCCTTTTCTGCATCTAGGATGCTGAGCAGAGCATCAGGCCTTTTCACTGCATCCCAGTGGTCTCTCTGTGCATTTATGCTTTGCTCTGTTCTTTCCATTCACTTTTCTGTGTGTCAGTTTAGAAACTTTCTACTGAGCTGTCTTCAAAGTCACTAATCTTATCTTCTATTATATCTAATCTGCTTTTAAACTTACCTATTGTGCTTTGAATTTTACAAATTTTCAGTTTTACAGAGTTGATCTGATTCTCTTTATAGCTTCAATTCTCGGTTGGAATTCTTTACTTTAAAACTTATTTTGTCCATCTTTTCCTCTATTTTCTTTAACTCATTAATCATAGTAATTCAAAAATTTTTTTCTGCTAACTCCATTATCTGGATCATCTGGGCTTTGCTTCCATCAATATTCCTGATTGTCAGTCAATTTCCCAGCCTTTTCAATGTCTAATAATGTTTTATTGCATGGTGAATATTGTGAACAAAAGAATCACAGCAGCTCCAAATGCTTCCTATTTTCTCCTTGATGAACAGGGAGAAGGAATGGGTCCCACTGGTCCAGTCCAATCAGGCTCTGCTGGGTCAGGACTGGGTCACCGTTCTGTTAAGACTCAGTCCATCTCGTTTGATCTATTCCTTGAGAACAAATGCCCATGGTCACTTGACTGTAAGCTCGGCAGGTCTTTTTACTCCTCAGCCCTGAGTTTTCCAATCCCAAGCAGGTTAACAATCTCTCTTAAGGGAGAGTCAGCTTTGTTTTGCAGTAGACCCATCCTTTCAGTGAGAGTTTATCTCCTAAGTAACGCAAGAGTTTGAGATTTCGATCTGCTTTCTGGTTCGGCCACCCACTTCTTGTACTACCCCAGAACTCAGCTAATGTCTTCTGGGGAAGGCTCCTTGCTTTGGGGATTTCTCTAGTTCCCAATCATTTCATCAGCCCTGCATAATCAACCACCATCAGGGTCAGATGGTTTCTCGTCAACCCAGAGTAGGTCTCTGTTTGGGCCCAGCCTGGTGCTCAGCCCCTGCCCGGAATTACAGAATGCTCCAGAGAAGAAAACAGTCAGCAACAGTCAGCTCATCTAGGAAGAGCTCTTCTCTGTCTGGAATTTTAGTGCATCTCATTCTTGCTGCTTTCACAGCTATCTGATGTCTTTAAAAATATGTTCTTTGCAAGTTACCTTTTTCTTCCCCCTTGCAGCAAGTGTTGGGCTGCCATGCCCGACTATTTCTTACCTGAAAATAGAATCCTCCAACGCTAACTCTTATTTCTGCAGTTCCCTAGGGCCTAGTTTTGGAGCTTTCTTTTTTATCTATATTCATTCTCTAGGTGATCCCATCCAGTCTCATGGTTTTAAATACTGGCTACAGGTGTCTTGCCTGCCATATGTATTTATCCTGGGCTTCCCAGGTGGTGCTAGTGATAAAGAGCTGCCTGTCAATGTAGGAGATGCAAGACATGCAGGTTCTATCCCTGGGCCAGGAAGATCTCCTGGAGGAAGGCATGGCAATCCCCTCCAGTGTTCTTGCCTAGAGAATCCCATGGACAGAGGAGCCTCACGGACTACTGTCCACGTGGTCACAACGCGTCAGACACGACTGAAGCAACTTAACTCGCATGTGTGCATGTTGTCCGGACTGCCGTATTTATTTAATCCAGCTTAGAACCCCATAATTACAGATTCCATTATCCAACTGTTATTTGTCATCACCACCTGACTATTTCAGAAATATATCACACTTCAGACGTCCACTAACCAAACTCCTAGTCTCTTAGCCAAGCCACCAACCCTACCCCTTCAAACTACAGTTTTCTTACAACTGGATTAAAAAGAACTCTATCCCTCTGGAAGTTCAACCCCCAAATCCTGTAATTCCCAATTCCTCTCTTTTCGCGCCACACACCCTATCTCATCAGCCAAGAGATCCTGTTGAGTTTACCTTCGAAGTATGTTCAGAACCCAGCCATTCCTCACCACCTCCACTGCTTCTACCCTGGTCTAAACCACCTTCATCTCTCACCCAGATTATTCCCAATCATCTCTTAAGTAGTCACTTTGTTACCCTGCCTGTCCTACTGGTCTATTCTCAACACAACTATCAGAATGGCCCCTTCATTTAAGTCATCCTTTTGCTTACACTGCTTAAAATGCTTTTCTTTCAACTTGGGAGTAAAACCTAAAGTCTCCCAAAGGTTTTCAGAAGCCCACAGAATGCGTCCCCAGTCTCTCACCTCCTCTGTCACCTTTCAACTCCTTGTCTGTCCCACATACACACCAGGCACGTTTCCACCTTCAGAACTCTGCTCGTCCGTCTGCCTGAAATGCTCTTCTCCCTACATGACTCCCTCACTCCTTTACTTCCTTCAGTTCTTGGATTATATGCCACCTTTGTGAGGCCAACACTGATCACCCTATCTAAAATTGCAACCTTCATTCTTGAATTTCGTAACACTCCTACTCTGATGTTTTTTTTTCCATAGCACTTACCACCACGTACACACTACACAATTTTAATCTTTCCAGGTTGAAAACCAGCCTCTCCCGAGTTATTTCTACCCTTTGGAAGTTCTGAGCTTAGCCCTTTAGCCTGACACCCCACGTAGGCTGAAAACCCGGCAAACCTCTGGAGGAGGAGATGGGCTGTGTGCATGGCCAAAGGCTCCCTCCACAAGGGCGGGGACTGCCGGCTCTTTTGTTCCCTGATGTTATCTCCAGCGCTCAGAACAGTCCTTGGTACCCAATAGTAGTAGGCGCTCAATAATATTTCTGAATAAATAATGTTAAGAGATTTTACGACGCAACATGGGAACAGCAGTATAGAGTAAGTGCTACGGGCCCACAGAGCCAGAGCGGCTGGCCAAATCAGAAGAGGCTTTGGAAACAAGCTAGATGTCTGTTAGCCTTAGACTTTCATCACTGCCAACTACCTTTCCTACCTACTTCCAAGTCTGTACGAACCAGACTAACAAGCAAGCGTTCCCAAGAGTGCACCCACGCTGAAAGAACCACGGTCTCTCCTCACCAGCAGGCAACTTCAAATAGGCTCTCTCTCCTTAAAAGAATGTTCTTTATTTGACTGCATGTTTGGGGGGAGGGGGGCTTCATCGGGCCTTAGTTGCAGAGCACGGGCTTCTTCCAGCTGCGGTGACCAGGGGCTACTCTCTGGTTGTGGTGTGAGGGCTGCTCATTGCAGTGGCTTCTCTTGTTGCAGAGTATGTGCTCTAGAGCGAGTGGGCTCAGAAACTGTGGCCCACGGGCTTAGCTGCCCGATGGCATGTGGGATTTTAATTCCCAGACCAGGGATCAAATCCATGTCCCCTGCATTGGCAGGTGGATTCTTAACCACTGGAGGTCCCTTCAAATAGTCTCTTATTCTTAACTACCATGAAGAGCAGAAAAAGATGGCTTCTGATGGAAAGATGTTGATTTCTCTTCAGTTTTTAACCAGGACCCAATCCACAGAAACATTAACATGTGGATGAAGAAGGCTCAGAACTTCACGCTGAGGGTTAAAAGGATGGGGGGCTTAAAGCATTCTTTATTACAGAAAATTTTTAAGTAAAAATTAAGGAATTTGAAATAAAACTTCAGTTTGCTTTTTGGCACTAAAGAACAGGGGATAACAGTAGAATTTTTTTAAAAAAACAATAGTTATCATCAAAATCTGACAACAGATTTTTTTTACTCTATCCTAATAAAAGGGAAAAAAGAGGCTAGTGTTACCAAACATACACATCAAAGTAGGAAGAAGACTGGAAAATCAGGATTTCTTTTTCCTAAACAGAGACCATGCATAAGCATGATCATGTGTGTATAAACACTCAGTGTATACAGAAACACACAGATATAAACTAAATCTGCTTGCCGAACACACTTCCATAACAGCCATCTGTTTCCAACTTCTTGGAATTTTCTCAAATTATCCTTCAAAGAAGACCATTTTAATTCATTCAATTTCATGTCAGAAACTCATGAAATTAATTTTTTCCCTTAGGGAAAAAATTTTCAACTCACATCACTCCCAACCTCAACCAACCACCTGATTCACTCTATTTAGCTAGAATAAGGAGAGGCTCTACTGAGACACAACTCACTTTTCAAAACATTAAGTATTTACCAAGTGCTATGGAAGGTCCAAAGTCGCATCAAACAAGGTGCCCAGTCTCAGGGGCTTAGCTCTGAGTGGAAGCAAAATAAAACATATTTTTCTTAGAAATGTGCCAGGGGTAAATCCTAATCAGTGCAACGGTAATGCTAAGTCCAGCAAGAGAGCAGAAAGCATGAACAGCCTGAATTTCAAATAGTGTGTTTTCTTTCAGCTGGGCCCTAAAAGATGCCGGCTCATAAGAGGACTGCAAACAGGAAGGAAAGCTGAAACGTACCCATGGGATGAAAGGACCAGTATAGGGGAAGCAAGATGCCTATTTGGGATACCAAGGAACACAGTCTTAATAGAAAAAAAAAAACACATTACACAGAATGGGGAGTGGGGATAAATGAGAACAGAATGCGGCCACATTCCTTAGAAGAAAATCAGGCAGGAATTTTGATCTAAAACAGGAGTTAACAGGCAAAATCACCTTAGATTCTTGAGTGGGACACTGAGAAAAGCCAAAAACTGCCCTGGGAAAATGAGAAAATGAGCCTAGAAATGGGGCGAGAAGGACAGAGGGCTGTGGCAGGGAACGACAGAGGTGCAAACCACAGCTGTTTGAACACTAGAAGCCTCAGCAGGACTGGTGGCCAGCAGCAGCCAAGAGGAAACAAAGACAGGAGACACGAGCTACCCCATGTCCGAGGTCAGTGGCGGCCAGGAGGAGCTACCCCGCGTCTGAGGCCAGTGGCGGCTGGGAGGAGACACCCTGCGTCCGAGAGCAGGGGCATCCAGGAGAAGCGACCTCGCGCCCGAGGCCAGGGGTGGTGACCTTGAGGAGCCACCCTGAGCCCGAGGCCAGGGGCGGCAGCTGGGAGGAGCCGAGGAAAGACCCAGGGTGGGAAACGGTGGTGTGGCCAACGAAGAAATGGAAAGAATGAAAACCATCCTCCCGGGCTGAGTGGGACGGCAGCCCCAGTCTTGAGTCACCCGGGTTGGTACAGAGCTGCCGTCACTCTGCCCCGGGGCCTGCCCATGGCAGTCAGGGCTGGAGCGAGAAGAGGGCAAATGCCAGCAGGAAAACAGGCCAGTACAAAGAAACGGAGGAAACAAGAGCCCGAGGAAGAAAGAAAAACACCTCATTCTCATCTTTCTAATCCAGGAGTTAAGAATCGTACCTGTTTCTACAATGCTTTAAGCCTATTTATTCATTACTTACATTCAGTTCAGTTCAGTCGCTCAGTCGTGTCCGACTCTTTGCGACCCCATGAATCGCAGCACGCCAGGCCTCCCTGTCCATCACCAACTCCCGGAGTTCACTCAGACTCATGTCCATCGAGTCCGTGATGCCATCCAGCCATCTCATCCTCTGTCGTCCCCTTCTCCTCCTGCCCCAATCCCTCCCAGCATCAGAGTCTTTTCCAATGAGTCAACTCTTTGCATGAGGTGGTCAAAGTACTGGAGCTTCAGCTTTAGCATCATTCCTTCCAAAGAAATCCCAGGGCTGATCTCCTTCAGAATGGACTGGTGGGATCTCCTTGCAGTCCAAAGGACTCTCAAGAGTCTTCTCCAACACCACAGTTCAAAAGCATCAATTCTTCGGCGCTCAGCCTTCTTCATAGTCCAACTCTCACATCCGTACATGACCACAGGAAAAACCATAGCCTTGACTAGACGGACCTTAGTCGGCAAAGTAATGTCTCTGCTTTTGAATATGCTATCTAGGTTGGTCATAACTTTCCTTCCAAGGAGTAAGCGTCTTTTAATTTCATGGCTGCAGTCACCATCTGCAGTGATTTTGGAGCCCAAAAAAATAAAGTCTGATACTGTTTCCCCATCTATTTCCCATGAAGTGATGGGACCAGATGCCACGATCTTCGTTTTCTGAATGTTGAGCTTTAAGCCAACTTTTTCACTCTCCTCTTTCACTTTTATCAAGAGGCTTTTGAGTTCCTCTTCACTTTCTGCCATAAGGGTGGTATCATCTGCATATCTGAGGTTATTGATATTTCTCCCAGCAATCTTGATTCCAGCTTGTGTTTCTTCCAGTCCAGCGTTTCTCATGATGTACTCTGCATATAAGTTAAATAAGCAGGGTGACAATATACAGCCTTGACGGACTCCTTTTCCTACTTGGAACCAGTCTGTTGTTCCATGTCCAGTTCTAACTGTTGCTTCCTGGCCTGCATACAGATTTCTCAAGAGGCAGGTCAGGTGGTCTGGTATTCCCATCTCTCTCAGAATTTTCCACGGTTTACTGTGATCCACACAGTCAAAGGCTTTGGCATAGTCAATAAAGCAGAAATAGATGTTTTTCTGGATCCAGCGGATGTTGGCAATTTGATCTCTGGTTCCTCTGCCTTTTCTAAAACCAGCTTGAACATCAGGAAGTTCATGGTTCACATATTGTTGAAGCCTGACTTGGAGAATTTTGAGCATTACTTTACTAGCGTGTGAGATGAGTGCAATTGTTCGGTAGTTTGACCATTCTTTGGCACTGCCTTTCTTTGGGATTGGAATGAAAACTGACCTTTTCCAGTCCTGTGGCCACTGCTGAGTTTTCCAAATTTGCTGGCATATTGAGTGCAGCACTTTCACAGCATCACGATAAGTACAACTGAATGCATGTCTTTATGTTACTTACTACCCAGTGTCAAGTACTACCTATGTTAAGTGAAAATTATGATCAACTAAAAAGTGACACTTGTTTTTGCAAAAGTTTACAGTGTGATGGCGCGAACAATCAGGAGTGATATTCAGAGCAATACGGCAGGGGCGCTGACCCATCAGTGCGGTCACGGGCTGTGAACAAGAGGTGGGTGGGTTCCAGGGACATTGGGCATAATGAATACACCACAAAACGGAGGAGGGACACGCCATACTTTCCTCTAAATAGTTCCTGGGGCTTAATGTACATTTTACTTTACTGAAGCCTTTTCATGCTGGAGAGAGAAGTTAAAAAAAAAAAGAGAAAGAGATTACAAGCCCTACCCTAACATGGCTCATGGCTTCAACAACGGCAAACAAAAACTGGCAGGTGTTTAAAGGACAGTGACAGAGTTAACCATACTAGAGTGCCATGGGAGACAGAGGAGGTGCACTTACCTCCAGCTTGAGGGGAAGCAGGGAGCTTCCCAGGCGAGGGAACCACTGCACTCACCTGCCAAGAGCAGGCAAAGACCAGACAAAGCAGAGGGTACTGTCTGCAAAGATGCAAGAGCGGGCACAAGAGAGCACTGGGAGGTGATGCCTCACTCAAATTCAAGTCCTTATGTCTCAGTGGCAAAAATCACACAAACCACACCAATTGCAGGAGGCAAAAACTGAGACCGCCTTGCAAGAATCTATATGTTGTAAATGGGCCATAACCGGGCAAGTCTGTCTCTGTTCCAAGCACTGCCATCGGTTTGACAAAGAATGAGAAAGCAGGGAGTCACAGTGAGGATGGGAACATATTTCCACCCCTAATCCCATACCCCAGCCAGCGGACTGTCCTCTAGACTCCAAACCAGGTGTCAATGCTGATCTGCCAGGCCCGAGCTAGAATGAATCATGTGTAAAGACGTTTGCAGCAACTCACCACTAGGCAAGCACTGCTGAGGTTGCAATTTGGGGTTGGGACAGGGCCAGGAGCTACACTAGTGGGCTGAGCATGCCGATAAGACACCACAAAGAAAGCAGGGAGGGAGCAGCGGGGACTTTTTGGTGCTGACTGCACACCCTTCTCTGCCCCTTCTCTACCTGTCTGCAAGCAGGCGGACACCCTTCCAAAGGGCCTTGGGAGAAGGACGGAAGAAAAGTCTAATCTTCTACTGGTTTCCTATGCCCCTGGACACTCTGAGGATTGCCTGGAATCCTAGATGAGATCCCTGACTTCTGGGCTTTGTGTTAGTCTGGGAAGTCTTTGTTCAGACCTCCCCAGAGAGCCCGCTATGTAAAACAGACACGAATAGAGGGCTCCATGGAGCACTGATTCGGGTCAGTCGCTCAGTCCCTGGCAGGTGATCAGGTCTGTCCTGTGGTGTGGAGGCCAGAGCCACATGGCTACCTTTTCTGAACATCAACACCAAAACCCCATTTTGGGCCTCTTTCTTTTTTAAATTTAGTCACAATCTTTGAGGTGTAATTAATGCAGATTCAGATTCTAGCTTATGTTTCACCACATATAAACTCTTTCTTGAATGTACCCTTCATGAGGATAAAGAGAGCCTTGTGAAGATAAAAACTTTTCAAGTTATTTCTGTCTGATCAGCTAACACTGCCCTTTAGGTACCGGGGTAGAAGTCAGAACAACAATTAAAATACAGTTAATGACTTGGGCTAAATGGCTACTAGGAGTAAATAAAATCCCTTATAGTGTTTTAACTACCAAATCAACCATAAAGTCGCCAAGGAAGGGAAACCCACTGTAAATATTCATCTGGCCACACTGGGTCTTAGTTGCAGCACACGGGATCTTTGATTTTCATTGAAAATGCGGGCTTTCTAGTTGTGACATGTGATATTTAGTTCCCTGACCAGGGATCGAACTTGTGCCCCCTGCATTGGGAGCATGAAGTCTTAGCTACTGGACCACAGGGAGGTCCCAGGAAACCCACTGTAAAGCAATATAATCCTATCATGGCAAAGAAGTCTTGCAAGGACTACTTTTAACTATTTGTTTGTACTACTTCAAATCATTATTCCTATTAGGTGTTCTGTTCATTAGCTGGATAACCCTGATCCAAGGAGAGACACGAAGTCAGTTCTTACATGCTCATCACTGATCCACTGCTGCTATGTAATGCTATGACCTGGATTGTTCTGTGCTTATTTCCTGATTGTTAACATAGGCACAAGGGCCCCTGCTCCTAGCTACTTTCTATGCAGACACAGAGCAAAAGGCTGTGAGAAATTACGTGAGAAAGCTTGATGCGGGAGTCAAGGTGGGTGGCAGAGATAAAAGCATCCTCAGCTCCAGGAGCCACACTGGAGTCCAGGAGGAAGCACAGGTATTTGTGCTGTTGCTGCACAGGCAGAACGTGACTCCTGCCAAGTCAGCAACAGGGACTCCATAACGACAGACAGCCTGTGTTCCAGAATGTGCTGCCGGCCGTCAGGCGCATCCCACATGCACAGCCTGCTGCTTCTTTTGCTTCTGCTTTCTCCTCTGCAGGCTCCTTGGCTCAGACCTCCTCCTTTTCAACATGTATTCCCACCCCCTCTTCCTTGGTAGCATCTGGGGGTACCAGGACTAAATGCTATCCTCATCTTCCCTGATACTGCTGCCAGTGGAAATTCCTAAACTGCACAGATGGGCATCCTGCTTCTCTGACTGCCCCAGGCCCCTTGTACCATCTACAGGAGGAAGGCCAAATACTTTAGCTGAGAGCCAAGGCCTTGCATAATGTGGCTCTCCCTACCACCCTGGGATCATCTCCCATCACTCCTCAAATCACACCTCAACGTCTGACCAAGCTCATTAAACTGTCATATCACAGCCTCTGGTACTCAGCAGGCTATGGGGCTGTGGTTCAGGTCGGAAATGCCTCTCCTAAAACCCTGACCTCCCTTTCCTGTCCATTCCTCCTCCAGTCACCATTCCAGCACACACTTCCAAGACCGCACTTAACTCACAATACCAGTGTAGCCATTCGCTCCTTCTCCCAGATTAAACTCCCTGGAGGCAGGCATCAAGCTGTGATACTCCTCTTGGTGTCCTAGGACCTGGCCCTGCTGTGGGCTCTCCATACACATTTGTAACCCCAGTCCCAACTGTAATGGCTGCTTTATATGATTCCGTTCATAGAGCACCTATCTACTCCATATCAGACTTCTACATTCTAATGGGAGAGACAAATAAAATGAAATCAGAACACAATTATAAATTCTAAGAAGTGCTATGAAAGAAACAAACAGGAGTGAAATAAAGAATCATTAGAGGATTTCCCTGGTGGTCCAGTAGTTAAGACTTTGTCCTTCCAACAAAGAAGGCCCAGGGTTCAATTCCTGGTCAGAGAACTAGCTCCCACAGGCTTCAACTAAAGATCCTGTGTGCCACAACTAAAGACACAGTGCAGTCAGATAAATAATAATTAATTGGAAAAAAAAAAATCATTAGGACAAGGGCCAAGAGTCGACTTAAGAGTCAAGTGAAGCATGTGGCAAAGAGCATTCCAACCAAAAGGGACCACACAGGCCAAGGGCAGTAGGTGGGAAAGAATGGCTGATACATGGCTTTAAAAGAGTCAAGTCTTTTGGCTGGAGAGTAATGAGAGAGATGGCGCAAAGTCGTGTATCTGAGTGAATTCGGGAGAGTATGATGACAGAGGGACCTGCTAGGCCCAGACAAAGAGTCTGAACTTTCAGTTCAGCAGGAAGCCACCTGAAGGACAGAACCTAAAGTTAAAGTGATCGAACTTATGCTTTGAAAAAGAGCCACAGTACAACTCCATCAGACAGTTGAAGTGACTGTCCAGCGGAGGCCAGCAGTCCCGTCTAAAGGCCGTACCTCCGCCTGCCAGGCCAGGGTAGAAGCTGAGAGGGCGGATGTCCGGCCGGCCCCAAGCACGGCAATGGTTTCCCCATCATCGTCCACCACCTTGAAGTCCAAGTCTTCGTTGTATTTTCTGCGCTTCACTTGCCGTCCTGAGCGTCGTTTCTGCAGGACAAACACACCGGCCAGAGACGCTCAGTGAGTCGGAGGGAAAAGCAGGCACAAGGACACCCTCGCCTGACTACACTCGCTCACACTCTCCAGCTTTCCAAGAAGGATCTGCCCTAAACACAACTCTTTTCAGAACGAAATTCACTCAAAACGGGAGCCAGTGGAGGAGCGGGAGCCACCTTTCTGGACCCACAGAGTAGGAGCTGCAGCCTCAGGATCCAGGGAGAAGTGTTTCATTATCTCTGCCTGTGCCTTCCCCCACCCCCCCCCTTTCTGGAATCGGTTTCCATTCCTGTGCAACAGGGATGGGAAGTAACTTCATCATCTCTGAGGTCCCTTCCAAGCATAGCCTGAAGCTCCAGGTTTATGACAATGATTTAACAGGTTTTTTTTGGTTTATTTTCAATTTTCCAAGTTCACCAGATTTGCCATGTACTTCCAAACAACTAAATAATACCAATTTCATTCGGACTTACTTTGAGAATCTCCTAACATCACCCTTTGAAATTCAAGCTGACGTCTTGAGTGTGACAAAACGAGATTCGTGACTCACCATGTAAGGACTTGACTATAATTAAATAGCTCATGACCTTTAAGAGAGATAACATTCTACAGCAAAGCAACCCAGTGGCTTTCCTCAAGCAGAAAAACACATGGTTCATCTCTACCCATCACATCCAAGCAGCAGAAACACTTCCGGGAACCATCCACTCAGCCAGCTAAGCCTTCAACACTTAAACCCTACAAAACAAAACGAGAAGCCAAACCTCACCCTCACCCTACCCCTGGCCCTTATCGTCTAAAAGATGCCTCCTGGGCCTCTCTCTGTGTTTGTTTCTTTACTGAGTCACCTCAATGACATTTAATTTTACAGGAGGGATTCCACATAAAAAGCTCTCCCTCAATGCCACGTGCAGATCACCATCCTAGAAACACTGAACTACCTGCTGACCCTCATGGACCAGACGTACTTGCTCCTCTGCCAGTCAGGATACTTGGGAGTCACTAACCCAAGTATATCGGCAGTGAAAGGGGGTCTTGGATCTGACACCCCAGACACCACACTTATTCATCACTGTGATGTTAGGAGTTGACACTTTCCTACAACGAAGATCACAGGACTTAAATTGATCTTATCCTAAACGGCCCCTTGTGGGGGCAGAGCCCAGATAAACTGCTGCGGCTGTCAGAGGAAACAGCACTTTGAAATATCACAATTCAAGTCCAAGAGAGGCTGCCTCAACTCAAGGGAGAAAACTCCTACCATTTTGGTGTGTCTTCAGAAATCTCATTTGGGTGGGCCACTCGTTTCCCCAAATTTTCCTTCCCATCTTGGCAAAAGGAATCCATCCCTGACTTTTCCAGCATCTGGGATTATGAACGTGTCCTCACACAGACTGGCTTATTAGCACCCCGAGCCATCAATGCATCACCTACGTGGCGAGAGAGGCCCTCGGAGCCTCACCTACTTTGGATCACACTTCCCCTCTCCACGTTCCCTCTCACTGCAGCCTGATACCATGCGACTCTCCTGGAAGGAAGCCAACACTGCTGAACAGCTGGGAGATTGTTAGTCTAAGGACCAGGATGCTAGGGAAAGAGCCTGGTGGTCACCCACTAACACAGGGAAAGCCCAGCCCAGGTCTGGGTGCGAGGGAAGTGGGCTGGAGACAGGGAGAGAGGAGCACCAGGATGAGCGTCAGCGAGACCCCGCCCCGCAGCCGCAGTGCCCGCCCGGGCTCCCGGCACAGCGGTACCTGGCTGTCTGCAGACTCAGTGGACTCCTCGGGGCTCCGCAGGGACGGGTTCGGCAGGCCCTGATCCAGCTCTAAACTCTCCACTGCAGTTTCACTTTTCCTTTTTCCTTTCTTCTTTTTCTCCACTGGGGTTGGTCCTTGCTCCTTGCTACAAGGAGAAATTCAGAATTAAAACTGTTGGGCAGTTCTTAAAGCTAAGATTTCTCATGTGATTCAAGTTATGAGGGTACATCCTAGAATTCTGGGGCCAGGATAGGCTTTGATGGAAAAGTGACAAGAGTCTCCTGTCAGAAATGTGCAGGAAAAAGGGAAGAAACATCTACATGCGTTGATGTAAAATTCACTTTTTTTTTTTAACACCCCTATCACGACTACTATAGATAGGATTAATGTGATACGAAGTAAAATGATACAAACATCTCCCCGCCCCCCAAAAAACCCTACTTTCAAATAAACATCTTCTCTAAGAAGTTGAATTGCTTCACAGATATTGAGAATCATCTACTTTCAAGCTCCCTTTAAGGTACGTGGGAACATCTCCCTAAGCCATCATCATTCTCTACTGAGAATTACCTATGTAAGACTCAGAATGAGAGCTAGGAGTTCAAAACTGAAGACAGCACTGCCACAGCCCTTGAGGAGGTCACAGGGATAAAATTCCGACCACCCAGAGCCATCGCCCACGGCAGGAGATTGATGCTCCTTGAGAGAGGTGGAGATGGGCAAAATTCACTGTGCAAGGCCCTGCTAAGACGGCAACATCTCCAATAAGCCTTTCTGGCCCCTCCTGGCTGATAAAACCCCTTTTCTACACTCCCAAGCACCACAACGGCATCCCTTGTGGCTCAGCTGGTAAAGAATCCACCTGCAATGCAGGAGATCTGGGTTCAATCCCTGGGCTGGGAAGATCCCCTAGAGAAGGGAAAGGCTACCCACTCTAGTATTCTGGCCAGGAGAAGTCCATGGACTGTATAGTCCATGGGGTCCCAAGGAGTCGGACACGACTGAGCAACTTTTACTTTCCTTCAAGCACCTCAACTGTGCTTTGCCTAAGGCATTCAAACTTTGATCTTCCACCAGAGTTAGTCATTACACGTGACACCAGGCTCAGAACTAAACAGGACCTCAGATCCTCTGCAGTGAGTCGATCAACATGTGCTGAATGGATGAACAGTTTACAGTTCTCTGCGCTCTCCCATCAGACACTAAGTTCCCAGAGGGCAGGATGCGCTTAAGTTCTGTATTCTTTACAGCGAGTAGTAGTCTTATGCTTAGCATATCAAGGATTCGATAAAATATTCATTGGACAGATGGATGCACTAATGGATGGATACAACTTGGGGAGATTTGGGAAAAACACACTTGAGCAAAGATACACACAGAATTTTGATAGAAGACAATAATAATAATAACTAAAGCTAATTTGCACGTAACACCTACTACATGCAGGTACAGTTCTCTAAAGTTTTACATGGATTATCTGCTTTCTTCTTCAAAGCAACCATTTAAGGCAGATAGTATTATTATCCTAATTTTATCAAGAAAAACAGTGAGGTTAAGATTTCCAGGGTAACACACTAGTAAACGGAAGAGAAAGTATCTAAACTAGGCACGCACGTAGTCACCATGACATTCTTGGGGAATGGAAGAGTGTTCAAAGACAGTCTGTGTGGCTAGATGACAGGACAGGTGAAAAGAAGCACTAAGCTGATGCAGCTGGAAAGAACCTAGGGGTATGTGAGGCTGGAGAGCTTAGACTCATTCTGCATGAAAAGGGCACGATGGCAAGACTGGGCAAGAGAGAAAGAAGACTCAAACGAGACGTGATCAGAGAAAACGCAAGGGTGTAATTGATGTGAAAGGTGCGACAGAAGCAGAACCAGTAAGTCTTGGAAGAAGTAGTGTCGATAAGTCTTGGCAGAAGGTGGAGATGAGGAAAGAGGCACAGTTACTGGTACTTCCTATCCGGTGAGTCACTGCAAGGTGTGGGGGAAGACAGGCACAGAAGACGGAAGATCCAGCGGGGTGCACCCTTGGAGGGACGGCGCCCGGCGTGGACCAGGGCGTCTGTCTGCTTTTCCCAACACCCTTCAACCGTTCGCACATGGATCACTCATCAGGTGGGCAAAGACCCAGTCTTACCCTTGATTCCGTAGGCTGAAGACTGGCTTGCCTACCTATCAGCAAAGTTCTTTATGAGATTGTTTTGATCCAAAGTTAGGAAATGAAACTTGGGGGTTAGGGGTGGGCATCAGGGGAGAAAGACCACTTCCTACCAGTTTCAGGACAGAAGACTCCGGTGAAAAGAGTTTTTAAAAAGATGTCCAATTTTCACTGGAATATTTATCTCATGTTACCTGGCTCTCACTAAGAAAATGACATAGCAATTTATATTCTAAAAAGCACTTCAGTGTTTCCTGTCTCATTTAACTGTAGCAACTGCAATTCTGCGAGGGGGCCAGGGCAGGTGAGCCTCATGTTCCAGATCTAAACAAGTTTAAGAAGCACAAAGGCCCCAAAGCCAGCAGCCAAGCAGAGGCCGGTGCTCAGCTCAGCTGACTCACAATCCCCTCACTGTTTATACTATATCATGTTTCCTGCCTCCTTTTTTCTTTTTAAATCCCCAGTCTCCCTTTCAACAAATGCAAACACTTCAAATTTCTCTTAATCTTCTTGGAATTTCAAAATAATCACCAAAAGAATTGGTTACAAAACACTCCAATAACTCAGATATATCAAAAAAAAGAAAAAGAAAAATTCATAACTCCATAGTTGATTCTCTCAACAGAAGAAGGTGTGTGTTTCATTTTTTGGACACACATTTAGAGATAGTAATATAGATATAATATAGTCACCATAATAATCACATGCTTGGAATCCCATTTAATCTTCTGTAAAATCTTAAATCCTTCCAACATTTGAAATCAATTTTATCTTTCTACTAAATATAATTTCATTTTGGAAAGCTTTATCTATATATGTTTAATCTCCATTTTAAATATTCATTATATAGATGGGCTAGAAACATGTGCTTCATTGTGAAAATATCCTGCTCAAAACTAAATTAAGCTTAAGACAAAATTAGGGAATAGAACCTCCTCAAAATACTAAACCTTACTATAAGACATGTATATATTTGCCTTCCATGTTTTCAGAAACACATTAAATGATGACCGTAGTGAGGCCCTCTGAAGTCAAACCTGGGGCACCACAGGTTTCCTAGCCAGAGGCTGGGTGTGGGGTGGGGTGGAGGGAACAACTTCTTAAATACACATGAGTAAAACAGGGACAAGTCTAGTGATACCTGCTTACCTATTTGGGGATATATAAGAAGATACTCTACTGAGAAATCTTCATAGTGATTTTCTGAATATTACCTTTGACAAAAGAATCAATTTTGATTTTCAAAACTTTTTGCTGGAGCTCTTCTGATAAAGACAAGTATCAGGAAGATTCCCTGTGAGCTTACAAATGGGACTTTCAAATAGGATAGCAAGAAAATACCACCTGAATTCATCCTCTAGGAAGACTAGGTGAAATGTGTTTTCCCTATCTTCGGAATGAGTTTTAAAAAACTTACACTTGAGAGTTTTATCAAATGAAGACATTTTAACCCCCACTTTGTTACAGATGGATTTGGACCATGAATGTACTGTTTTCTCCTTTGGGTTCCAGGTTCTTCAAACATAGTAGTCAAATAATATGTAACAAAATTACGTATGTACGTACGCTTTGATCTAACAATTCCATTCATAGGAATATATTCTAAAGATACACCTCCATCAATATGAAACACATATGCATGTGGTTATTCAACATTGTTTTGATAATTTCAAAATAACAAAAAACAACCTAAATGTCCAAACATAAGTGATGAATAAATGAGGATACACAGAAAGGAGTATTGGGCAGCTGTAAACAATTAAGAAAGAATCCTATAAACTACCATGGAATGATTTCTAAGATATATTGTTAAGAGAAAAAAAGCAAAGTGCAACAGTATACTAACATGCTACTTTTTATGAAAGAATAAAGAGAAAATAAAAAACCTTGCATATATCTACTTATTTTACAAAAAGAGACACAAAGATGATAAACCAAATAAAGCCAGAGGTAAGTATCTTTTTTATATAGATTTGATTTTTGGAAGCATGTTACCTATACCTAAATTTTTTTTTAATGAGAGATGAAAACAAGTTGAAATAAATAAATCTAGGTGTTTTTCAAATGAAAAACATAACCACACTCAACAGATGGAAAAAGAAAAATCTCATTAATTTATAAACACAGTATCTGACTATATACTTTCAGTTTTGGGGAGAAGTGAGGAAAACAGCCAACAAAAGGTGAACTCTCTTCGGCAGGCGTATAAGGGAAGCAGTTCTGAAGCCATTTTAGCTGTGGTAATAGGAGTAAGCAAATCAGTAAATGTGTTCATGTTAGGAGCTGTGGTTCTCACCCAGGAAGACGGAAATATGAGATGTTGGAAGGCAAGGAAGAGACTGTGGGATGAATCTACACTGGAGGCTCAGTAAGACACACGCTTTCTAAGGTAAGTGTATGTATGAACACACGCATATAAGCGTGTACATGTGCAGTATGAGTATACTGTGTGTGCATGCAGAGGTGGATCCATGTGCATGTACATAATATACGTACACGTGTTTGTCTTGTATATTTCCCGCAGCTTTGACAACTGAGAAAGCCAACAAGCAAAGATGCTCCAAGCACAATCTGCACACACAGCTCTCAGATTTTGGTTTCGAATTCCAAAGTTCTGCACAAAAATGGCTGGTTCCAAGAGAAGGAAGTTATAATATCAGCCTGAAACATTCTGTGTCGTAAAGTAAAGGGAGTGCCCAAAAAAGCGAAGGCAGCATGTTAAAAGGGCACAGGAGTCAGCTAAAAGAACTCTCGTTAGTCAAAACTGGGGCCATGTGAGCACGAAAGTAATTAAGGTCAGTAATGAATTATAAGCCATTGAAAATGGTAAGAATCCACACCAATGATAGACAGACAGACAAATAATGAAAAATGAGGGGGAAAGGAAAACTCCTGCTTATTATACAATCCAAACAGTAAATGTAGACAGTGGTAGAGTTGGAAAATCATTTTGTAACCACTGTAGTCAAGATAAGCATAGTCCAGAACCATCAAGGAATGGTAAATCTGGGGGAGAACAACTCGAAGAGACACAGGATATTTACATGATTTTAAGCGTGTCTCTCTACAGACTACAGAAACAGAAGCAGTAACTAAACAAATGGTTATGAAAATGGCATTACTCTTAGAAAAGATACACTGCAGCCTTTAGGGATAAAAAGGCATGATATTTGCAACTTATTCTCACAATGGTTGAAGAAAAACCATATAACTTATACACACACACATAAACATAAAAGGTATATATACCTATGCTGCTGCTGATGGTGCTAAGTCACTTCAGTCGTGTCCGACTCTGTGTGACCCCATAGACGGCAGCCCACCAGGCTCCCCGGTCCCTGGGATTCTCCGGGCAAGAACTCTGGAGTGGGTTGCCATTTCCTTCTCCAATGCGTGAAAGAGAAAAGTGAAAGTGAAGTCGCTCAGTCGTGTCTGACTCTTCGCGACCCCATGGACTGCAGTTCACCAGGCTCCTCTGTCCATGGGATTTTCCAGGCAAGAGTACTGGAGTGGGGTGCCATTGCCTTCTCCAATATATATACCTATACCATTGCTGAAGTGGACATTTATTGCCCAGCACCTTTTTGCTGATAACCAATACTGACCCCCAAATCCTGAGAGTAAGCAGAAAGTCAGGCTGGGCTATGGTGTCCTAGTCCTTTTACTGCAGGAATTGGTCCAGATATGGACACGCGACCTAGCGAGGCCAATGTGGGACTCAGTTCAGTTCAGTCGCTCAGTCGTGTAGGATTCTTTGCGACCCCATGAACAGCTGCACGCTAGGCCTCCCTGTCCATCAACAACTCCTGGAATTTACTCAAACTCATGTCCATTGAGTCGGTGATGCCATACAGCCATCTCATCCTCTGTTGTCCCCTTCTCCTGCCCTCAATCTTTCCCAGCATCAGGGTCTTTTCCAATGAGTCAGCTCTTCGCATCAGGTGGCCAAATTATTGGAGCTTCAGCTTCAACATCAGTCCTTCCAATGAACACCCAGGACTGATCTCCCTTAGGATGGACTGGTTGGATCTCCTTGCAGTCCAAGGGACTGTCAGGAGTCTTCTTCAACACCACAGTTCAAAAGCATCAATTCTTTGGCACTCTGCTTTCTTTATAGTCCAACTCTCACATCCATACATGACCATTGGAAAAACCATAGACTTGACTAGATGGACCTTTGTTGGCAAAGTAATGTCTCTGCTTTTTAATATGCTGTCTAGGTTGGTCATAACTTCCCTTCCAAGGAGTAAGCGTCTTTTAATTTCATGGCTGCAATCACCATCTGCAGTGATTTTGGAGCCCAAAAAAAAAAAGTCTGACACTGTTTCCTCATCTATTTCCCATGAAGTGATGGGACCGGATGCCATGTTCTTAGTTTTCTGAATGCTGAGCTTTAGGCCAACTTTTTCACTCTCCTCTTTCACTTTCATCAGGAGGCTCTTTAGTCCTTCTTCACTTTCTGCCATAAGGGTGGTGTCATCTGCATATCTGAGGTTATTGATATTTCTCCTGGCAATCTAGATTCCAGCTTGTGCTGCATCCAGCCCAGCGTTTCTCATGATACACTCTGCATAAAGGCTCCTTCCTTTA